>NC_133580.1:7527757-8237757 GCF_964106895.1 Numenius arquata
AAGATGTTATACGCACTTTTATATTTTTACAAGCACAACTTTATTTTGCTTTTAAAATTTGTAAGCTGCTTTTTAAACCAATGGGTTATGGGGTGTGATAACCTAGAGATTATTTATTCTGCTTCTGCATGCATCTCCCAAGTCTTTCATCATGCAACATTCACATACTCCAAAGAAAAAATATTAACTGTCATTGAAAAAGGACGCAAATTTGCTAGGATCGTATAGGAGGCTGCACAGACAATGCAATATATTTGCTACACATCAGAAACATCTTTAACAACTTCAAAGTGATTTAATTTCCCTTCATGGAATGTACTGGAATATATTTCTTGATAAAGATGTTATTCTAGAATAATAATATTGGAGGTAAAACTTGACAACAGTTATAAATCAGAGGTTGCATATGATAATACTATTTTTCAGATTAAACATTCTCCTTTATTATGCTCAATATGCTATAAAACAATCCCCATTAGAAATACATATACACTTTAAATCTCTAAAAAAGGTCTACAGTTTCCTATAGCTGCTTTACCTCTGTGCGCAAAAGATGAAGTGTGAAAGACTGCATCAAGAACTATGGTAATCCGGTGTTGCAGAGGCACCATTCCCTATCACCAGCAGTAATCTTTTCAAAATCAACTCGTCAAACAAAAATAAAAGAACAAAATTCTCCAGAAGCACCTAACTCAGTCTTTCCTGTCTTCTCTCATTTGATACCACGAATGTTTCTAGACTACATGATGTAGTACTGCTGTAAGTTCTAAGGACTTCTTAACTCCAAAGTTATTATTAATTAATAATGCTCATGCAGATCAGCCAGCCAGCCAGCACTAATGAAATTCTTCCTCGCCTCCTTGCTATCTACCCGAGGATCTCTTCCATCCTTTCCATACAACTTTCAAACATCCACATATTGTACTAATGACACGTCCAAACCCTAACTTTCTCTAAGATTAGGCACTGAAACAAGGTACACTTCTTTCATCTCTTATTGGCTAGAAGATGATCCATCACAAGGTTTCAGTGCAAAAGTGTTATAATGATTAGACGCCTGCTCCTCAATCAATATCTGACTTATTTAACCATGGCAGACAAGCACTGTACCATTTCACACTTACTCCAATGCTACTAATTCTACTATTGCACCTAACAAATCTACTTTATTCATTGTTTAACCAGAATGAAGTTATTGTTCAAAGCAAAGAAATCCCATTATACAAATTGCACGGTGTGTGCACCCGGTCACTGCCTAATGACCAAATTAACAAAGCTATTTGGGCATCTAATAATGCTTGTCACTGCCTACTGGGATTTTATACAAAAGACTCCAAGGAAGCTAGGCAGCTAACATTCAGTGAAGTCTCATAACATAGGGGAAGCTTCTAGCATCTTCTCACAGAATTCACCCCTGTAGCCCCCCCACTAGCAAAACCTTGCCACACAAACCCGATACACGTTGTATTATGGCTAAGAGGCACCTTCTTTTCCCCTTTGAATTTGAATAAGCATTCCCTGCTTACTTTTTGTTGGTATACAGTGGTAGTACTGGAACATTTTAATGAAGTCTCAGAGGCTGATTATAGAGATTGGAAACATCTTGACTCTTGTAAATCAGCATAATTCCAGTGCCTTCAGCCCTTTCACTACCTGATGAGCCCTCTTGAAGTAGGACTGTAGTCCACCATGATACAATTTATTAGCCAGGCTGACAGCACTTGGTGAGCAGAAAGAGGCATGCATATACTGCACTATTTTAGTAAACATTACCCTACTAGAGAAAAATTATGCTCTGTTGTTCCTTAATGAAAAATACCATAGTTCACTAAGCACCAGGAGTCTATTTTATCCACCCCAAATTACAAGTTCTTCTTATTACCACAGATAACTGTTCCAATAAGAAAACCTTTCTGGGAACTCTGAAAAACTACAAGTGAATACTGATAAATCTTATCTTACCCAAAGTCTTAAATACATTAAACATGCAACATGTAACTCATGTTTGTAATATCATCCTAGACTAGCAAATACAAGCAGTAATAATAGTGTCCTTACTCTTTTGATCCACTTAAATAATGTCTTTATAGTGGTAAATTACATATCATAGGAAATTCTAAGCAGAATATTTAGAACTTGGCAAAATCACAATGGTTGCATTTAAAAAAAAAACCCTAAATAAAGCATAAAATGGCTAAATACCAACACTGTTTATAAAGCACCCTCAATAAGGCTTTTGTACTCCTTTCAAGCTGAAGTCACACTGTACCTGTGTAATAAAATACTAGAAAGGAATAAATTCCCCTAGACTAGTATTAAACATACTGCTGCCTGCTTAAAAGTAAACAAACAAGAAAATCCATTCCACTAAACCCACTAAAAGTCTCAGAGGCAACTTTTCATAATCACAGAACTAAAACGTAATTCAAAACACTAAAACTCAGAGACTACAATTAAAAGCCTAAGATGAGATGTCTTATTAAACGTAGTATTTGCTTGTTATCAGACAAGAAAACTTGATGTACCCAGTTCATATCCAGGCCTCTGAAAAGTTCTCAGTGAGCAAAAACATTGTGCAGTTCTTCCAGGTTTCAATCAAGAAAAGCTGCAGATAGTACAGGCTGCCAACAAGTGCCATTTGGACACTGCTTTTGTGACCAGGCATCTTGAAGAGATGACATAGGACCTTCCACTAGATCAGGTTTCTCAAAGTCACATCCAATGTGGCTTTCAATACTTCCAAGGATGGGGCATCTACAACTTCTGTGGGCAACCTGTTTGTCAGGTCCCGATCCGATTGTTGGCCTGGGAGGGGTTTGCAATGATTCTGAGGTTGTGATTAAGACACACGTACACAGGCAGCAGATATCTTGCAGCAAGCGAGCTTTGAGACATCCTGTTTTTCTGTCCGGTTCTCACACTGTTCCAGTGTCTCACCACCCTCACAGCTTCTTTTGATGCAGCCCAGGATGCGGGTGGCTTTCTGGGCTGCAAGCACACATTGCAGGCTCATGTTGAGCTTCTCATCAACCAACACCCCCAAGTCCTTCCCCTCAGGGCTGGTCTCAATCCATTCTCCATGCAGCCTGTATTTATGCTTGGGATTGCTATGACCCACATGCAGGACCTTGCACTTGGTCTTGTTGAATTTCGTGAGGTTCACACGGGCCCACCTCTCAAGCCTGTCTAAGTCCCTCTGGATGGCATCCCTTCCCTCTAGTGTGTCCACTGCACCACACATCTTGGTGTTGTTGGCAAACTTGTTGAGGGCACGCTCAACCCTACTGTCCATGTTGCTGACAAGGATGTTAAACAGCACTGGTTCCAGTACTGACCCCTGAGGAACGTTAGTCGTCACTGGTCTCCACTTGGACATCAAGCCATTGACTGCAATTCTTTGAGCATGACCATCCAGCCAGTTCCTTATCCACCTAGTGGTCCATCTGTCAAATCCAGGTCTCTCTAATTTAGAGACACCCTTGTCTCTAATGCAGGACAGTGTCAAAAATTTCTAAATACTTAAAAATCAGAAACACTCCTGGAATAAATTAAGTGATATTTCCTGTACGTTTCCTTCTGCAACTATAAAACAACCACACTTTTCTATATCTAAAGAAGAACTGTTTGTCAATGTCAGATTCCTTCCATCAGCTGATATAAGCATAATTATATATTACAGGAAAAAAAAAAAAAAAAAAAAGATTGTCATATCTACATCTATTAATCTGCAAGTCCAATGAAAACTGTTCAGCTTTTCCGAGATTAAATTCACTATCTTCTGTAGTTCACTAGCTCTGTAAAAGTAGCCTGAAAGACTTTGCATGCTACTTCACTTGGACTGTATTAATTATAAATCAAAGCACTTCCATGGTATCTTCCAGTTTAGAAGCTCCTATCTTACTAGGACTGGTTTCACTCTATGCATGATATTCCAGGAATAAGAACTACCAAATTTCAGAGGCCTCATCTGGTGGAACAGAGGTTATTTTTACCTACTACTTTCATAACTTTTCTTAATCACTTTCTAATGATTTAAAAATCTTTTAGCTTTGTTTGACAGAAACGCAAATCTGCTGCTATATTTGGTCACCAGCCTGTCTCTGGCAGGAACCCAGTAAAAGGTTTCTTTACAAGTCCTAGTAAAATTCTGTTTGCTTTTATGACTAACAAAACCATGAAGAAAGTTGCTAAACTAGGCCAACTTAGGGCTAATTTGTTTAAAGCTTTGTCTTTGGTTCCTTACAGTCCTTTAAGCCAATGATGTAGAACCTTTCACTAGCCTCATTTCAGACTGAAAAAGCCATAAACGCAATTTCAATTTGATTCATCGCTGGCCTGCACGTTACATACTTGCTTACATTTAAGCATAATGGTTGTTGAACTCTATGGTTCTGCATGTTCAGGGCAATAAAGTTCCTTAATTTCACACACGTGACAAAACATAGTTGGGGCTTCTTTTATCTTTTCTATGCGTGTGGATCTTCTAAACATTAAGAACTTTAATTGTACATTATCCCAATGTCTTATCTAGTTACAATTCTATCATTAACACAGAATTATACCGAATATTTCAAATATAATGAGGCTATAAAAATCACCATGGTTCTGTACATGGAGAAAACTTTTATGGACCTCAGCTGGCTTATAGATTCTAGCCTGATGCATAATGCTCAATAATTCATTTAACTCTATACACACGAGTATAAGTGTCAACATTATTTTATTTATATATCTATATTCTCCTTTTAATCTTAAAGAATTTTTAACATTTACAATATTGAGCGTCAGTGAATTTTAAAAGTTAATTTTGCAGTAAAATTGTGAATGTGTGCTTCATTTAACACGGGGTTGCTTGTGAAGCGGTCCGGATGGTGGTTTTTAATTTCAGATGCTTTCTCTGCATACTGGGCAAAAAACAGTCTTTCTGTCCATTCATTAGTCTATAACTGTTGATCATTGTGACTTTTTTTAAGGCAATGAATTCCCACTTCAAATTTAAATTCCAGATGTTCAGGCTTTCATAATATTCAACATGGTTCGGATCTAGATTTCATTTCTTCTTATTTCCAAAAGACAAACCAGCAAAGGGCATTGATATTCATACATAGGAATTAGATCTAATTTTAGGAAAGTTCTTCCCAAGAAAAGAGGGGGGGCGGTAGGGAAAAAAAAAGCAAAAGCTTAAACCCAGAGTACAAGTAATTAACAAAAAACTTTGTAACCTGAGGGAACTCAATGCCACAGTAAGAACAGGTGCACACAAGAAGCAATTGCTTTAATTAGAGTACTTATTGAAGAAATAATGACTTCTCACACATTTTGTGCAAGTTACTTTAAGCTCAGATACTGTGTATCTGAACATAAAAGGCACATGTGCAAAGCTAAATGTATCTTGAGCAGAAAACCCTTCAGCTACATTTGGGCAGGTACTAGTTATGATACAATGTCTAAAAAAACATGGTAGAATTAAGTATGCTTTAGAGGAGTAGGTAAAGATAACATGATAGGCATCATTTATTAGGATTTAAAAAATAATTGCTAAAATGTCTCCAAAACACTAACTTGGGAACCATAAGTACTGGAGAGAAATTAAGAAGTAGCTTATTAAAATTAAAAATTAAGCTTAAATACAGTGCCACAATTAGTGGACATATAGAGTCCAGGACATTTAATAGTGAATAGCCTTTTGTTCTGGTCATTTTTCAAACTTATATTTCAGCCATTTATAGGAGGATACAAAGGGTATCCAGGGTACCTGGATCCTAATGTGCTTGCACTTGTTTGGTCAAGTCTCAGAGGACTGCAACACAGTTAAAGACCTATGAAAGCTTTGTCCACAAGCCCAAAATAGATGCATTAGCAGTAAAATGGCCATCCTGGACAACCAATTGCCACAATCAGATTTCAAAACCAATATTCCACTGAGAGATCAGAACAAATCTTAAACTTGCTTTCTGCCTCAATATTGAAAGTATCAATACAGTATAAAATACAGATACTTTTGAGAAACAATTTTTTAGAAACCATTTTGGCCATATAGAAAGGATTGATGTTAGTTACGCAGTATCAGTTTTATGGTGTTTATGTATGATAATTCATATACAGAAATTTATCATCTATTTGGCCAAACAAAACCATTTTCAGAAAATGAAACCACATGTTAGTTTAAATATAAGTAGTTATGGTAAGTACTTATAGTAAGGAGTCAATATTTAAAATTTCCTGTAGCATCCTTTATAAATATTGCAAATACTTAAATAGTTAAAAGTAAAGCTTTTATGTATTTCCAGGTACAATGCATAATGAGTTCCCAGAGAGGACGTAAGGATTCTTCTGTTCTTTTGGCTTTTCTGGCATGTCAAAACCAAGTGTACAGTGTCTTCCCAGCTTCCAACAGAAGTCAAGTACTTCAGACAGAGACACTGTTTTGCAAAGAGCCCGCAGTCAGACCTGTAGGGACAGCACATGGCTGAGGTCCTCCTTCCACGCAAATAAGCCAAAAACCTTCATAGCTCTCTGAAAGCTCTTACGAGCCCACTTCTCAGGTATCAGTTATTTTAGGTTTTGGAAGGATTCCCCTGTGGAGATTTAGACTAGAAATAGGAATCTCATTACAGCAGAGAACAGAGTACACCTTGCCTATGGAAACAATATAGTTATATACAATGCAGCACTGGTAATAAACCCTGTTACCGAAGGGTGGAGGGGCACACTCAGGCCGGACCACCCCCACTTTGATGTTCTGCGCAACCCTGCTCAGTACCAGGAGGTGTATTTTCTGTAACTTGATCAACCCACTACTATAGGGAGTTTTAATATTGCACCCCAAAGTGACAATATCATGGGTTGATTTTGGTCCAGCTCACCTGCTGTGGTTTCTGGCCTCTTACACTTACTTTGGAATAATTTCTGACTTCAGCCTTCCTTACTTCCACGAAAATTTGTAGGTGATTAAAGCAATTAGCACATTTTGATTTTTCAAAACTCTGTAGCTATTTTTAAGCTAAATATGAGCTTTCTGGTACCTTGGTATTTGGTTGCAACTGAAATGCAATCTCAACATCAATAAGCATAACCAAAAGATTACAAGCAATTAGAAACCAGGTGACTTAGAATAAAAAAAATTATGATTCACACAAGATTCACACACAATATTACCATGCTCTTTACTAGGAATGGAAAATGATATCCAAATGCCTACAGCGAAATATGGGGGTTTAGGTTCTACAGTCACTTCTCCTTAAGGCACTTGTCTAATTTTATTATAGTTACCACTGCTGCTAGGTAAGTTTATTTTGCTCATATAGTTAAGCCTTGTAGTTTGGAGTAGGAGGTTACAAGCATGAACATCCCTGCTGATGAAGGTAAATTTTACCTTAACATAAAACCATTCTTTCTATTCTATCCATTAATTGCTATTAGATATGCTTCCCTAATGATTCACTAAAACAAATTCTTGGGTTTTTCCTCCTTACTGCAGATCAAGAGAGCAGATCTCTGCCACAATTCTCTGAAGCCATACATTTACATATGTAGCAACTCTCATTAATTTTCATTTTTCATGATTCAAGACAAACTGACATTTTTCTCTTCACTAGTTAAGTAAATTCTTTTCACAGTATTTCAAAGGCTGTTTTCAGCCCATGTTTTTGTCAGCACATTAAAGGTTTTCTAAGTGTTTGAGGTTGACAAGTAGTAGCATCCAGACATTTACATTGCAATCAAGCTATTCATAATAAAAACTTTCAAATAAAAATTCAAAAGCAGTAACAGTGTAATTTTTATCACCAAGCCAGACTTACACAATCAGATTCCAAGGCCTGGTGTAACCAAGGTCCCACTTACTCAGAGACTCAGCAAACCTCTACCAAATATCTAAAGAAGACTTAAAAAGATAGAAGAAATAAATCAGAGCAGCTACAATTTGAACTGAAGCTGCAAAATAATGCAGATAAAGAGCCAGCCTAGTACATCTCACATCAAACAGGACACTCAAATTCATGTCTCAAAGTGGAGTCTTTTAACATATTAGTTACCTTGGGTAAAAAACCTCTCTTAAAGGACCCGAGAGAGAACCAACACGTCTTTTATTGCTCCTGCAGCTTCTCTATAGTCGATTCCCCTCTGTATTCAGGCATCTATCAGAGACCTCAGACTTCTCCAATAAATATAAAAGTACCATTGGCCACAGTTTATTAGACTTTTTATTAGACTTACTAGAGTTTTTCTAAATCAAAAGGCCATGCTCTGAGTGAGATACGAATAGGGAAGAAGGCCCTGCCACTCCTCCTCCCAAATAAAAACTGAATCTGTAAGCTTTTCTCATTAACCAAAAGAGGTTTTAATTTAAAACCTTGGAGACAGTAACAAATACTTAAAGCCAACTTCTTTTCCTGATTTCTCTTGGGATTTAAGGCAGGCTGTGTAATCCAGCTGCTCTAATTAGCACAGCAAACTGCCGTTTTGCTTGTAAGAAGAAACAAATTAAAACTTTATTCTTCTGTTTCTCAGTAAACTGTATTCCCCAAATAAAATAAATTCTCAGAAGAAGTGTAAAGGTAGAATACATTTCACATAACTTTAGTTTGACAGAGAGAGGAAAAACATTTCCAACTTTTCTTAGAGTACCAGCCTGATTTTTCATTGACATTAATTTTCTATTACTTTTAATCACACATGCAAACACATGACAAATTGTACCAGTAACTGGAAGGTCTAAAAGAAATAGGTCACTGAGAAAAGAGGGGAGAAAGCCTTCTACAGCCTCATCAGCATCATTTAGGTCTATACACAAGTACATGTCCTACACATTGCAGAGAATTTGAATGAAGTCACCAGTAACCTCAAAGAACTCAGATCCACTGTCTCTCCAGAGCTCACAAGTATGAGGCTCACTTTAAAGCAGGTATAGCTACTTTCACACCTGTCAAAATATTTCCATTTAGAAAAATAAGCATAATAACATATTATGTACTTCTCAAGCCCATTCAGCTCATGGTGTACTACTGGTGTTTTGTATAAGATCACTGATTCCTGACATATAGAAATGGTTTTAATGAATCTAAAGTTGGAAGTATATCTCATAATTCTAGAGGATGAAATTGTTTAAAAAACTACACTATAACCTACTTCAGACCCGGTAGTTTCTATTTAACTAATTCAAAGTCAAATCATATTAATTTTAAATTCAAAATAAATCTGTTACTGTTCACACAGCTTCTGACATACAGTCTTCTTATATTCATATCTCCACGAACATTTCTGAAGATAGAAGAAAATATGACATTCAAAGGGGATGTAAAAGGCAGAGACTTCAGCCTCAAGGACAGATTCACATGGTGGTGCTGGATAACAACCACCATGAGAAGAGGACTAAAAGACTCATTTTTCTACAGTACTGGAACAGCAGTTGCTAACAATAGCTGTCTCTCTCACTCTGTGTGTGTGTATGTATATGCACACACACATACATAAAAATATATGTACATACATACACAATGAGGTGGAGTGGGAGTATTATTTTCCATTCTCTTCTCAGCAAGGAGAATGAAAGTAATCAAACAATATCATTTGAAAATAAGCATCATCATTTCCAAATCAAATGCAAGTGAAAGACTTTTTCATCAGTCATCTAGAAATAGCTGTTAAATAAAGCCTATGAGAGAAAGACACATTAAACATTCAGCTGAATGTCAAGTCATGCCCTGACAAAATGAAGAAAGAGTCAAAGTAAATTTATAGATCCAACTTTCCTCTACATTCTTTCTTCAAAGAAAATGTCAGCTTTTGATTATGTACCAAAAACACAAAAAGGAACCTGTCAATACAATAGAAAAAATCTGACTATGCCAACCTCAAGCAAGACACCAACAAGGCGGTGTTGATGGTGCTTAATGGTAGAAATGCCCGGCTGCTGGCTTGTCACCCTCACCAACACCTTTCCTCCTTTCTCTCTTGTACCTGTTTTTCTTTACCGTCTTATACTGAATGCAAAAGCCAGATCCAATAAAGGATTTAGGGTCCTAGAAGTTAAGTTCTCTAACACTTCTAATTTCAGTCCCACAGCACCCGGAAGGGAAGGTAGAGGCTTGGTCTGGGTGCTTGCATGCAGTCCTGGAAAGCATCTGCAGTATGTGAATTCTGCCCAGCCAGGTAGATGGACAGAAAGCCACTTCAGAGTCAGCAGCCTACAAACATGCACATGACCAGATCCAGATAACCAAAAAGTGAGCTGCTTTGAAAATTGGCACGTTCGCACACCTCACTCGGAACTGCAGTCTTTCAGATGGGCAGACCTAAGTTCTCTGGGAGCATTACCAAGTGGCCCCATGGGCTACCTGCTGGTGCTGACGTTGGGCTCATGCACCACTCAGCTGCCAAGTGCTCATACACCCTCTGGTTTCACGCCTGCATGAGCCAGCTCGTCTCAGCAGCCAGGAAATCCCTGAAGCGGAGTGTCCTCGCTCAGTCAGGGACAGTGTGGATGCATTTGTTTAAGGCCACGCAGCTGAAGAAACACTCACACTTTGCACAGTCACCAGAGGAAATGAAGGCTTAGCCATCGCGTGCTCAGAAGTGGGTCATGAAAGGGCCAACTGATCACAACAAAAAACCAAGACCCCGACATGCAGCATCTGCCTCTACCTGACACTTTTCCAAACCTCCATTGCCTACCACTCAGAGCAGTACCAACCATCTGTTGCCCAGAAACTGGGTGGAAACATTCTCCATCTTCTCCCTTGGGGGCAATAGCAGCCCTGTAAGCCTGAATGCTGTGTGTATAAAGCTCGGAGGAATGAGTCTTAAGTTAGGATTTCTACTCCTGGGGATGTTTCTCCAGCTTAAATTGCATTAGATTTCACACTAAATCTAAAAGCCTAAGACCTCCACCTCCAAGAAAACATAAATTTGAGTGATATTCTGACTGATCTGGATTATTTTTATTCCAGCAGTTTTGTGTCAGAATAAAATTTATTATCAGAATAGCTATTTTATTAGATTTGTAGGTGCTACCACATTAATGCATGCCAGGAGGGAAGCCCATATAATTAAAATGTTATGAATAGAAAATTAGTAGAAACACAATTATGAAGTACTTCAACAGGAAACAACACATAAAACCAGCATGAACATGTCTGATAGAAAAAGAGTATTCTATTTAACACCCATTATTTTATTAATGATATAACATGGCAGATGTCAGTCTCACAAGGAGTGTGATTTAGGTCAACCATCTAATAAATTATTTGTCAATGTAGGAAGAAGATTGCTAAGAAACAATTTGAATTAAGAAATTCAAAAGCAATTCCACATGCATCCATAGAATAACACCATCGAGATCAATATGAATGCAGTCGGAAGGTGGAAGTAATTTTACACCAGTTATAGAGCTTTCTAGACAGGTATTTAAAGCAAATCTCAGTCAAGAAAATAAGGATTCCTCTGTACCACCAGGAGGGAAAAAAAAAGGAAGATAAAATATGACAACTATCTGGGAAAGACTAACAACATTTAACCATCATTTGTTCCAGCTGACTGGTAGACTTACTTAAATGTTATACCAAAAATTCCAAACTTTGCTGCATCCCCTTTTTTTGAATCATTCCTCGCTGCTTTCTTTCCCTCTCTCAAAAAGAAAAGGAATGAGAAAATATGGCTTACACCATCATTCATTTTCAGCTGACCAATTCTGATCTTTTCTGGCTACTAAAACCTGACCTAAACTCCACCAAAATCAATAGCAATTTGTCCAGTCACATGCACTAGAGCTTAACGTATTGACTGTTTCATTCAGCTACGGTTAAACTGTTGATACAGGAGATACTGGGAAACTGAAGATTTAACTCCAGTTATTTGCAAAATTTTCTGGTTTTAAATGCACTCATTCTGCCGATAAGATTAATTTGATCAGAACTTATTACACAGCAGCTAATGGACTACTAGAAATGGCAACTTTCTCATTTCCTTATTGATTTTTCCTCTTTAAGCTCTCTAGCGAGTGCTTCGAAGTATGTTGGATTTCCCTATTGGAAAGTCAATTACCATCTACTCCTTGTTCTTTATGTTACAGCAGTAACAGTGGGGAAGGGGGAGAAGCACAACCGTTCTGGTGTTTTCCTTTCTTATGCAATCATCTTGATAAAAAAACAGCCAGCGTTGGCAAGGAAATTATCAAAATCTGAATTGAATTTCAAATCAGTACAGGCAGAGCATAATGTATATACCTCATATACTTCATATCCATCAAGATCCATGAGTCAAAACACTGGTATCCAACTGTATGCTACACTAGTACTATACAAGTGGCATATACTGCCACTGCAGACAGAGGTAAAAAAAGGATCAGCAGATTTTTCCCTTTCAATTCCTACCCCTACATACCCATATAATTTCTCTTGAAAACCTGCATACACTGCTCAGTTTAAAAAAAGAATACCCAGACAAACATAACTCAAGGAACTTTTAACCCAAGTGCTAGCACTAAGTGTTTTATCAATGGTAATAAATACTTCTAAGAGCAGGAATAGACTTTTAAATCTTAGGAGTACCGCAAATTAGACAAAACAACATATCTTTTTGGGTAGGCTTAAACTAAGTTTAACTCATGGCAAAATTTGAAATACAAATAAATTACATATATTTTTACTGTCAGATACAACCCAGGAAAGTATTTCTTGTTCCATCAGAAAAAAAAATTAATTTTCTTAACACTAAGGAAAATATTTACCTTAAAGAGTCTACATTTTTGCCTGTATGATTAAATTCCTGCATTCATTATTAAAAATGCCCAGGTCTCAAACTAAGCATATTTCATAACAAGGAAAGTTATCTGTATCATGGAGATTGCTGGTTACCCACATATCTGAATCCTCTCTGTTCTCCATTTTTATTTTATTTAGAGAAATGAAGAAAAGATTTAGGATTTCAGAAACACATTACCCTTCCCTGCCTCCCCAGGTTATACCTTATCTGTAAAACAAACATAACAGTCATTCATACAAGTCTAATTAACCATGATCTAATCTTGCAAATGCTAGCCTGAACAAACCTTTCATACTTTCTTCCATCCCAAGAAAAGGTAGAAGAGTACCAGGTTTTGATCAAACTAATTTTTAAATTACAGGCTACAAAAGAAGGCAGCTTTACTTTGCAGCTTGGCACTTAGGGGATGACTGGATATGTGCAATACACACGTCCAAATCCCTACACTATTTATATTTAACTAAAAATTTTCTGAACAAGTCTTGTAAAAAGGTCATTAAAAACAGAGCATATTTAAAGAAACCATAAAACATCTTTTGGAAGAAATCAGCTTCCTCATTTTTGGTTTTTGGGGTTTTTTTTGTCCCACTAAGCCTTCTGACTACACCTTTGGTGGTCACCAAAATTGCTTTTCTGCTCTATCCCTACTTTCTTTAATCAAGTCTCCCATAAAGAACAGTTCATTGGTATATTTCATTATCTGAAGAAAGGAAATGACACATGGAAAGCAAGGTGGGAAGAATAACAAAGACGATGTGCTCAGGTATCTTTTCAAAAAACAGGTCCAGTTGGACCAGAGCTATCTTATCTTGTCCAGTTTCCTTCTCTACAACTATTCCATTTTTTAAATAGCTCTTTTGCAATACAACTGTTCAGAAGGTATTGCCTCTTCAGTTTGCAATCAGAAAGCACCTAGTCTGACCCACTTACATGTTTTGTCAAGGACTGAGAAGGTTCTTCTTTAAAGCTTTCCTAATCACATCCTCTACAGGAACTGCATCTCTCAACACACCCTATCAGAGGTTTGCAGATTTGAGTTCATAAAACACATCATAAATGATTTAATCTTGATTGAATAATTCAGAATTTATCCGAAACTCATAAAAAAGAGTTCCACTGATCGCAAAGCACATCATTCCAAATTATTTGTACTAATTTTTTGAAGTTAGTTTCAATTTTCACATCCACTGATTCAGAAAACAAAAAGCCTAGTTTAAGGAATCAAAAAAAGGACAAAGACTTTAAATGATAAAACGAACAGCCCTTGCCTATATTTATCTAAAAGTTGCTACTATCAAATGTCATTGGACTTTATGTTTTATTTAGAAATAAAGTGTCCTGAATAAAGACTGTGGGTTTGGAGGTTGAAACAGAACTACGTGAAGCCATAAACAGGGGTTCTGAGAGGATCTTGTGGCAGCTTTGACAATTTGTTAACTCTGCACGTTAAATACTGCCAGTGAGTTTAGGTTGTGTCTGCACAGAAGAATGGAATACATTACAGTGAAAAAACATCTGAACTCTCTCTGCAGAATTCAGACACAATGAAGCCATGTTAAATGTGGGACTTCATTTGAGTGATTAGTCACACATCTGCCCTAGATGGAGCTACTCAAAACCAGACAGTTCATAAGCTTTGCAGAGTCAGGACCTATTTGTGTAGCTGTAAACTGTAGAGCATTCTGAGTCTGGCTTCCTGATACGCATCTGAGTTCTGACCCTCTGAAGTGAACAGATGGATTTGCACTGACACCAACTTGTCTGGGTTTTGGAGCTGGATCTAAATAACATACCCACCATACTGGAATGACAGAACAATTTAAAAATAAAAAATAAATTAATTAAAAATAATAAATAAAATTCACACAACACGTGATATTCTTTAGAAAACAATAGCTTTTGAAGATTTTCCCCATCATATGCCCAGACCGGTAAGTGTGGAGTGTTCAAAGTTCCAAAAAACATACTATTCTTATACAGGTGCCAAATGATAGTTTTGGGAGCCAAGCTACAGGCTCCCCATTTTGAAGCTTTGCTGGACAGAGACTAAACTGCATTTGCACAGTATGAAAAATGCATCATCTATCACAATATTTACAAAGGATTTCCTGACACAGTGCTCTGTTCCCTCCCTCCAGAAAACAGATGCTGCTGCCTGAAAGCTGAAGATAGTAATGGGGAGATAGAAAGAAAAAAAGAAAACAAAAACAAAACAAAACAAACAAACAAAAAAATCCAACAAACCACCCCACAAAACAAGAAGAACACCCAAGCAAACTGGCACACAGATTGTAAAGATAATGTGGCCTGCTCTGCTTCTTTGCAAAAATCACTGTCTCTTCAATGCCAAAGATTATTTCTAACCTTCGATGAAAAGCTTTTTTGAGACAGCATGATCACTGTTGCTTCTTATGGGCAGCTGATACAAATTTTCATCAAGAAACTATTTAAAAGGCATTGCATCTCTTTCTATATTGAAAACCCATGACCTCTGATGACAAGTAACTGTAATTGCATTTGTTAACCTGACTTCAGAGCTGAACAAAAGAGATACTTATGATAAACTCTGCACTGCCAAACAAGCTATACAATATATCATCAGCAAAAGTAAAACTGGTACGGTTCATATGGTGCAAACTCTTTGGAAAAAGTGCTGAGGTTTCCAAATGCTAGCAGCTTGTGTCCTTTGTGCTGTGTATCTAATCAGTAATTTGCGGGCTTGGTGTTTTCCCGACAGCTGGTATACGGAAGAAGATCAAAAACTGTAGGTGTAAACAACATAAGTTTTGTTAGAAATGAGATTCCAGCAAAATTACCTCTGCAAAAGAAAAACTAAAAGCTTATATTGCAGCTTCTGTTTGGAAGGTAAATTCTGCTGAATCTGCATTAATTCATTAAAACCCATACTACAGAATATTGATTTATCCCTCATTTGGCATTCTTGCTTATTTCCAAATTAAACACCATCTTTCAAGTATACAAAAAAAACCCCAAACCCTTGTCATCAAACAAGTTTCCTTTTATGCTGCTTGGGAAACAGCTTGGGAAATATCTGTAGTTCCAAAGTAGGCCTTATGCTCTCCAGTTAGACAGCTCTTTTTTTCCTTGTTAAAGTCCCCAATCCCGTGCTTCTTTGGTCAGTCTTTACATTAAGAAATAACTCGGAGAACAAGAGTACAGAGAGAGAAACAGGAAAATAAAGGACAAAGACAGCTGATAGTAACTGGCAAGTCAGCCAGGCAGACAGCTCCTGTAATGCTGAACGCAACAGAACTCTTGAAGAGTCATATGTAATGCCCTGTTAACCACAAGGCTTTACCTAACAATGAACTTTTCCTAACTTTTCCACATAATATAAGAATACAAGTAGTTTATATTTTTATTTCTTTAAGAATGCAAGCAATCCTAAATCTGCAGAAGGTACATAAGAACTACATCTACCAGTAAGAAAGGACAAAAAAAAGATTATTCCTGAAATCTCTAACTATAACCTGCCCATTCAGTGAATCTGAGCAGAACTGTATCACTCAGAGTCCTTTTTAGAGACACACTATTGTTAATTGAATTTTCAATCTTTCAATATGCTTTCCTAAAATTGCTTATTATTAGTAAATTTAGTATTATAACAAAGGTTTTCAACTTCTACAATGCTTATTTAAGCTTTGGCTCATAACCAAAGACATTTGCTATCATAGTACCCTGTCACTATGTTTTATGGAAGACAATAATTTACATGATATTAAGAGTCTGGTGCTAAGTACTATAAACCTCACATTTCTTCTACAAAATAATACCAGTTGATATCATTTTTTTAGCAAGCTTCAGTTACAACATTGAAAATTATTTCAGTTGCAATATGGATTTTGATCTGTTGTTATTAGATATGGGTACAACTACTCCTTGATGAAACCATGCTTAATATTATTGTTAGCAAGTTACAATAAAGTTTCCCAAGTACTAAGCAGATACATGGAATCAGAAGAAAAGAGGAATCCCCGCCTTGGAATCAACCGATTTAATCAGCATTCTACTGCTGCATTTTATACATCTATATTTCTTCATTTATTTCTTCTTCATTGAGAATTAATCTCCATAAATATCACTCAATATGCTTAACAATGGAGTGAAAACCTAATGAATTTACTCGTTTGAGGACCTTTCCATTCACTTTCATTTAAAATCCTGGAATCCCATCTGCTCTTGTAGCCTTTAAACTGCATTTCCCCCACACCACACAATCTGACAGATGTCAGTCTCAGCTCAAGATGAAAGCAGATATGTTTAAACCACGGATTAAATATTTTGACAGTTCTGTCTCCTAAAGACTCCACGGTACCTACTTCACTGAAGCCAGCACTATTTAGGCACCAAATACTGAGCTACATCCATGTTTTCCATAAAAATGTTTTTAAGTTAGCACATGGTCTGGGTGATTTAAAAAACAAATAGTTGTCTTATTCCATCCTGCATGTTCCCATACTGAGAATTAAGTCCAGCTGTGGATTGCAAGGACACAGTTTTAAAAGTTATAACTCAGTTCTTCCAGCACTGATAGGGAGAGAGAGCTCTAGCAATCTTTAGGCCACTTGTCAATTGTCTTTATCCTGCTTTGCCACTGAAGCTGATATTTCCCCTAAAGCCAAGTTCTCAGTTATAAATAAGAAACACACATTCTATGCCTAATATCTGTATTTAGACTTATCTCATCCACATACCCTGTAATAAAACACCAAAAACCGGCCATGAAAAAAGTTACCAGAAATTTGAGATGTGCACAGAGATCAGCACCTTGACTTAGTAGTGATCCTTCTTAAATGATCCTCTCTTTTTTGCTACTTTTCCAAAACTATTTTTGACATTTGGGCTGCAAATGCCTAAAGAAAGTTTTTGGGTTTAATTCTTCTTCCATTCAATAGCCAGCAAGAGACAGAACCTGTGATTTACTGGAATATATTTAAGTGACTGCCACGCTGCTAATTACTAAAAGGAGTGGAAGAAGGAAAGAATATATTAGACAAATGTATCAGAAATGACTAAGGCAGAAATGACTAAGATATAATTTATTCTGCCTTATGGCAGCAGAATAGAACAGCAGACCTCAAAATCTGTTCTCTGTAATTCTATAATGTTTTCTGTGTTAGAAAAAGGAGTTCTCCTTTTATAGAAATTCTTCCAAGCAGTGGATATACCACATACGGGACCTATTTCTGTGGGCCCCAGAATCAAAAGATTCTTTTAAGGCTCAAAGACGTCAATCCAATGCTATTATTTGCAATGAAACAAAATTGTGTCTAATGGCTAATTCTCAAGTTTAAGTCCACTCTTAAGCATTATGAGAACTATCCATGCTCTTTAAATGAGTCCCTAGATGAACTAAGTATTATTTTAAACATTTACAGCACACAGTTATGTATCTTATAGCTGAATTCACAACTGCAATAATTGGAAAAAGAATGTAACAAGGGAGCTGAAAGTAGTTTGGGATACCTCAGCAATCCAACCCAAACCATTCTATGAATAGGTAATAAGAAAACTGTTCTGTAACATCTTAATAAGTAATTAGGATATTATTTCATCACATACATAACTTACAAGCTTACAACCATTTTCTTTGCCACTTAAAGCTATCAGTGATTCTTACTGAGATACAAATCACAATTTGATTTAGAGTTTGGTTAAACTTTTAACTACAGAGCTCTGAAACAGAAAAAATATTCAATCTTCAAAAAATATGAACACACATCATTATGGAAAATGTGGCTGCTGTCTCCACCTTTTCTGGATGCCCAGTGAGGTAACTCTAAGGGAGAATTTACTTTGATGTTGGAGAATAGTGAGTCAATCAATACTCCTGTTTGAGAAAATAAAAGCCAAGAAATATCCTAAGGCATCCTTCATTAAGGCATATATTAGACATTCCATTTGTAGATAAAAGCATATATTCTAAAATAAATATCTACATATGGCACATGCTGAATTCACAGACACTAAGAAAGAAACATTTCTTTTGAAAGAAACCTACATTTCTCCAAGGAATACACAAACTGGTTTTACCCCAACTCAATTCCCTACTATCCTTTAGCTGGCATGTATTTTTCATTTCTGAAACTAAGGGTTTGTCTTTGTAAAGTTCTTCAGGAAAATATAATTAGATGATATATAATTACATTTATATAATTTTATATAATTAGATTTCTGACAACTCATTTATGTGATAATACAGCCCTCACTGCAGAATCAATGCCACTTAAAAATTAGTAGTGGATTTCATCTTCACAATGCCTCAGCAAAGTATTATATACACAGAAGAAACTGCAGGAAAGTATCACTTAAATGACTTGCCACAGCAGCTCAGAAGTATGTAATTGATCCACAAATGTAATTAGAATGCCGAGTCAATATTCAGTGTCCAAATAAATATTTCTTTCACACTAGATAAAACAGGACAGAATTTGGCCCCTAGACCCACTTTCCTCTGAATCAAGCAGATGAAATGTATCACATTTTAGCTCCTCTTCAGTAGGGAAATTCCTATAAGTGTATACTACAGTAAGTTTGCCTTACTGCAGATATAATAATAAATAAAACCAATATAACTAATAGAAATAGCAATTGCTTTGGACAACTGCTATTTATTAGTGAACACTTTACAGTTTTAAAGATCCAGAGATATCTTGATAAAGATTTAACACCAAATGAGTTGCTATCAACATTAGCTGAATTATTGCTGCTCTATAATTACCTCTGGTTTGATACAAATTTCTATTCAGATGTAGATAAATCAAAGAGTCTTTAATTAAGTAAATCTTTATCAACGTTTTCTGACATCACGAATTAATTATATTAACATATATAGACTATTTCTTTCAAATATCCTGAATTTGAGTCTATATGTTTTTCACCTTCTGATTGTCAAAACAAAATTCTCAATATAGACACTATCAGAGAAAACATCAGCTAAAAATCACAACTCAGTCTGACAATTAAGCTTACTACAAAAAGAGGTAAGAAATAATAAAAGTAATTTTACAGGAAAGACATGTTATCCTTATCCCTTTATAAGACAGGGATTTATATTATCCCTTAATAAGTCTCCAGCAGACCTAAACAAAGAACAAAAGAAAGACATATAATACATCCAGTGATAGGCTTTAAAAGAAATTTGAACTTTCTGAGTAGTTTCTCTAAAAATGAAAGCTCCTCAAAGTGAGGAGCTCAAACTTCTGGAGGAAGGATAGATAAAACAACCAAGGAAAAAGTGAACTACTTCGGCCTTCAAAAGCTCACCTCACCACATACAAAACTGAAAATTCCTTTAAAATTTCTTTTGCAAGAAGCAGAAGCAACCCCATGAGAGTTTTGACAAAACTTTTCTATGATCTGATCTGATGAACACCTCCCCTCCGTTAAGTACATCTGATTTCCAAACTTTGAAAAAAAAAGAGTATTTCCCTTGATTTTGCACGTTAGATTGAAATTATAGGGGGATGTGGAAACTGTGCAGAACAAGTTATTGTTTATTCTGTTCAAGCAAATACAGCATTTGGATCCTTTCCTTTGCAGACTCTAAGATTGGATCCTTTTCTTGACACCTTTCTTAGCTCTCATGCTATTAGTCTGCTATTAATCTATTACGGAATCACGGAATGGTCAGAGTTGGAAGGGGCCTCTAGAGATCATCTAGTCCAACTCCCCTGCTAAAGCAGGATTGCCTATAGCACATTACTCAGGACTGCATCAAGGTGGGTCTTGGAAATCTCCAGAGAAGGGGACTCCATGACCTCCCCGGGCAGCCTGTTCCAATGCTCTGTCACCCTCACCATAAAGAAGTTTCTCCTCATATTTAAATGGAACTTCCTATGTTCCAGCTTGTGCCCGTTGCCCCTCGTCCTATCACTGGAAACCACTGAAAAGAGTCCACCTCCATCATCCTTCAACCCACCCTTTAGGTACTTGTAAACATAGATAAGGTCTCCCCTCAGCCTTCTCTTCTCCAGGCTAAAGAGCCCCAGCTCTTTGAGTCTTTCCTCGTAAGGGAGGTGCTCCAATCCCTTAATCATCTTAGTTGCCCTATGTTGGACTCTCTCCAGTAGTTCCCCATCTCTCTTGAACTGGGGAGCCCAGAACTGGATGCAGTATTCCAGTTGTGGCCTCACCAGTGCAGAGTAGAGGGGGAGAATGACCTCCCTCGACCTACTGGCCACTCTTCCCTATGCATCCCAGGATCCCATTGGCCCTCTTGGCAACAAGGGCACATTGCTGGCTCATGGAAAGTTTGCTCTCTCTTTAAGCAGTCTAGCTAGACCCTTTTCTTTCATTTTGAGCCTGCTTATAAATAACAAAAAATGGGGCATTTAGATAACTTTCCCACATTTTCTCAGAAGCATCACAAAGCTCAATGACTGATCGTACTTCTCCCCGTCATCTCTCCTTTCCTTCATAGGCTTCTTGTTGCCAGCTTTGACCTTTTTTGGTCCACTACTAAATTTACACATTTTCCACTAGACCCACTAGATTTTGAACCAAAGAAAGATTGGCACTATTCAGTGCAGGATCCACTCACTTGACTCGGGTTCATTTATGGGTGTATTCCAGTACCTTCTCCCTATCTTTTCACTTTGTCTCCCAGCAGAGACAGAAACCTTTCTATCATCCCTTCTGAAACATTTACTCACTTAAACCCGTCTCAGTCATCCCTTTTCCTCTACCTTAACTCTCTAGAGAATTCAGCAAGTATTAAAGACACCACGGAAAAAAGGCACTGAATCGTAAAACCACAAACTTTAAAACACACACATTAAGATAAACAAAAATCTTGCATTTTTCTTGTTTTCACACCATTATAATACAAGCTGTGACAGCAAGATATGTTCAACTTAGTGAGAAAACACAATTTGAACAATTGGCTATTGGCCACAGGATTCCATCACCTTATTGTTGCTTTAAAAATATTTGCTCTAAAAAGTTTCATGCTAAGAAAAAGAGGCTATTTAGAAAAGAGAGCAAAGACTTCAAGCAGCTACTTTATTTTTTCTCTCTGTAATGACATTTTCACCCAAAATAAAAAGCTTTACAAATACTCCTTCCTCTGTTGTGCACTTTTATGAGCAAAAGCTAACTACAAGCTAGATTTTATGCTATTGTACAAGATGTGCTTCCTATCTGCATAAACTGTAATACTAAAAATGTTTTGATTAGATGCACACCATATATTTAAGGATAAATCTTTATCATAATTCTGTTACACTCTTTGCAAATGCCTTTACTGAGATTGATTGTCCTCAAGAGCATAAAAGCAGAGAGCCATGGACCGATGCCAGTTATCTACTGGTAAGAAAAACAGTTATGCATTAAATAAAGCTCAGCAACATCACCTAAGCCTACATTAAAGCCACATCTACGTTCATTCTTGGCAGACCACACGCAACACTGGACAAGAAGGACCTGTTAAGCACAAGATGGACAAGTAACAAGCATGCATTAGAGCATAGCACCTGTCTCCCTTTTGTAGCAGACAGCTAGAGTAGCTGGTATTTACAAAATCTTGGCAGAAGTAAGATGACAAAAGTGCTAGGACAACTTCTAAGCTATTATTGTCTATTGAAAAGGACAAGCTGAAGCACCATAGACTTGATTAAAACATTTCCATCAAACTTTGCAGACTGGTTTATTCAGCAGTGACTAATTCTCCTCAGGGGCTTCCAGTGTAGATCACAAGAAATATTTTCCTATACTTCAGAAATATAGAATGTCCCGTAGTCTATATGTTAAGCACTTCATCTTCCCAACTACAAATTTTTATATATAAAAGGATGGAGCTTAAGGCTACGCAGTTGCTTCCTGCTTGCTGTCCCTTGGTAATTAGGTACGAGACTGACATCACTGTAATAATTTCTGATAATGTGCTAATATTTGGCTGTTTGGCCACAACGTCACTTCAAACTGAATACAATTTAGAGACTGCCAGCAAGCTGCAGTATGGACCTCCTATCTATAAACCCTGTTTTAGAAGGGTTTTTATTAGTTCTACCTCTTGAGTATCCTCCCTCATATATGAAAAACTGGTGCCAATGTCGGTTCCTACTTTAAACAAACAGGGTTTTTTTATGTGGTACTTAAACACAGCTACCTGTAAAACCTAATCAAATCCACTTTCATGCTTTGTGTTTTCTACATTAGATAGACAAATCATTGGTCTCCCCATAAGATGAAATTGGTTGTGGTCCTTGTTCATCTCTATTTCAATTCTACATCATGCTCATTTTTCATTAAAAAGGATGCCCAGAAAATGGGCTTACATCATTCACACTTATGTAGAAAAAAACAAGAACAAACAAAGGGCCGATACTTCCTGGGGCTGCATTTGCATTTTCATGGGTAGACAACCTGCTGACCTTGAAAAATTTACAAAGATCATTTTATTCCTGTTTGATCATCTCAGCTTAATGCAGAAATTTTAATGGTTTTAAGTGCAGGCATTTTTGTCTGGTGGTGGGTTGCTAGGGTTTTGGGAGACAGTTGGGAGAGGGGGTGCTTTGGGGTTTTTTTTTAATAGTTCTTAGAATTATCCAATTTTGCCTGCACAGTATTCCAATCTTTTGCCTAATTAAGAGGAAGATCTTTGACCTGTACCACACCAGCAATTCCAGCCTGGGAAGCCCCAGCAGTAGCCTCGGTCACAGTCTAACCACGTTACCTCCTCTTTGCACCTTCTTCATCAATTTGACATGCTCTCTTGCAGTGACATCTTTACAGCTGGAATCTCTTTAGTGTTAGATCACTGTATTGGGTGTAACCAGCAGGGTTTTGGTGACGGGGGCTACAGGGTGCCCTGTGTAGGAGAGGACACAGCCTGCCCTGGGCTAGTCCCAGGTGGCTCAGCAACTGCCAGAAGGGACCCTCAAGACCGTGGGCAACTAGAACAGCCCCAGCCCTGCTGCAGGGTGCATTTAAAAATGGTGGTAGCTGCTCCTGGAAAAACTCATTTCTTCTGCGTGCAACATCAGAGCACAAAGCCAAAATAACAGGCATGTACAACACTTCCGCAGTAAGCACAAAGATGCATCAAAGATCTTGGAATCACTCAACAAACAAAAAGGCAGCAATCAGAAGTTAAGGGAAAGTTTGAGCATTGTATTTATGGAGCATTTAGATTGCACCATTGAAAGTTAATTAGATTTATCCTACTCCTAATGCATCAGCAAATGGTCAAACTGAAATAAAAGATAGTGGGTTTGAATTGTTTCACCGCTCTGATTCTTTCCTGTAAAATGAAGTCTTTCAAAATTGCCATTTCTTAAAAGTGTTTTTGCTAAACAAAGCCCATGCCTGTCACAAGATATCTTTCCATGTGACAACAAGTATTATTCAAATGGACACAAATTAATGTTATTGCCTTGACAGAGAGTATGAAAGGAGAATGGAGAACATGATATGACATTGTCAGTGATGCAACAATCTTCCACTGCAAAAATAAGTAGCAAATAAGTAACATGCAGGTGGCCAAACAATGTGATCCTGCAAAGGCACATTCCAAGCCCCTTACCATCCACATGGTTCAGGTGCACTCACATTGCATCGATTCAGAGTTTGTGTATCCTTAAATACTTACAGCACTTCAAATCAAAACTTTACTTCAGTTTCAGGGAAATACAAAGGCAAGGGAAATTAAAGAGAGATGAAAGCTATTCAAATCAATCCATAGCCTTAACCGAGCTCTTTGGTAAAATAGAGGGTATTTTAAAACACTAAGGAAGATAAAAAAACATTCTATGCATATTACATTGTTTGATTTTAACAAATTATACACAGGCATTTCCAAGTTTTAAATATAAGAATTTAACAGCTTCTTAAGCTGAGATAAGACATTTGCATAAATACCAACAGGAAGATCCAAGTTTCACATTTCCCAACTACAGTTACTAGTCATCATTCCTCAAAAATTAAGTTTTTCACATTTAGAAATAGCCTGCCATTTAAACTGCCATCTAATTTTCAAAGATCTCCTGGTTTAAGTAGACAATTAGTCCCTCTTTTTGCAATGTACAGAAGTCAACTTTTTTTTCATAATTTTTTTCTCAAGTATGAGCATTCTGCTGTGAGTCTGAAAAAAAACAAAACAAACAAAGAGCAACAGAAAGCATTGAATTATAAACAAAAAAAAAAAAAGGCAAAAGGAAATGGGAATAGAAATAAAAAGCAAGTAACTTTCTTCTTCTGTTCTCATGTCACATATCCAAATTTCCTACTACACTAGAACAGCCAGGAAACTGAACCTAAGAGAGATTTTTGGAAAGCTGTGGAAGAAATGTGAACAAGTCTCTCCTAAAAGACAAAAGCTACCAAACAGAAACAGCTGATGTGGCCTCTTATCTAAAACTCAAAGATCAGAAGTTTGCATCCTAACAACCACCATGAGACAAGTGAAAAGAAACAGCAGCAGATGGAATTTTGCAGCTCTAGAAGAGAGGAATATGCATTAGAACTAGAATTAAATGAAGATCAAAGAAACAAAATTATTTATGCTATGTGTGTACAAAATGGATAGATACAGAAATTATTTTTTTCTCTCATTGTTTGGAAGCTGCTGTTATCCTCCGTACATTTATTATTATTAGTTTAAGAATGTAACTACACGCTTAGCTGGATGCTTTTCACTCTCATTCTGTAAAACACCTGAAATGTACAAAATGTACTTTAGCACATTTCATTTTGTTTAACTACTATATTTGGCATATTTAGAAATGACAGTAAGATCACGAAACAAGTAATGACCCAGTGCTCTTTTTTCTTCAAAAATGTCTTGGCTCCTCAAGGGGCCTGATTATTTACAGCATTTCATCTCTAGTTTCTCTCACTCACAGCTAGAAGTAGTTACTGGATCAAAGAATTGGAGCGCTTAATCTGACCAGCCATTATGCTACACCATTTAAGAGTTTTGCAGAGTTCCAGACTAAAACAGACACAATAAACAATAAAGGAAATATATAGTCACAGCTACAACCATGTTTACTTCATGTCATCTCTTTAATAACACTTGACAAAAGTGACTTGACACTGACTTACTGATGACATTAAATTAATTTAACCTAGACCTTAGACTAAAATGATAAAGATTTCCTGGTGACAGACAAAAAGATTAATAAATTACTAAAAAGTTGACTTACTGAATCACTGAATATATGTTGGGAAAGAAAACTCATTGACATTAGCAGTAGAATACAACACAGAAATGGGATAAGTGTTAAGTGTTTGCTGAGCAGAGAAAGAGCTGGACTCATCAGTTCAAGAGGTCACCTGCAAGTCCTGTGATCTTACATAAAGCAATAACTGGGGTCAACTTTGCCAACGTGTGATTACACTCTTATCTTTTGAAGCTGCCCTATTGCATACAGAGCATATGGACATCCAGATGTGACCCAAGAACGAAATACTAAGAAAAAAAAAAAGAAAAAAAAAATTAATCAAAGTTTGACCAAAGAATCTCTACCTGAAATTATTTTTTGAGTCAGTAACAGGTTAGTCTTGTTGTGATTAATTAGGATCATAATATAATTACCCTTAGAGGGCCAGACCATCTGTTCACAAATGTCCAAGCAGCTATTCTGAAGTAACATTGCCTTCAGTCTTTATCACTAGTCTGGGTTTCCCTCTAATTATAGTTTTCAAATATTAAGCACATAGTCAAATTAAAATGTCATCAGCATCTTGAAAGACTGAATAAAAACCAGAAAGGAAATTAAAACCACAATTCATTTGGTCAAATGAAACACCAAAATAAAAGTGTACAACAGCTATAAATAAAACTACAAAATGATTCATACGCATTGCTCTGAGTTGCATGCATCATTTTTTCTGCGTTCTGAGATCCCCTACGTTGTTCCCAGTTTAAATCAAAGATGTTTTAAAGTTCCTTTTTCACCCTCCATACTGTGTTAAATGTTAACATGGTATATAAACCTTTTGCTAAACCAAGATTAAGTGAAATGATTGATGATACTGAATACTAATAAGTCTACCTCGATGAAATATATTGTAGTTCTCCAAGACAGCTTTACTTATGATACATTCCCTCTACCAGCGATGACAGGCAAGCAGAAGGTTTTCAGTGACATTCGTTTACCATGTGAGATTTCTATTGTGCTGAATACTTTGTTAAGAGGTTGTTAAGAGGTTGTGGGGTTTTTTAAAGAGTATACAATAAGCTACTAACTCACTGCAACAACTTTATAACCACAAACTTCTTGCTTACTTTCTTAAAATTCTTGTTTACTTTCTGAAACATATCTACAATTCCCATTTATCTAGGCTGGAGAGAAATCTTTAGGGTGTTGTCAGATTTGGAAAAAATATTTTTAAGATACCCATTTTTTTTTTCCCCCATTTTCATTTCTCTTTGATCTTATGTTGCTATATTTATCATTTTACAGCCCCTGAATTTCCACATTTCTGCTACAAAACCAACTTAGATTAAATGCAAGCTTAACTATTTAACACATCTGTCATAGACAATCTATATGCCAAATGTTATCACCTAATTTAACATGATTCTCATGCTGCAAAATTGTTCCTTTTCCCTCTTCAAGGTAAGTTAGAGGTTAACATCGAAGATTTTTCACAGAAACCACTGAAAAAGCACACAGATGCAAGAGTTGCATACCTACAACTTACATTTCACCTAGTAAACAATCATAGATACTCTTCTGTTAGTTCACTCAATCCACCTTCCTTTTAATTATGATTGCTCTTGAAGTTTTTCCTGTCCTTTCTTCCTGTTGGAATAGCCCCCAGTTGAAGGGTATGATGATAAGAATCTGTTACTGCCATCTGCTACCAAAAAGGGCATCAGCTTAACCAGTTCTTGCCTAGGAGGCTGAGCAGGTGAGCCTGGCACTGTGCATGGTGGCCCCAAACACAAGTCACCAGCACTGCAGTGGCCTGGCCCTACAGGTGGAGCAGCAGGACAAAGCTTCAAGAGTATCAGCTGGGGGAGAGGAAGGACTCATGGTTCCAACCTCGCTGCTAGCAAAAGCACAGTCAGTATATTTTAGACTATTCACTGGTTTTGAGGTGAGGAAAAAGGAATCTTTCTTCATTGCTCAGTGGCCAATAATAAAACACAAAGTACCAAGAAGTTGTAAAATGCAGTCTTCTAAAAGAAAGTTGGATAACTTAAGAGATACCTCTTTATTTGCACACTACGAAGATCTAATGCTTCCATCTATGTAATAATTTAAAACTTGGCATGCCAGCCATGACATTACCAGTGTTTCCACAATATTCCTAAACATATTGTCTTTTTCTATCTTGAAACTCAGAATGTCAGCAAAAAAAAAAAAAGCTACAAGCAGGTAGGTCTAGTGTTTCTTTCAATGCTTGAATAAGTATGCTGATGGTAAATCAGACTGTTACATTTCCTGCAGCATCTGGTGACAGTATTGCATGAACTGCTCACTTCAGTGAGCCCTTTTCACCCAAGCAGCTTCAGTATGATCTCAGTCACAGTGGGTTTAAATTCAGTAGTAATTATTGATTACCACCATGCAAGTCAAAATGCAGGGGGGGCTGCATGGAGAATGAAACAGGTGAATATTTTTATAATGTGTAAAAAAAAGTTTTCTATAACAGAACTTGTCAACTGATACTGCACAGTATTGCCACAGATGTTATCCCGCCTTCCCAATCTTCCTCCAGTTATTTAATAAATATGTTCAGTAAAGCCAATATCACCAGTAAGCACCAAATGCACTGTATGAACACTAAGCATTTTGGATACAGGAGAGGAAACCAAAACTACACAAAGGAGTAGTTTTTACAGTCAGAGTTATCAGCTTCCTTCATCTGAATTTAAACACCTGCAAAACATCAGTGTGCCTAAGAGCCATTGGAAAAGCTTATATTTCGTCTAAACTTTTGAAATAGAACTAATATCAGACTGAAGGAGCTTTTCTCCCTTACCCCACAGGACATGAACACTGGTTGTTTACAGACCAAGACTTAATGACTTCTAAACACTTCCAGATATTGAGTGTATTTCAAGGAAACTGCTTCACATTGTTTTAATCTCAGAATCTCTGTTTTAATCTCAGAATCTCTGTATCACGGAAGTGAGATAAGTAAATGAAGTTTTGCAGCCACAGAAACTGTTTGTGTTAGTTATGGAAAAGTCTCAAGAAATACAAACCAGCACTTTACTTACATAAAGTACTATCAACACAAGAAAGACCTTGTTCCACTACCATCTCCAGCTTTTGCAGAATTTACTGAATTACACAGGTAGCAATACTAGGTAGTAATACTATGTACTGTCTAGAATCACTTTGCAGAATAATAACCAGTTGTGCTGTCCAACACCTGAGGACCTGACCACAGCAGATGTTTCAGCAGCTTGTATTAAACATCCTTCGTTTATGTATACAAAAGTGAAAAGCAGACACAACTAACGTCAGTTTTGAAACACCACCACTGAGAAGCGTTTAGAAATAATCAGAAAATGTATCAGAATCTCATCCAAACTGGTACAATGTTACAAAAATTGCCAAAAACCTATTATTCAGCATGGCTCAATTTCTCATTACCACTTCTGTGGCTCAACACCGAAAGTTATCATTTAGAGAGCACAGCTACATCTAGCTAAAAGCAACATCACTGCAGGACCAACAGCTGCCACCTCACTGATGGGCTTCTTCCTACGGTATGTCTTTTTTTTTTTTTTAACTGACATTTTGGAAATCTAAGCTAGCAAGAACTACCTAGTGTTACAGTTTTTCAATCATTTTTTCTTGAATAAATTAGTAAGTCCAGAAAAAGCAACACCAAATTTCATTCTCCTCCAGGTGATCCAATGTCATACTTGTCTCAGGAAAGATTACCACTGCTTCAAGATGTACCTTAAATGAGAAGTGTCAGAGCACAAATTTTGATATTTTTTTTTTTTTACTAGCAATTTTATTTTTATTGTTCTTTTATATGTCAATTAAACTTTTACAGAAGAAAAACTTCCATGGAAACTTTTCCACATCTAAAGTCCAATTTCTTACTGAGAGGTATCCGTTGTTCAAAACACCCTCCAATCCAAACAGCTGCCTTGTTACTTGAGCTACCCAAAGCTCAAAGGAGAATATCCTAAGCCTTCTCATTTGAAACCTAGGCACATTAGGGCACATACTAATAGAAAAAAGGATGACAAAAAGGCTTAGCCTAGGTACAGATACTGCTTCAGTGCTACATACAGTGCTGTGATTATACTCTAATCCACAAAAAGAAATAGAGGGAAGTCATACATAACCTCCAAATCCCCTAAGGACTATAAACTGTCTTAAGGGATATCTTTGTTGGCCAGTACGGTTTCTTTCTTTAAAATATTAGTTATGGCTGGCAGCTGCTCATTTTTCATTTTGCTTTTCCAGGTGTTAAAACTGGACTAGTTTTTAACTTTTTTTTTGCAGTGCTACTGACAGTCTTTGTCTAATCTTGCTGTTAAGGTATGTTCGCTACTGGAACCATTCTTTCATCTTAGTTTCTCTGCCTGTCCTTCAGAATGATGCTGAATGCCAAACAAAGGCCACAAATGTGAGATGCAAATCTTTTTTTTTTTTTTTTGACAGCTTGTATGAGAACCTCTAAATTTCTTAATCAACTTTCTCATTTTACACAGCAACAATCAGAAAGAAGTATAAGGGCAGGATATTTAATTTTCAATACCATAAAACAGCATATTCCTCTTGATGAGTTGTTACACTGCTCAAAAAAATTAAGATATCACAGAGGTTGGGAGGATTACTTTTTGAAGGTTCTTTTCCCCTTTCCTTTTACCTTTTCAATCTATACAGCTAAAAGTAATTTTACTTGACTAAATTCATAGCACAAAGACTTTGAAAAACAGGAGCTGTAAACTCAAGCTGTGGTGGCTGTATCACTGCTTCCACATAGATAGAGGGAAGGCTTATTTTATTGCCACTTACTATTTGAAAAAAATAAAGCACAGGGGAAGCCATGCTGTCCCTTCCAGAGATAAGGCTGGTTTTGGAAGAAAATAAAAGTCAAAGGCAAAACAGCACGAATATTATGAGTTCTGAATACACAATGTAATAGCAAGATAGAAATAATTATTTACTATCCAGGATTCTAACCAGAATTTTCTGACTTCAGTTACAGCTATTTATTTTACCCAGTAATGTCTGGGCAGTCTCAATATGTAGGTTTCAAAGTGACTGGAAATTATAATGCTATTTCCCTTTTTAACTACAGATGTATTTTGTTGATCTGTAAGATCCATGCTGGAACCCTCACTTCAGTGCTCACAACAGCAGTGTTATGCTATTTATCTTCAGAGCAACACCCGTATGTGGCACTGACTTGAGCTGCCTGCTCAGCGAAGGGGCTGCAGGAAAGCTGTACCCCGGGCTGGGCAGCACGTGCTTGGTGTCACCCAAGCTCATCTCTTGCAACACACTTCTCCCTCCCTACAGTCCAAACCGACCCTTCCCACAGAAGGCTATGTCTCCAAATGAAACATGAAATTCCCAAGTAATCCTGACTTTCCAACCCCTCTTTACTCTTGAAAAATTCTTCAGCTCGTCTTCCTCCACCCCAGAATACTGTGTTAGTCTGCCAGTAGCCTTCAAGGAAAATCTCCAAAGAAATCAAAATCAAACTTCCCAAGCCCTTCTGGAATCCTCTAGTTCCCTCCTCTTCTGTAAATGCCAACCTACTTTCATGAAGCCTTACACCCTCATTTCTGTGCATAATGCAGACAGTTGCTTTATTCATCCCAGCTAATTCACTCGTTTATTCTTGAAACTATTTCCCTGATGCAATCTTCAGAAAAGTTTGAGGTTTACAAACTGACTTTTACTCTCTCTTACCACTGAGAAGTAGACACATGCCTGCGTAAGATAAATTCTAAATCTGCAGCGAGATGGAAGTACTGCCTCATAGTAGTATAAGACCTGTTTTATCTCCAGCGCACTACATGAACAGATTTGTATTCTTGGAGAAGACTGAATAGTTAAGTTTTTTCAAGAAGAAACTAAACTAGATATAAACACAGATGAAAATTCCATCTTGAAAGGTCTATAATGGGCATGTTTAGTTTGGAGAAGAGGAGGCTGAGGAGGGACCTCATTGCCCTCTACAGCTACCTGAAAGGAGGTTGTAAAGAGGTGGCTGTTGGACTCTTCTCCCAAGGGAATAATGACAGGACCAGAGGAAATGGTCTAAAGTTGCAGCAGGGGAGATTTAGATTAGGTATTAGGAAGAATTACTTTACTGAGAGAGTGGTCAGGCACTGGAACAGCCTGCCCAGGGAGGTGGTGGAGTCACCATCCCTGGAGGTATTTAAGAAACATGTAGACATGGCACTTCAGGGCATGCTCTAGCGCCCAAGATTGTTGGTTTTTGTCTGTTTGCAGGTGGGGTGGGGTTGTGGGCATGTGTGGGTCTGGGATTTTTTGGGTGTGGTTTTTTTGTTTTGTTTTGTTTTTTGTTGGTTGGACTCGATCTCAAAGGTCCCATCCAACCAAAAATATTCTGTGATTCTGTGATAAGACTTAAGAGGAAAGGTTTTGTGTGATGTTGCAGTCATTTAAGACAAGTCATTAATACATATGCACACACACTTTACTGGTATTACTGGTCAGTGTTTATAAAATCCAATTTAATTAAAAAACATTTCTATGAAATTCTAAATACAAAAATAATACCCATTTCTTCTGAACAATTTGGAATACATAAGTGATAGTTCCATTTATGTAAATCACGAATGTGAATCTGCACTTCTAACGCCTCTGAACTTTAAGAAGGATGACCATCCGGATTTCAAAGGAAAAGCTTAGTGCTTGGGGTGAATTTGGAGCTACTTTCTCATTTCCATGGATTTCAAAAGTACAAAACTTGAGGAATTAAGTAGAGATCTTTAGATAATAAACGTTATTAAACTCTGTAAAGAATAGGTGAAAGGAACAAGCTAGACAGCTGCATTCCTGCTTGGTTTATGAAACAAAAATGTTACCAGCAGAAGATACACTAGATGTAATGTTACATAAGCAAATGCAAATGTATATATGTGTCAATCAGCTGTCAAACTACATAGACCCCCATTAAGAACATAAGAAAGGAGAAACAGCATCACATAATAAAACTTCTATAATCCTTCACATTTTATTATATTGGTCAATGATAATAGGACTGGAGTGACTCAGAATTAAGAGATTAAAGCCTGTTCTTGCTTTTCCATTAGTCTGCTCAGTAATCTTTGCTAAATCACTTGACTTCTCTATATGTCAGCATCCCAGTTTGTCAAAGTGGTGTAACAACACTCAATTCCTTCATAAATCACCTTGACATCCAGTGACAAAGACAAGCTTTATTGTAACAAAATGAAACAGTTCGGAGCTATTTATTAATATGTTTAATAAGATTCATAAATATATAACAGTTTGACTTTTTTTCAACTTTGAAAGGAATGAGCTTGGGAGTTAAAATGCATATCTTGCTTTATGAGTTTGATGTTCTATCCCTGCAATTGTCCCAACACTCTCAGGACATAAAACAATTGCCAGAAGACTTTTGAGTTTATTTTCCAATGCTGATATAAGACAAATGTTTATGAAATATTCTTACTTAATATTTTTAAGAAATATCTCCATTAGTCTAAGCTATAACTTCCACAAAATAAACAACCAAAGGGCTGAGATCTAACTACGGATCACTGCCTATGGAACATGATTTCTTTTACTCTTTCATTTTAATTTGGAAAAATTAGGTCATTCTTCTAGCATTGCAGCTATAATTAGAGTATTATACTTTTTTGACAATTTTTTTTACTTTTCATGGAAATAACTTCACCTGAGGTACAACTGACATGCTTTTTAAATTCTTTTTTTGCTTGATAAACAGTTTCTAAAGAAAATGGAAGATTCCAAACCCATCTTTACTTCAATTCTATCACACACCGCACAGCAAAAATCTGATCTCTGCTCCTAGAAATTCCTACCTTGTTTTAAGAAATCAGATTGTGGAAGGCCCTCTCTTTCAAAAACAACCTCTGCATGATTAATATAATTTTCTCTGGCAATATTTTCAGGTGGTCCACTGAGGGTTAAACAGTCTCTAACCCATCACCATCCAACTGCTTTCATTTGCAGACCACATTACAGCATAAGTTTCTCACGATATTTGACATCACTGTCAAGCATTCCATGTTAGCAGAAAACCTTTTTAAGCTTTGATAAACATTTCAAAGAATCTAGCTCAATTTTTGAAGAAACCAAAAAAGAGGAAAGATTTTAAGGAGCAAAGAAAAGATTTGAGAGACCACTAGATATTTGCATGTGCTGCAAAAAGCTGTTTAGTTTTGATAAAAACATGAGAGAATACAAAAGATAAGTACAAATCTGATTGTAACTCACACATTGAGATAAAATCAGGATTTCTTTAAATAGATCCAATGTTTCATTACGTTCTAAAAGTATGGTAGCTGCAGCTTTGCAATAGACATGAAATGTGAGGTAAAAAGCTTCATACAGACATCATTCATACAGACTTTTCTGAGGCTATAATTGCACAGGATTGCATTAAATTGGCTTGTGCTGAACATAGGTCCAAAAAGGCTTAGATCTATTATAGCATTCTTTTTCCTTCTTTATGTAGACTACAGGTACAATCATCAGCAAAATAAAGACCAGCAAGGTGGTCACATTGTCTTTTCCACTAGAAATATCATGCTTTGCAGAAATAATTTGCAAAATTCATGTTTAGCAGCTTTCAAATTCCCAGTAGTTGTTACAACACATACATTCAGGGAACACTAGGTGCAAGCAAATACATCTAAACTTTAAATTAACGCCATCACATTCCCACATAGACCATTCATTAAAGTAATTCTTATATTATGAGCAGCTGGCATGCTTCTCCAGAAACATAGCAGTAAACAGAGTAAACAGTACCTAGAGTTTAGTGCCGAGTTCTTATATAGCACTTACTACAGTAACAGTCCAGTATAATTTAAAATGCAATAAACTTGACCTTGCTGTCGTGCTTTCAGTACTTATGAACTGAACGTTTTTGAGCCAAACCCTACAGCATGACACTGAACTGAACACTATGCTATTTGCTACTATTACTAAAAAACCACTTTCTCCCATGATAACTGTGTGAAATCTTGTTCCTTTGACCTCTAATACCAGGCATCAGTCACCACAGCTTTCCATTTTGAACTATTCATTAGTCGCAAAACGTATACTACTTGAATTTTGAACCACTTTAACAGCTTTCCATCTCTCTTGTTAATTTGACTTGTACGTTAATTATTCTCAATATTGTAAAAGGTTAAGAATTTTAATCCCCACTGCTCTGCACATACTGCCTTCATTCATTTGCAAGACAAGTGTAAGCTTTCCAATCTCATTTAACTGTATTTTCAGTTACATTTTTTTTTGCATAGGTATAATTGCTGCAAATGCCAAAGGCGCAGAACAGTGTAAGAGTCAACCCAGTGTTAATTCAGTAGATTCTCAAAAAGAGTACCTATTTGACATTTCTTTGAAGGTGACTGATCTTTCCAGCAACTTTATGTAAGATCTAGAATAAGGTGTTAGCAGAGAAAACAGAGCATGACATGGCCATAAGACTGACAAAGAAGAAAAACCTGCTGCTAACAATTATTACAAGAAATTTGACTAACGCCCTATAGAGTAAAATGGGAAAGAAAAAACAAAACACAGGCACATATAAAATATGATAAAATTAAGTTAATAGAATCACAGAATAATTCAGGCTGGAAGAGACCGTAGAAGGTTTCATGGTCCAATCCCTGTTCAAAGCAGAGCTCACATGAATTAGACCATGGTATTCACAGCCTGAACCCAGCAGCCCTATGATGCTTCCAAGGATGGTGATTCCACACAGGATCACTAATCTCACATCCAAAAAACATACTACATGGGTTAGAAGAAAAAGGTACCTTCACATGCATTCTTTGACAAACAGCAGCATGACAGCAGATGGTGCAGGCAACAATTGGTCAATTCCCTTCAGGAGCAGAGAAGAGAAAAAACATTTTCCTCCACATCTTAAAGAACTGTGCTCCTATGATACTTCACTATTCCAGGCCAGAGACTGGCACTTTCAAAGGCAACATGCCAGCTTGTGTTCTTCTTCCTTCAACTGCAGGATAAGCCTACTAGAATGTTCCCTGAATCCTGAGGAACTGAGCCCAGAGATTAATCAGAAGTTACCTTGTGTCCCTGAGTGGCAGCAATATTCAGCTTCTGTAGATGCTGGAATTCACCAGGACTGAATCACTAGCCCCCGTCAAAATAGATCACTAACCTCTATGGAGCAGGAACAAGACAAACTATCGTTTCTCCATTTAAGGATCTTTCTGTATTCAGGCTCTGCTTGAGCCACATGGCAACATGGCAGAGCAATGGATGCCTATCCTCAATCCTCCTGTAACATGGCATCCTTCACAAGGATTCAATCAGATTGCAGACTATTTGAGTTTTTAAAATCCAATGCACATATGGAGACTCTTCCCTCGCTAAGAATGTAAGACTTGTTTTGAAAGATGGCTTTACAGTTTATGAAGAATTAGAACTTTACCTTAATAAATTCATCAACTAATGACCAAAGGCGTAGGAGCTAAACGAGCTCTGAAAAGTCTGACTCAAACCGTGGCTGTCACGGTATCCCAAATTGCAAAAGATGTTCTTTCTCATATGATTATATTTTGCAGGTTCATCAAAGCGCAGATCTTATTGTAAAGGTGCACAATTATACACATTATGCAGAAAACCACATCCCATACAGAGAACTAGCAGCAAGCTCTGGTAAGTCTCTTTGCTCAAAGAGTTAGTGTTAACTCCATCACACAGCTAAACTTTGCACAAAAATTAATCTGTAATGTAAATGTTTTCATTTCATGTTAAAGAAAAACATCTACGTGGCCATAATTTTCATCTAACAGCAAAAAATTCTATTATATTTTCCATCCTCAGCTAACTTAAAGCATAAAATATATACATTTATTTACCAAAACCAAATATATATTCACAGGTTCTTATTTCTGAAGTCGCACCTGCTTCCCAAGCCAGTTAAGCATAAACCCAAATATGGTGTCTGGACTAAATATGACAAAGTAACATTTTATGAAGCACAAATTTATGTTTGGAGGGAAAAAAAAACTACTTCATACTGCTGGACTAGCAGTGGCAGTAATATTTAGAGCTAATTTTACTTTGGCTTTCTGTAGGTAAAAGCACAGCATTGGTATGAATGCAGTCTGATAAGCAATTAAAGAAATAGAAAAGTGCAAAGTCATAACAGAATTAAGGCTTTCAAAATAACAGAAAGGTATTCACAAAGAAAAAAAAAGATTAAAGGATCCTTGCATACATTTCCAAACATTTCTACAAGTAGGCTTTTATGTGAAAAATGAGTGCATCACTATGATGACTTAGAGAAGAAATGGATGAGTTCCTCTTTTAAAAGCATATATTAAGAAGAATAAAGAAATTACAAGAAATGTATCGAGCAAGTCGCAAGGGTTTCCACAACCACGTACTGGGATAAGGAACACTGGGAAATTTGTGAAAAAGAACACAGATTTTTTCAAAAAAATCTATGATTTTATTTAACAAAAAGTCCTCTCTGGGCTGCATAGATAACATTCCTGCCTTAACTTAAAACTCCACAAGCTGCAACGCAGCATACAGCCTGAAAGATCAAAAACAGACTGTGACAGCAAAGGTGTTTGTTTATCTGAACAGAAGGTTTGGGTAACACTTACCTAGAACAAAGTAAACGCTTAAATACTAAAATATGGTTTTAACAGTTGTGGAGTTGGGGGTTTTGTTGGTTGTTTTTTGGTTTCTTGGGCGTTTCGGGGGAGGCTGGTTTTTCATTGTGGGGTTTGAGTTTGGTTTTGTGTGGGGTTCTTTTGCTGTTTGGTTTTTTGGATTTGTTTTTAAACCCTTATTCAAAACAACCTCAAATCTCAGCAAGATGGATTCAGGCTTTTAATGTCTCCTTATTGCCCCAGCTAATTTAGCATGGCACCTGAAAGAGCATTCCATTTGTTCAGGACATGTATTTGTTCTGGTTTTTGGTGGTTTTGGTTTTTCTTAAGGAAGCATGGTATTTTTTTCTTTCTAAATAGAGATGAACTGTGCTGGGAAATACAAACAGCATGTTTTTCTCCCTCACATTCATAGCAACCTCAAAATTGTAAGGTTTTCTTTGTTATTTACTGAAAGGAAGAAAAAAAAAAAAGAAAGAGGTTTGACCATGTCAAAACTAGTGCAGACATTTCTAACTGTTTGAAAACTATAGACAACAGCAGAACAAAAGATTGTCTGAAGATGGAAGGAATGCATTCCCAAAAAGTTTTGTGCCCCTTCTGTCTAGGAAGGTAGGAGCAAAACAGGAGTAGCATTTGTTTTCTTTCAGTACCCTGTTGCCAAGGATGAAAAGTTCATATCCAAGAATATATGTAATTGATAAAACTAACACTGAGAAAAGAAACATCCATATTTCCTTCAACAGAAAATAATATTGTTCAAACCAGGGGGGACAGCAGAGACTGAAGGTCCAGTACCTTACACCTTAGTGAAGCTAAGGTTTTGCTTCAGATCTTACCTGTCACTGTCTAAGTATAAATAGAAAGAGTTCTCAACAGCCACTTGTGTGCTCATGGAAGGAGCACAGTGGGATTAAGCTGACCCTAAACTTTCCTTCCATATTTAAGCCACCACGCTCTGAGGAGAAACTGTCTTTGTTTTTTTGTTTTATACAGTCAGTGCTTAATACTGTGCTCAATGAAAGCTAATCATCCAAATCACCAGAGCTAAACCTCAGTCCTCAGTTTCCCTTTAAAACTGGAAGGTCAGGAAAAGAAAACCCAAAACAACAAAACCAGATCGTCAGCAAGATATTTTATTGCTAGGGAAACCCAGCCAACCAATTTATGTTAAGGCCACAGTCACTACTGCCCATAGTTGGCAAGTGTGGCTTCGTCTTCTGGGGAAAAATAACCAGAGGGTCTGCACAATGGAAGCTGGATGGGACTTTGAGCAACCTGGTCTAGTGTGAGGTGTCCCTGCCCATGGCAGGGGGGTTGGAACTAGATGATCGTTAAGGTCCCTTCCAACTCTAACCATTCTATGATTCTATGATTTCAAAAAGTAACAGTTCCAAAGGATAAGCACTGTACATAAGAAAGCAAGTAAGCAATTGTGTAGATGTTTCACAGAAAAAAATAAATCTAACATCCAGACACAGTCCAGTCTACTTTTGCTTTCTACTCTCACTAGGTTAAGCCTGTTTGCACACTCTTCAGGTCTGAAGAAGTAGTTAATGTATTATCTGCCATTCACATGCTAGAGATCTAAGAGTTAGACTCCAGGGAAATCACTGCGGACAGAGTAACACATTCTGCAATTCAAAAAAAAAAAAAAAAAATCAGGCTTTGGACCAAGTCTCATTCTCATCTCATTCTCGGAAGAGCAAGTATTACGCAGGAGGTCTGGTGAATGTGATCTCAAATTTCTTTAACATTAGTAAGAATGTGAGACCTGGGATTTTTCTTGTCCTCGGGAGAAAAGGGGCAGAAAAAACATAAGCAGCTGCAGTGGGAGACTGGTTCAGTAGCCACGCACAAGCTACTAGCAGCCTTGCTGCCCCTAATCCACAATGGAGGATGTCTGATGTCAAAGTTGACTTTTTTCCTTTTCTTGTCTGTGTGTGAACAGAAACACAGATCTAAACTACAGTCACCTACCGCATATTTAAAACCATTCAAGTATTAAACAAAGCAACATTTTCCACAGTGCATAAAGAAAAGAAGCTTCTGTTCATTTGCTTCTCAGACTTCACTGTGGAGAAAGCAGAAGTCTTGTATTAGCGTTTATCAGAAGACAGAAAGAAGCTGCTTATTTCTAACAGGCAATTTTCACAACGCCCATCATTACTACACACAACCTACTCCTACAGGAGTCTCCTGGAACAGGTGAAAGAAAAGCACTCTCCAAGCTTTCAGACAGCATCTCTTGAAAATAAAAGGAGAGAGAAGACCATATTGCAGATGTGTATGTTGCTAGCAGTGAAAGAAATGTGATTGATAGCACTGTCGTTTTAAAGACAACTCAACTGTAGCTATTTTTATGGACAGAATGCTACCAGCTACTTACACACCACACAGAAAAAACACTGCTTAAAATAGAAGAGAAATAGGCATATATGCTAGGAAAAATACAGTTTATTTGAGAATAAACGAAGGATTCCCGTTTCATGGAAATGGTACCAGATGTCTCATTTCAGTATGAAAACACCTTTTTTATATGTAAAGGTCTTTAAAAAAAAATTCGCTAAATGAGTGCAAGCCTTTGAAATCCAGATATTCAAGATTTTCAACAGTTGGTTTGCACAAATCTCCACATCAGTTTTTGAAACAGAGGGCAGCCAATTTCCACTCCTTTTGGGTTTTTTATCAATACTGCAGTCAGTAAAAGTAGGGTTTTTTACCTGCTTACAATACACTATGCCATCTGGTGCAACAGCACAGAGCATCACTGACTTGCAGGATGGCTGTCAATAACATCTCAAAATTCAGTGGAAAGTCTGTCTTATTGTAATTTTTTCCTTTTCATGTTTTACATTACTACACGTTCCTTTTACAGCAGTTTAGAACAGACATATACATGCAAACCTGCTTATGCTTTACATTTTTCCCTCTGAGTAGGTATATGCAAGATGTTATGTGGTATTTTTCTTTCAACCGATAACACTTAGCTTAGATCTTACATGTTGCAATTTAATACAAGCTTATTTTTTAAGCAACAGGTTCAAACATTATTTAATAAAAAGATGTTAAGAAAACATTTGAGATCGCTGATTCCCTTGAAGAACTACACAGCAAGAAAGAAGTTTGATCCAATGGACAAGTTCTGCTCTAGCTTTCCCATTCCGCAGAGTGATTTAATCTAAAGCAAGAGTCAGGGTAAGGACAGCTTAGTGATGTTCTTTCACACAGAATCAAGCCTTTCTGCCCCATCACTTTACCCAACCCAGCCAAGAAGTGTCATTTCTTGCACTTCTGTGCCGGTGTATACAGCATCGCATGCAGATTCAAAGGTTAAGTATACTCACTAACCCTCCATATGTTTAAAATGAAATCAAATTTCCTGGTATTACTCCTTTCTCCTGAAATTATGAGAAAAGCGATAAGCTATTTTCATGGTAAAGGACAGTCTGATTGCAAGGAAGAGTAATTATATGCAACATCATAGTCTACGTTACAGTCATTCAAATAACTTTTTATTTCTGCCACTAAAGTATGAAGAAAAAAACTTAGTTACAAAAAAATTATGCAGTAGTCATCTTAATGGTGGAGGGAATCCAGGAAATCCAGAAAAACAGTGTATCATTCTGTCCAATGGTATTTGATTCTGAACATTTGGATTACATCGTTCCCATCAGATACTGAACCAGTTATACATTAATAAAGGGATTTGACTAACTCAGAAGGTCATTAGTGAAGTTATAGATCAGTATCACGGAAACAAATGACTCATCTGTTATCATAACCATTATATATTATAACCATTATAAAAAGGCCATAGCAGATTTATTCCTCAAAAGGACTTTCAGACATGTCTTATCAAAAAAAGACAACTTCAGGTACAGTTTTGTAGTAAACTACATAAACATAATACCAGTTCACGATCCTCAAGTACTCATTAAATGGCATTCTAGATCAATATAAATACTCTACAGCAGAACTTGAATAATGATGGGATGTTTTCCATGTTGCTCTTTCAGTCTTAAAATTCTTCTTTTGCAACACACTATCCAAGTGTCTTCCTATAAAACAATTGTTAGTAACACAGGAAAACACTGGCCTTTTTGCTTAATACATGCTGATAAAATTCTAAATGAAAGAATAATCTGTATGGAATAAATTCATTATTATTCCCAAGTGTCAACACTCAGTTGTAGGAAACATTGAAGGGCTTATTTTCTTTATATAGCTAGCTCAAAGTTAAGGTAACATGAAAAATTCACCTTACAAATAGAGAAGCAAAATCCTAGTTACAGTTTATCATTTGTATTAAACAATATTCCTTGCAAATTGATACCTACAGAGGGTAGGGTACCTGAAATGCCAAAGGTCAAGGATTAAAGCTGCAACTTATGTTCTGACCAAGGGCATAATTTAAATAGGACAACAATAAAAGTGGTATATGTGTAATCTTTTCATTTGGAGGGAAGCCAAATGCATTTTTTAAAAAAAAAAAGACATTGTAAGCTTACTGATGAGGCATTAAAAAAAATGAAAAAGTAATCCATATGTCAGAATTTATAAAGACATAGGAGAGTAGTTATGGGGAAAAACACAGATATTTTCCAAAAATACTGCATCTCCCCGTTGCCCAGCAACTTGACATCACCAGGTGACTGCTCAAGGCTCCAGACTCGATGCAGCAAAAGACTTGGAAAGCCTGAACTTAAAGCACTTAATTATGAAGCACCTCACTCTCAGAACAGAATTCAGAAATACATTATCATCCTTATTGAGTTCCTGGGGAAAACAAGGCACCAGGAAATGCAGCTGTAAAGAGCCAGCAAACCCTTGCAGTGAGATGCAAATACAGGAACTACATAAAATCCTGTATTTCTCTGGGTATTAGGTATAGAACCAAAAGCAAAGGCTTCTGTTCATTTGGTACCTACAGTAAAGAATGCAGTTGTGGGTAGGGCAGCCAGCAAATACTCTTTTAGAGACCATGATTGTGCTCAGCAGAAAAGGAGGTGGTAATCATCATACCTCCTGCAATCCCAGCTTGCTGAATAAGAACATGTGAAAAGAATATAAAATACATGTATTATTAAAAACTATGCCAACAGATAGCTCCTGTTCAAAGTTGGTATGATTTGTACACAGAAACAATGCAAAAGTTAAAAAAAAACAAATAGGCCTTATTTTATACTTCTTCTAATATCACATTGATGGTAAAAGTAAAAGAGTTCTTTATTCTTAACTTTGTGACGGAAAACACCATGGCCTATGTGTGTCAAGGCTCAATTTTCAGGGCAAGTCCATAAAGGTTACATAAGGTAATTACAAACTATCATTTTTTGAAGTTATCATAGTAGAAATACAAGAACATAACACCATTACCATGATTTTGACCAGGTCAACACTCAGGACTAATTTAAAGAAGTAAGCCAAGTTTCATGTTAATATAGGAACTAATTAAACTTGGTTCTTCCAACATTGTTGTTTTCTCTTTTGCTACAGTATGAATGGAAAACGAAGGCTTTCTGCTCTTGACAAGAGTAGGAACAGTGGCAAGTTGAACAGAATAATTAAGAGAAGAAATCCCTTAGGATAAAAAGCTATAAGCCAGGCCACCTCACAGTAGACCAAATAAAAAAGTCCCAGCACTCCAGTCAACTATGGAGCTCAAAAAGGCTTTCTTACCTCACGGGGAGAGCATTCCTTTCACATCACAGAAAAAGCATATGAGCACAGCAAACTTGTGCTTATATGTGCAGCTTGTGTTTGCCTGTTATCAAGAAGCAACAGCCTGTGCTCATTGACTATGTTGCTTTCCTATACTTAACAGTGAATTCAGGATATTCCTCAGTAAGAACAGAAATCAGACATTTTCAAGGCTGTTTGGTATTCACCGAGTTACCGGTTTCAACTAGAAATTTCTGCATTACTATTACACCTCATTACAATAAGGAAGCTACCAACTGTATTAAGAATGCCATTTTGTGGCTCGTTTTCATTCTCACATTCAGAAGCATATCATGGCTTAAAGTTCTATTTTTAAACAGACAAAAACTTCCAATGGTATTTTGTTTCATTTAATTTATGTATTCATCTGATTTTGTAAGCTTTGCAGTAAACAGCAATAACTGGAAACGGCAGATGCTTCTATTTGGGTTTTGTCTAGATAAGTGTTGAAACAGAACAAGGATAAGGCCAGTATAACCATTATTTTTGACGTCTTTGAGCCTTGGACCAACCCATTAAGTTAGCCCGGATACCAAGATAGCTTAATTACACATATTTGACTAAGCATACTTACATAAGTATCCAATTATAGCTTAAAATAACACTCAACATGCATAGCCATCTGCCATTGAATATATCTGTTGTTAAGGCATAATGGTGTGCTCAGTTTCTTCCTTCCTAAATATATTGAATATTTTTTTGCAGTTACAGAGAAGAAAAACTGGCATAACTGTTTGGAGTGCAACAATGCATTACCTTGGCAATTTAAAACATGAATTTACAAGATGATCTGCCAATATTCTCTAAATATTCCCTCACATCAATGTGAATTATTTTTTTTAAGCTAACAACTACAGATAATAGTAGAACTAACCACTTGCTTACATATCAGCAAAACAAAGTGGTTTGAAAGTCTTTTACCTTTTATTTTCAAAATATCGTTCTATGTCATTTTCATTGTAGGATAAACTACCAGCATTTCTGCAACTGAAAGATAAAATGACATTTAAATGTATCTCAGGAGAATAGGAGTCAATCAATAGAGTAGGAAAATATAAACGCATGATGAGATATATTTAGAAAGCTCTGTAATGACACACTGTTTTACAGTGGGAGACATTAAAAACCCTACAATTAGTCACTTGTTCTGACTACAGAACTGTGATACTGCTTTTACCAGTCAGATATGGTACCAGCTGCAATTACCTGAGGAACTTAATGTTTAGTGGATGATGAAAACCACCGCACACATACCCCAAGACTTGACCATCATTATCATATATACCCACATTATCTGTGACTAAAACTGACATTTTATTTTTAAAAAGGATTTCTCCCTTTATGACACTATTTCCTCCCTTTGCAAAGTGTTCTGTGGTCTACAAAGTGTCATATAACAACATGAACACTGTGTTTATCAAAAATCTTTTGGTGTACACTTTCCTGCATCTTTTAGACTTCAGTTTGAGGAAATATAACCAGAAGTAGAAAACAGAAATTGAGAAAAACAAACAGAAGAAAAGAAAAAAAGCTTTTTTAGTAAGATTCTAAAACAATTGCTAGTGAGAAACAGTAGAAGTAGAAATACCTACTTCATTTTCTATAAAAGTTTAAATAATAAAAGTCTGCTTTCTTTATCATTATGCTGCTTAACAAATGAGGGTCCACAGTTCCTTACTTATGTGGTGGGAATATCCCCATACATTTGCTGCATGCAAGACAGTTTCATTCAAAGCTACCTCACTAAACCTGCACAGACAACCGTGTGGAGAGCATAGCATCCCTTAACAAGGCCAGCCAGATCTTGGATCAAACTGAATTTGCCAGGCTAGAGCTCATTACAGCAAGTGCATGGACTTTGAAGAAACCCTCATGAATTACCATTAAACTGGTTAAGTCCAACTGTGAGAACTGACTTTTAAAAATTCCATTAAAAATTTGTGGGCAAGAATAAGCTGATAAAATGCCTTAAAGTAACTCATTCAGTTTTTACTATGTAAATAGCATGCATCAATTTCCAATTACTTCCCGTCATTTGTCCATATGAAAGAGTTACTGCAACAATAACCTAAGGTTCAAATTAACCCTGTATTGCTATAACTTTGAAAGAAATAACAGCTACCTTGTAAGACAGTGCACAGTGACAGGACACAAAGGAGCATCAGAGTAAAGTAGCCACTATTAATTTATACCCCACATCAGCTTTTACCCAAATGAAAGCTGAAAAAGGATGGGATAGAATGTGGCAAACCCCCAGATCATCAAAAGTCATAAGGTGAATTCTTTTCCCAATTTAACAATAAATCAAAGCTTTCTGACATGGAGATAGACAGATTTCAATAAAGCAAATACTAAATTCAAATGTTTATGTTCATTCCTTTTTATCATCTTAAAGAACATCAAACATATCTCCAAAACTATTTTGAAGATTTTTAGCAGACTTTTCATTTTTTCTGCTAGAGCTTTTGATTAGAACACAAGAAATTGTTTTCTGGTTGAGACACAGGCACAGGAACTGCCTGAATTCTGAGCTAATTATTTGCTACACGATTTCCAGCTCACATAGAGTATTGATTCAATGACATACGATTCCTTCTAGTTGTACACCCACCATTTCTTGGAATAAAACTGCATTAAATTCAACAATTTGCTATGGAAAGTTTGTCTAGATGCCATAATGTTTTCTTTGAAATTTTCAAATTCAGCACTGTTTTTAAAGCAAACCATACAAAAGAAATAGTTATCTGGAACTTAAGAGGTCAATCTTTTTAATATTTAGAAGAGCAAAAAGATAACACCGATTTGGGTTTGTTAATTAAAACTCACAGCCTTTTTCTCAGGGCTTTGCAAGCTGATAACGAGTTTCTTTCTAGCACATCCAATACAGCTGTACACAAAAATCCCAGTTGTATGCTAGGCTTCTCCTCTTTCAATACCCACCCACCACAATTTTCCTTCTTTTAATTAGGAGCTTATTTGCTCTAATGGTTTCCATTTCTATCGCAGGCAACTGACAAATAATGCTTCAAACAACTTGCAAGCACTGAAATGCTAGAGAAGTGAATCTCTCTGCTTTGGTGCACAAAATTATCTCCACCATTTGACAGAAAATTTGTTTTCACCAGCAAAAAACATTTTGAAGTTTCTCATATTAACTTTCAGATTTAATATTTCAAGAATGCTAAAAATGATCCGGTAAAAACTCCACAGTTTACTTAAAAGTTCCAATTAACAAGGTCCTTTTGTCAGGACTTTTATCTTGTTTTTAAACTAGTTCTGCATAATTTTGACTTGTCAGGAAATTGCATCTTTTCATGAATATTAATTTTATGAGGACATAGATTTGTCAGATTTTGAGGAGAGATAGCACTTGTTTTGGATAGCTGTAGGATGAAATCAAAAAGCAGTCTTTATTTGTAAATGTACAGGGGCTTTGACATCTGACTGAGCCATGCAAATTGGGTTTGGCTTTAACTGATGCTTGACTAGTAATTTCCTCAATTTTAATGGCTGTGTTTGCAGGAATTAATCTTTCTACTTGGTAGCTAGTTACATTCTAGGATACTTCCAACAAAGGTCATTTCCTCAAGAGCAGAAGCACAATATTTTCAGGTCTGCCAACAGGCCAAACAAAAAAAAAAAAATTGCCCGGCTCAAAGGCAAATGGAATTAAAAAGTCATCTCTGGAATGGAGCTAGAGAAAAGATTTTACTGAAGTAATCAGCAATCAGGTAAGACAGTCACTGAAAAACATGTTTTACAACTGTATAAGTGCAAAAGCAAATGATTTCTCACAGATGTTGACTATTCTTTGCAAAACTGCAATAAATTCTCACTTCCTAATTTGCTTTAAGTACAGTTTCACATGTTTCTCTGTTCAATGATACTTGCACACAAGCACTATGAAATGCAACTCCTTTTGGAGTCCTGTTGGAAAATTGGTCCAGGGCAGCTGTGATTTCCATTCAAAATATGTTATTCTATCATGAAACTATAATATCTATCAAAACTATGTTAATTTAGGGATATCACAATCATCATCTCTTGCAAGTATATTACGTAGATACTCACTGTAGCTTTAATTCATTTTTTAAATATTCCAAGAGAAAAAATCAGAAGTGCAATGAAATTGCCAACTCTGAAAGTAAAGCTAAGAAATCACAGCTGTTAATGAACTAGGTTAGCAGTGAGACCATGCCTTCCTACCCTGTCATCTTATCCATAGTTCACTACTTCCAAGTTCTTCACACGCTTGGAGCAAAGCAGAGTTTGTGTGAACACGTAAGGCACACGTACAGAGACAGAGGTCTCTCTCCAGCCTCAACCACCAGATCTCCCTTTGTCTAGTTCTTGTCCTAGCAATCACCATTCCCTTCCTTGTGTTTCTCACTCAATCCTGGTATTAGGTATCCTCAATACCTCATCCTTGATGAGGTATGTCACCTAATCTGGCTAGCTATGTTCATCTTGATACATAAGCATTTGAGCTTCTCTCATCTTCTTAAGTCCACCTGAGAAAAACTGTACTCAAATTGGTTCAAATTTCAAAATGCTGTTAAGAAGCTGAAGTAGAGGGAAAAGATAGAAAAACTTAGTAACGATGGTACTACCAGAAAAATCTGTATTAGTCTGGTTCCCCACCTAGAAGATGCACTGAACACCACATTTTCTTTCACACATAATGTGGAACACAGACACTAACAGAATTTTTTACCCAGTTGAAGTTACACTGATGGGAGAAATGAACCTAAATTCCACAGAGATCTAGCACCACTTCCTTTAAAGGTAATACAAATCTTATGCCCAAACCAGGCTTCTATTTTACCATTTTCTTATCACCAGAGCATTCAAAAATGCAAACAGGAATTATTATGCTCACTCAATGCCAGTCATGTCTACCAAGAATTTGCATTTAAAACAAGATGCTAGAGATCAAATGAAATACCAACAGCAGGACTGGATTTGGCAGTGGCTTATTCTCATATTCCCTTGACAATATTAAAGGTTGACAGCAAAAAGACAACTAGATCAAGAACTGAACCATGAAAAAACTCTCATCTAGTATGACCTAAAGCAAGAAGTCAGCATGCTATACATAATACTTTAACATTATTTTCATTGTTCCAACACAGGTTGTAGCAGATGCAAGATTATGTAAATGTTTCAGCTAGTCAGGTAGCACAGCTTTGACTGCTCTCCCTGTACCGTTTACAGGGACTCCTCAGCTACAAAATTTTTGGTCGAGGCCCCCCTTAACAGCTCAAAGACAAGATTCACTTACATTCACATTCTTAGATTCACTAAAGAAAAAAAGTTAGATGGAAGGACAACCTCTGTTCAAACAGCAGTACTCCCTGTATTTAGTAAGAATTGTGGAAAAAAGGAAAAAAGAGGAATTGAGTGCTATAACGGTAAGACTACTCTTTCCAGTTCCCTTAATTTCCTCTATGTAAGTGTACCTTGAGCCTCTGCTTTTTTTTTTTTTAATCAGCCAGAGATTTCAGGGAAGGGGTCATATAGCTCAAAACTTTTGAATGTGAAGTGGTCAGAGTTAAAAATTTCCAACCCCAAACTAGCTAGAAATCTCTAGGCATACACCAATCACACTCCTTTTACATACTTCAGTGCACCAGAAGAATGATTTGAGAAATAATAAAAAGCTACTATTTAATTGTTATCCACCTGCATGCCACAATCCAGGAGATGCCAGCCAATGCTATGTTCTTTAGTTATGTTTTGTTCCAAACACAGTTAACAAGTTGTCAGGAAAAAGCTTGTTATAAGAGCTGCTCTGAGAACACACACCCCCGAATCAAAATTTCATTCCAAAACAAGCTGGAACTTGTTTCATGAAATTGGTTTATGGGAATATGGCCATTTTCACAGTCAGAAAAGAGAGGGATAAAAACCGACTCCTCAAATCACACCAAAGCTCTTGTGGAAGCCCAAGAATTAAAACCCTGACTCTCCTAAATTTCAACACCTTTACTTTAAATTTATGCTGCCTCCCCAGGTTGTTTCTTATTTGATTCTTTGCAAAAAGAAAAAATGCCAGTGAAATATAATTAGGTAATTTTTTTTAAACAAGCTTTTCTATTTGGATTATAAAAAAGTAAAGAGCTCATTTTGTATGCATCCTACACAAAGCTATCGTGGCTAGACTGATATTTTTATTTGAAAATGGTATTTTGGCATTACATGTATATTTTAAAGTTCAATAAAGAACTCACATTTCAGTCCCAATTTAGAACTATTTACAACTATAATCCACACTGCAAAAGGGCAAATTCATGAAAATAAGAAATGGATCCAACATTACAGAGTATCCTCTGATACTATATTTGAGTTGGAAGACTAGAAGAAAGTAATTACTCACTACAGTAAAGAGAAAGGTTTGTGTTTTTCCCCAAAGCCTCTGTAAAGTCAGAAAAAGTTGTGATATAGCCCCTGCTGGTCAAAGGAAGAGTGGAGGGGAAGGGAAACAAGACAATAAAAAAGTATTTAAGTATCTATATTAAGCATTAATCCATAAATAACAACAATAAGAAAATTGTATTAATGAATCATATTAGGTAATTTGTTTTCCATTCTACCTACATACTGATGCCCACTAAAATACCTTATACGAGGCAGCATGGTGGAGGAGCTGTTTTGGATTCTGTACACCACTGGATTCAAGTTTTCAAAGGCATTCAAGAACATATGTCTGAAATTTAATAAAAGCCTTCAGTCTCTTTGAAACCTAATTTCAGTTCAAGATATTCCCTTCAACAAAGGGCAGGACCCTTCCAAAAATATGTAGAAAACTGTCCACAAGGGAACAAGAAGAATCATTAGATAAGGAATACCTGCTGGCATGTAAGGAAAGACCTGGAGGGTGAAGAATACCTTGTTCCCAATATGCAAAGGAATTCTGTGGTAAACTGATCTTCGTGGTCATATTTAATACATTTATGCTGCAACAAGGGGGTTTAAATTTAGGCATTGAAAAATAATGCTAGAAAAGCATTCAATGGATTGCTTATGGAGCTTTAGGAGCCTCACCCCAGGTTTAAAAAAAAACCAAAAACATTTAGACAAAGGTTTAACAAACATATCAAAAACAAAAGCATACTGTGGCCAGTCTTGAAGTGCAGGGAATGGATAAGACTTTTCATTGCATACATCACTCTTCTTTCTCTACTCAACCTCCCAAGAACTATTCTTTTCTATTACTTTTGCTGGCTGATCTGGCAAAGTACGTATTTTTTAAATAGGGTAGACTATGCAAGCCCTTACTGACTTAAGGTATGCAAGATCAGTAAGAGGCACTAAAACAAAACTCAATGTGGAACCAGCTAAGTATAACCACTACAGAGCCTGCATCAACCTGAGCTTGTTCTCTAGACACAGTTACCTCTTAGGCTCCCACTTCCTTCATGCAACATCCTTTACCTGGGGTCACCATCAGTGAAGTATTTTAATTGGGTTTTGAGGATTTTTAGCATTCTTGTTTTGTTTTTCACAGACATAGATTGGATTTTTGGAAGAGGTTCACTTCTATCCTCATGTTAAAGTGTCTTGGGAGTTACATTTTGTCATTTCATGATTCAACAGAGGTAAGGGAAGCATATATGATGCAAATTTGTTAAATATTCAGCATCTTTTTATTAACCAAATGAAGATCTGCAAGCTTGAAGGCTTCTGTACGATAATACCCTATTGAATGACCTTTTATATTTATTCTCTAGAAACCAAGCATTAGACTTAATAACCATACTTCCTCATTATCATTTATTCTGACCTAAAGACTGATTTTGCAGTCCACAGGGGAAAACTTTTCCTGATAATTAGTTCTCCTTGGTTGTAGTCCAACAGAAATGACAAATTTCACCTTGTTTAAGATGCCTCTTGATAACAGTTTATGTCAACAGAGGAAACATGCATAATTTATTTTATTTTTTTTAACGCATGTTTTTCTCCTGAGGTTGCACCACTATTTTGTCCAATCACTTGTTATTTTACTCCCCTCTGATAACAATGGCCTAGCGTACAAACAGCCAGATTTTCTTCCCTTCTCTCTGGAGAAGCTTAGATTTTGACAGGATGCAACACGCTAGTAAAATAAAGTCCTTGACAAAACATTCATTGCTTCCAGTATTACATGCAAAGATAATGGTTGAAGTCCCCCAGTCAGACAAGAGCCTGCAAGCGCAATGCCTCCTGTAGCTGGAGTAAGAAGACTTCATCAACAGGGTCCCCTTCATGGGACTGCCTATAGTAGACACCAACCAGAAGGTTGCCTTTGTGGCCTCAGTCTCTGATTCGTATCCACAAGCTTTCAGCCTGCTTGTGGCTTTTCTTCAGAGACAGCTCTTCACACTCTATTTCTTGATGTAGAGGGTAAACATAACTAGATACTAATAGATATTTTTAAGTATTAAGAGTATTAGCATACTGTTCAAACTACCTAAAATTCCATAAAAATTATTGACAATTTAACAGGAGAATAGTGTTCACAACAACTTAACATTTGAAAAGCATGTTTTTTCTCCTTCTTTGCAATCTGACGTTCTATGTGAAAATGTCATGCTGGGTTTTTCAAAGCAGTCTTACACTGGCTGATCTCATCAGCTTTTTAAATACTGTAGGTGTTTCTAAATTAATTCATAAACGATATTGGAATAAATTATGTTGTTGCCAGTGCAGCTGGAAACCAAACCACTGCAGCAAATAATTTATTCAAATTTATCCTTTCCTTTGTTCATGGACTATTCCATCAGCAAGTTAATATCTTCCATAAGTCCCTCAGGCCTCCCCTTCCACCATCCCCAATGGTCTGCAAACTGCTTACTGCAAATGTATTTATTGTAACACGTAGCAAGGCTGATCATAAATAGCATAAAATCACCTTCATTCCCAATCTGGAGGTAGAATCATAGACTCATCTAAGTTGGAAAGGAACTTTAAGATCATCAAGTCCAACCATAGGCCTAACACATCACTTTAAGCAGGAAGGACCAAACAGACCAGGAGAATTCAGAATTTTAAACTGTGCAATTGAGAGAGATCTGATAAAATAAATAAAAAAAGAAATAAGAAAGACTCAGGTTTTGAACCAAGATAATTACCTAATAGTCAAGACAGCTCTGGAGCAGGTAGTGGAGGAACTAGTAGGCTATATAAAATATATGGATATTTTCAAAAACAATTTAGACAAAGCTTTGTCATGAATACATTCAAGTTGTTTTGCCTTGGGGAAAACCAACTAAGATAACATCCAGTCCTGTTTTCTAGGACTGTCTCATATTATTCTAGTTTACTTTTTTATTTACTTATATGTATATGTGGATGTATCTAAACATTAGCATGTACTAGACATATAGTGTAAACATTTCTTTATATGTATTTTTCTACTATATATTATCATACTTCTCCATCCCTTCCATATTTTTTCTATTTTTCTTCTACTTCTATTATATATATATATATATGTGTGTGTGTGTGTAAATATATATAGACATACACACGGTATATCTTTTATTTAGGTTTCTTTACTAACAGTCAATACAAAACCATAAATAACTAATATACCTCAATTTCTTCACTTAACAGCAACATTCATAGTTTTGGCCTACAGCACATAATATAAACAGTAATCTTTGACATTCCCTAATTTATACTGCAATTTCTCCTTCCTCCCCAAATAATTTGGTATACAATTGAAGCATAAATCAAAATTAAAACTAGAAACCAAATGAAATTTGTTTGACCTTCTTTCTGGATTAGTTTGTTTTTATCAGATGACCAGCAGTTAGATTAATATATTATAAAAATAATTAGAAATGCCTGTTTTCATGTTACTTGAGACATGTATGCAAATTCAATAAATGTGAATAATGAATGAGAGCCTAAAAAGGCATTAGATTTGTATTTTGTATTTAAAATACTAGCTGAGATGACATGGTTGTCAACAGGTTAATGTATGAGAAAGGAAAGAATCATGAGCTTCCCTGAAACAGAGAAACTTCAAGATACTGAAATCAGGACAGTTGTAGCAATATTTCCATCTGCTGGAGATAATTAGCAGCTACTCACAACTGCCATATTCACTTTTTCCTATGAAAGTCAAATTGATTAATTATAAATATCTCTCTTACTGGGCTGATCAGGTAATCTGGCTCCATGATTTCATATTTTTCATATGTCTACAACATTAGGACATTAAAAGCAGCTATCCTGTTAAAAGCTCTTGGGCCTCCTACCTTAAAGGACTAGGCCAAAACTAAGGCAACATATAGAGGCTCTCCAAGATAGGCAGAACACATGTGAATCAGCCACAGCTTCTCCACAAAATAAGACTTCTAGAATCTATTATTAAATCAATTTGTCCAACAGTGGATACGTTTGTCACATGAAAAATCAGCTTGATTCAGAGGAAGATCCTGATGCTTAAGAAACCAATGATGCTAAAGTTACAGCTTTATTCTTGTCATCATAGTATATTGTAAAAGTAGCACTGCCGTGTTTCACGTGCAAGACTATTATCTCATTTCTGCATCATTTTTTAAAACAACCTCTTATTTCTAAGAGGCATTTTACAAAAAGCCTAAAAAAGTGAACAATGTATCACTGCTAAATAGCAAATAACTACTCCCAAAACTGTTCCACTTCAATGTGGCAGGTAGCAAGGACTGAGCCCTAAGAGTCTAAGAGAATGTTTCACTTTAAAGATTTTTGTCGACTTCAAATAGAAAATACTTACCATTGTCATGATTTCTGTCTTCAGCTAAATTCCACCACACATTGTTTGAAGACAGCCTACAGCACTAGACCAAATAATTTTGTTTACTTGTAAGGCTGTTCAGATGGACAATTGTGGATTCAGAGACCACCGATTTTTGAGAGTATCACAGATGTTCAAGAAAAGAAGCTTCAGTAAAAGAACTTGTTAAAGCGTACACAAGATTATGATTCATTAAATCTTTTACAGCATCCGCTGAAGGTTAATATAAACAAACCAATATCATGCATTGCTTTTGCAGTTACTTCAAAGCATATCACTGGCAGCTCCAAAGTAAAATCCATATACAAATACAAGACATCTATAAGGGTGGCAGCATCAACTTTGACCTCAGTTACCCAGACATACTAGGCTTCTGACTGACAGAAGAATTTGACTCTTCATTTATGTACCCTCACAGTCCCTTAGATATCTACAATTGAAAGCCAACACAGAGCAATTCCAACATCCATACTGACACCACCATTACAAAAAAGAAAAGTATTATTGCGTCCCTTCTCTAGCATGGTGTTGTCAAGTAAAGCCTTTCAAACTTTTGTGTAGAATAATTTAGCAGACTGCTGCGGGTTTTTTGTTCATGGATAATTCAGCAGACACTGGCAGTTAGTTTTTGTTATTTCAAATTGTGCAGACATGTTATGTAAGCATATTTCGGCACCTACTTCTGTTGTTTTCTTTGTGGCTTGTGGAAGGTCACCCAAATAACAAGGTACCATTTATGCTCTTCCCTTTGATAATAGCCCTTGGGGATGAAGGGAGGGGGGATAAAAGCTTGCAACGTTACTACATTTGCTTGAACAGTCCACAGAAACTTCAAAATCCACACAAACAACTATTGTACATGTGTACACTAACTGTAAGGAAACAAAGGAGGTACTCAAGGAGCAATATATAAATACAAAAAAAAAAAATCAATGAATAGCTTGCAAAAGCATTTTACTACCTATTATTTAAGGTGTACTGCAAAGTCTAGCACCTAAGACTAGCAGCTAGTTTCCATACAATGAAGTGTAAAAAAAAAAAAAGTAAAGATTTCTGTGGCATATTTGCTAATCATGAGTAACAATTAACTCAGTTTTCAGCAGTAATCAGCCAATTAAGAGACAAAAGTCCCATTATGTTCCTTGACACTAATCACAAAAAAACCCAAAACAACACTACCTGAATTGGCAATAGCAAATACTATGTCAAAAAACCCACACTCATTCTGAGAATGCATCTGCATCGCTTTGCACCTGCTCACCTTCCACTTAAACCAACTTTCTCCAATGAACTCGATGGGGTGAGTTATTTGCCAGGCTCTGACTGATGTATCTTGGGTAACAAAGAGGCCAGGTGCAATGCAGGTGCTTCAGTGTTAATGTAGAATAGAAAGCACATTTATACAATTCATCAATAGGCCACCTCATGAGAAGCATTTAAAGCACCACTTAATAAGTAACAGCTATAAAGCAGAAGGCCTTGGCCCTGCATCACTGAAGTCTATGCAAGCTCTGTTTTCAAAGGGAATAGGTTCAGGCACTGAAAAAATCCTTCCCAACATCAAAATAAATGAACATCAGGAAACCAGTAAACCAGCTTCCCAAAGAAGGGTTCTTCTTTGGAAGAAGTGAGACAGAAGGGGTCAGTAAGATTTATCATCTTGATATTTTTGTATCAGGCTACCCTGAAATCAACAGGATTTCAAATATGAATTCTAAATACTGAAAGAATCTTTCACTACTTAATTTACATCTTTCCTTAAGTACATAAATTCCTGGTGCATCTTTTCTTAAGTATATAAATTCCTGGTTCATGTTGGCTAGCCCACCTAGATCATCATGCATAATTAAAGAAACAATAAGTGTCAGCAAGCAATTGCTTTTTTGGAGGAAGCATCCACTTCCCTGTCTCTTGGCATTTTCACCACAATGATCTGCAGCACTGTAATGGAGTAAAACACTACTGCTCTTAAAATGCTACGAGCAGCTCAGGACATTCAAAGTCATCATGGCAACTACCTAGTGCTCAGGAAATACTTTCCTTTTGAAAGCCTTTCCCAAAAACAGTTCATAACATAAGCTATTGTGAGCAGCTGTTGCATGCTGATACCCGAGATAACTCGGCAATTATTTTTACAGAGATTAATGGAAAAACAATATGGAACAGAGCCTTAGGGCCCGATCATGTGAAAACACACTGCTCTCCAATTTAAAAATTCCATGTGAAAATAATCAAGAAATCCAGTTGACTGAGAGCAGCAGATAATATTCAGACAAACTGTAAAGAATTAAATAATCAAAGATTTTCAAAGTGGGCAAGCTGTTACTTTTTTCAAATTCCAGCCTTCTATTTTTGTTTTATGTTTTTACATCTTCTTTCTCTGCCACTCTTAATTTCTTTTTCATTCTTACCACAGAATGATGGAAAGTGACAAACATAAGAGAAGTCAATAATTCCATTTTATAGGTAACGTTTCAATTTTCAACTTTGCTAAAATATCTTCAGGATTTTAGACCAGTTTAACTGTTAACTGTCATTTGCATAAAAACTATGCATCTTCTTTTTATCTTCCTTATAATAACCCCCTTCATTCTATGAAGATTGTTGTTATAATGCCACAAGGAGTAGCATCCACTATGAGACACTAATTACAGGATCTGCCTGCCTTAGAAGAATCTTCCCTTCAGTTAGTTACTTTTGGCTTGAAAGTTCAAATTTCAGAGAATACGGGGGAGATGTATATCCAAACCTTCATCAACTACTTTCTTTCCCTTACAAAGTAAGTGTGCTATAGTACGTCAAAAGTTTTTCATTGTTTAATAAGCTAATAATTTTTTCCTAACATTTTCAGAAACACCTGAGCTATTGTCAGGAATTTTCTATAACAACTCAGCTTGAGCCAAACCTCTAGAGCACATAGTTACAGCAAGATAGCAAACAAAAACATGCTTGTTAAAGGGAACTATAAAACAATATCAATAAAGATTCACAGCACAGCCTAAGTGTGTGAAGAGGCCCAAATGAAAACCATTTCCCAGTTCCCACAAATTTTATAGTGCTTTTTTTCTTTTAGAAGTACTATAGTAGAACATCAAATGAAGTGGTACAATCAAAATGACAGTGAGTCAATGATAGTCACTGAATACAACTTGTAGTTTTACGAAGGATTTGGCATGTGAGCTGGTGGGAAACTTGGCTATGAAGATAGCTCATTTCTCATCAGGTCTCATGTCAGTTGCTGAAAAAGTGAATCTTGTTAAGTAAAACTCAAGCACAAGTTATCATCTCTGTAGTTTATACTTTTGAATTTATTCAGCTGCTGTCAATTAAAGATCCCTTTCAGAGCAGTTTTGTATTTGATTTCAAATACAAGCCATGCCTGCAAAGCTCTACAGAAAACTTAGCAAAGTCCTAAAGAAAAAAAACAACAAACAACTTGACTGATACACAATTATTTCTCTGACCTCCTAAGAATCCAGAGGGGCTCCAACAAATATGAACCAGCTCAACCAACATATTGTAGGGATGCTGGGCTAGATCACATAGTGAGAAAATTAGGAAGTGGCCCCTTCCTACAGAGGGGATATCAGTCATGCTGCGTAATGCATTCTCTGAAGCAATAAACTCCATCTTAAGAGGAATCGTTCTTCCCGCTCCTACTGGAAGGTCACTTCAGAACCCTTCCTCCCCAGACCAACCCTATAGGCTTATTTGCAGCCTACTGGCATTTGCCAATTGTCATAACACACACACACACACAGAGAAAAAAGAAGTCCTCTTGAATACCAGAAATTTGGGAGAAATCGGTAACTGCAGAATATTCAAAGTACTTTTTTCTACTCAAACAGAAGTATTTGCAATCCAAATCTGATTTGCCCATCTATAAAGACCTGTAAGTCACATTTCATTAACAGCTCGCATTTTAGATACCACACATTGACTACAATCCAAAAAACAATTGTAGTAGACTTTTTTTTTTTACACTAATTTGATAAGAACATGAAGTTTATGCAATCAAAAAAATTTGCTTTTGTACATGCATCTTTAGTAACACTGAGTCTATGGGTCGGGTCAAGTCCCAAGAAAAAGATGCTCCATCAGCACTCCCACTGACAAAATGCTTTAAATCTATTTTAAAAGCTATTTGTTGCTACTATATTATACATTTCAAAACCAGAATACAAGTACAAGCTGTTCCCAAGGCACTAAAAGGAAACCCAAAAATATTCACTGGGCAAAAGTATTATTTTCAGAGTAAAAGTTGTGTCTTCCGTATGTAAGTAACCCCCAAAAGTCTCTCATATTCCCCTTCTTGAATACAGAGCCAGAAGAGTTAGGCAGAAGAATGAAAAAAGAAAAATATCACATCATGGCATGGTACATGAAAGGATGTAGAATGTTTGTTGAAAGCACTAAACAAAACCTAATTAAAATTCAAGCTAAAGAAAAGTCTTCCTTTTGAAGTATTGCTTTTCAAAAAAAAAAATTATTGCACCTGAGATTACTTCTCTCCCCATACCCTCTTCCTCCCCCCCAAAAAAAATAAAATAAAGCTGCATCCATGGGAAAAGTCAGCATTTGATTAAAATCAGAACAGCAAGATCAAAGCACTTATACTTGTAAGCACTAATGCAGCAGCCTAAACATGAGTGCCTGGAGCTACAATTTGCAATAGCCTGGTTTCTCCACCACAACAGTGACAAGAAAAAGCAGACTCCTGTTCTTCACCATGATTGCTCGGCAGAAGAAATCATGCTAGAAGATAGAGCCTAGTCAGATCATAATCAAAAACAAGGGCATAAAAAAGATGACAGTTATTTGGAAATCCAAAATGTTTCATTTTCAAATAAAAGTGCAACGTAAATATTTCAACTTTTCAGTGCAAATAAATATTTGCTGCAGACAAAAAAAAATTCTGTTCAGCTGAGGTTAGGAGTTAAAATCCTTCACAATTTTATCTTGTTTTTCTATGCAGGTATCCAAAGATATCACCTAAAAGGCAACAAATTCAGAGCTACCCACTCATTCTGCCCTCTGCCAACAGTATACCTATCCTTTAAATCCTTCAGTCTAAGAGCAATGAATTAGAGATGCACTTCACAGATCTCCTCTTTAAGAGAGAGGGAAATCAAAGCTGTTACTATACTGAGATCTAAAGAAGCTGTGGTAAAGGTCAACTGTGTTCAGTTCATTCTGGGTCCAAAGCTGCCAATAAACTGTTAAAACAAGATATCAAGGCATAGGTCCTAAAACCCTGATTCAACAGAAGTTAAAAACATTGCCAGCTTTCGCTATGTATCACTATTTCAAAGACTATAAAAATTCTCTTAAGATCCTAATGCCTACTAAATTCTAAATCTCAGAAATATCATCCAAAAGACTTCAGAAATGCAAAAGAACTAAACACCATTTTTAGAGCATCATGATTCTTGATAACTTAAACTAGGATATATTGACAAATATTTTCTTCTCCTTAAATGTTTTTTAAATCTATTCCCATTCCACAAAGCACTTAGCCCCACTGATTTTAAATTCCTACTGCATAGTAACTGATTAAGTACATAAAGAAGACAAACTCTACCACAAATAGTTTATTTTTAGTGTACCTGATGATTCTCTGAGGAATCTAAGGCACCAGAATTGATAACTGTTATGGCTTCAAAGCAGCACAGGACTAACAGGAAAGGAGTGCAAAAGAATAGTGAAAGGTAACACAGGGATCAAAAAGAAAGTAAAAGTGTCACAGTTCAGTCCACTCAGAACTAAACTCTTGTAAAGACACTTGGTCTCTGAGCATGGAATGGGGTCAGGGAGTAAACAGTGACCTGTCCCACTTCGGGATCCTTCTGCAAGTGCACAGAAAGCACATTTTCACCCAAGAACTTCCTTGTCATGGTTCTTCCCTGTAACTAACTTTGACCCTTCAGGCTCTCCCACCACAGTTGTATACAATCCCAGAAAGCCCCCACAACTGAACTTCACAGAAGCATGCAACAGCAAAAGAAACAGATGAGGTGGATTATTCCCCTTCCTCCCCTAAGTAACTTATTGTTCTTTGCAGACCAGCTGTATTAAAAGCTTGTATATGATTTCATCTTAATCACTATAAATGCCTTAGGTAGGCATCAGATTTAGGGTGAAGGTGAGTTTCTCCATAGCCCATTAGAGAAACTTCACCCAAACAAAAAGGTAAAATGCATGTAATATATTTAACTAGCAGTCCAGTCCTCACCGTATAAAATTAACAATTTTTTGAAAAAGAGAAATAATCCATGCAATAAATTCTTCTTGCTAGGAAGTAAGTTATTACTTAGAACTATTGCATATCAGTGGCAGGAGACAGTTATCTATTGCTGTTCCTGTGCCATTTCTCCTTACAAATTTCTGCCTGTGATAGAAATAAAACTAGTAGGAAGGTAAAGACCAGTTATAAATAAAGACCAGTTATAAATAACCTACACTACAAATCTCTGCCAACATGCTTATTTTTTGAAGATGAGCTTAGAACAGGTAGAAGGAAGGCACGCAGGTAGGCAATCCCATGGCTGCTGACAGCCATACAGGGAAATCCCTGAATATAGATACAGCTTCGTCAAAAGCCTTTAACTTCACATTTACCTTCTGAAGAGGAGATGCAACTCCTAAACAGAAACTAAGTCTTTCTGCCAATGTCGTATGCCTCTACACTAAGAGACAGTTGTGCCACTTGTATAGCGGAAAAGGATACTTACATCTTAAAAGAGAAGTTTTTTTTAATCTACAAACAGATAGGCCAGACTGTAAGACAGTCAGCTTTCATTACCTAGTCTTTATAAAGGGTTATAGTTTTGTTCGTTGTATTTCGTTCTAATAGGACTGCACTCAGTGGTAAATCAATCATTCCCTCTTAGATCCAGACCTCTTATTTTAGGGAGGAAGGACCTCCAGGTGTGATTGATATTCAGAGCATCTTTTTCACTTGAAGATTTCACAAATCCAGCAGAGATGATTTGGCCTGTCCTGTGATCAATAAAACTGTTTTATCTTTTGCTACTGACATTACAATGCTTCCTTTCCATGCCTATCTCTACAAAGGGAGTTAACTAAGTTCAATACTAATAGAAGCAGTTGCAATTCCAGGACTAATATGACCCTAAAGGGACTAGTAATTAGCACTATGTTCACATTGCTATAGATGCATGTCAGACTAACCAAGTACAGTTCTATTCCTCTTACATTACACTAGACAATATTGCATCCTGGTTTCTCAGTCCTTACGTAGCACGAGTGAAAAAAATCCCTTGAGGATTAGTGAGCAGAACAGAACTGTTCATTCAACTGATAAATACATCACACTACTGCTAAGGATGCTCTGTTAAGCTGATGTGTCTTCTCCCTACTTTTCTTTTTGGACTGCAATCAGGTCCAATCTCATGAAGCTACTGAAAAAGTATGCATTTCTCATTTGCCTTGAACAATGGCACATGATGTTGGCTTTCAGTTCAGCTGAAAGCAGAATCTGCAAAAAACTAAGATACTCTAGGAAGAGCAACATGCAGACAGTGGCCAAAGGAACCACAGAGCGTCTGGCCTCAGTTGGCATCTTCACTCCCTCCTTACCCGTTCCAGTAAATTTCCTTCAAGTATCTCATGAGTTACTATCAGACATTCAAAGAAGAGATCAGGCACCAGACAAAGCAAGGAGGCATGTTATTATGGTGGGGAAAAAAAAGAAACTACAGTTTAGTCAACACCTCGAAGGCTTTTGGAGTTCATGGAGATCAGAGTACAAGAGAAGTTCCTAAGAAGAGCTAAATGTTAAGCATGCATGGCACATCATAACTTATACACCAAAAAAAATGCTCAGAATTGTCTTGCAGTATACCGTGAGATCCAAATATCATAGCCTTGTAGTATAGCATAGTAGGGCAGACTTCTTTGATCCAGCTCACTAATGAGGTAGAACCAGATGTGCTTGAAGTACAATGCCAGTACCTGCTTATTTTCTTGCATTACTCTCAGTCTGAGGAGGTGAACAGAGACCAAAGAAAAACCAATTGGCAAGAATCAAACCTACTTTGGCCACACTAATCCTTCTCTTGTAATCAATCCCTTTTTCACAGGCATTAGTTAAATAGCAGCAGCAGGTACTGTTTCCAAGCTCACAGAAAAAAAGCAAAATCCAAATAAAATAGTACTAGAGTCCTGCAGTCCACAGCTGAAAAAGCAGAACATAGGTACCAGGAGAGAATGATGGACCAGAAAGAAAAGACCATAGACATGATGGAAGTATGAGGGCTGCTCACCTATGATATTGCATCAAGGTCTTCATCTACTTCATCACTGCATGTATAGAATGAATCGTACATATTGTCCCAGTTCCTTCTCTTCTCCAAAACCACCAAGAGTCACTCACTTGGAAAATTAATCCAATCTTCCCATAAAGTTATTTTGTGCTACATGCTCCCCCTTTAAAGTGCGAGGAGGGAAAGAGCAGAGACTCAAAATTCTTCAACTGTGTGGCTCACCAGCACTCCTTTTGCTGAGGACAAGTTTTAGTGTGGGAGAACCCAGCCTTTGCCACAATAGCCTTGGTTTTCCCAGGAGCTTTCAGGAATCAGTCCCTACATAGCCACCCTGACAGCAATACATGATCAAGAAAGAACTTCAACACGCAAGCCTTGCTTAAATAGCTTCTCTCTTATTTCTCTGTCAAAGAAATTTTTAGAAATGCAATTTTACCCCCTCCCTTTAAATGAGCCACAGTACAAAACATATATAAATTCAACAAAATGCTATATAAATTTATAAACAAAGGCTTGTGGTTCTTCCTTTTACACTGTGTTTACTAACTGCTTCCACTTCAAAGATGCTGACAAGGCTTCAAATTCTGTGGGAAGTCTACAGACATCTTTGCAGCATTGGTGCAGTAGCACTTAACTGATGCACTGCTTTGCTCTCCTGAAGAGCCATACTGGCAACTCCAGCTACAGGCAGTGTTTTCTTCATCCTTTTGTTTTGCTGCAAAAATTTATAGCTTTCTCTGAAGTGGAATAACAACCAGTCTGTACAGGAATGCGCTAAAGAGAAAACTGAAGTCCTCTCATCTAGCTGTTTCCAAGACAGCTTAATTTTTCTGTGCCTTGATTCCCTCAGTTTTCATCGCCTTACTATCAGTATTACAACATCCCTCCCTAAAGCACATATATACAGTACTTTGGGTAAGTGGTTCAACTGAGACCTTTCCCCAAAGGATCCTGAGGCACTTGGCAACAAATGGGACTTCTGAAACATCTTTTTTTTCTAAATGATTACCACAACTCAAACCTCTGAACATAAACCGCTGTAGAGCAGCAATCTAACAATGAGAGTGATTTGACTGGACTGTGTTATTTGACAGATATTTTCCACTGGCTAAAAACATCGAACTCCACTGCAGTAAAGGGACTTCATTTTTTTTTACTTACTCTTTTTCCATTTAAAGTATTTTTAAGTCTGCACTGAAGGTACAGATTTCATTTATATTTCATGCTGCTCAACTATCTGGTCTTTCACTAGAGTACAGAGAAAGTGTTTTTTGTTTACTGTGTAGAAATCTAAACAGAATCAGCTAACAAACATTTTACACCAAAACAAACAAGGTCTCAAATATTCCCAAATACAAATGAGTTGTTCCAATACATGCCTGTGAGTACTCAACTTGCAATTATGGTATGGGATGAAACCACGGAATGAAATCTGGATTTAAAAACTGCATCTCCGCTCAGAGCCCAAAGTTTGGTAGTTATAATGGTAATCCAAGAAATGCTTTTCAGCTTTTCTGGAACTGCATCTGTTTGAACTTTAATACTTCCCTGCCTGAAGAAAATAGGGTTTTGCCACTGATACATTGTCAGGTTAATTTAAAGCCTAGTTCTAAGTGGGCTCAATTTGATATTGAGGCATGTGTTAAAGTTTAAGTATCTGGATAATCCCTGTGGACACTACTGCACAACATGTACTTGGCACCATCTCACTAATCTAAGTCCTATTACATTTCCTTGGTGGGATCTGCTACCATTGAGGCAGGTTCAAAATGATAAGGTGCAGTCCATTTAACTTACAAATAAAAAGAATACTAATACTCATGAGGAAAAATGTAATCAGCTTTGACAAACTCCAATCAAGCAAGTTTTAATTAAAATGCATCTCTCCAGATCAGATGAATTACATTGACATCTATTCACTTTCTTATCTTGCTTCCCTTCATCGTCCTCAAAAAATAGATTATATTCTTCACTCTCTAGCATAATAGAGTAGTAACATGGGGCAGTCTAGTTGTGTTCACCATAGAATTAACATCTGCAGAATGAAAGAGTATCCATCTAAGAGAGAAGTAGGAAGAAAAAGATATTTCTATTATGCTTTGGATTGGAAGGACTTCAAACATGATAAAGGCAGTGAACTCAGGCCAACATTGCATAATACACTGTTCATATGTGAACTTCACTCAAATTCCCATCCATTATAAATTTATGTCTCCAAGAGGAGGTCCTGCAGTTGTTATTGTCATATTATTCAGGTTCCTTTTTACAAATAATAGAGAAAACTAAGGCATCTAGGAGAGCCATATATTAAATACGGTTATTGCTTCTTTACTGAAACAAAAAAAAACCAACAACTTTTAAACAGGGTACAGAGAGCATTCTACACTAAAAAGCCAGGGAACATACAAGTAAAAGCAGCTTTACTTTTTCATTTCTTCATCCCAAAAGCATGCTCTACACTGCCTCTTTTTAACTAAGCAAGAGGACAGATTATATATTAACTTTAACTATACTTGACTGAAGCCTAAACAAGCGAAGGATAATACATAGACTGAAAAACAAGTCCCCATATCCCAATCTATTATTTGCAAGAGAAGCTGACATGCTGCAAGGACTGGGATTGAGAACATCAGTGATAGATGGAACAAACCACTTCAAAAGTTCACACATCTAATTCACAGGAAGGAAATCTTATAAACTGTACTGTATTAAACTTTTTCTACCTCCAAAACACTTTATTATGGCCCCGGGACCATGAAAACAAGTGTTCATGCCCAAAACCCAAAACAACCTAAATATATTTGCTCCTATGTCCCTTTAGTTTTCACCAGCTATGAATTTTCCATTCCATTCATTTTGTGGTCAGAAAAGCTATGACAATAAGTTCTAAGCACATGGAAGCAAACATCAAGCAAAAAATTTATTCAAGGTGTCTTATGCAGCTGAGAATTGAAACTAGGACCTTGCACTTTTGCTTACTCAAATGGGGAATAAAAATCTCCACCAAAATTAAGCAATCCATCTTCAATTTCTGAATACTGAATACTTGCAATGAACAGTTATGAACAATTGTTATTTACTAGTGCAGTCAGCAGGTCATTACTACTGATTCACATTCAAACATATGCTACATGACTTGCATGCAACTTGCAAACCAAAGAGTGTAAATTTGTGCAGTAAGCTTGATTCAGCTTGACCCAACCATATTACATTTTAGGAGCTAACTTAATTGCTGTCCATCACCACTTCTACTCAGGAACATAAATAAAGCAAAACAATCATTCAAACTTCTTTGGTCCATCATAAAGTATCCAAATGAAGAAGTCAGAAAACAGGAACATTCGTATATGCTCTATATCCCATATGTGCACCATTGTCATACGTGCACCAAACCTTTGTTACTTTTAGATACCTTGGTACTGAAACAAAATCAGACTTCAGTCTGGGATTTGACTACTCATAAGCTGACGTATATCAGTCCCAAAATATGCTGAAGCAAGCATTCAGGTTTCTCCTTCATGAACATTCACTAGCACATACCACATCGCAGGAGATCCAGGCCAAATTGCTCAGGAGATCAAATGCTTCAACATGAAAGTCAACGTGTTGCCTAATTTGACCTTAAGTATACGTGTTCGATTTTTTTTTTTTTATCACTGAGGAAAATATCAAACATTGGACAGCTTCCTTGCATACAGTATGCAGTCCAGATTGTCTAAGTGGACCATTAAGATTGCCTGGCTGCACAAGTCCTCCATGACTACATACTGATCACCATCCACACAGCAGTACTTCCATCAAAATATTTTTTATAATATATTTGCGCCATAAAAGTCACCAGAGTACCAACACAGTTTTGAGGGAAGTGTCTATAAGGTTCAGCTGTAAATTTGGTAACCTTTTTTGCCAAACAGGCCACTCCTATCATGCAGTATTTTTTTTTTTAAGAGCTGAATGAACTGGATTTCTTTAAAATTAGAAATTACAACCTAAGTTATTCAGAGCTGATTAGTTTTGTTCTTGGACAGTAAACAGGATTTTAGACTCGATATCTTTAAAGAAGTCAAGCAGAAACTTCCCCATTTTCAACTGTTTGACAGTTTATATAATTTTGGCTCAAATTATCCCCAGACTAATAATGACTTGATTCTTTCTATACCACATTATTTGAAAAAGAAACTGTCATTAGTTGGGAAAAGAAGGAAAGAAAAATAACTCAACAGCACCAATAATAGGGATTATAAATTACTACTTTGTTGTGCAAGTTTCTCATCTTCTCAAGTTCTCCAAACAGCATTTGCTGTTTTCCCTAGGAAATGATAGACCAGTTGTCCCTGTCTCATTTAAAAAAGCATTGATCACTTCCTCTTCTTTAACTAATATGCCTATTTTAGATGCAGCTGCTAAAGTATTCAAACTGTTGAGCATCCAAGAATTTCTTCTGGACTTTTGCTTGTTTTGTCAAGTTTCATGTAGGCAGATAAAGTATCAACCCACACTAAGTTGACCAAAAGAAGTGTACTCTATTTCTTTTGAAGTCAAATATTTGCACATGGCATTTTGTAACCTAGTTAATCAAATTTAGCATTTAATATGTCCTTGTAATTTTTACAATTCATAACGCTATTCACCCTCACCAATAGCCTGCAGGGTTAATTGCATAGAAAAATACAAGCTGGAATATAGATCTGATCATATTTTCAATAGCAACCACTTTTTTCTTTCACAGGGGTACTCTGATGAGTAATTAACATCTTCAATGGGATAAAATTCACCACACTTCTGCATGCCTGCAGGTGAAGTGTATCCTAGACTAACCTGGAGAACTGCCCCTTGAAAACATTTGCATTCAGCCTAAACCAAGACAATCGGATAGATTCCCCCTCCTCTGCAGGAGGAGTAGTTGGAGATGTCAAGCTGCATTACACAAACTCATTCTCTGTTCCTACCTAAACTGAGCTGACTGTGGTGCAGGAAGTAACCCCCAAGTATTATTTCTACCAAATTTAAAAGAACTTTTCTCCCACTTCCTATTAGTGAAAACAAACTCATTCCCTCACCCAAGTCTTTGCATTTGTACTGCCCTACAATTCAATGAATCATTTTTAAATTTAAGCTAATACTTGCCCTGTCTCTTCCTAATATTCACCAAATTCTATTAAATCTATTAAAACATAATACGATTTTTATTGTTATGGAATACTGAAACTTTATTTACTGACCTATAGTTTAGTGAAATGAACTTTGGCTGAGGCTGTTACGTCAAAGCCGCAGCGTAAACTGCTGTCAGCAATTATACTTACTCAACTCTGAGGAAAAAAAGGGGAGAATATGGCCCTTGTACCTACATTTAAAATATTTATATTGGCCATTTAAATATTTATGTATTTGTCACTTTAAAATATTTATATAACTATCTATGCAAGCACTTCATATATTGGAGAGTGAACTTATATAATACAAATAAATTATATATGAAATATTTACTATAGATTAATATTTTATGAAATTTACTGTACACACAGTGGGAGCGAAACTGGCAAGGGATGAGGAACTCGAGGGACTACTTTTGCAATTTCAGCACAAAACAACAAGCACCACTTACCTCTGCACTGCTTTTAACAGACTATATAGGTTTGCTAAGAGAGTGCCTGTTTAGAAATTATGTAATTAAGCATCTAGGGATAATTTATCCTTGGGCTGAATGCCACCAAAGTTTGTGGAATTAGTCACAAATCGAGTTGATTTTGCAATTTATGCGCTAGCAGATCAAAGGAGGAATTGAAAAAAGTTGAGTATTTTGAAATATTAATGATCAAACTTCTAAAACTGATTTTGACTCCCATGCCCTCAACATGAGTTTCTAACAGCCTATTCAAGGAGCAAAGCAAAGCAAAATATTCCCTTCCTCCCGAAGATTTAGATATGAACAGAACCTCTTAACACAACAAAATCCTATACATGTAGCAGATTTGAAAAACAAACAAACGTGTTCCCCTATATCTCTGTAAGATTTAACTTTTTCTCAGCCCATAAGTGAACTCCAGTTTTAATCATCAGGCCATAACTTGTCCCTGTGTAAAATTCAAAACAGCCACAGTCTGAATCTTTTAAAAAAATATGTTGTGAATTAAGAAACAAAATAAAATAAAGCAAGAAACCCATGGGTCTTTTGATCACTGTTCTCTGAGTTCGGGGAGACACTGGAATGAGTTCAGGATCCCCTAAGCAACCTCAGGATAACTATGAAGGCAGCCTATTGCTGGCTTAGTCACTGTCCAAATGAGAGACTTCTAGCAACATCCTATAAGAAATTAATGCCAAAAGGATACTGCAGTACCAATACAGTCCTCATTTACATTTTTATGACAAGTTGATGTATCAGCATTAAGTTTATACCAAAGGGCTGTACGAGTAGAAGAGTCCTTATGGCATTAAAATTTCTTCAGAGCTTTTTAATTCCTTCATAACTTTTTAATTCTGATTAACAGTCATAATAAACTAAATTTACTTACAACCTCCAAGCATTACACTTTATTAATCTACATAACATGCCAATTAAGTTAATATACTTTGATTCTGTCTGGTTCTGAAAGATGTTTTAATCTTACTAGCAAATAGGAAAGCAAACCAGCAAGCAAGTCTCCTTGCTCAGTTTTTCAACAATTGACCTTATTTTGCTGCATTCTAATAAATTAACTTCCCTGTGGGAAGCACGTACTTCAAGAACTAGGAATTGTTCAGCCAGCTAGCAAAGATAGCAGGGTTCCTGTCCTTGCACTGACCATGTAAAGGGCACACAGGAGTCAGATTTGCTCCAGAGGTAGAATTTGTCCTCTGGTCCAAGCGAAGTCCCTGTCCATACCCCAGGCTCCCTCCTCTGTCCCTTCCTCATCCTCCATCTGTTCTATATAGTCCCATCTCCTCTGCCTCCATGACTCTGCCTGCTGAGGCAGGAGCCTATACTTTCCCGTGCACTGCAGCACAGTGTTGCCTCGTGCTGCTCTTGGGGGTCACTATGATCCATTACTTCCTTCAGCTCCATCGCAGTCCATGTAGCCTCCCAGCAGCAGGTTAGCAATCCTCACCACAGTTCATAACCATGGCGCACACAGACTGTTTTTGACCACTAAAAATTAAAAGTCAAGGCTGACTGGGTGATATGCATTACAAGAAGTTCACAGTCATTTTACTAAGAAATATTTAAAGTGTAATCTCTACCTTGAGAAAGTTTTTCAATGGCCCTTGTTTAAATTCAAGTAGAGGACTAACAGGACACCCAGAGCTCTCAAGCTTACAGAACTATTAGGTTTGATATATGACTGTTATTATACCTGTCCATGTTTAATTGTTTTCTACTCCAGTTACCTATAAGCCAATTAGAAAATACCTGCTGCTTCTCACTTTCACATAAACGTCACCATCCTGATTACAGGGCTGCCAACAAGGAAGAAAGAAAGCTTCTTCCAAAAATATGTATATTCAAGTCAATCATCCCTCCTGCTGCGATGGCCTCTACATAAAGAATTGCTAACTATTAAAATACATACAATGCTCTCTTCTTAGACATCTTGATTCACAGGTTGCTATTTGCTTTACATTTTAGTTCTCTATGAGCGTGCCTGCCTAATATCTTCAAACAATTTAGGAAGTACTGCTCTGGCCAGGAGCAGCTGCGTGATGGCCAAGGCACTTTGGAAGCAGCTCTTTCAGATATGACACTGTCTTGAAGGCAAGCTACTGCCCACCTGCCACACTGCGCGTACAATCAGCGCACACTGCAAGGTGACCTGCCATCAATTCACGTCCAACTTCTCAGACCAGCTTATCTGCCTATTTCCCCAAGTAATAACAAGGAACTCTATTCAGGGTATTCATAGTACACTCCACTGCTCTTCTTACAGTGACCTTTTAATAGAAGACAAAGCTTGAAAGAAGAGAGGGAGGGCACTGGTGAAGAGTATATTAACACAGTCCTTCTGGGACCAGCGTGCATTGTAATTAATAGTATGGAAGTACAAAAAACCCATTAATTTACTATGGAGAAAAAAATAGAACAGAAGCATGATGACCACAGGAAATTCAGCACAAAAAGTCATGAGAATGCTTAGCTAACTGACCTTCCTTAATGAAATTATGCTTGTAGATGAAATATGTTTCACAAAAATGCTCCCCAACTAATTTCTCAAGCAACTTTTTCCCTGCAAAATCAATCATATTTTGGATATATTTTTTTTGCAGCAAGTACATTATTCCTGAATCAACAGATTACGTAGAGGGCTTGGTATGGAAGTGAAGTCTCTGTTTGAACTTTTGTGTATTTTGTTCAGCTACACATGCAGAAAAGCACTGGGAATTAGTTTAGCGATATCCTTAATCGTGGTAAGTCAAAGCAAGGGTAGTGCCATATTTCTAATCCCACCACTCACAAAGTGAAAAATTTCAGCCGATGAGATACTAGTCTAAGGCTCACACCAAACAGCAGATTACAATGCATTTTTAAAGTTCATTTAAAAAACTCATTTCAGCATAGCTTGGAAAAGATAAGTTGCAGTGAAGCAAACTGATAGTCACTTACCAACTGTGTCAGACTTTAAAATTTTAATCTGAAATAGTCCTGCTTGATAAAACTGATTATCCTTCTCCCCCAGCCCCAAAAGAAAACAGAATCTCAATGCTGAACATCCATTACTACTAAAATGTCATGTTGCAATATGAGCAATGAAAGCAAAATGAGATCTGTATAACAGCAAGAAAAGTCAGAAGCTTCTTAACCCAAGTACTTCATGAATGATGTTAAAATGCTGATTTACAAACATAAACAAATAATAACTATTTAACACTAATAACAGTGGCCTCTGGATTAAGGGAATTAATGTAGACAAGTACTACAGATAAACTGACACTCAAGAGTTACTTCAGTGATCTCCTCAGACACCGGTTTGGGAAGAAGTGCTGAGACATGAACAAAAGACATCTTCATCTCCACAGAGCCAGAAAAAAAAAAACATCGCAGAGGTGTGGTGAGTTATCCTTGCCGACATCCCTCATTTTTCTGTTTTCTCAACTTCCCTTTAGCTCTTGGCAGAATCATTAAACAGCATTTTGCAGTACATCATTCACACAGAGTTTTCAGGAAAGCCTGTGAAAGAACACCATCTTGTACAAGGCTCAGGACTTCAGCAGGTCAGCTACAGCCATGGTCCATACAGAAGTCCTGAAAAGCTGGCCAGACTGCATGCTCAGCAGGGCAGTCAGTGGAAATATTTTCTAATCATAAAGGCCCTTTGTTTGACAATTTACATGAAAGAGAGGAACAGCTCAAGAGGTAGGCAAGGGCAGCAGACTACCCAGAGCAGCGGATCAGCCTTGTTCCCACAGCCTACTTCACCTGTGCCCTCCCTGCAGGAAGCCAGGCTGGCTCCCACGGCAGCTGGGGACACTGTCACATGCCCATCCATCCCACCACTCATGCCAGCAACAGCACCAAACCCATCTCCTCTCCTTTCCCTCTTTCCTCCTCCTTCTGTGCCAAAAGGGCTGACATCCCAACCCCCATTTTGAATAACAATATTTAAGTTTTCACAAAAAGTGGGGTAGCTCTGGTACATGTCTGATATAAATTCAAATTTTAAATCTTTGAACAATGCTCACATTTCATCTTCAATGTCTTTTTATACAAGCATCATACAGTAACGGCTAGTTCACAGTAAAATCACAAGATTTGAAATTTTTAGAACTGTTAGGCTTTGCTCTCAGTATGTTTGTTTGGTGAATATTTAAGTGGGCTTGTTTCTCCTTGTATGACTAGTTCCCCAAATGTAAAGTTCACATATTGAATACTTCACATTCAAGAAGACAACGTATCGACACAGAACAGAAAAGAAAGACACTCTTCTCCAGAGACCGTATAGATATCACCAAGAAAATACAGGGAGGAGGAAGGAACCACAACTAGATCCTGCTCAGGCATGACTCCATGTCAATATATAATACCACTAAACTTATTGAAAGTAACCTGTGGACCCTTCCCAATGCCATCCACATATCAGTCACTGCATATGTTTCCATCACATTCTTTAAAGTACTGCACTGACATAATCCCATCATCTGACTCTCTTCTATGAAATGGGAACAACAGATATGAAGGATACTACTGAAGACCTATACTAGGCCCCTCACCCAACAACACAGTGTTAACACAGTGAGTGAACATCCCTGGAGTTTGTCTTGGAAAGCCATTTCTTGGGGCAAGGTTTGCTTGATCTGGGAAAGAAAGGATTGTAAATTCTGTAATAAGTCTCCTTATTTTCTACTAAAGATGAAGTACCTGCGTTTGCACCACAAGTACTCGCCTGCTTATGTCCATCCATGTGAACTGCACAATTAGGCAGAACCAACTCAAAGATGGCATTTGGTTTTATTCATGGAATGACACTGATATATACAAGGCCAATGCTTTCTACTGGTAAAACTAGTTTCTTTGAAGTGGAAAGACTAGTACTAAAAAGAGTATCATACCTTTGTTTTTTACCAAATGTCACTTTCAAAACCACCACCACACCACCCAGAAAAAGCCACTTATCAATTCACAGAAATGCCTACAGTATTTTTCTTAGTATCTCCTCAACTCTTCAAAACTTGTAAATAGGGTCCTCCCAAAAGTAGACAGCTTAGTATTCCACACAATTTAGTTTCTAGGCACAATCAGTGCCTAGAACTGATACACTAAACTCAAGCTGTTTATGAAGTCATTCAGTTCTGGTTAATGGAAAGGAACATTATATGATATAAACCAAAATATTTTACAGGGTAGGTGCATGAGTCACTTAGCTTTTATAGTCAACCTGGTCACAATAGCAGGTGACTTTGTCCTTTTCACATCCCAAGGATCAAAAGTGTGCACTTCTTAACATTTTTCTTCTTTAATCTCTTAACTCACAGTCCTGCCATCCTAGTTTTTTATACTTTCTTTTGCCAGTTACAGCAGGGAGATTATGAGTGATGTACATCTTCAAGATCAATGTGCCTGTAAGGAGATGGAATTCATATTGATCTTCAGTCATGCAGCACATATGCCTTACTTGTTATAATCCTTTTGCTATAAACGCAAGCACTGCTCCTGCATGCTGTTTGGTTTTTTTCTTCATTACTGCTGCAGTAGTGCTCTTTCCTGCCCCTACATCCTGTTCTCAGACTGCTCCTACAGCAGTATGTAATCATTGTTCCCAGGCTTTAAAAACTAAAGGCAGCAACAACTGGGTTTAATGTTTCATAGCAACAAAACAAAAAGTCATTGTCATCCAAAAGATCCAATCTGATTAATCAGGCCTTCCTAAAGTACAACAAGGACACAGTTATTAGTGTAACTTAAGTTCCAGTATCCCTGTACAGACTGTATTTCACAGTTACACTGGGAAGGCACAAGGCATCGTGGTAACCATATTCTTACCGTAGAGTCTGATGCAAAGAGAATAAAAAATTATTTGCACATGGAACCATCACAGTATTTCCAATGAAATGTTCCATTTTCTGATTGTTTGTGTTTATTCAGGTTGTAAACAAATCTCCCCTCCCCTTGTCTTTATGTTTTTTTCCTCCCAATAAGTTTATAATTTTTTCACATTTGATCAAGCTTTCCAAAGCAGAAGGACATTTTTTGACAACCTCTATGACACACTCTTCCCAGGAGTTGCTTAGAAGTTAAACCCATACCATTGCTGTTTTCAGCCCTCCTTTTTCAGACCACTGCTGCAAAGCTTCCCAAGTCTTGCTGGGCACGTGGTGAGCCACTGGCGAGCCACAGCAAGACAACAGGCTGAGCTTTACGCGCCATCCAACTGCAGGCGTTCATTATGCATGAACATACCTAGTGCTTAAAGCAGCACATAACCCACCAACATGTTCTGTTGGTCTCACAAACAGCAGTATCCGGAGAGACCATGAGGACTTTAAAAAAAAAAATTTATGAAATCACACTTTGAAGCTAACCTTTACAATCTAGCAGTCAGACTGCCATTCTGAATATCCAACATACTCCAAATGCCCATGCTGTGCACAATTCAGAGTAGGAACTTGAAATCTGAATGCCCAACACCCCAACTCCATGAGCCCAAACTGCTGAGTGGTTTTGGTGCTGTTTCTGTGCTCCCCATGAATAGTGCATTTTAAAATAAACAAAAAACCCAAAGAAAATACACTCTCACTTTGAAAGGCTCCAGTTTCATTCTGTTGCCAAACTGGAAAATTTTTTAGAGCTCATATTCCATGGGACGGGCAAGTTACTTCCCCACCCATATAATCTAATGCTCTGATGCGTTATAATACTATCTTAAGCACTATTTTTAGCTGATCTATTTTTATGTGATGAATACTGAAACAAGTGTATTACCTTATTTGTTTCATCTTCTTTGCAGAAAGGTTTATAAAAATTCATGTCAGGACAAGAATTTAGCATTCTTCCTATGAACATCTGCAATCACATCCCCTACAAGAGCTGACACATCTACTTACATTGATAGCTTTACTTGCAATCATTCCGATTTTCACAGACTTTCAGTAGCTTGTAAAACTGACCCATAATGAGGTTTTTCTGCTACGGATCAGATGGAGGCTTTCAGCCTGCATTAATGAATGTCTACCCATTCATTTATGGTATAAAGACACTTTCAGAGTTTTCTCTTCTTACAGAAATATTAACTCTTTGCTATCTTTAGAATATTCCTTTCCTCTCTCCCCCCTGCCCCCCCCAAATTACTCAGTTTAAAAGCAAAGTAATCCTATGTATGCAAACAGCTGACAACAAAATAATACATATCTCAAAACAAACACACAGATGGAAAACAAAAGATCCTTAAAGATTATAAACTAAGTTAAACCATGCAGATTCTGCTACCATAGCTCACAGGACAGCCCAACACTACTCAGACTCAATAAGGCAAGTCTGCCATCAAAAAAGAATGGCTCAATGAAGGAAATAAAACTCAAACTGTATTTCCAGTCTTGCAACAGCCCAGAAGTTGTACCTTTTAAAGTCAATGCCTCCTGCTGCATTATATTTATTCTGTAAACATCAAAAAGAACTTCAAGAATACAGAAGTCCCCTTCCATAGTTTACACTAGTTTAATAAAAACAGAATACAAACTCCTTCTCCACAGAGAGCTATTTAAAAGTGCCAAGGGTTTTTTTCCTCTTCTTAAAGCTAGTGCATTACTCTTAAACAGACCTCTCCATTGCCACAGGGCCTGCAGCATTGAGCCACACGATGCAGAGACAGCTTCACACATTGAAACAGATGACAGAAGCACACCCCCTCACTGAGTTACAAGGAAAGAGCAGGTCCAGGCACGCAATAAGGCAGAGACAAACAGCAGAGACTGCAGCCACAGGCCTGACAGCACCTCTGGCTGCATGGCAACAAAAACTGTGAGCTATTAATTCCTTATTTGAAAATGTCTAATTTTGACAACCCAAAGCTAGCATTGTATTTTGGTATTTAACCAATTTTCAGCTTGTACATAGTAGAGAGCAAAGCATTGCTCTCTTCTCAGGGTAAAAATTTAAATGTAAAAGAAATCTGTTGTATGGTATAATGATCTACCTCCTCAGCAGAGCTTCAACCACTTCAAAAATATGGAACATTTGCATATGAATATCTTCAGTAGCAATTAAGCACCTTTTGAGTTTCTACATATAACACAGAAGTATTAATTAATTCATACCACTGCTAACGTAAACTGGTAAAAATAAGACAGATTTAACAGAACAGCCTGTGAAAAAGTAGTGCAGGAACACTACTGTAGAAATTAAGATAACGTATCAGACAAAAGAAACCCTGATCTTTTCCCCTTCCCCACATGATTGATTGTGTATTTACACACACAACAAGAGCAACACCACATCTGTTAATATTCAGAGAGCACAGAGTGCAGGAAAGTTTTTTTTTTTTTATATATCAAAAAGTAGTTGTCTTGCAAGAGCCTGGACAGGCAGAACTTACAGCAACTAAAGCATTCTTCTGAGCAGCCTAAGTAACAGCATTCAGAACTTCAAGCACCATAGCTGGATGACCTATTCCGCTAACTGCAAGAGTTCATCACAGAAAACCTACGCAGGAGAGGATCTGTGGACAATCCGTCATCTTTGTATAATGCAGCCAGTATTTTCTTCATATAGAAGTTCACCTTTCATTAAGTGTTAAAACTTCTGCTACCATCATATCAGACATCTCAATTTGTAGATATCATGCACTAAGAGTAAAGAAATATGCTGTACATGTGGCAGAAAAGGCATACAAGCAAAGACACCAAGTACACCCTAGCTCCTCAATTCTTACAGCAGCCAAGGACTCTAAGTCTTAAATGAGGAACATATCTTAGTCATTACACTGTTAAAAAAAATAAGAGTTTAGCATGAAAAAAATACTACAGTAACAAATTATTGCCTTTTATTTTTAAAATGGATTGCTATTGATTTTCCTAATGCCAATTCAGGATTATCTTACTATTTCAAAAAATGGAAAAGGTAGCAGTTACAAGCTCTCTTAACTTCCAGGTTTCTTGTTTCATTTTTAGCGTGGATGCAAAAAAAAAAAAAACCAAACCCAAGACTAAGCAATGTGATTCCCTGTTTAAAGGCAATACTAAAGATGAGTGGCATAAATTAAGATTCTCCTCCTTTATAAGAAATGCAAAACAATATATTCCCTTCCAATTGCAGTGCATCCATCAGGTCCCTCCACTGACAGAAGCAAGAAGAGGTGGCACTGCTGACCCCATACTTCAGTCACAGTACATCTTTATTGCACTACAGCAGCTAAAGGAAGCACACACTGCTAAAATAGCCTTTGGAAAAACATCTTAGCATATGGAGTTTGTCTGGCATAGGCTTGACTAAACATCCACTGCGAAGGTGCCTATGGCAGGAGAACAGAGTATTCTGGATAACCTTTTGAGTAGCAACTCTAATCCTCATGTCAGCTGGACAGTGAAAAAGTCACCAACTCTCCCAAAGGTATGGGAAGAAGCAGCCTTTTCTTCCCCATTCCTTTTCATGAATCAATAGAAGAAAAGGGATAAAAGGAAAATCCAGGTCTTTGTGCTTCATACGTGAAATATAGCTAACCAGCAGATCTGCAGCTCTCATGAGCCCCTTGATCTGCTTTCCTACTTTTCTTCTACCCACTCACCGCAGTTCCATTGATGATCTCTGAACTGTCCCCATCTGTGATAACGGGCACGCGAGGAAGACACGCTGGCGTGGGGGGGGGGGGGTCAGGGGGGAGAGCCATCAAGCGAAAACGCTGCCAGAGGAAGAAAACAACAAAGAGGTAAGAGATTGTTTGATTTAGGTGCATATTTGAAGAGGACCCAGGAGGGTGCTAAAAATAGTTGCAGAACCAGAGAGCATTTAGAAGGGGGAAACTGGCTTCAATTTCATCTCAATAAGCTAGCTCAGGGGAAACACCAAAAAACATTACTTCCCTCACACAGCACGGCAAGTCTAGTCTCCAAGCAATAGGTCCACAGCTGAGCACCAATTTCTTGCTACTTTTTCATGTCACAGTCTCCCCCGACACATGGGGCCACATCCCACAGTACCAGAGACACGGGCGTACACACGGCAAGGTCCGTCAGGCCACTTTGCTCACCCTGTCTCAGGCACAGCGAGCCAAGGGACCTGAGCCCACTGGGCATGCATGAAGCATATGGCGAAACAGAGAAAGCGATCTTTGTATTGCTTTGTTAAAAAAAAAAAAAAAAAAAAAAAGGTTTAGCCTTTGGCACGGGGCAGCAAGGCAGCTCGTCTCTGCATCTCTGGCACTGCTCTGCACCACGCATCAGCACAGCATCCCAGCAACAATAATGTAACACATAAAGGAATAAGGAGAAACTACAACTTTTTTGGCTTGGGTTTTTAAGACTGACTGATGTCTTCGGGGAGAACAAACAGGTTACAGAAGCCCCTCAGTTGTACTCGCCTCACCTGAGAAGAGGATCAGGGTGGGGCCACCCAGGGGACATCCCCACACAAAGAGGGGAACCACAACAGGCAGTGACCCCAGATCCGGGTGTTTACTGTACAAACTGTCACTAGAAACAGGCCAGGGGCTACATGAGGCTCTGCCACACTTGTGGAGCCACTCAGGGAGGAAGTCAGGGAGATGGCTGCTTGCACAGAGCCCCAGGCAGTGGTAGCAGGTAAGTTAACCAAGCAAGGTGAAACCCTGACATGGCGCTGGCTCCATACAGCTTCCTCACAGAAACAACAAAGAGACCACCTGTGGGTACACCTGACCCACCTGCACAGACATGAGGCCCTCACCAGGACCAGCTTCTCCCCTCTCCTGCCCGCTCCCCGGGGCTCGCAGCCCCTTGGCAGCCCAGCCCAGCCGGGGGAAAGCCAAACCCCGCACCCGCCGCTGGCCCCGTCCCCACCTTCGGCTGGAGCAGCCCAGCCCTGCGCCGAGACACCGGCCATTGGGCTAAGCGGGAAACCATATGGGCGCCCCGGTCATTTATAGCCCCTCGCACCCCCTCCTGTGGCAGGAATGAGGCAAAGCAAGGGCCGGCGGGGGAGGGCCCTTCGCCGGGGTGAAACGAACGCTTCAGAAGGGCATTTGCGGCCTCGGCGGTGGCGGCGGCGGGGCCGGGGCTCGGGGGAGCCGCCGGGCGGGGTGTGGGGCCCGGCACGGCCTCCACCGTACCCATCGGCCTCCGTTTTGTAAGGTTTCTCTGTGGAAAAGGAGCTGAAACTATCGTGAAGAAGAAACACCACAGCTCCTTTGCAATACCTGGTGCCTTCTGCGTCCCGCAGCCCTTGGGACACCCCAAGGTGAAGGAGCAGGAACAGGGGTGTCACTGCAGAGACCAAGGGTGACACCGACGGCCCACGCTCACGTTACTGTGGTGGTTACAGCCTCATGGTTTCAAGGGTTTGGGTTTTGTAGCAGTCCCAGCAGATCCTTGGAAAAAAATAAGTGAGCATCGGAAACGTGAAAGCAAAAATAAATTGAAATCTTCCGGGATTTCAACAGGTTTCCTGCAGGAACCTTCTGCTGGGCAATCAGTGCTGGCCAGGGAGCGGGGCTGAGCCAGCGTGGCCAGGGATGGAGGAGTTTTGGAACAGCAGCACAACATTAAGAAAGCCCCAAAGCGTTAAAGCACTGAGACGATTTTCAGCATAAAGCCTGAGATATGTGCTCTTGTATCAACAAAATGCGTTTGTTACATAAAATCATTTTCCTTTCTCTTTAAACAGAGTGGGGGAAGGGAGGCTTAAAATATAACTGAAATGGCTTAAAACACGGCTCATACTTCCAGTGCTCATTACTAGAATTATACATTTCGTGTCTGGCTGTACAGTACGATAGATGGAATTTTTTTCCTACTTCCTGCAAAACAACATTTGCTTATTCAACTGCCTTTTAGCAATGGGTATAATCATAATCCCAAGTGACATATGCAGTGAGATCAACTGACTACTTTCTCTCTCTCCAGCACTTTATTTCTAGAGATGCTGTGTTTAATTAGCTCCACAGTACTCACAGGAGCAAATGGGTCACCTCTATGTCAAATCTCTGATAGTCATCTTCCTCACCGCCACCCCCACTCCCTTCATTTATTTTACTGTTCTGCTTTTGTTTTGCATGCTACAAGTAAGGTCATGGGTGTCAGATAGCTTTGTGTGTGCGTGTTATGTTCCTGAATGTCTGCACTTCAGGAAAGGGAGTGAAATAAACTGCAAACTCCAGCACACAGCATCTGTGTGAGGGCGGGAACATTTCATACAAATTCCATATTCAAACTGAATGTCACCAGAATTCTCTGAACAGATGATGTCATAAGTGTTGCAAAATACTGAGAGTTAGGAAATAATACGAATTTTATTTTCATCTGGATTCCAAAATCTGTGGGGTTCTCCAAAGCCTTCTGTACCAGCTCATCTTTTTTCTCTTTCTGCGGATAGACATTGTTTTTGCCACATCCTGTGAGAATCTGTCATTGGACTACACCAAAATCTATAGTCTTTAAAACAGACCTGCCACAAATGTTGAGTCACAGACAAGCATATACAAGGAGCAATTACATGCAGAATTCTGGTTTTTTGGTACTGTGTCTGAGACGGAGCAAGCAAGCAGGCAGAGGACAGGAACAGGATGAGTTTCCAAATTTAAGCTCTGCGTAAGCCACAGAACTGCTTACTTTCCCAGAAAGCCCTTTGCAATCACTGACATTGTGGCAAGGCCCAAGTGACTCAAGTCCAATCTGGAATACGACCAGGGTCATGCCTCTTTGCCTGTGTTTCTACTGCCCAGTTTTCTAATTTAGAGAGCAATCCTTTTGGCAATCCTTGTACAGTGGGGATCCACCTGCAAAGCCATTACTGTTTTGAAATAAGGTGCTACTCTTGAAAGAAAAGTAATGTTTTGTAACACTTGCAAGTTAATTTCAGTTTTCTTTGATCATCATTACAGATATTACATAGACATATCCCACATGTTACAGTTTTGCATGTTGTGTCTGTAATTATATTATGTAGAAGTTAAGTTTGGTAAGTATTTATAAAAAACAGCTGAGAAAGGTATGCAAATATTTCCTACTTTTATATACTTTTTAAAGTTGGTTTTGATGTTTGACAGTCTTGGAAATAAACAGCCAACCTCAGCTGCTGGTATAGACAGATCTCCACTGATCTCAAGGCGGCCACACTAATTTATGCAAGCTGACTCTCTGGCCCACGTATCTCTATTTATCCATTGAACAGTAACTGCGCAGGCTATATCAAATGTGAACTGCTTCTGCAGTGCCTAATATGCCTCATTTAGTAGGTTATATCGGAAAACGTTTCACAAAATGTAGGGAAAATTCCTTCTCAGATAATGCTATGACCTTTCAATATACTGTTCAGTGAACCATCTCCTGCAGAATTTCCTGGACTTGGGTTTTTTTTGTTTACCTAAGAAGAAAGGTCAGTCTTTCTGCATTGTGTTAACCTATGTTTCCCATCTCTTTGAAGCTGTGTTTGTTCTACTGTGATAAAACTCACATCTGTATTTTTCACTGTTAAATAAAATAGAAGTTATTTGTCTTCATTGTATGGCCATAAGAAGCATCATGTTTCTTCCTGTGAAGGCTGCATGTTACAGCATGGTTGAGGTACTTCTTGCCTGAAAGAGACCTTATGCACGGTACAAAAAAGCTCTGACAAAAGCTGTCTGGGACTGCTGTTGTATGTACCCAAGTACCCAAGGGCTATAATCAGTACCCAAGGACGATGAGTACCCAAGGACTCTGGCCTCTTCCAACATACTGACATTTATATTTAAGGTAAATTAAGATCTCAGGAACCCAGGGACTTCTCTAAGATTCAGGATTCAAAGAAAGTGGAAGGTTTTAAAAGAGTTTAAATCAGATAATGAACTTCCTGTGCAATACAAATCCTATAAAATATGCACAATGATGCCTTTGAACCATTATTATTTGTGGGTTTTCTTCACATCCTTCCAGCTCACGTAGGCTGATGTGACATGCACATGAAATGTACTGGCAAGCAGCAGGAAATACCACGTACCTATGATGATCCACAATAGGTACAAATCATTTCAGCTCGGGCTCAGAGAGCCTCGATGCAGGTGAAACTCTAGAAAACATTTTTTTAGTCACTGCACAAAGTTGTCATATTAAATTACACCAGGAAAGATATTAAATACCATCTCTTTGAGTGTTTCAGTACTACCCAAACAGAATTACAAGATTCACACAGCACCTGTGGAAGTTGAATGGATTAGTCCAGGTGCAACTTGGGCTGCAACTTTAGACTACTGTTTGTAGCCAAACCATTTAATTTAAATTTTTTTATGCATGGAGTGTAAGAAGACAGTCAATGCAATAAGGATGTATTCCTCTAAAAACGGTCATCTAAACAGGGTGCTCAGAGAGTGCAAATGCCATGAATATAGAATGATTTCAAAAATTAGCGGCTATTCTGTTCATTCTTAGTTGAAAGTGATTGTACCGGTGACTACCAAGGAGGCAAAGGCCAATCATTCACATTTACAGACACCTTTCCAACCTTCCTTAATGCCAGCAGTTAAGTGGTGAAATTTTTAAACATAAAATGCCTACTGTTTACAAGCTTGGTGGGGTTAAACAGTTTTAGCAATTGTTTAAGGCTTCTCATCTCAAGCTCCAGCTACAACCTGAAACATTATTCAGTATTTAAATCTTGCTATTCCTAACATTTTAGAGATGCTGTTTTACATTGTGTGTATTTAACCTTCCATTCTGCAAATGATTCACTACTTGGCAGGCCCATTTATAACAAGTATAAAGAGAAAAACAGTGTAAGCTTTTTTTTTTTTCTGTTTTTTCCTGTTCTATTTAGAAACAGTCCATCAGGAAACATGTTCTTTCTTTAAAGAGTGAAATTCAAAGTCAGGCATGAATTGTATTAAACTGAATATCCAAGTTTCTCTTTCTTACTGTGGTGTGCTTGAGAGTCAAGCTACAACTATTGTCAAAATCTGTGGAGTCATACTTCCCAAAGTGATCACCAAAACCAGTAGCTTTAAAGTTCAGCAAAATAAATTTATGTATTTGTATTCAAGTCACTTGAATGCTAAAGATTTATTTCAGAGGAGGATCAGGAACTGTAGAATTAGTTCTACAGTGCAGGTTGTCCTTCCAGCCCAACTGAAATAAACATTTTCTTAAAATATTTTTTCTGAATTTCAGGTACAAGGTATGTTTTGTACATTGGAGCAAGAGCTAAACAATTTGCAGCCATTTGCCACTGGTAGTTGTTTTCAGAGGACTAACATGGTGCAGCAGCTAGAGCATTAAACCAGAACCCAGAATGCCAGTGCTCTCTTCCTGGCAGTTTCACAATGATTTTCAAGCACAGATACCTCTCACATCTACCAGAATTCCCCAGGGTAGTATGTTGAAGTCTGGTCTAGAAAGAGAGACAACTCATTGGGCAGAGATTGCAAAAACACTTAAGGATAGTGGGCTCTCTTCCTCTATCCCAACCCATATCAAGCTAAAGAAAATATCAAATAGAAAGGAGCTGTGTAGAGGAAAAAAAATGAGCATATGTTTTGGTCAATAATTTATAGAAGGTTCACATTACATCTAGTCAAGGTCTGGACGTTCCCTTCTCTCCCATTTATGTGAAATTACTTTATTTACTCTTTCCTTTACTTAGCCTAGAAAGGCACTTCTGTCATAACCTAAAGCTCTGGCAATTGCCCTTGTGTCATGGTTTGGGCCAGTTTGTTAAAAACAGGCTTTAGATTACAGTTTGATGAATTGTCCATGACGCAGGAAAGGGCAGAAGAGAAGTATCAACATGCGAAACTGTTGTGTGATATGTAACTCTCTTTAGGAACAGGAATAGAAATGAATGGAGGTGAAGAAGAGAGCAGTGATCTGCCAAGCTCTCCTTCTCTGTTATAAAATGGGCTCAGGGCTTCTTTTACTGCATACCTATACAGTGCCTCACATAAAAAGGCACTGGCCTGAGGTTGGGACTCTCAGCAGAGCTGAAATTTTTTTAAAAAACAAGGGTTTTTAATTATTTCATAGAGCCGTCTCTTAAAATCGCAGCTGAAAGATAATCATGATTTCATAGAATCATCTCTTACAATCAGAGATGTTCCAAATATAGCTCCAGCTGAGATCCAGCTCAGGGAGACAAGCAGTGTATCTTCTTTTACAAATTCTTGTAATTGGAAACTACTGTGATCATGTAGCCTGACTTCCAGAACAAACAATATCTACTACTCATTCCCACATCAATGACATCTACCCATAATTTCAGATCTTAAGTTAAGCAATAGTATTTTTCCAGTGAATGATTGACCTCAGCATATCAGGGTGGGATAGAAAACTGGTCAAGAAGACTATGACTTTATATTCCAAGATACAGATAACACAAGCATTGGAGGTCTTGAGCACGTGTATTAATGTTGTACTTTACCAAATGGAAAACAGAAGAGAGGATGCTTTAAAAAAATATTTCAATCTTTGAATTTTCCTTCTCTTTTAGACTGACTTGTCTCAGCCCATTTGAACAGAAAAAAGATGAACAAAGCTTGATGAGGCAAGGATCCCTGCAGAGACAAGATTATCATTAAAAAAGTCAAGTGAAAAAAACTGAATCAAAAGAGATTAAAGTAATTGCTTCAATCAAATTGTCCAAATCATATTAAGGCCTGATCCTACAACTTCTCACCTGCAGTAGGTTTCTGTGCTTTACATCGCTTTTCAGGCATGCAGAAGATAGTGGATTGATGCATTGAGAAGATATCCTCTCTTATCCCCATGGTAAATATCTGGAAATGGTAGTAAGAGAACAGAGAGCATCAGTATCATAACTGAACATCTACATGTATAGGATAAAACTTGTAGTTAAATTTTTGCATTTTAATCAATCGTACTTATTCATGAATACTGTTCATATATAGATCTATATATATTAGCAAACAAATGCTGTTTCATTCCTTTCTTTTTAGTAAGATACCTATGAACAAGTTACTTTTGACATGCATATGTTATAGCAGATCACAAGTATTACCGTCCTTACACTTCTAACAGTTATAGAAATTAAAAAGTCATATATACATGAAACTGTGTTTTATTTTAAAAATAAAGATAGTGAAAAAATCAGTAAAATTAATCTGTTTTACCCATTTTTGAGCAATGGAAAATATTGTGTTCCTCCCAGTCACATGAAGAACATAGAGCTAGCGGGTTCTGTGTCATTAAAATGAATGTTAAAGAAGGGTAGTGAATTCCTTCACATAGAACAAAATTACCATTAAACAAAATAACACTATGTCTGAAATCAGGGCAACATCTCAAAAAGTGCAAGTAGCTGCCCTGAAACTCATTGTTAAAGAAAAAGAGAAATGCATAGGTTTGCCTGTAAGTTCTGCAAAGATCATGTTTTTTTAAAAAATAGCCTGCTAATACAGCTTTTTAATAACTAGAGCTACTTGAGGCATTTGAATGATCTTTCTACTTGGCATTTTATTAATGTAAAAGCCCTTGGAGGAATAAAAATGTTTTGAAGAGGGGTGCTATTTTCATAAAATATAAGTCTGGCTGATAGGTCTAGAGGAATCTTTTCTCATATTCTATATAAAACATACCACAGAATTTCACTAAAAGATTCTTGAATTAACATGAAATTGATATTATTCACTGCAGCACAGTACTTTTTTTTTTTTTCTTTTAAGAAAGAGATTAAATAGGCTGTAATTTAAGCAATTAAGGCTTTTCTTTTTCTTTTTCTTTTTTTTTTTTTTTTTGTTTAAAGAGGAATGACCGCTTTCTTTTCCTTAAGGTTTTAATACATCATAGACATTATGGGTATTATTCTTAGAGACTTAATTCTTATCTTTTTACCGCAAGATGAACCATAGGTAATTTCACTTAAATACTTGGATTTCTACCAGAGATATCAAACTCATTTCCAGTTAACACTACGGAGGTCCCCAATATCTTGCAAAAAGAGAGACTGCGTCCAAACAGTAACAATGTTCACCCAGTGCTGGGACCAGTGCTGGTATGTTGATACAAAACTGCATTATTCTATATAAATTTGTCAGTTTGGTCTGGCACAAACTTCTTCATGCATATCCTTTTGTGGGAAACACTGTCTGTATGAACCTTTCCCAAGGTTCCCAAGAGTTAATGCACAAACCAGACATTTGCCAGTGATTGACTGTACTCTGGGCTGGTGTGGACACCAAAATTAGATCTGGCAAGACATCTGTGGCAGCTGAAGTTTGGATTTCACTTCATGAGCTTCCCTACTCTTAGCCACGTTGAGGAGACTGGTACATATTTTACAAAGAAACCCAGACAGTACACACTAACACTCTTGCATCTGGCTATGAAAGTGATGGAAGTGAAAAATATCCCAGAGCAGGCATCTGATGCCCAGAGACATGGGAATATTGCTCCAGGTACCAAAATACATCTACCGTAAAATTATATTGACACTTAAAAATTTCCAGCAGTGCAGTGTAATTTGGTTCAGTGTGGTTTTTTGCCAAAAAAACCAAGGAAAGTTCGGTAGAAACAGTCTATGCCACAATTAACATTTCAGAAGACTGGTAACACTAAACGGCTTTGTATTTTTACTGACTCAATGAACAAAAGATTCCCTTTGAGTTTCATGGGAGCTCTGGGTTATCAGTCCAAAACTGAGTTAAATTAGAAGTGATTGGGAGCTGTTACCATCTGTTGAGTGTGTGGTGGCTTGTGCTACATGAGTTAATATATTTTAGCAGACAGATGGGCAGAAATGTGCAGACCTTAGTCATTCAGCACCCTTGTTAGCAATCTGAATAGAGAGATCAGGAACATGGAAGGCATAGGAGCGAATTTCTTTTTAATTCCATGACAAAGTCCCCTGTACCATGCTTTTGGCCTTTTTCAAGGATGTTCCTACAACTGCTTCCTCTGTTATATATAAAGTGTGGTTAAGAAAAGCATTGTTCTTTGCAGGTGCTGTCAATCTTGGTCCTTTCTCTTGCTCTAAAAGAAAAATTACAAAAAAACCATCCAAACTGCATTTCTGTTCATGCCTTCAGGTGTTAAAACCCACACAGTTTTTTTTCATGGGCTGTCACGGCAGTTAAATAATGATGATGTGAAAGAGCACTGCCATATCAACTAAGATTTAACTTGCTCTCTCTCTCCTCTCTTTCCTCCTACCCAACACAGCTTTCCAGGTCTAAAGTCACTGATTCTCCTACAATGCAGAAAAAACAAACTGTACTGACAAGGAAACTATTGTTTAATGGACAACTGCTCTGAAAATTAATGTATTTCTTGTAAAGACAACTTCATTGTAAGGCACATTATCTATCTTACTTCACACTCAGAAAAATCCCTCTCCTATACTAGATAGTCTAATGAAAAGGACCTGTTTTAAGCAAAAAAAAAAAAAAAAAAAAAGAGGAAAAGGGAATAGAGCACTGCACAGGGATTAAGAAGGCACTAGTGCAGTTTTCTAGTTAACCTCAGCTTTTGTGTGCTCCTTCCTCTCTGTGCATCAGTTTCCCCATCTAGAATTGGCAATCATTAATCCAAACAAGCCATCATCAAATTCCCAGAGTCAATGCCATATCTTTTGGGTTTCCAAACATCTCTTTCTTATCAGTTACTTGTATTTCATCATGCCTCAAATTAGACAGTAAGATTTTGGAGCAAGGAGATTACCTTTTAATCTTCAAAACATGTACTACATTTTCAGAAGCATATATATAGTTTCATAAAACATTCTACATCAGAGAAATGCCAAGGTTGTGAAATCAGTCACTCAACATTACAAAATGCCAGTTTGAAGGCTTTGCATGCCCTTTGCATACCCGTATTTTTTAATCAGGTCCAGCTTTCCTGGATCCCGTCTCTGTACTTTAGTAAAGACCAGAAAATGTGGTCACTTCCTGAAATCCTTCTTCATTACTCATCCTGAAAGTGTGTATAGTAGGTGTACCAAAACCCAAACATGACAAGAGTAATTGAAGGCTTCAGCAGTATGCATAAAACAAGGGCACGGGGTATATAGTTCCTTACAAAACCTTCACATGGAAATTGGCTTTGTATTTCTGACCAAGACAACTTCCAGTGCAGTGCAATCAGAAGAAAATATGCTACATAACCAATGTACCAGACCTTAGACCTGGAGCTACAGAACCTTTTAATGCATCTAAAATAAAAGATTTTTTTCATTGTCATTTTGAGATTAATGTATCTTACTGAATGACCAGCATAAATAATGCATAAAATGTCTCTTCTCTACCAGTTCAGCAAGGTAATACCAAATAATCTGCTGCAAATTTTAAAACTGACAGAAGACCCTCAGCTAATGGTATTAAAGTCCCTCTGAAGACTGTTCTGCTTCCTGGGAGGCGGGCAACAGAAAGCAGAAGATTAGGATGAACTGTAGTAGAGCATGGTGCAGGGGTTGGTTTAATAGCTTTAAAAGGTGCACAAACTTTACAGTGAATACTGATTTTGACTCTGGTGAGATGTTCAAGAAGGTACAACATGAAATAGCACTCATGCAGGTGACAGATGAATGAACTGTGCCCCATCATGGTGCTCAGAGCTCATGAACTAACCATCTTTCATCTAAAAACTGAAACAAAAGAACAGAATGGTTATGCTCTTTAATCCCAATGGTACTTTTCTCTAAAGGAAAGCTTTAGCCCATAAGCTCAAGCCAGATTCCACTCTGAATAATTATATTCTGCCTACAGTAATTATGTTCCTTTTGCAGTTTCACATGGAACTAATGTCCACCCACTTGCTACACTGAACTATTTTATTGCTGTGCGATTGCTGCGAGTAGCTGGAGAGTTGCCGGAGTGGGAGAGGTAACCTGGGGCCAGAGAGAGCTGCTGTGCACGGTGTCTGCATGGTGGCAAACCATTCCCTGCCAGCTGGCCCAGGGTCTGTACTGTGACAGGACACACTGCTGAAGGAAGGGTTATAGTACCTGAGCCCACAGTGAGTCTTCCTTGGAGATGATTCAATTTATCAATATCTCACTAAGTGCTGTGGGATCTTCCACAAAAAAATCCACTATGTACAAAGTGTAACAAGGTCAGTAGTTGCTCATTAAACGTAGCAGCAGACTCTTTTGTTGTACAGAGCAATGACATGCGGCACTCTAATACACAGAAAGCTTGAAAGTACACCAAAATGGCAGTGCCTTCTCTGTTCTTAATGTGGGCTTCCATTGTCATTAAAGTCTTAGACCAGCAGCAATTCAAGTTAATGGATGTTTTTCCATGGACTTCAGCAGTTATCAGAGCAACCTTAAGCACTGGCATTCTGCCTCATGAATTTAGTATAGTCTGAAAAAGGCTCAGCTGAAGCATTGCATCAACATGAAATTCAGAAAGTGCATTAAACATAAGCCCTAAAAGGATGTTGCCATTCTGCTTCAGCTGTGGAAACAGAATGACTGGACAGTCTAAGTATGGGTTAATAGAACTGGAAGTGCAAGGAGCAACACTTCTGTCTTCTACAAAAGAAAAATAGCACCTGCTCTGCAGCCATTTCCTGAGTAAGGAAGGTTTTAAATTTTGTAAAGAAAGAGAAGAAATCTTTCACTCAAAAAATGATCAGGTACCTGTAATAAGGACTCCCTAAATATCACTTTGTAAAATGCAGCAATGACTGGCCTGTTGCAAAGTAATCTATGAGCTCCTTCCAGTGCTTTTCTGAACAGCGTTTGGACACTAATCATGTAGAGGATCTGTGCTTTAAGGACACACTGAATGCATCAGCTCACTCACTATTACATCTAACTCAATAGCTCTGTCCTCCGCCTTTTCATGTTCCTCAACAGATTATGTCAGTTCTCTCACAGATTTCTATCTTGCTTTTACAACTCTGATTATTGCTTAGAGCCCTGTCTACCTAACTACTGCTTCCTTATAAAAAATGCTCTGCACTGTCTTCCACTAAGCAATGGAATTTTTTGGTTTATCCTTGAAAAAACTATAGGACTTTACCTAAAATTATCTAAATAAATATATATGACAGCCTTGAATTTAATCATTAACTGTCTGTAACTGATTTTCTACAATTAAGTTATTTTCCTTTATCTGTTCACTATGTCCAGTCCGCTATATCTGGCCAATTGTAATATTCTGTTTTGTTCCTATTTTTTCAGTGCTTGCTGCAAGCTGACCTCTTTTGAGTACTCAGTATGTAAATAGCCCAACCAAATTCAGTGGGGCCCAAGGACTCAGACGTAACCCCATGGTTTAGCACCTCCTTTGGCTGAGTGCTCTTCTTGTATGTATTCAATACATCAACAAAGATTATCATTAGCTTTTGTCCCAAGATATTTTTGCTGCTAATGAACACAGGTCTACATCTGTCTGTTGTGTTGGTGGGATCTAAGAATAAAATCTAATTTTAGGAGTACAAGATAACAAGAGACAGAAATCAGCCAAAGCTGAATAAAAAGCTGAGTAGTAGATATGAGTGAAAAAGAGATTAAAAAAAGAGAATCGCATTAATCTGATCTATTTGTTATTTCAGCAGCTCTCTCCAATTTACCACCATGAATAATAAATCAATCCCAAAAACTAAACAGTCAAAAATTTTTCTTAAATGGTACCTATGACAAGTTACTGAATATTAATCTATTACAATTAATAGCCATTATAAGACATCATAAAGTCCCTCTCTAGACATTGCCCATTTTGGCTACATAGGAGCAGAGGAATTGAAAGATAATGCTTATATAATGATAATGCATTCTATCAATAGATAAATGAATACAACTAAATAAACCATGCCACATCTTTTAAAGGAAAGAAATACCTTTTTTTTTTTTGGTGCACAGTAGGGTCCATCCTAGCAAACTTCATGCATGAAGCACTTCCACGTTACCTGGAGTCCACAAGCCCAGTTAGCAACCTACTGCCTCTGGCCCCACACGGAGAGCAGCTGAGACTGTCCTCTCGCTGGTACCATTCATCTCTGCGTGTGGCTGGACATGCGCTGAACACTTCATAAGTGAACTGATCTGATTGAAAACAAACAAGATACTTGGAGAAAGTGTCAAAAAACCATTCCACAGATTCTCTTTGGCACACAGCCACACGGCCAGGTGAGTCAGGTGGTTCAGGAGGTGGTAGGAAATAAGCAAGAATTTCTTTAACCAGCTCTGTCCTAGGTGATTCGCAACATGGAGGTGCAGGCAGAGCCTTGCCTAAACCTTCACAGATCCCCCCTGCCCACTGTGCACTGCCCTGCCCGTCCTGCATTTGTCATGGGGCTACATCCCGATGAAGCTCCAGCATCAGATCAAACTGGGCAACAAGAGCCAGACCTTGACAAAGGAGAGTGGGTATTATTTGAGAAATGGTTTTCTTTCTGCAGGAAAGAATGGTATTCTTTGAGAAATGTGAATCCTAACAAATGAACACAAACCCTCCTTTGGTCTGTTCTTCAAACTGAGGGCTTTGACAGGTAAACAAGTCTTTGCAGAGGAACAACACAGCACAAGCGGGCTGCAAAGCAGCAACTCTCCATTTATTGTGAGGCAACGGACACTAGTTCATTCTTCTTCCCTCATTTTTCTCCTTTCAAACTTCTTAATCTAAATCACCAACTGGCTTCTTCCCCTTTTCCTATTTCTGTTCCCACTTCCTTTTCAAGACTGTTAATAACCAGAGTAGCTGATCTGCTCTTGTCTTGCAGTGGGACTTCAGTATCGGCTGCTGGGTCATGCTACTGCTGGCCTTTTAAATTACACGCTGCTCTGGGGCTGTGTGAGAAAAATTCGCCTCTCCCATGGTTAACTTTCTCACTAGTTAAGAGCTGATATTAAATTGGTCCATTTGCTACTTAAGTTTTGCATATGCCTTTAGCTAGCACTGCTTATAGATTCTTGTGATGTGACAGTAACAGGCAGGGATGTGATCTGTGTTTCTGCTTCTTCAAATGGTTTTAAATGAAGCTTTTTGTCCACAGGCTCCAATGGTACGGGATGTATAGGAGCCTCCTCATTTCCCAGCTCTGTTTCTTTTCTGGCTCTATGGCCCGAGCCCCGATGATGAGTCTTGCTGCCCATGGACACTCATCAGCTAATAGAATTTGAAGAAAGAATATACATGTATTCCTGAAATACATTGTGACTATAATCTCCATATAAGCCTCTTACAGCTTTCAACATCTGTTCTGTTGACTGACATTTTCCCCGATACTGTATGTTTCACAAATAAATCCCTGAGTAGGTTATTAATGTAGAAGTGTAAGTGATGTTTAATGCTGATTGTGTGCTTTTAAAGGGTGCTTATATGAAGGAATATTATTCTGTATTTTAAGGCCATTTGTTGGCCAAGAATATTTTGTGGTTTTCTCTTACCTGAAAACACTAGCCCATCCCTTTTATTGTTCATTTCCTGACCTCAGTCTTTTTGCTACTGTAAAGTACTTCCAAGAAAAATCCTGACCTCACTGAGCACACAGAAAAATTATATTGACTCCAGCATGGCCAGGGTTTCAGGCTTGATCTCCGGATTATTTGTGACATAACTGTTTTTCAGTCAGTAATTGGATAAGTATCCACGTTGGATAAGCATTAGCCACATCAGGTATGTTTGCAATCCATATTAATTCTTAGAAAAGAAACACAATGTCAATAAAAAAATAACTTGCTTGTGAAAAAGGAGCTAAATACACAATTCAGAAAAACCTCTTCCCATTAGAAGATTTTCCTTTGCTGATTACTTCTTATAGGACATTATAGGCCTTCTTACAGGACATTTTTCTGGCTCACCTTATTGACTGGTCCTTTAAATTCAGTAATGTCAGAGAAGAGATTCTTTTAAAGAAGCTGTTTTGCAAGTGGTTTCTGCTTATCCATTTCTGTCAGCAGTTAGGACATTTCTTCCAGTGTCTTTTCTTCCTTTTTCTACTTCTGAAAGGGATGACATGTTAACAGAAGTGTCTTTCCACATAGCTGCATATTAGAAGAAAGGTTTCCAGCTGAAGTCCATCGGCTCTAGTAACAGAACAAGCAAGATGAAGTAAAGACCTCAAATAATGGATTTTGGTTTGTGCCCTTCCCCAAAGCCTTAGCCCTCTGGTTCAATCATTGGACCTTTGTGTTTCACACCGTTTCAGCTGTTTCTCACCTCTGAGAATGCTATGGCTCACGTGCCTACAGGACTTAAAACAAGTATGTGTCTGCCTGCCTTGAGCAGCAGCTGTTTGAAGAGATGTAAGACAATTTTTATCAAAAAAATGGATCTAGTATTTATTCACCCACAGATTTACAGCAAGCAGCAACTGCTGCCCACATAACAAAGAACTGAATAAATCTGGTCTTAGGTAAACTTTGGGCTTTCCTGGGACCGCTGGGGACAGTCAGAGGGTGGCTGGTTCGAGCAGGGCAGCCCTGTCCCTGCTGGGCAGGCTGAGACAGACTGACTCCCGAGGTTGTGCACTCTCCTTCCCACTGGGACAAACATGGAAACTGAGTAACAGGCACAGAAAGGAAGAGAGATTTGCCTCTCTTTCCATAACAGCTCAAGCATTTTGATACAGTCTCATGCTTTTACAACACAGTAGCCTTTTCCTAGATATATTTAGCCAAATTCCCAATATTTTTATTTCCATCTCTCTAGCATTGCCCATTTGCGACAGCAGGAGTCTAGGGTTGTGCCCAATTTCTATTGAGCAACTTTAGAAAGGATTGGGGTACTTCAAAATTTTTCTGCCAGCCCTGGCGCATGATTCAGCATAGCACAAACCAACTCACACCCTTAGCTGCCATTGCTGTCCTTAGAGATAAAAGCAATCACTGCCAGTAGGAGGTGTTTTATCACTCACAGCATCAGCACTGTATTTATGCAGGAATTATACATAGGCTGTGTCAAGTATTCACAAAACTAGAGATTATAACAGAATCTTTAGGGTCACAAAAATGAGCTTTTCTTTGCAGCTAGGGAGCTACCAAAATAACCTTCAAAAACAAGTGCATAAATGTTAACAGTTTTACCATAACCCCATATTTTCAGATGCTGAAGCTTGGAGTACAACATCAAATATTATGTGCTTCATGATAAAAACGCAAGACTTGGCAACACTGGAACTGTGGCAGCCCATTAAATTGTAGCATTTTATAATCAGGCATCTGGCGTTCTTAAATATCCCACCCCCAGGCCCTGAACACTCAAAGCCCAGTGGCATCCTGCAGACGTGGCAGGGACTCTGCCCAGGCGGGGTAGCCTGCCTGCGCCGATCACGTTACTCCAGCGCGGTAATGCTGAGGAAGGAGGTTAAATTAACTAGCTTGGACAGAGGCTGTGCCAGCACTGCCACTGCATGGACCAGCCAGCATATGTCAAATCAAGACAATATTGGTCACCGAGCCACACGGCCAGCTGCTCTGCATTCAGCACATCATCTATTTTACAAGGATTAACAGCCCAGGATTACTACAATGGCTGTTTATCGGTATGTACTCACTAAATTGCAACTCAAATAAAATTGCTGCTAACGTTTGGCTTCCTAGCTTGCGTGTTTGTCAAAAAGCATCTTCATTAGATGATCTAAAAGCAAAACAAGAATCTACAGAAACGAGGAATGTGACAGAAAATCCCGAGAAATTTTAAGAGATAACGAGACGGAAATCAACCAGGTTTTAGTAATAGAAACTGTTCTTTATGTGTGTTTAAAAAGCTGTAAGTGCTTATCTCAAGAAGGCTTTTTATTTGCTTTTTATTCCTTGGCAATTTTCACAAAAGAGAAACGCAAGATTTGAAACTGTGCGTGCATGTGCATATGTAGCGGATCAGATGCTCAGTTGGTACAAATCCCTGACGTCAGTGGAGCTCTGCTGGTACACCCCAGCTAAATGTCTGCTCTAATATGTCTCCAGACCGTTCATGGGAGGCTGCTTCTCACTACCTGACCACAAATGCCTAAAGTTGCCTAGTGATGGCCTCCCAGCGCAGGAAGCAAAGCCATACGACGACGGTCAGACTCAGTGTTCGAGGCAAGAATTCACTGGTTTAAGCACTTACACACACAGAAGAGGGGTGAAATGATGTTGTGTGCTCTCTGAGTTCAGGTTATTGGCAACCACTTGAGGTTTAAGAAGAATCTTTTCCTCCAAAAAAGTTTGTTCTGTAAAATACTTTATCATGAGGTTTCCCTGACATCCATGGTGGCGGCCACCTCTGAAGGAAGGATAACAAACTCACTAGACCTTCAAATATGATCTAATATGACAATTCTGACATTTCTATCAAATTTTGAGCGGTGCAGAGCATGAAATCTGTACAATTGCCTCTCTTCTGGTCATTTATTCTTACTCATGGATCCTGGGGATAATGAATACTTTAGCTCCTGTTTATAATAGATAAATGTTCTACAATAATGCCTGTCACTAAGAAAACAATTTTAACTATGTAAGAGATTAAAAATAACTAGAGAAATATTGTGACAGATGGCGCCGCTCATGCTGCCTTAACATTTGGGCATGTGCTGTTTAATGTTTCTTTCATTCTACTGATTCAGAACAGAAAATCCAATTAAATTAAGCATATTGTAACATTTCTGACATTTTTTCCTTGTTTTGTTCCTTCTTTTGCTGATGAAACCAGTGTGAATTTAATGCCCAGTTTAGATGAGGAATAGGAGGCCAGGGAAGTAATGTGCTATGAGCAGACATAATGAAGGTTTTTTTCTGCCACACCGGGAACTGCTGCAGAGGGGGCAGCACATACTTCAGGCTCTGTGTTTTTTGAGTCCTCTACCTCTTGAGGAAATGCAATGAGTTGTGTTAAATTTGTGCTGATCTTTCTTAAGAAATATGGCTAAGATTTCCCAGAGGGAAAAGAGCTACACGACAGTGAATTTATGAGATATTTTTCCTGTGGTTTTCTGCATTTTGGAGGTCTTACGTCTGCCTCCTTGGAAAGTGCAGGGGAGATGATAGCCTATTCCCAAATTTTGGTTCAAGCTGAGTTAAGCACAGAGAAGTCAGACAAAAAGAGAGACCCAGGTGTACCATCAATAGACATGTTTCGGCCATGCCTGTCACAGGATTCTAATAGATGTGAGGCTTAATTTCTTCCATCAAGCTTAAAATACTGCTTTTTCCCTTTCCTCTTTTCAACCCAATTTTAAGTTTCTGTTGGAAGGAGGAGAACATATCGTAAAGGTCCATTACAGTGTGCTATAGCTCTCATTGTTGATGGGTCTAGACACAGAGTCTTACCCTCTCAGAAACATCTCCATTTTACAGGAGTGAGGCTGCACCAGAGAAGCACCAAAGGCTGGAAGGACACAGTGGCCACCAATGGTCTGCCTTTGGTCACTGCTCAATCATGAGCTGGAGGTCAGCAACTCAACATAGCTCTTATGGCTCTTTGGAGAAACTCATCCTCTCCATCTTTTTACCAAATTAATTCCTATTTCAGGCTGTTTTAACTATTCTAGGACTGTATTGGTGTCATCCTCTGGCAGTGCTTTGCTCTCTCTTAGATGCCTACGTTTTAAATTACATTGAGATCTACAAACATGCTCAAGATAAGCAGGGCCAACCTGGCAGAGGTTTTTAAAGAAAACTCTGGTCCTGCTCTTTCTCGGTATGAAGAATGTTCTTTCCTATACATTTTGTGTAGGTTCTTTCCTATAGGTTTTGGAAAGGGGAGTGGTAGGAGGAATGTGAGTTCCTCCCACTCGGACTCGCAGGCTAGCACTGGACAAGTCTGCAGGTGGGAATCCTATGCAAGGCTTCTTATATATTGCATTTTACTTCCATATGTCAGCTCTACCAAACCAGCTTTTCCATGGGCATGATCATGTTAAGTCTTTCTCGTGCTGTTGAACTCTCACTCCTTTGAATTAGTCCCACAGGTGTCTAGAGGGTTACTAAAGGGAGTTAATACTTTCTCTAGGTGGTGCCTTAATGGTGCTAAGTGGAAACCACCTCTCTGCTGAAAAGGAGATTTCTCACTGTGATTCAGTCTGGTTGTGCAAAGCAGTCGCTTGCTGCCTGCACCTTTTTCACATGGAGAAATTAAGAAAAATCTAGACACACAACACAGCAAGGGTCTGTAATTAGTGCTGTTCCCGAGAGGCCCATGAACTGGCAATGCACAACTTCTCTCTCATACTCAAGTCCTCCAGGATCAGCCTGAGGAAACAGGCAATTAAAGGCTCTATGACCCAGCTGCAGTTTTTGTTGTGTGATGATCAGAAACTCACCCGGAGGCAACAGCTGCAATTTCCAACAAAGTTTTCTACTGTAAAGTAACATCTGAAGACACTTTGGTCATTTCAATCATTTTTAACTGTTTTGTCTCTACCACTCCCAGAGGAGAGTGAAATTTCATTCTGTTGCTTGAAGAAGAGAAAAAATATGCAATAAATCATTTCCACAGAGAAGAAATAATCCTACATCTGTAACTTCAGCTTTGGTCCCTAAATGTGTCCAGCTCACTTTTAAAGCAAATAGTACTCAGCATGAGTGAGTCGCTGCTGATTGCTATTGAAACAAATGCAACTGAAGGCTTGGTAACCATATAAAAACTAAATTCAAATTGTATTGTAACTGGACCTTTTAGCTTTAGCTGGGTGCATTTATGTATATATTCCTTAATAGACTGATAGTAGCACACAACAGAAATCTCCTTTTTTTACAACTTGCAACGACCAAAAGAAAAGCAGGGGAGCTAGGCTTAAAAAAGATTCAGGTAAGTGTTTTCTTTTGCTATTGCTATTGCAGAAATTCTTTATTCTCCAGACTTCCAAGATATTTGTGTGACATCTCCATGCAGCAGATTCTGTTTTATTCTATCAAATCAAATGAAAAGGCAACCCGCAGAAATCTAAAAATATATGGTTCCCCTCATATAAATATGGTTCCCCTCATATAAATATGAAATTATTTCAAGTGGGTACAAGCTGCTTTCATCCCTCTATGCATTTTTAATGTTAGCATTTTTCTTCCCTATATTGCTTTTGGAGGAAGAGGTAACTTATTTTTAAGATTATATAGTTGATATGCTTGTGTGTTCATCTGTTTGTTGCCTTTCCTGCTGGTTTGGCAGGGCTGGGGTTCTACAGCTTATGATTTTTTTATAATGTCCACAAAGAAAGAGTGATGCATGAGCAGAGAGTCATAAAAGAAGAGACAGACACAAAAGATCATGGGGCTATGGGGTATCTCATAAAAGTCTAGGGAAGTAAGAAGTCCTGTATTCCTGCAGGGAAACTGCATAGAATCATAGATTCTTTTGGCTGCCAGGGCACACTGTTGACTCAAATTCAACTTGCCATCAGCCCAAATCCCCAAGGTTTGCAAAAGGAAGACAGGAAACAATCTCTGCCCTGAGCTAGAGAAGACTCGTCACCACTGTACCTGCAGATATCCCAAATTCTGCTCTCCCATGCAGGCAGAGCCGTAGCCAGAAGAGCTTCTGCCACTCTGCTCCACATGTGAATTTTCAATTAATACCACATCAGAGAGAATCCGCAGCTGGGCTGCAAAGCTGAACCCGACGCTTATCAATGCTGCTTCTCTGAGCCTTGGCTGTCCATCGGCAGCCACTGTCTCCCTCGCGCCCAGGGAGGAACCTCAGGGGCAAAGGCAGGCGTTGTGTCCCGTGGTTCCGACAGCACCTGGGGCACAGAGGATGGCAGCTGGCAAACTCGTAATAGCCCCTATTCTCCCAAAGGCTTTTCAGTTTGCTATACTCTTGATAATAGCTGAAAATGTTTTCTCACTGCATTTGTGTGTTCTTTCCTTATCCTCTTCTTTAGCTCTGGCTTCAGGAGCAACAATAGTGTGACCAGTACCCTAACACCTCTTCTTTGAGTAATTACCTTTCTGGGAAGTGTGGGTTTAGGGGAACAGCCATGTCTCACTCAGCCACTCACGTATTTTCCTGAGTAAGAGCTTCAGTCTGAGAGAGTATTTTGCATAAGCAAAACTAATCAGCTTGGTCCTGCTTTTGTGGTCATGGGGAACTAAGCTCTTGTGTGGATTTCATGGAACGTACAGAAGCTTCACTATGAAAAAACAGTAAGAGAGACCACACGGCTAAAACTTCTTCAAAGAAGCAAATGCTAGATAGCAAATCACTAGTAGTATCTTCCACTAACTACTGCACATCCCATCAATCGTTATTTTCTCCAAGCAAAAGAGCAGTTTCTTGTCTGAGTCTGTTTTACTTTTAGGAGACTATTATATTTTTCAACCATATTTCCCAATTGTTATATGTGCCAAACAGGTCAGCATCAATGAAGTCAACCCCCGCTCCAAGAAGGAGCTCTAGAATTCTACAAAATGCAAAAGATTTTCTGGCAACCTAAAGTAATCAGGTCTGTGGGACTGGGAGTAAGGGGTATTTTTACTGAAGATCCAGTCAGGAACATATCCCTCCTTCCTTTTAATGGTATTTTTCTTTATAGTTTCTGAGATGTTTTGAAACATAAAGCTTAATTATTACAGATATTTATGCGTTGCACACATCTATGACAAACAATTGTCAAAGCTGTCAGCTTCTGCTGCCAATTTATTCGAAATAAACACATCAGGTGAAATAGACCTTCCCATAGCTGAGTAATTGTCTCTTTGAAAAAGGTTCTTAAAAAAATAGTTGTCAGATTCTTAGTGAATCTCATTGTTTACTCTGGGCTACAACATCTGAAGTTAGATTTTGTATCTGACTGCTGTCACCGTGACTGAAGTCAAAACATCCTGTTATATCTTTTGTTTATGTACTGCAACCAGCTCCACAAACTTGGGCAACGTGAAACACAGCTAAAAACTACTTTATATATGGGCTCCCTGGCATACTTTTGTTTCTGTAAGATAGACTATACCAGTAATCTTAACTGACAGAAAGAAAGCTAGCGTTAGGTTTGCAAGCAAGTGCTGAAAAGGCAGGAAATACTTAAAGAACAAAAATCTTTAGAAAATTTGTCAACTAGCACTTCAGCCATTATGGTGGTGGTTCTGCAAGAAGGTATCTCAAATTGCACTCAGAGTTTATGTTTGGGAAAAAAATCAGCATGCAGTCAGTTAGGGAGGAAAACTGCCTTTTGCTAGCACCTCTGCTCCGATGCCTTCTCTGGCACGTTTGAAGAGGGAAAGAGGGAAGCTCAGCCCCGTGGGTAACTGGAGCAAGGACTAGAGCTGAAGAATGCAGCAGTGTCCTGCATAGGGGTCCCTCGCTGCACCCCCACACTTCTCACACGCTCCCCGGGGTGGTGCTTTTCCGAGGGGAACATTTCCCTGGGGATCTGGCACTTTCCCATGCTGGCTTCTCCCTGTACCTTACTGGGACCTTGGAGCTACTCCCCAGAGGCAGCTGAGTCTTACCATTGACTCAGTTTGGAAACCAAGAAGAAATCTGGTATGCCAAAGTGACTACATCTACATGAGATAAATTCACTCTCCTTTTAATATAAAATTAACTAGCCAATTATAATTTGAGCTGCTTACTTTTAATGCATGAGGGAGCAGGGAGAGCAGTCTGCTGTTACAAAGCAGGACGGGAACCGTCAAACGAAGCAGAGGTTTCTGTGCTGATAACCACATTCCTTCAAGCTGCACCCCAAGCACTCCCACTTGGCAGAGGCAGTAAAAGGATTTGATCCTGCTAAATGCCGATCAGAAGGGGAATGAGGAGTACGGCCAGCCAGATCCTGTCCTTGGACTCACTGAAGAGATGTTCCTTCATTTTATTTTTCTCTCCCACACTTTCACCTGCAGGTGACTGATGTTGTCACTCCCACTTCAAATAAGAGTGTTTGTAACCTGATGTCACTCTGCAAATTGGTTTTCAATTGTATGGGATGTAAATGAAGGATTTCTTTTAAAGGGGGAGAAAAACACACCTGTTCTTTTCCATCTGATTGCTTGTCACTGCTAGAACTAGAACACTGTTTTCATGGTGGGGCTTGCAGTGTCTCTGGAGCTATCTGCATGCACAGCTGCACAGCTGCAGGTATGTGCTGGATTGCTCGCTCTTCTTTTGAAGTCTTCAGACTCCCAGCTCTTATACAGACTGATATTCATATTTGGACAGCAGTTTATGGATAGATGTCCAAACACATGGCAGCCATGCACTAGCTACACAGCTTCTGCCTTTATTATAACAGCAACAGTTTCTGCAAGTGAGAACCATTTTATTAACTCCAGTTCCTGCATCTTAGGAAGTCTTACCTATCTAATACAAATTGGGGGGATTGGAGCGGGACAGGCATGGGTTACGTATAGGCAGTGGAGATAAATGATGACCTGGAAAGGTTATAAACCCAGGCAAGTATGTAAAAGGAGTATTCATGTACAAGACTGAACATCTGATTTGAAGGTGGTGTGCAAATTCCCGACAAGAAACTAATACTTGCCTGTAAAACGTTCTCCCCAAAGAAACTAAAGGACATATTATTTGGGCAAGGATTGCTCACTGTTTTCCTTAAAAAGAACAAGATTGGTATCCTGGTTCTGCTATAAAACCTTATTCTTGTTGGCGAGCACAAGTTCCAGTGGAAAATACTTTCTTTCATAACGTTTGTAATCTAGGGATGATGTAGGTTATCACTATGCCACAAGTAAGACTTCAGAGAGCAGAGTGAAATTTTTACGTAATGTTGGTATGTAGATGCTTCTTTTCTCAATCTTTGTTTCTGGCTCAACATTCTCATGAAAGCCCACTGTTAACTCATTTAGCATTTTGGCCTCATAAAGAATCTATGTGACTTGTTAAAATGCTACTACATTTTCTTTCAAGCCTGATCATTCTCTGGTTTATTGTGCTCAGCCTTCTGTGATGAGTCTGTCCTCTTTAGCACAATGTGCAACCAGCAATTTTAATGTATAAAGATCACTTCGGCTGACTTACTCTTTGAATGAATAAAAGCTTTGTTCTTGTGTCTGGGAACTTTTTTAAAAGCTTATGTGCATGTCTAAACGTTTCCAGTATCATAGCATTTTGGTTTTATGTTCCATGCAACAATTTTAATTGGAGTAGACTTTATGTTCAATTTTAAAATTATGGTGTTGGAGGATAATAACATCGACATTATCATTTCATTATCCAGCTTGATTTCTTAAAAAATAATGAGTTCAATTTTTTGTAACAAGCGAGTTCTCTGACGTCTCACATTGCATATCCTTAGACTGAGTAGATATGTTAGATTTAATAAAGGGGAACAAGGGACACTGTGCTAAAGCTACATCCAGATAGTACTCCTGATATTTCCAAAGCCATTTCCACCACATTACTTAGCTTCTGCTTCACAGAGTAGGTTACAACTGATGCCATTAACTGCAAAACCTGAAAAGATGGCTCCTGCCTTGCACAGCTGTCCATCAAGCAGATGCTGGTCATGGATGTAGAAGGAGCGAAGAACAAACCAAAATTTTCAGCCGCTTCAAAAGAGTGTGTTCTGCAAGTCCCCAAGAGTTCCTAAGATGTCTCTGCAGCAAGATGAGTGCCATAATACAGGAAATGCAGAAACCCACAATATAACTAAACCAATATAATTTGTGCAGACAAGCCATAATTCTATTCTAGGCTTTAAAAAATAAAATGTCTTCTCATCTCCACGTGCCTCCTTGATTCCTATTAACAAGTAAAAATGTTAATTATCTAGAGCGTCTAGATCTCGCATTGCAAATCTAACACTATGAGACCAGCACATGTTGAGTAAAATTGCTTGAGAGTTCACAGAAGACTGCTGAGAGCTAGAGGACCTTCAGACAAAGGAGAAAGCTGCAAAGAGGAAAGACCTCCATTTTGTTCTTGCGCACTGTGCATAGGTCAAAAAATAATGCACTTAAAAGGTTATAGAGAAGATTTAAATTGAACATAAGGAAAATGTAATGGTAAGAACATTAAGAATGGGATTAGACTGTAAGGTTGTAGCCTTACCATCATTTCAGTTTTTTAAGAACAGCTTAGAAAGACAAATTACTCTTGACAATTCTTTAGGTACAGTTCATTCTGCCTAAGGGAGAAGAGATGGACTCAATGACTTCTCAAGATCCCTTCTAGATTTACTTTGTATGATCTTATGATACCACAACTGCATACCTCTAGAGTTTCAAATTTAGAAAATATCTATATTTGAAAGTGTTGATCAAAAAAGAGACCACTATGCAAAATTTTTGAGGGAAAAGGTTTTATCAGCTCCATACAGCAACTAGAATCATAAAGTTCTTGCAGAAATTTAGCTTCTGTTGTATTGAAAGCATAAATAATAATGTCAAATATGAGGAAAGGAATGGAGAGAACTCCATTACACAAATTCCATTCCACTACAAACCACACATGATTTTGGAGAGGGTAGCAAATGCTCTGAAAATTAGCTGGTGCTGGAGGAATATATGGTATGAGACCAACATATCTGATAATGAGACATTCTTGCAAATATCTGATTAGTCTCCAGCACCACATCTTTCAAGCTGAGATTTGATTCCTGCTGAATGAATTTATCTCAGTTTAAGAGCAATGTATTTAATCTTTCAGCTATTAAATCACTATGGAAAAATAAAGAGGTCCTATATAAAGATTTTCTCTTAACCGCCTGGCAATTTTAGTTTAGTTTCTGGACTACAATTTATAGGGTATAATCAGCTATAAAAGTTCCTAAGTAAAAACAATTTCAAGAAATACTGTGGTCAATTCAAAATCTTTTAAACAAGGAATTTAAGAGTTTTCAAGGCATATAATTTAATCCTTCCTATTTCAGACATTGTACTATCAACAAACTTAGTAATTTTTCAAAACCAATATTTCTATTGCAATATTTCTAGTTTCTATTGCAATATGCAATATTTATAATTTCAAAATTTCTAGTCCGGATCTCTTTTGAATTTCCACTTACTGAAACTTTTCCAAATAAAATGACTTTTGCCAAAATAGCATTTAGAATGCCATTCATATTTAAAGTAAGTATTTCAAATATTTATTTTCTCTTTACATTTAGATGGAGAAAAAATATTTCCTCACACATTTCTCTTCTCTTTTTCTTCTTTTGATAGTTAGGAAAGTAATAGCACCAGCTGGCTTTTTAAAAAATAATTTCATTAAAATTTTTGGGTAAGTCACTTTTAAGCTTTTTTTGTAAAGTAGTTTCCCTCTTCTTCTGGTTTTATTTATTCTGATAGCATTTTTAGTAGTCATTTTCAGTAATATATCCTTCCTCTTTTCTTAAAATGAGTACACACACTTATGCTGGTGTTTGGGTGGGGGAAAATACCACCTCATGAATGTCCCTGTTATAGTCTAGGGAATCAAACAAAAAGCCTCATCTGGTTGACTAAAAGCCCATGGGCCACAGCAGATCTGTGCATCTGACAACTCCAGGGTTTTCTCCACCAGCTTTGGACAAAGGGAAAAAAAGCTCTTGAAACACCTCTAAAGGGAGCTTGAGGAAGTCAGTTCTCAAAAATAAGTTATTTCATAATGGAAGACGACAGAATTTGTGGTTGTCAGGCAAGTGGTGTGAACTCCACTATAGTCAAAGAGATTCTTTCTTTGGCTGGAATGATGTAAAAAAGACCCACAGCCAGCAAGTGAAGCACTGCATGCAGGCTCCTCTAACAGATGGGTTTGGGCAGAGCATTTCTAAAACAAAAACAGACCCTTAGATTTCACATTTCATATTTTGATCTTTATCAGACAGTTGCTAGCGAATAATTGTTTCTGGTGTTAAATGGACGTTTCTGAAAACACGCCTCTACTCACTGCCTTGGACAATAAAACACTGTCTCGGGGGATGCCTAGCTACCCAGATTTGGGTCAGTGGATAACAGCCAAATATCATTCAGAACACCAAATCTTCTTTCCTCTTTTAAGGCTTGTATCAAAAGTCATGTCATCATGAACTCCAACAGATCTCATTAAAAAACGTTGAGTTGTTAACATTTGCAGTGTATGAATCTCTGCTGGACACTTCATAAAGTAAAAAAATGGGTACTATCTCAGCTTCTATCTGGGAACATTATGGTGAGGGAACGAGTTCTTATTTCCACTCAGTATAAAACTGTCACCCTGCACTAGCTATCACTGTAGACAGCGTGCTAGACATTGGCAGAGCTCAGATCAGGGATAGAGAGCACATTTTTGTGGAAGGGTTATTGCTGACAAGACAAGAACAATAAATTAGAGTCAGAAATGAAAGAAGACATTAAGGCCCCCATGGCACCATCTTAAAAGAATTAAATATTCTGAGATATTTCACTTTATACTGTATCTACATGCCATTTATAATCCAGACAAAGCAATATCCAGAAAACAAATGAGGTGTAATTTTCATGCTAATTATGCTAGATGCATTTATCCCTTTGTCATATTTATTTTTATATTGTGACTTTAAAATATAAAAAGACAATAATATTAAGACACACAAATTAAATTTTAACATTGTTTTGCGTTCTGCTTTCCTTCTGTTTTGCATAATAATTCCCAGTTGACATTTCATCCTGTCTTCTCACTTATATTCCCAGATGACAGTTATTTATTCCCTTGGCCAAACCCTGGGGGTTTCTTTTCAATCCTTGCTCAATGAAACCTTGAATGAAATGTGCGGGGGTTCTGAGCAAGGGCAGGAAGAGAAATTAGAAGGTGTAATATTGTTTCACTTGTGATTGTGTAAATCGGGGGCAATATAAATGAAGTTAAGGAATTCACCAGTTTTACAGTGATGTATTTAACAGTAAAGACTTGCATTGATCAGTAGCATTCATACAATATCATGTGACATTGACCAATCCTTTTACATTGCTGCTATGTTTTTCTGAGATAAATTAAATTATAGATTAAATCCACCAACCAGTTCTTGAGTCAGAATATAGTTACAGCCATTTTAATAACATGTTTCATAAAGGGACCCGAGTTGAAAATGTTGTCATTTATTTATCAATGTTCTTTAATATTTCAGGCAGTTCGGATGATCATTTTTTATTTATTTATGTATTTGAAGATTTATTAAATATGCCCATCATCCTTTCTAGGTGCGTCTACAAAATTAACATCACAAGGAACTTAACCTGAACTGATGTATCTCACTACCAAATCGTCTTTCCCAATTTGTCCCAGTAATATGCCCACCATGTAGTGCCCCTTTGCAGTCACAACGTTCACACCCTGTCTGGGATCAGGGAAAGCAACTCTCATATGTGAAAGCTCTTCATGGAGCTCTCCCCCGGGACTCAAAAAACTACAAACTCTTGAATTACCTTTCCAAAGGATCCATCTAGCAGTGCAGAACAGGAGGACGGGGAAATTCCTACTCTAGCTGGAACTTTATCATCTTGGCCCTAATAGGCTAAGAAAAACACTGGGAATTGATCCACATCCACAATGATGCTGAAAAAGTGCTGAGTCTCAGCCAGAGACGTAGCTTATATCCTGCTTACATCTAAGAATAATCTTCGGCTTCGCCTCATAAAGGACAAAAATAATGCAAGAGTTTATGTCAGTGTATTTGCTGTTTATCCCATAATCTTTTTTCTCAAAAAGTGGTATCAAATCCTGAATCTACCAATTTCCCTGTTTAGATGGACTGGCGCTGCATCTGCTGTGACAACTGCAAGTTTTGCTACTATTTTCCTGAATATGGTTCTTTAGAGACGTGTGCTGAAAAATCAGTAGTCATAGAAATTAGGCTAATTAGACTAGATTAAAATTACACTCCCAGAATTATTGCTGAGCCAAAGTTTGATGCAAATTTCTATTTCTGTTTTTTTATATGCCCCATCTCAGCATCATGCCAATTTTCACATCTGTTCATGTTAAGACAGCAAGACTATTAACGCATCCTTCCCTCATTCTGAAAATAGCCTGCTTGAGACACAGCCTAATCCACAGCAGAACCAGAGCAAGCCATGACAAGGAACCCCACACAAAGTCAAAGGTTCAGATGAGTAAAGCCAAATGAGCATAGCCTGTGACATGTCCCATATTACAGTTATCCTCATGTTTCATAGCAGTTTGAAATAGTGCATAAGACAGCTGGCAGGGATGATATTGGGACTTGCTCATCTAACCAGTGAGCTACAAACAGATGTTGTGCATGAAATAGGAACCACTGCCATTGACACATCTCACATGCCAGACGGTGGGGCAAAGTGACTCAGCCTGACATGAAGAGGAAATTGGGTGTGACATGTCCTTCATTTCAATGAGTAACATGTCACTTCTGGCCCAACTTTTCATTTGAAACATCAAATGCTATTTGACAGGACATACATGTGTTTTCTGGGGTGGTGAAAGTCTGCTTTTATCTATATATATACACACACACTAAGTATAATGAGAGGCACAGCGACTATGCACCAGGAAAACAGGATTTCTGCACTTAAATGCATTATTGGAATCCCTTATCAGGATTTTAGATTATTTTTTCTTCTATTACACTACGTTGGACTAACATTTCTTATAAATACTGTCCACAAGCATCAACAATCATATTCTGCAGGGGTAATTGCCAACGTTTAATTCTTTCTTACAAGTCATTGCTTTGCTTCCAGCAGTGCTGTTTCTAACTGACTGGACTGAAAACATTGTTCTACGTTGATGGGTGTGTAAGAGCTAATGAGAAACTGTGTGAAAAGTGAGGAGAGACAGTGAATTGTGCAAGTAGATGGCTGTGACAATCCAAGATTTGGAAGTCTCCCCTGGACCTTGGTCAGATGCTTCTGAACAATGGTGCTTGCTCATGTATCTGGTTACACGGTGACAGCTTCCTTTTCCAAACTCAGGACTCTGAATCTGAGAGGAAATTGGCATTTTACAGTAATGACAAAATCATAGATCTCAGAAGTATTTCATAAGTTCCTTTCACAATACAATTTCTCGAGGTAAACGAGGTCTCTACTCACCATGGGCAAAGTTCTGATGGTGTACATGAGAACAGATTCCTCGTGTAATCATGCCTAGGTATAGATGGGCCCATCCTTTCAGTCCTAACTTGTGAGTCTATAAGTTCCTTCGATAAGATGTGTACAGCACTGTGAAACAGGCTGACAACCAGGGAGCAAGGCAAGGAGCTCAGTGCACCAGAACGGAGCACAGAACGGAGCAGCACTGTATACAGCTCCCTGCAGACAGCATCCAGCTTAGTGCTAGATGGTTTGAAGAGATTCACCTGTGAACACTTCCAAGTGAAATCAAGTATTATTTTCTTTAAATTTTAGGCAATGTTCTAACCTCACACAAAAATTTAATCCTAGTGACCTTCCCACTGTGATAGATTTCTTCATTCTGTTGAGATCACTAGAGACAGTAAAGAAAGAAGAATTGCCCCAGAACCTCTACCCAGAACAGCCCTGGGTCTGAAATATAGACACTTATCCAGCAAAGTACTTGATCATGTGCTGAAACTTAAATAAATAAGAGCCCACTGATGGGCTCGACCATCTTCTGTAGTTTACACAAAGCTTTGTGGGTTTTGCTAGACTTTACATGAATAAAAAAAAAAAGACCTTAAAAAGCTGCACTTCCTCCTAGCTTCTCAAATTAGAGGTTAGAAGAGAACAGAATGATTTCAGTTGGTAAGGATGAACATCTTGGCCAAGAGTAAGTTGCAAAATACCCACCCACCTCCTCGTTGCTCACTTATGGATATAAAAGGCCTATAATAAACAGATCTGGGAAAGGAGGTCTCATGGCAGCATAGCACCTCAAATAGTTTGTACTCAATAATTAACATTTTTCCTTGATGCTTTAAATCATCAGATATTCCCAAAGCATATGCAGTAGAGAGTGAAGCAGATTTACAATGCTAACAGGAATTTTATTAGTGGCAACATTGGCAGTATGCATGTAGGCAGAAAGCCAATGGGTACCAAAAATTGGGTGAGGTTTTTTGTTAAATTAGTTGTGCTCCTATGTTCATTAAGGTTTTATTTCTGATATTCAAGTTTGCAAGTCCTGGTCCAGCTGCCAGGATTCAGGGCTTTAGTTCAGGTATCAGAAAGTGGTGGATATTGACCGCAGTGAACTTAGGAGCTGACTCTGAAGAGACCTCATAGCACTGCCAACATATTAGGAGACTGCACTAACTCCTGGGTTTTCATATTCTGCTCTTCTGTAGTTTGTACCCAGCTCCAGCTGTTGCACCTCTCCACGAGCAAGTGTTCCCCAAGCTCCACAGCTGCTCTAACCATGTTCTGTTGTAAGCTCCATCTGAGAGGAGATACATGGCTCCAGGACAGACAAGCCAGTTGTGTGTGCCAACCCTACTGTTGGCTGCCAGGATCTTTGCTACTGATGATTTCCAAATCAGATGGATATCGTCACTACCAAAAAATAGCAGTGAAACTGGAAAAAACTTAATTTTCAGTCAGAAAGTGCAAGACCCAGAAACTATGTATCATTTTCAAATCACCAGGTCTCAGTGTTTCAGAAAAAAAATTCTTTGAAGATTTTCTGATTCATGGGGAACTGAAAATATCAACATTGCAATCTGATACCAAATCTAAAATATGTAAATACCCAATGAGTCAGAAACCAAACCCATCAAACAGCTCTTGAGTTTTAACTTGCTCAATGCCAGTTACAGAATTTGGACTTGCAAATAGTCATGTTATTGCCTCCATATCATTCAGAAATAAAGACATCATGACCGTGCAGACAGGTCATTGTCAGACAACTCTGCTTTGATTTGTCTGTTATTTATTTACAAAATAAAGAAATATTTGAAATAACAAGATGTGGTGTCCCATGGACGTACACTTTGTCATACACTTGATTACAGCTTCTTAGACACCAATATCAATATTTGTTTTGAAACATTTTTATGCACTGGGGGCATTAACAGCTGTTTATGTTGATTCTTTTGTTTCTAATAATAATCATACTGCAGACTTTATTTTTGTTTTGCCAATTCTTTGACCCACCTTCTCTATTTAGTCCTCTACTTTGACAAAACCTGTGGCAGTATGATTATATGGACCTGTATCCCTCTGCCAGATTTAGCTGAAATTTGCTCGTGGGTTAAAAAAAATTACTGGGAGGGAGAGGAAACACAAACAGATACACAGATGGTCCAATTGCTTAAGTCTTCTTTCCTCCTGAAGATAAACTTTAGAGATAGTGATATGCCAGACTAATGTCGACCAATATGCCATGGGAATGGGTCTAAGTGCTTGAAGCGTGATAACATATTCCTCTAAAATCTTACAAGTGGAGTCAATGTTCCAGAGCACTTTCCCAAATACGAAAGTAGTCTGTGAATTATAAGAACATGTGCCCCTTGAAATTCAGCTGCAGCTTTTAAAAAGAGATAGTCTAGAAAAATTAAGGGTAAATACAGTAAGAAGTACAGAACAGGAACCATTTGCCAACTGGCAATAGCACAAAGGGAGCATCAGCCTATGCCAGTCTGCCTGGGTCACTGCTTCCTGCAGTGAAATACAGCAGCTATTTACATCTGTCACCACTTATAAAACATATTAAACTACAAAATAGTCTTGAGGTAATGTATAATGATTTCCCTCCCCTGTTAAAATTGGCTTTGAATAGCTGTCATATAGTTATTAAAACATCCTATAAGCAACAGACTAGAAATTACCCATGCACAGAAATAATTCTGCAAGTTGAGAAACTGTTTTATCTTTCTGAATTAACAATGAAATGTTAACAGAAACTTCTCGGCAGTGTAACAGTGCACTGGTTTTGGCTGAGATGGAGTTAGTTTTCTTCACAGCAGCTTGTAGGGTGCTATGTTTCCTACTTGTGACCAAAACAGTGTTGGTAACACACCAATGTTTTGGCTATTGCTGAACAGCATCAAGGCCTTTTCTGCTTCTCACACTGCCCTGACAGGGAGTAGGCTGGGGGTGTGCAAGAAGCTGGGAGGGAACACAGCTGGGACAACCGACCCCAACTGACCAAAGCAGTATTCCAGACTACTTGATGTCATGCTCAGCAATAAAAGGTGGGGGAAAGAGGATGAAGGGGGAACATTTGGAGTTCCAGTGTTTGTCTTCCAAAGTTATGTGTGATGGAGCCCTGCTTTCCTGGAAATGGCTGAACACCTGCCTACTGATGGGAAGTAGTGAATTTTTGCTTTGCTTCCACATGCATCTTTTCCGTTACCTATAAAACTCTTTTTATCTTCACTCAAGAGTTTTCTCACTTTTACTCTCCAATTCTCTCCCTCCCTATCCCTGTGGGGGGCAGTAAGTGAGTATCTGTGTGAGATGAGCTGCCCACTGGGTGGGTTAACCCACAAAAAGCAGTTTTTAGTCTGTTCATCTTGCTGAATCAACTCAACAGCACGTTTTCAGCTGTCTTAGAAACAATTGCTTGATTATATTGACCAAATAAATGAAAGAGTTGGAATATGTAATCAAGATGAGCCACGAAGCAGTCCTTGAAAGAAGCTGGACTGTGTCACCTAATTCCTGCTACATGTTAAGTCAGATCCATGGAATATTCATAAACCATGCCTCATAATGCATCCAGTTAATAAAATACACAGAGATGTCTTCAAGACAGATGGGTGAAAAGGTTACTCTGCCTGCATTTGATTGCCCAGCAGTAAGTACTGCTCATTAGGGGAAGAGGTGCAGTATAGTATATTAGAAGAGCAATATATATGCTCTGATGAAAAAGATCAGAGACAGACTTGATGAAAATCACTTTAAAACAGGAGTTCATGTCATGCTGGGTTCCCAAATCCTACTGAATGTTCGAGACATCAAACAAAAGCAAGGACGTGAGCTGTCCTTTGAATTTATTTTTTTTAACGTGGCCTCTTTTAGTTAAGTCTACACTGGACATGACTCCGACCCTTTAGGCCATGGAAGTGGAAAAGTGTTTGGCTGGTGAGTCCCACAGCTGCTCTGTGCAGTCTGCTGCTACGTGCAGGCTGAGAAGCAGAATTGGAGGCAACTCGGGGAACAAGAGAGTCATGGATTTGGGAGGAGGAATGGTCTCAGGAACTTGAGCACAAAGATCTGGACTTTGCTCCCCCATCATTGGGGCATCTGCGTGTTAGGTCTTCTAAGAAGCATTCCCAGAGACATTTCTTGAACAGCAGGGAACCTGGCTCCATCTAGGGTTTTTTTAGCTGCAATTCTTTCTTTCTTGCCTTGTTGCAATAAGAATGGAGGCTTTCACCCAAAATATCACCTAGGCGCTGCCACTGCAGACACCCTTAAGCTGCGGAATACCTGAGACAGAGGCCTCCCACTGAATGAACACATACTCAAAGGAAAGGAGGACAAAATCATTGTCTACACATGAAGTTCAGCCTCTGAGCTCTGCTGCAGCTCTAAATAGACATGGAAGCTAAATACAGGCTTTTCCATACTTCTTTCCCTCTGACACTTCCCGTTGCTTGAGATCTACTCCATCTGCTCTGAAATCCTGTGGAGAACAACCTCCACCCCCAGATCATTACTCAGCTAAATTAGCACTGTGAACTCCCTGGTGGAGCAGGGCACCAAACGTGGGGAGGGCAGTGCTAAAAGGTGCAAATGCTGAAGTTTGGGAATCCAATACACAGGGAGATACCCCATGCCCAGTAGGGAAATGGGGCAGAAACCAAGCTGGAATCTGGTCAGTCCTATTAGACTTCCTTCCAGATCCTTTTCAGTCCTCCAGGCAACGCCCCTTGCTCTACTTCCAAGATGTGTTTATTTCATAGCCATTGATCATTTGGGTTTCCCTTTTTTATCCAATCACAAACACTTCCTAAATAGGATAGAAAATTGCCAGATTGCACTTAGCTGGAAAAATAGAGATTGAAGTGAAGCTTTGCTGGATTGTCCCCAGACTCAAACCAGAGAGACAGCATAAAGTCCTCAGTGATTTGGTGTCCTTCCTGCCAGCACTCTGAGGAAGCAAGAGTAGCTCAAGAGTAGCTCCTGCTGTAGTAGTTTCAAGTTTATCTTTGGGCAGAAGCCTTCTTTATAATTTTTGCCTTCTCTTTTTATTTGTACTTGCCAAAATGCCTGTGATATTGTTACCAAGACTTTACAGTGCTCCCTAAGGGCAGGAGCTAATACAGCCGTAGTCATTTTATGCTGGGTGAATGGCCAATTGTTCACACTAGAGATTTTTTTTACCCTCACTAATAACAGCCAAAAGCATTTAAAAAAGAAAAAAGCACTTGAAAGCTTGTCATTTTCTGCCAAATACTTTACACAGAAAAATAGATTTTGTTAATACCAGTTTTCCCAAGTGTGTCAATTACCTGAAAACACTGCTCAGTTTAAATGCTACAAGCAAATGTAAGAGAGAAATAAGCAGTGAAAGCTGCCAAATCTAAAATTGAGAAATCTTATTATAACTTATGGATAGCTCACCCAGTCCCTAATGCTTGAGCCTAAGGAAGGAACATCTGGACACCATAAGCACTTGTGCTGCACTTGTTCATGTTCGTTACCTGTTCCCAGCTTGATCACAGCCCTGAAAGCACTCACTGCTGGGCAACTGCTCAGGTAGGTAATGTTGGGCATGTATGTAAGAGTTTGTGCAAACAGAGGCTGCTGCTTAACAAGTACTTTAATTTGGCAACTCGGAGACTGGAAAAAGCGAAGCCTTCATTTCCCTTTGAGCATGGGTGGTTCTCATCACATCCAACCACCTGTGAGAGCTGCCCACCAATTTGGACCTTGTTCCTCTGGCACTATTTTTTGCAAAGGTTTGGATCAAGGCTTGGACTCTATTCTCTTCCCGGTGGAGCCGTAACAAAACCGCTATTGAGCCCTGTAATGACTGCACACACTGCCACAATGAACCACTACCTCCTTGAAGAATTCTTTAACAGCTACTCACAACAGCAAGGACAAAGGTTTTCAAAGGTCAACATGTTAAGCCGTGGCATCAGTTTACTTTGAGTTTACTTCACATATGAGGTCGAAGACATAGGGTCCTTAATCAGAGATGAGACCTGCCTCCAACATGGGGAAGTGCTGCAGCCACAGGCACACCGCTGTAATAGAAGACAGTCCAACACTCCGAGTGTACTGAATGCAGAACGTGACCCCCATAGGGAGTTCTCATGTAGGCAACAGCCTTGCAACAGCCAAACCTTGCTTATTTTTTGACTTGTGTAATTCCATTTAATTAATAAGCGAGTAGGATTAGTGCCTTGGTATTACAAAACAGGCCTTGCATTTCACTGACATATGCCTGTAACAGCAGCCACAAATCAGCTGCCAGTTATTTAGGCATTCTCATGGATCTCTCATCACAAAATTGGCATACCTCAGAGAAGGATGAAGCTAATGATCAGCATAGTATGCATTTATGAGAAACAAAACCTACTGCTTTTCTTTTTAACCAAGAAGATATTTTCATTACTCATTTTAAATGTTACAGATTGAATCAGTTCATTTCTGGATAAAAATTTAATCTAACCCACAGTCTAAGCAGGGTGATTTTCTCAGACTGATAAAAACAGTGGAGCTCTGGAGCCTTTTATGGGGAGGATTCCACAGCCTTGGAAGGGCAAAGTTTGTCACTTCGACAGAGGTTATTAATCCAAGCCTTCAGGCTATGGGATGAAACAGCCTGGCAAACTAATTTTCTGTGGTTCTGTGATGGGCTTGTTTTAACCAGGCTCATGCCCAGCCATTGCAGTTTTAAGGAGAGGCACAAGGCCAACCTGCTTCCCAGATCTGAAGATCAAGTGCCCATTCCTGGATTAGGGGGTGGGGTGTCAACTGTTAATACCCACACTTGAATTTACTCTTTGGGATTCATAGCAATTCCACATTTTCCTTTGTTCAGCTGAGTTAATTTATTCTTAAGGTGCCTCATTATTAGCTTTTATTACAGTGGGTTATTAAGGAGGTATGATAACATGGGATAGAAAAGCTCACATTTTAGGCAAGTACAGTTTGTCCAACATGCTGAAATTTGCTTTCCCTTTCCTGGTTTTCACAAATGTATGTCAAGCCTAGTCTCTCGATGGCATTTGTCTCTTGCACAGAGGTTGCTGAACTAGTTACATATTAATACATATGCTGTTATGAAATATAAAGCAAAAACACCTACATATGTTACACGTACAAGTAAAACTATCAATCATAGGCAGGTCTCCTACTGAATATTTATAGAGACCAATTTGGCTTTATGAAGTTTTTTACATTAGTAATAACAGGGTCAATAACTTTCCTATGTATATTCGGTATAAGCAAAATGCTCTCCTAAGAAAAGGACCAACAAAAACTTGTGTGGGCTGCCCAAATCCTGTGTAAACCTAGTTTCAGGAACTCAGAGTTAGGAGGAGTGGGTGCTATATTGAGCCTCTGCAAAGGATGACTGTAGCTTTAGGGGCGTCTGTGCAGCACTGAGAGCATTTGTTGCAGCCCGTGCAGGCACACCTGAGCATCATCTCATCTCCCTCGATGCGTACCTATGACAATGAAGTCATGGAAACAGTGGCTTCAGTGCCAGCTAGACGAGGCAGATGGGCACTGGCTACTTATTCTGGCAGCTATATCACACGATAAAGGCTGTGCTGCTGGGTCTTGGCTGCTTGTTTGCCACCAGACTAGCTGGATTGACACATACACAGGAGCTATAATCACCTCTTTCATTGCGATGTAACTTCTGGTGACGCGCTATGCCTTTGTCCTGGACGTGGGATATTCTGTGGCTCTAGCCAGCCACAGGAGTGGGAATCAGCTCATTTTCAGTGCCATGACAAGAAAGCAAAAACTGAGGCACTGGCCCATATCCCCCTCACTCTTGAATCAGATCACCTACTCATGGCGGGAGCTTCTGTCACATGGTCCAACATAGTCTGTATAATATTAAACAATTTTTGTAATCTAGATACCATCTTGCAGCTGTATTCTCATAAAAGACAAAGAGTGTACAAGAAATATAGTCACTCTGAGCTCTCACTAGCTCTTAAGGGCCAAGTGTTCTGCTTGTTCAGCTGGGATGTAAGGGAAAATGCAGAATGCTGGCATTTCAGTCTCATGGAATTAAGATCCTTATGCAGCTCACAGCCTGGTGATTTAACTTTTGATCCAAAAGCAATACCTCCTGTATTCTTCTACCCAGTATAGGGGAGAAATGGAGAACCAGGGTAAGGAATACACTATTTCATAGTGATCTATCATTATTCTTCAGGTTCTTAGTGTCTACACTGGTGAGCAATAGCCACCTACTTCATGCAAGTTTATTGTGGAGGAAGGAATAGTGGTGGTCATCATCCTCTTGCATCCTTCATGCCAAACACTAAGGTCTTACAGAAAATTAGAACAGGTTAATCCTCTCTCCACCCTCCTTTTCACAACAAAATTTTTGTTGTGAATCATACATCAGTTTATGATGGCATCATACATCAGTTTATGAACTGAATTATAGGATAGGATTGCCCATGATAACAAGGGATTGGATTTGATAACCAAATAAGCCTTTTCCACTCTTTGATTACTTTCCTGGTCAACTATTTAGCCCATGCACTGTCTGGTCTGAATTCCATGGGATTTCTCCACATAGGCCGTTTACGTGAGAAGCTGTATATACTGAATGAAAGGTTCATTAAACATCCGAACTTCCTGGCCTTTTCTTTGCCTTCACCCTTTCCCTTTGATAGCTGAATGTACTGCTTTACTTAAGAAAACCGAAGTGCCCTGGCAGGAGGGAGGCATAGCACAAGTACGTGCCCTGAATACGGAGAGGTGTGAGTGCAGCTCTGGCAGCGCATCTCATCCCCGACCCTCAGCACCTCTGCCATGGGCACGTCTGCAGGGCTCATCAGGGCAGACTTAGCATGCACAGCAGACACCCTGTACAATGGCACAGCTATGCAAAAATTATCTACTGAGGGGAAAATCTTGGAGCAGTAAGCTCCTTCTCCGCTTAATTGGAACGTGAGGACATGGGCCTTACAAAAGAAAACGCCAACAGTCTGTGTCACTCTGGTCTTTCTGTCTTCAGCCTCTTCTCCTGTCTCTTAAACGTGATGATACCTGTTTATACGTGTTCAGTGAACCCCACAGTCTCGCAAATTGTGTTTCAGATTCGTTTCTTGGCTGAGGTGAGAAATGTGAATAAAGCTCTGTACATAGATCTAGAGGAATCTGAAGGTTGATTTTAAACTTGAAGCCAGGTTACAGGTATAAAATGACAATGTAAAATCTTGTCATCTGTCTGGTTTAGAATGGAGCTCTCGCATATCCATTGCAGAATTTTGCTTTAGAGCATTCAAATGAAGAAATTCAGCATCATATACTGGGAATTTATGACTATGCACACACATACACACATCACCGCCAGTATTTCAACCAGTAATAAAAGCTTCTAATTACTGAAAGAGCTATCAAAAGTCACAAAGCTAAATGGGATATTCAGACCAGCATCAACTAAATCTTTCTGTTTCTCCACTTCCCCAGCACCTCTTTCACACTGTGTTTAACAACATGATTTTTTCATGCAAGTTGTAACACGACTGAAAATATTAAAACAAAACTCAAAACCCCTTGGATCCTCATCATAATACCCATAATAAATGGGTAGCAAAAACTTCCCAACATTAATGTAAAATGTTCTGACACACAAGTACAATTAGACAGGCTCAGCTCTTGCAGGTAGGCTGGCAGAACAGAATCATCTTGGACACTGTTAATTCTGTTAAGGCAAAAGCACTGTTTTATTAAAAGATGACATGAGATACTAAATCCAGCTTTATATTTGTCATTGTGTTTTAAAATTATTAAAGCACCAACAAGAAGCAATCTTTATAAAAAGTATTTATAATGTTCAAGATTAATAATTCATAGTGAATCCATTGCATTTACAAAGGTGCTTTAACAGCATCAAGGAACCGTTCCTAAAATACAGTAGATTAAGAATTGCACGTAAAACAATCACTATTACGATATCACAGTATCTTCACACTAAAGTTTCTGAAAAGGAATGGTAGTTGGGTTTCTAAATCAGCATGTATGCTTTTGAAAATCCTATGCTTCTCTGCTACCAAGTAGCAAAACCACAAGGCTGGTTACTACTTAACAGGACTGTATCACACCATTTTATTGAGCCTAAATTACAGGTTTAGAAAGTCCTTTTGAACACCTATATTTCTCTTTTGTGATTAAAATTCTTAGTTCTTGTATCTTTGTGGTTTCCAGTCTCAAGGTGGTGGCAACTAACTCTTTTCCTTTGCATTTTTTAATTTCACTTCTACTACAACCCAAATTTTAGAAGACATTTTTCACATCTGCTAATGAAGTATAAGCAAAGCTTTGGTCCAAACCATCAAACACCAGCAGGATTTTCACTGGACACAGGTTTGCATGCACGCCGCTGAAAAAGAGAAACAGACGTTGAGTTTGTGTGTGAAACCACTTCTGAGGAGGAGCAGCCAGCCCTCACTTTGCCCTGACATCTTCTCAGAAGGTATTTGTACCCTTGCATGGCTTGGTTTTGCTTCACGTCAGTAAAAGACTATGTTTTTCCCCCATCTTAATCCATGGATGGCCAAGTTTACTACCTCCACTTTGGAGGGATGGAAATTATATCTTCTGTACCAGTTTTGGTACAAAATTCCAGCTTTTTTCAGCTCAAAGGGCAAGTTGGAGGTGCAGGTCAAGCACTAGTTCGGGAGTAAAAAGGACATCCAAAGTCATCTGCTTCTTATCTCCCTTTGAGGTGGTGAACTTAATGCGAGAAAAGAAAATACATTAGTTTATCTGTGACTGGTAAAGCTGCCCTTTCCTGTCCTGCAGCGAGTTGGCTCTAGCCATCCAGGCCTATGACAGCTCTTGCCTGGATTATTTTTCTTTATTTGTGCCAGAGTAAGGAGCTCAGTCATATCAGCTTTGATGGGGATGAGAGATGGCAGACAGTTATGAGGTAGGACAAGCCAAGGGGAGCCTATTATGTCAGTACTCTGCAGCTTCCTCTGATTACTTACAGTCAGCTCTACAGCAGGGTTTGGATGCTGTTCATAACAGGGTAAATGTGTGGGGCATTTAAAAATCATCTCCTAACAGAAAACCCCCAAAAAAGCTGCGAGCGTCCTGCATGCTGCAGCCCCGAGAGCTGCCCTGAGTCGGCCAAAAATGCAGCTTCCCCAAGTTCTGAGACAGATCCTCTCCTAAACAAGGTGGTGTTGATTTGGGAAAGCCTGGTTCTTCTTTTTCCTCTGGAAACAAAGCAGTTTTGCCACTTATTCTTTCCAGTTATTTAAAACTCTTTCTTGTATTTTTGGAGGTTTTTATCAAGTTACTAGAAAACAAATGTTCCTGTGCCTTCAGCAGTCAAAACACACAAAACCACTTTATTGCCAAAGACAAGGGAAAAATTGCTCTGTCTTGTTTGTCAGCCTCTTACCCCAGATCTTGGGTTTTTTCATAAAACTGTCCACCCTATTAAAAGCTATTTTCTCTTCAAAGTTTTGATGATAAAATGCTCATGCGCTTTGTTCAATGGTAAACTTCACAGTATCTCCAACCATCTGCTTCACTGCAAAAGATTTTCCCCCTATGAAGACTTGTCTATAGACACAGAAATGCAGATTTCATGTCAGCAAGTTCTCCAGAGATTAGGAACTATTTGCATGAGCAGGGACTGTTAGCTTGATTGTATCTTAATATTGAACAGTCCCTAAATTGCTGGTTAAATAAAGCCAGACAAGATATAGACAGACTGATTTTTATTTATATAATGTATATAATTAAGATAATACAGAATCTGAGGGAGCTGTAAGAATACAAATCTATGTAAATAATCAGATCTATGCAAATAACTGACTTGGGGCGTGATGAAAGGAGTTTCTGGTTGAATTAAATTAACTGTTTGACCTGACAGATCTTGTTTTGAAGGGTTTTAACACTTCCTTAGACTTTCATATATGAATCAAATCTTTTAAACAAAACACAAAAATTTATCGATCTGCCAATATTTTCATCCAAAACTCTTACAAGTCGATCTGAATTTTAATTTTGCTTTTCTTCATCCCTAAATACCATTTATTTGCTCTGGCACCTAACTTATTTACTGGAAAACAACTTGCTGCAGGAATACAAGGTTGTATTGTATTACAATATTGTAAGCTCAGTGCCTCTGACTCTAACCAAAAAGACTGAGGACTTGCACTGTAACGTGCACATGAACTGGGAGTCAGTTCAGAAGGAGTAGGGCAGGAAAGATGTGATATAGTCCCCAACAGAAGTCCAGCTGCCATGGACGGAGAGTATTTAGAGGAAGGCAGGTCTTGTCTTACCTGACCCTCAGTGACAGTTGCAGAACAGACTTGTAATATTTTCCAGAGTCTAAAACCTGACCAAGCGCAGTTGATGTATGCTGAGCAAAACAGAATGGTTTCAAAAGTGACCCGTCATGCTACACACCTCACCTGGGTCTCAAGAATCTCCTGTTTGCTCAGTGCCCAAGAGCAAGTATGAGAGTTATTTAGTCAGTTACATGAAAAGTTGGACTTTAGGCCTCAGTCTAGCAACACTTCCACAACTGCTGAACTCTGTTCCTGTGGTTAATTGTCTTGATTGTTCTGGGATTGCTCAAGGTTGTAAAGTCAAGGATGTATTTGCGGAACTGAAGCTCAACAATGCACAAGCTGCAATGGCAGGAGAAGAAGAAATGAAGCCTGATCTTTTTACTTACAAAACTACTCAGAAATCATGTATGCTTGGTGGAATATGTGGTACTTAAAATGCAAGTGCAGTATTGAACTCTTTCTCTGGAGGAAAATAACTTCTCAGTCTGAGGCACTTGCCATATGAATAGCTGCTGCTTACAGATTCTCTCCTCCTTTTCTACTTTGTCCTTTTGCTGAAGTGGTGACTTACAATAGAGGTAGACAAGTCAAATCTCTTGATCTGAAACTATTCCAACTTTGATATATCCACATATGCCAGGGATATGAGACAGTCGACATGGGGAAAGTTAATAAAATTTATTAGTCCATCTTTTAGGAAGCCCTAAGGAATGGTTAGTGTGTGAAAGCCTGTCTGCTATTTCTGATTTAACAGTTGATTGCCTGCATTTGGAAACTTTCAAAGGTTCACTGCCATAAGAGGCCACATCAAGTTGTTGGTTTTCAGTACCCTTAAAAGCAGAACTCATGGTGCAATTATTTGGCTTGAGTTGGTCTGGTAATAAGTAGAAATGGTAATTATCGCTAACCAGTACGGCCCACTCCCAGCATTACACCTCTGCTGTTCTGATGTCTGACTTTGCACTGTGCTACTGGATCTCTCACCGAGGTTGTGGAGCACAGGTCCTTACCCTTAGGGGAAACTCCAACTGGAAAATTCAGCTAACCTTGCCACTGAAACTTTTTGTAGTGGTGCTGCAGTCCTTTAGAAGTGTGGAAAATCATGCTAACAAAATCCAGTCTGACGAGTAAATGTTAGGGATGAGAATAGATTTTCATTCTACACAAAGTCTCTTCCTGGTGCTCCAGAAACAGGCTGGTCACATGGGGAGCTAGAAGCAAGAAACATCCTTCCTCTACCTTCCCCATGATAGCGAGATGGCTTATGGGTTTGAGGTCTGTATCTATCACTGCTGAAGGAATGGCAAGCAACTTACTGAATGCAGTATGTATCTTAGTATGATTAACGCTCTGTTCCTAACAAGCACGTAGGAAGGAATACAATACTGAACAGCTCATCCTGTCTGCCACAGCCCCCCCAAACCAAACTTTTCCACAGATGAGGGAGCAGCTGCTTACGAGCATGGAGAGCAGCTGAAAGAAGTTGTGTGGTTTCTGTTAATGAAACTTGTCTCTGCAGAGAAGCAATTGTTGGAACACTAAATAGTAAAGTGCAAAACATTTCTCATTCTGTGCAGGTACTCCACAAAAAATATGATAGTATTTTTCAGAGAAAGAAGAGATAGTGGATTAAGAAAAGGAATAGAAGATAAGGAATGAAAGGAGTAAATAACAAAATTCCAATGTTGACCTTTTGCAGACAAAGATAAGCATCTTGGAGGTTTTCAGGGATATGTATTTTCTATGGGCTGTTTTAAAAACAGCTGAATGCAGAGCCTTTTGTGTTTATACCAGTGTCTGGAAGAAGCACAAGGTATTGTTTTGCTATGAATCATGATCAGAAAATAACTGAATCTGAGAGGCTTGTGAACATTGCTCTTTGAGATATAAAGGAACACTGATACATTTTCCCCAGACTTTATCAGCTTTATTGCAGAAGTGATGAACTTGCAATGGAGTAAAGGGAGATTTGTCATTTCTAGGAAAAAAGCATCTTTAATTTATAGCAGTGTTTCTCAAAAAGGTCGCAGATATTTCCCAGGGTAAAATCCAAGTGCTTCCATGGGAATTCTTCAGTGCTTCTGTGGTCTTGTGTGTGACTGTTCATAATAATGTTCACTCTTCTGCTTTTTTGAGAGACCAGTAATCACTGATCTAGACTTATTAATACTCATTTACTCATTTGCATTCATTTCAGGGTAACTTTTTCCTACTTCCACAACCACCCTATTTGAATTCTGCTACCCAGCAATGTTTAATACTTTGGTGGGAGGATCATTGAGGGTCAACCCAGAGCACTGGGTGATACGGATTCCCCTGTTTTTCATTCCTGTTCTAACAATCTTGTTTCCTTGTTTGAGCTCAGTTCAGGGATCAGCCCTCATGTACTTTGAAATCCGTTCTATCAGAAATTTGATTGGTGCAGACCACCCCAAAGAAGCAAGTAAATATATTGAAATTGAGCAACCTGATCTCAAGTTTGCCTGGTTTCATTCTGCCCTGAGCAGCATGGTCTGACCTTGCACCTGACCCTGCTTTCAGGAAGAGACTGGACTAGATGAGCTGTAGAAATCCCTTCCAACCCAGAATATCTTGTGATCCTATGATACTGGGTTTTGAGGAATCAAAATTATTTAGGAATCGCAATTAAACTCACTAAATAATTCTGCCTGGAAAATGGACTAAAGCATTTTCCAGTTTATGTTAATATCACATTTTCAAAATTATTTATTTTAAAAACTTAAATTGCTTCACTCATATTTTCTAAATGAAAGTCTTCATTACAAAACATGTTTTTTTCATTTAAAACTGAACCCAAATTAGAGGAAGATACTAGGGGAAGAATGTGGAGGTTGGGAAGCCCTGAAGGGCATTGGACAGAACCAAATATATATATAATGAATTCCCTAGAATATTTGAATTTTCAGACTAATTTTGCCAGATTAGTCATTTTTCTTAGTTTGAACTCTGTAACTCTCTATATATTAAATTTTACCTGCCAGCAAGGCAGACTTATTATTGCGAGTTATAAATAGTGAACTATAAACAAAGGCCTTTGCCACAATTACAGTTGCTGTAAGCTTTGCTGCCAGCTTTCTGAGGGCTCCTTCTAGACCCCCATCCCTACGCTTTAGCCTGGCTGTGCCATCGGAAGGTACTGGCAGTGTCCCCTGGGAATAGGTGCTTCACTGCACCAGGCCACGGGACTCTCGCTACAGGAGACACCTCTGCACATTGCTGCAGAAAGAGCTTCAGTAGTTTGCTAATGAAAGCTTTGTCTCTGCTAGAGAAAGATAGCAATTTACAGCCAGGGATGAGATTTTCAAAAAATATTCGTGTTTCATCCCAGTTAGATTCCTGAGTGTGTTTTAAGATATCTTGATACTGGTTTTATGTGTGCAGCCCTCTGAAGCAAGTGCTGAGAAAGGTAAAGGACCATTCAAACCTGACTTGGAGGTGGACTATCAGTTCACATGTGGCTTTTCTCCTTTCAAGCTGAGACATGACACCTACCCAGCAATACACTATATTGCATGGACTAACAGAGTCAGGCCAATGCAAGGTTTGGATCTCTGTCCTGCCTTCAAAGATTCCCAGGTCCTGATGGTTTTTCTTGTGAACCCAACTTCAATGTGTCTACTGATTAGATCTGACTGCTTTTATTTTAAGTCCTTATTTGATTTAATAATGCTGTTTCATTGCCAGCGTGCATTTTGGTGCACTCTCAGAGATACAGATTTTTCTTTTTCTCCCTATTTGCATGATTTTCTCAGTGAAGTTGAGGAATTTCTTCGGGATTTTGCTCTGTTGATTTGATAAAGATATTTATTTGTTGTCACAGCAGCAGCCTGAAACCAGCAGCTTCTCTCTCAGGCTGCTGAGGGAGAATGTCAAGGAAGCCCTTGTGACATGATAGAAGCAGCAACATACTATTTTCTGTTTAAAATCTTAGGAAGTGCTACTGATCATGCTTTGAATGAAGCATAGATTTCTCTTCCTAACTTCAAAAAGCAATTCTTAACTACATATGAACTCTGGAACTTTTTTCCCTCAGTCTGTCTGAGGTTAGCAGCAAACAAAAAAGTGTGTGACAGTTGTATAAAGCCTTATACAACCTCATTTCCCTCTAACCACAAAACTTGCTTTCTGTTTTATTGTTCCAAAGCATCTAAACTAGTTTTTTGAAGCTTCTAATGAATTCACCTTGGAACTTGAAAGTTCAACTCAAATGGTAAGATTTTAAGAAAACTAGAAGAATTCAAGCACCAGAATAGACCAAGCCTTTACTGCAGATATCTGGAAGCAAAAACTATCGTTCCCAATTCCACAGAGCTCTTCAGGTTTGAGCATGAGTACACTCATGACTGGCACATATATAGAAAAAGAAGCCTCTGAGTTACGCAGATACTCTTAGGGTTTTTTTGGTGCTTTGAAGATGTAAATTGTCATAAGAATTGGTACTATGTCTTCCTGCTTGTGAACTATCACAAGAACAGAAGACTGTAGGTTACTTGGAAGAAGATGGGAAAATACTTCAACTAATGTCCTAAACAGCTAACATCAAAGCTAGCTTTTGGCTTTCTCTCTTGTGAAGCTGGAGACTAATCACACAAGCAGGTGTAAATCTTTAGTAACTTCTCTGACATCTGCTAAAACTATTTATCCTTGTATGATTTAGAAAAGACTGTTTCTTGAAGTACACATTTTTCTTTCTCTCACCTGAGGAAGTTTTTCACCTACAGACAGAAATGTGCTACTTTATTCTGGGAAGAAAAATCTATTTTTTTATTTGAAGATTTCTTTGGCAGAAGAGAAACTCAGTTGCAGAGTTGCTCTTAGGATCCTGTGGGAAATAAAGGAACAGAGTATGCTGGAAGGCTGGGGGGGAAGGAGGGAGGAAAGGAAATGTCTTCAAGTACGTGTCACTATATTATTCTGATCTGTAGAGAGGCCTTTCAGTGTAATGCAACACAATTTATTTTAGGAGGGATAGCACCCCCATGAGGTGCAATTTTGAACTGATAGATGTCAAAACTGGGGGGACGTGTGTGCATAAAGAGCGTAGAAAGGAACTTCTGCTTGCTTCTGGCACATGTTTATACAGAAATCAGTTTGCTGTGAATAATAGAGGCTTTGGAAGCAGAGTATAGAGGAGTGTACAATAAAAGACAACAGTGCAATGATTCTGTGTGCTCTCTTCACACATCTATGTGCATAGTCATGTTAGGAGCAGATGACAATTCACGTAAATAACTGGTGTAATGAATATAGGGATTAATGCTATTAAACTAAGAGCTTTTCTGAATTCTAGGGGTGTCTGAATACCATAGCCTGCTGGTATTAGAAAGGGAATTAGGAAGAAGTTCCTTTCAATGATCACCTAGCCCTTCAGTGAATAATCAGTAGGAAGCAATGCCCAATGTTTAAAATTAATAGCTTTAGCTCTCTTACCTTGGAGAAGACTAAAACCCAGCAGGAAATTCAGGATGACATGCAATTTGCATGCATAAAACCATGGACATAAAGGCTGGATAAATGTCCTTAACTTGGATCACCCTGAAGTCCACAATGCCCCTACCGCCTTGGAAAACAGCTGCTCGGTTGGTACACATGGTGTGGTAGTCAATCAGTAAGACCTATTTAACTTTATACTTCTGAATACATTGCTACTTTCTGCCTTGTAAGGCATGCTCAAAATTTCATGCAGTAGAAGGTATTTTGGATTTGCAGATAAGCAAGCCGTTTAGTGCCTGAAACATCTCTGCATTATAGGTCAATAGGAACTCTTTAGTCAGCTTTTTCCCTTCTGTGTGTACAGAGAAAATTTCAAAACATGTCACTCAGCCCAAGAAACAAGCTGATGCTCTGACTAGTTATTTTTAAATTTAGGTCTTCACGCAAAGAATATCTAACAGACTTCTTAATTTGTTATGTCACTCATTGGCTTCAAATCTATAGCACCATTTAGCAACAAGACCAGTTTTGCTGTCACTCTTGCTACCTGCTGTGTTGTACTACTCTACTACCTGCAACCTGCAGTACTTGCTGACAGCCTGCATGTTTTAACTAGAAACAGCTTCAATTGCAGTTTAAGCAAACACAGATTATTTTGATACAGTGGATTAGCATGCTTACAGTGCATGCATTTTGCTACCTACCACATACGAGCTGAGGAGTTCTTAGTTTTTATATTGCTCTAATTTGATTCCACACAAACATGAAGTCCTACATCTCTAATACAGGGGGGGCAAGGTCTTACAGCTACATGGTGAGACGGTAACAGTAACAGGAGATGAGTCCTAGCCCTCACTTTCCAGTATATTTCTTGGGTTACCAGTGAGAGATTATAATGCTCAAAAGGGGCTCCTTCAATCTTGGACTGCTCAAATATTAACATGCTTGTATTGTAATCTTAGAATCATAGAATCATAGAATGGTTAGAGTTGGAAGGGACCCTAAAGATCATCTAGTTCCAACAGCCCTGCCATGGGCAGGGACACCTCCCACTAGAGCAGGTTGCTCAAAGCCCCATCCAGCCTGGCCTTAAACACTCCCAGGGATGGGGTATCTACAACCTCCCTGGGCAACCTGTTCCAGTGCTTCACTACTCTCACAGTAAAGAATTTCTTCCTAATATCTAATCTAAATCTCCCCTCTTCCAATTTAAAACCATTACCCCTTGTCCTGTCACTATACTTCCTGACAAAGAGTCCCTCTCCAGCTCTCCTGTAGGCTCCCTTCAGATATTGGAAGGCTGCTATGAGGTCTCCCCGGAGCCTCCTCTTCTCCAGGCTGAACAATCCCAACTCTCAGCCTGCCTTCATAGGGGAGGTGGTCCATCCCTCTGATCATCTTCATGGCCCTCCGCTGGACCCGTTCCAACAGGTCCATGTCTTTCCTGTGTTGAGGACTCCAAAGCTGGACACAGTATTCCAGGTGGGGTGTCATGAACGTAGAGTAGAGGGGTAGAATCACCTCCAGCGACCTGCGACCTGCTGGCCACACTTCTCTTGATGCAGCCCAGGATGCGGTTGACTTTCTGGGCTGCCAGTGTGCACTGCCGGCTCATGTTGAGCTTCTCATTCACCAACACCCCCAAGTCCTTCTCCTCAGGGCTACTCTCTAGCAATTCTCCGCCCAACCTGTATTTGTGCCTGGGATTGCCACGTCCCAGGTGCAGGACCCTGCACTTGGCCTGGTTGAACTTCATGCGGTTTGCACAAGCCCATCTCGCAAGCCTGTCCAGGTCCCTCTGGATGGCATCCCTTCCCTCCAGTGTGTCAACCGCGCCACCGAGCTTGGTGTCGTCGGCAAACTTGCTGAGGGTGCACTCTATCCCACTGTCCATGCCTCTGACAAAGATGTTGAACAGCACTGGTCCCAGTACTGACCCCTGAGGAACTCCACTTGTCACTGGCCACCAACTGGACATTGAACCATTGACCACAATCCTTTGAGTGTGGCCATTCAGGCAGTTCCTTATCCACCGAGTGGTCCATCCATTGCACCCATGACTTTCCAATTTTGAGACCAGAATGTCATGCGGGACAGTGTCAAACGCTTTGCATAAGTCCAGGTAGATGACGTCTGTTGCTCTGCCCTTGTCCACCAAGTCTTTGGCAGTATCGTAAAAGGCCACCAAATTTGTCAGGCACAATTTGCCCTTGGTGAAGCCATGTTGGCTGTCTCCAATCACCTCCTTATTTTCCATGTGCCTTAGCAGAGATTCCAGGAGGATCTGCTCCATGATCTTGCCAGGCACAGAGGTGACTGCCCTATTGTTCCCTGGGTCTTCTTTTTTCCCTTTTTTGAATATTGGGGTTATGTTCCCCTTTTTCCAGTCAGTGGGAACTTCGCCAGATTGCCACAATTTCTCAAATATGATGGAAAGCGGCTTAGCAACTTTGTCCGCCAGCTCCCTCAGGACCTGTGGGTGGATTTCGTCAGGTCTCATGGACTTATGCACCTTCAGTTTCCTTAAGAGGTCTCGAACCTGATCGTCTCCTACTGTGGGCAGTTCTTCATTCACAGAGCCCCTGTTTTTGCCTTCTGTGACTTGGGCAGTGTGGTTAGAGCCCTTGCCGGTGGGACTGAGGCAAAAAAGTTGTTCAGTAGCTCAGCCTTATCCATATCCTGGGAGGCCAGGTCTCCCATTTCCTTCCGGAGAGGGCCCACAACTTCCCTAGTCTTACCTTTATCCCTGACATATCTATAGAAGTTTTTCTTATTGTTTTTGATGTCCCTGGCTAGATTTAGTTCTGCCTGGGCTTTTGCTTGCCTGATCTGGTTCCTGGCCACTCGGAATTTCTTTATATTCTGCCCATTCTACCCGTCCCTGCTTCCACCCTCTATAGGCCTCCTTTTTGGTCCTGAGCTTGTCCAGCAGTTCCTTGTTCATCCATCATCTTTGAGACATTGCCAACAATTATAAGAAGTTGGCATTGAGAGCACGTTAAAACTTTGACCATGTACCTCAAACTTGGCTTCAGTGTTGGTTACAAACTTCAAGTCAAAGACCTTAGCCTACCGATGTCTCTGTCTACCCATGTCCTTCTGTTCATAAAAGACTGCATACTTTCTTAGTGAATGCTGACAACTCTGTGGAAAGCATTAAGCTGGTCTGTAGGTTTTGTTGGTTTTCATTTGTCTTTTCTGATGAAATATCCTGCTTCTGCTCAATGATTTCCACAAGTACCATATTCAGCCTCAAGGTCTCTTCACGCATGCCTTGCTCTGTGAGAGACTTTATTTTCTACAACTGTGAAAAATGATAAATAGGTTTTCTATTATCTGCCTCCTTTAGCAGCTCCTTTTCTCCAATTTCTATTTAATTTAACAGTCTTACTCAGACTCAGAACTCCTTTTCAAGTTATGACATAAATTTGATAAATGTCAAAATCATGTAGCTTACATTGCTTATGCCTTATACCCTTTCTCTAAAACCATTTTGCCTACTCATATTGTCAATGGTTTGGAGCAAGGACAAGGCTACTACTCTATCTGTACCATGCCAACCAAGTGAGATCCCACTCTAGGCTCCATCCAATGCAGTAATGCAGCAAAGGTAAGAGGAAACCGCAGTGAAAGTCACCGAGAAGCTGGTTGCTAGACAACTGAAAGAACAAAAGAGAAAATAAAGGCAACACATTTGCAGGTAAAGTTCAAAGAACTCTGAAATAGATTTCTTTAATAGAAAAGTGAAACTGGAATAGTAGACCAAAGAAAGCAGCAGAAATCAAGAGCCTGAGAGAGAGATCAAGGGAAGTCAGTATTTTAAACTTGACATATTTGCTAAAAATTTCATATTCTTGCAGATACTCTATACTCAGTCCAGTACCGATTATTTCGATTCCTTTGATTCTTCTGATTATTTTATTTCTTTGGCTCTTACTTTCTTCCTACCAAGCAGGGCTTGTTGTTTTATCATGAGGTCATCTTTCTCATTCCTAAGCTGCTACCTCAACCACGCACTCAGAAAAACAAGTTGGTAACTGCTCAATAAAACAGATTTTGGTGTCAGCAGCATGGCAAAGGACCACCACTCATACCATGTAATTCTTTTCCAACCCGGTCTCCTACATACTTCACAGGAATGACAGCAGACTCGAGCTTTCAGCTAGGATCAAACAGATCAACCGATACTGTCCTTAAAACAAAAGAATCTCAGACATAGGTATAGTCTGCAAAGTGAAATCTCAAATTTCGTGGCACTCAAAAGTACCTGCAATGCAAACTTAGGATAAAAAGAAAGGAATCTCGGTTATTCTTTTTAATGACAAAATCCAAACACAAGTAGTCTAAAAAAGTTGGGCTTTTTCAGTGTATGTTAAACCCCAACAATACAGGCGGACTGGAACAATGCTATTAATATAACCATTCTTATTAGCACATTTTTACCACAGGAAACAAGATGTTACTGTTCCTAATCTCTAACATATTGAATAATATTTTCAATAAGATAATTCCAAACACGTTTCCTCTTGTAGCTGTTTTATTACATTTCCCACAGATAATGCTTATAAAATTATCTCACTTATTGTTATTACCATAGCCTCTGGTTCAGGAGCCAAACTCTAATAAAAAGAAAAATTCTGTTTTACATTTCTTAGTCCTAACAGGGATAAAACCTTCCTGCGTTTAGCCTCTATTATCAAAGCTCACAGTGGAAAGTGACGATAAATCCATAAATTAATCCAACTTCTAAAAAAATCCCCAAACCTCCAAGCATCAATTACCCCCAGCCTATCAAAGGGGACAAAATACCTTCAGCATTGCTTCTAAAGTAGTTATAATTATTCTGTTTCATGTGAATGAAAGATTAGAAAGCTCATGCCATATTTTAGGGAAAAAAGGAAAAATAAATCAAATAATCACTTGTTAATGACAGGCGTTCACACCAAGATAGGAAAACCAATGATTTTGCACTATGGTGCATCTGAAACTATGGAGCGATAAGGGAAAAAGTGAACTAATGTAAACTGTTCTGGTTTATGGTACTCACCAAAAAGAAAATTTTATCCTGTATTCTAGCTTAAAAAGTTTTTCTTTTTAGCTTTGCAAAAGAATAGCTGGTCAAGCACACAGTTCTAGGAGATAGCAAGCGACTGTAATAAAATAGAAATTTCCCAGAAAACCATTTGATAGTCTTATGCATGGTAACTGAAGAGTTAAAAATGAGTACCTATTATTCCTCCATTAAGACGGTCATCTGATAAGCACTCATTTTTCAAGAGACCAAGAATACTGGTTAGGAACCAAGGCTTCATGTTCTGACAGACAGACTGCTGTATTTACTCAGCTTGGATAAAAATCTTAATGGTGATTAATTTGACATAGATCAAGTAGAGTAAAGTTTTCAGGGAGCTCACATTTTCATTAACATATATCTCACTAACAATAGCTATTGAAGAACACCATATTGATTTTCTTCTATCTGTATAGATTCAGATCCTAAAAAAAAATTCCCCGAAAAACCCCAACAGGCTAATTTCCGTTCTTTTATGTGGTAAAGTTTGAGAATTTTTCTACTTGTTTTCTTGGAGTCTTTCTAATTTCCATCTAAATCATTGGGAAATTTGCCTTCATGCCTGTGGAAACCAAATAAGATCTTTAATTGTTGAGAGCCTTGAATGGCTTGCACAGGATGTGCTTCAGGCTCTAAGAGAGCCAGGAACTGTCTCTTACTAGTGGATGGGCCAAAAAGGATACTACTTCCCTCACTGCTTACTTAATGTAGACTGAAAACAGACTTGAAAAGAGATACCTCAGTTGTAGCTACTTACTGGCCTTCCTAATGCCCTAAATGAATTTTATTTGAACATAGATCCTCACTTTTCTCCTGGGAGAATTCTTGCTCTGTTCTGATGCAGAATTTTGTTACCCACAGGAGCATATGCAGCCTCTCAATCACCCTTTTCTCATTAAATAGTATATCTGAAAGACTTCTTTTAATCACTTTCTTTCATGTTGGGAAGCTGTCAGAGCTAAAATCAAATCAAATGAACACATCAGCAATAGCTAATTACTATATATCCAAACATTCCTGAGATTTGATAGCCCTGTTTCATGCACGGAGTATTGTTGGGTCTACCCCGCTCCTATTCAGGTAACAAGTGAAACTGTTCTTGACTTTAATCGGAATAATTCTAACTTGATATTTGTCTTACTGGAGTGCTGAATTAAGATTGCTTGCCTCTTATGATAGACCTCAGAGATAAAGGAGAAAGATGCTGAGTGTCATAGCCTGCCTGCATCCCTGAGGTCCTCCATCAGGACCACACTCGGTGGCTTGTCCTCCTGTCCTCCCTGACGCTCTTGCAGGACAGAGGGCAGGGAGAAGGTGGAAACAGGCTTTATGCCCTTGCTCTTTTCAGTGTGTATCTTGTTTTTTTCAGTTCATACAGCTTCACCATCAACATACTGTTGGCTTGTAAAACCACTTGCTCACCAGTAAGTAATTCTCTTCATATCCAGGATCACATTTTCATCTTCCTCAGTGATATCTCCTCCTTTGCCTTTCATCCTCCTCTCAATTGCACCATCCAGAGCAGGAGTTCTTAATTTTTCTTCCTGTCTTCTCTACAAAACTCTTACCATTTTGATAATAGAGTCATCTTCCCTAACGGTTTAGCCCAGAGCTTGAGATTTATTTATTCTTTGTCCAATGAATAACAAATAGTTGAGAAATTACCTCTCCTCAAGTAACCACAGTCCTGCTGTTCTTCCTCGGGCTGTTGTAAAAAGCATAATGCGTTTTAAATGGGCCTAAATCTTTGACTAGCTGTATTTTCTTCTCTTTCAAGAGCGACACAACTAAAGCCATTTACAGTTTACTAAAGAAGCATTTCCGTTCATGTGAATTGGTACAACAATTTGTGTTTATACCTTTCGGAAGCTGGTTTAAATGAAACTGCCACACTACTTCATGAAGACAAATTCCTTCGGGGTTTAAGATGCCTATCATCATAATGACATATAAGAACAATTGGTCTCTATTGATTCTGACTGATAATCCTTGTCTCTTCCTGGGAAATGTTAAACAGTCATTGCAGAGACATTTTACTTCTATTCAGAGATGCTTTATCTCAGGAGTTTGTTAACTCTGTCTTCTGTTATTTTATCCCTCCATGTTCATCAGCTACATTTTGGGAATACCTGACACGGCTATAAAGCCTGTGTGGCAGAACCTCTGTCCACATTACCTTTCTGTGGTACAGTTTCCAACTCAGAGATCCCAGATGTACTCTGTAGCAGGTGAGCTTTAATAAGGCACTGAAAGAGTCAATAAAGAAGAAAAATGTTGTTTCCTAAGCCTTATTTTTAACCACAGATGTGGCATTTTAATATTTAATGAAAACTGGCCACATGGACATCACTTCTCGTTCCATCAAATAGCATGAATATCAGAACACGCTTGAAATGCAGAATTACTACACTCTCACAGAATCACAGCATCATTTAGGTTGGAAGGCATGTCTGAAGGTCATGCAGTGTAACTCTGTTTGTAGCTGGGCACTTAGATCCTCAAGAGTGAATTGGTAGATGACAGGAGGAATCTTGAGCTCACTGAAATCAGTAGCAAAGCTCCTGGGTACTTCTGTTCAGCAGAGCACTTCAGCAAAATTAATCTTATCACAGGACCTCAGTATTTGTGGGGTGGCTTAGCTTGTGACACAGAGTGAGAAAAAACAACATGTGATTCCTAGTGATGACGTTTTGCATGTCACCAACCCAAGCTGTCACTTTGCATGCAGACTAAGTGATGCCAAGTAGCCTACGCTCTCAGGCAACCAACATAAAAACAGCCACCTGCAGCTGGTGCAGAGGCACAACATCTCTGCACGAATAACCATGTCTTCCACTCACTGAAATCTGTAACTTTCCTTCCAGAGCTGAAACATTTCTTCCACCAACTCCCAGATTCAGAATTGTCTGTTGTTCCAAGAGATTCAGAGAGCACTCATAAAATAAACTTACCCTCCTTTTTTCCATCTCTTCTGAAAAATGCTACATGTACAAAAGGAAAAATGATGCACCGAGTGAATGACACCTCTTTAAAATGCAAATCAAGAATCATGTCTGACATCAAAACGTTGGAGTTCTGCCAAATCTTCTATAAAGGTGTGAATTGCCCATCTAACTTAGTACAGGACTAGATGTTTTGATGATGTTAACAAAAGCAGAAGATGTATAAAGCAGGGAGACAAACATATGTTTTGCTAAAACATATGGTAATCACAAGCTAAAAGACCACAAAATCATTTATTTAGTCTCATGATTTTTTAATTTTTTTTTTTAGGGTGAGGGTGGGTGGAGAACACAGACCATGTTGTGTCCATGGCGTTGAGTCCCTGTCACACGAGTTGTGATGCAGGAGCCTTACAAACTGTATTTTCAAAAGCAGAACACACACATCCAGGCTCTTGCCTACAGTAAAATATGTAAATAGAGGAATGAATTAGCAGTGAAGTTAATTTATATTTTCTTATTTGGTGAATATACCATATAAATTTGGGGCTGAATTCCCTTCAGGTACAAAACCATCATTTATAAATGAAATAGTTTTAATTACATTAAATTAGGCCCGGCAGTACTTCTGCTTGCTGTATGATATTTTCCATAGTGGCAGAGAAAAGACCAGTCAATAGAGTCAAATACTTTACTGATACTCACACATACAAGAACCTGGCTTCTACTAACACGATGATACACCTACATGAGATTTATGTTAGTCTTTCAGGTGCTCTACTATTGACGAAGCCCTGATTAATACCGCATAATCTATCTAGATGTATCTTTGTGAGTAAAAGCAGACTGAGTATTGAAGTAATGATTTATCTAAACTCAAGTTTATTGAAGTATAAGCTCAAAGACATGCCATCAATATTTTCATACCCAGATTAAGAGATTTGAGGAAAATGTTCTCTATGACACTTCCACAGAACTAGATCATACTGGTTTTAAGAATATATAAGTGTTGCTTGTGTTGAACACAGGCCTAGAGCCTTTGATTGTTACAAGAGCTGAAGTGATTGTATAACTTGATACAGAATGATGGGAATATTCATGGTAATTAATTGCCATTTAGCTTGATTATCATTGTAAGCAGAATATCATCTTCTTTTATAGTATCAAAATGTGCCTTACTTTCTGTGGAACTATATTTGGTTGAACCATCACAACTATTTGCACTTCCTGTTTTTTCTAAAAAGTAATGGGAAAAGGTCCTGGGTTTGTCTATGTATAAAGCCAGGGCCTTGCCTTTATATCGTATTCTTTTATAATCACGATTCACCTCTTCTGTAGTCAAAACTAGACCATTCTAATGGGTTACTGAAGCTTATTTTTACACAGATATTTATTTATTCACCTAAGTGTTCTGATTTAAAATTTTCTGACCACTATGAAGACTATCTTTCTGAAGTTGTGACCTTAATTTTTCTGTTGTTTTGTAAAGATAGACTTGTCTAACTTGCCATTAGAAGATAGTTTAAAAGTTTTTAATAAATTTCCATTCCTTGTTTGATACTCCCTTATTTTTGAGATTAAACTAGAGGGGTTGTTCCTTTAGCAGCCTTCCATTTAATATCGTGATGGTTTTGCTGAAAATCTCAATTGATTTGGTTCAGCTTCATTACTGAAGTGGAGCTATTTAAAGAGTACAGCACTGAAGTCCTTCCTGGAGAATGAGAACATTTAGTTGACTTTTCATTATAAATCAAGAGAGCACAACTTCTCTCTCCACTTTCAGTACACATGATTTTCTTTGAAACTCTGTGAAAATGAAAAAGAGCTCCAAGCTGAAAGGGACAGGACCATTAAAGTAGAATAAGTATAGTCTATCTAAAGGGTTCATAAGGGAACTTCGGGATTCAACACTTGTACGGCATAAGCTTTTCATAGTCTTGTGAGTGGATGAAAGTAACAGAAGAACAATCTAGATCATGGTATACAAGACACTTCTCAAAATTAAAATACCTTTAGAAACAATAAAAACATAATCCTTTATACGTGTTTAAATTTACTGCTCACAAAAATAATAATAAAAGGCATTTTATGTTCTCAGCATTTAATTTGGTTCAAATGTGGTTCCTGCGTTTACGTGAAATATTATTAGTCCTAACGTAGTAAGTATTTAAGCAGCTAATATCATGTCTTCTTTCAAAATTACATTGAAATATCTTAAAGCATAATTAAATATATGGTACACGTCAGTTTTCTGAAGACAAATTTGTATCATTTTCCACACTACAAGACAAATTGTCTTTGGGGGTCCTCTTGTGGTAAGACCTAATTATTGCACTTCAAATCTTCATGGTGTCCAGGCTTTAAACTGATCTGTCTTCAAACATTACTTTCTGCAGTTTGTGAAAGTACAGAAAATTAAAATTAAGTGATTTTTGAAACCTACAGGGAAAAAAAAAAAGGTACAAGTATAGCTATGCCAAATATGTCCAGGATATAAACCTATAAATGGTGTGTCAAAGACTTTTTCAAACTAGTAAGGGATAAAATGTTAGCTATTGAGACAAAAATGTCAGCTATGTTAGCTGAAAAAAAAAAAAAAAAACCAAACCAAAAAACAAACAGAAAGCAGGACTAAAAGACTATTATTGTAGGATGATTTCTTCCTTTGCTTTTTATTTCTTTCACACTATTCACCTGTTGCCACAGTATACCAGTGTTGTTTTCTGTAAAAATTTAGTGGAAAAGTATAAATCTTTTAAGTTATATATGCTTGTAATAGGAAGTTAAATATCACAGTCTGTCAGGATTATGACATTTTACATAGTACTTCCATAGCACTCCCCATCAGAGTCAATACAAATAATGTTAAGGCCATATAAACGTACCAGTGTACAAAGCCTTTGAAATATGGACCTATTGCTGCTCGACAGCACTGGGAATTCTGCTATGGATTGGGAAGAGTCACAAGATCATTTCAGATGAATCTCGGCAAAAAACTGCCGTATGTTCAAAAGACGTGGTAATCAACCACCATAAATCCCTGTACTGGCTTCAGTACTGCAGCATCCTGCTCGTACACACAACAGAATGAATGCTCTGCTAAAACCACTGCCTGGTGATCGCTCCATTGAGTTACCATGGGTGCTAGAAAAACATGCTTGCATTCTGTGTTACGCAATTAGATGTGAAATATTCTAGAAATGCCTATTTATTGTACAAATAACTTTATGTTCTAGATTGAACTAAGGAAGTAGACCTTATAAATCCATGAGTTCCATTTTTGACATTGATGCTGATGAATAGTGCCCTTTAACCAATATACAGGAGCTGGCTGAAACCTTGTTAGATGCTCATAATGTGGAATTCATCAAGCTAAGTGTAGACGTCTACAGTGTAGCTGTCTTCATCTGAGTTGTTATCTAAGGTTCTGCTTATGGCTACCGAAATGTAGGGCTGTACTTGCCCCACTCTCAAGATGTCAAGTGAATCACAACCATTTTGATGTCAGTAACTTCTGGATATGATTCTTAATTCTATGAACCAAAGCCATCCCTGGTGAGTTAACTCCTAGTGCATCAACCTTCTATTTTTTAAATGGGAACATTAATGCCTGTACTCATGAAGAACACTACGGTTTATATCTTTCAGAGGTATAAACTATTATTTAAGTGCTCTATGTTCATACTAAAACTTACTTAGCTGAAATGAGGACTACTGTATGGCTTACCATACCTATTCATACATAGCCATCCAGCATGCACATTGTAGGGGAGCACCTCTATGGTTATGGTTATGAATGCTGCCTGACCACAGGAAAAGAACATTTCTCTCTGCTTACACTCTAACCAGTTGTACTGCAAGTTTTCTGTATTTTTTTTTTCTGTTTTAATTCATTCGTTTTCAAGACACATAATTCAGGGAATCTTTTAACTTCATACAAATGCAGTTTGGTTAATGATTAATTAAAAAAAATTAGCTAAATAAACTAATGTGTAGTTTTACACATGAATGCGAGTGTCATCTCTTACATGGACTGTTTACAATACCAATATACTTCTGCAGATGAAATAACATGCAGGCTTAATATACTAATAAATGCATTTCTGGGGTTACGAAAGAAATGGATAGAAACTCATGAGGGGGAGATGAAACTGAATAATTAAGCAGCAAAATGCTATATGGTATGTTTTCAAATTCACTACTGATATTCAAAAAGAAAAAAGGAAATGTTTTACTGAGAGTTGTAGACCAACAACAGGATATACACATAGTGCTTTAGAGGAATGCAGAAATTACTATCAATTTTAAATGAAACCCATTATTCCAACAAACAACATAACATGGAGCAAATAAGAAAGAAATCACCCACCAAGATACTTATTTCACAGGTAGTTGAATGATGACGACAGTCAGTTTTTGGATGACTGAACTGAGCTAGAGCTCAATAGTTAGTGGATAGTATTTTAAAAATACATATTTTTAGAAGACAATATTTTTGCAAGTTACAAAGTTTAATAACCTTCTGAAGTTTAGATTCCAGTGTTTACTTCTTTGACTCTTCTCTGCGAAACCAGGAAGCTTCTTTACTGCAGGCACAAAGTAGACTTAAATCCCTCAGGCCTCCTTCCATATTCAGGTCAGGAAGATACAGTATACTGTAGAAACTGAAAACCACGAGTGGAAACACATATCTACACTAAAGTCGAATCTGTGACAAAATGAGCCTTGGATGCCTACCTATTCTGAACTTACTATACAGAAAACTATACATTTGGATGAGGAGAAAGTGGAGTAATAGCTTATAAAAGAAACAAAGAAACTGTCAAGTTTAATCAAAGGTCAGCTTAAGTAATTATGATAGAAAATCAATAGAGATTAGTTGGCTCTTCATATTAATATATTTTTACAAGATCAAAGAAGATTATCCACTAGTCTAATACATGTAATGAAGGATTTTTGGTTTTAATCCTTTTACAATATTTGACTTTGTCTTTTTGTAATGTTTATACTTTCATTGCCGCTCCATGTGAGCATTACCTTTTTATAAATAAAATACCAGAGTACTTTACTGGGACTCACAGATAAAGTTCACATTAACTATTCAAAGAACTGAATGAACAGGCATAGCATAATCTGATTTCTTGTACTCAACACAGTAACACTTGCAAATCTTCCCTGGTTTAGTTCAGCTTCTCTGTACAAGTTCTGGGAATACCCACTGCTCTATACCTTGATTTGGATATATGTCATTTCTGGGTATCACTTTAGTCAAGGACAAGCTAATAAAACTGCAATACTTTGGTTATACTCAACCTTCAACTATTATTGATTAATCATAAAGCAACCTTGTCTAAGAAGTTTTTCATCTTGATTATAACTGCTTCTTCCAATTGCTGACCTGGTTATTAAAACATCATCATTTCGGTTAGATCACTGAAAGGCACTTTAGTGAGACTACATTGTAAACCAACAAGAAAAGAGCATCTCACCACATCCAAACTAGCGTGATAAGTCTCTTGCCCTCTCAAAATTTTGGCCACAGCTATAAACTGACAAGAGAAGAATCTGAACTGTTTGGTGGAATAGAAATAACTCAAAATCCTATGTATCTCAGACAAACACAAAGCCTTTTTTTTCTCAGTATCAAATACTGCATCAGAAATAAGACACATATATTGCGACTACCAGGCTTAGATGGAAATACAGAAATCTAAGTATCACCTGCAGGGCATGCTGAAAACCACAGCATAGGGCAAAAGACGTTATCCAGGAGACTCCTGTCTTAAGTGATGCACAAGGAAAAACAGCAAATAAAAATTTGAGAGGTTGAATTAAAATCTCTATGAACCTCAGCAAGACTAAGCTGAAAAATGGGTGTGTAAATAAGGAGAACTGTATAAAATTCTATTAAGAGACTTTGACAGTTAATCGGATTACCATTTTCTAAAAATGTTTCAGGAGTAACTCTTGTAGTCCCTGACCAAGCCTTAAGGTAAATAGCACAAGGTGGGAAAAATACTCAGTTGTTCCTGTCACTCTTACTCCGGTGTCTATATGAAGGGTCTCTCACAAATCAATTAATGAGCAATTCATGATACTGGGAAAGGCTCTGATTGTTTGATTGCTGCTATTGTTCTGAAAGGCTGGTGTTGATGGCTACATTTTAAATACTTAACTCCTTCAATGTACTGAATCAAAGCTAGCATTTTCGGGTGAAGGTCAATAGACAAAGAGCTGGAATACCTAAAATACAAATCCTAGGGATTATTAGCTAAACTGGTACCGATGCTCAAGGATACAGGACTCTGATGAGTGCCATTTATCATAGCTTTCTGTCCTTCAGCTTTCCTAAAGAGAACAAGATTGGAGGAGACCTTTTTCTTATATTCTCTACAAACACTTAAGAAAGCATTTGAGTAAATCCACTAGTGAATAAAAGTCAAAGCTGTTTTTCTTTTAAATTATTTTGATGATGAAAAGAGGTATTCCAAATGCAGAGTGCCTGAAATACCTTCCAGTTAGCAGATCAGCCTGCAAACACCAAGTAGTGTAGACCTGAGTAAGAAACAGAAGCACTGAGCGTCTGTAGGACCAAACCCAAGACCTGGAACAGGTGAGTTGAGACTGTTGGGGAACATGAAAGAATTCGGGGGGGGGGGGGGGGGTAAAGGGGTGGGGAATTTTAATTGATTCATAATCGCACAGCCACTGCATAGTGTAACTGAACGCTAGGATTATATATAAGAAGTGAAGCCTAACGTTTGAATCAAGTAACATTTTATCTTTAATATTAAAAGACTTTAATGGAATTTCTGAGATGCATTTTTATAGTGTCACTGCATTTGAAATATAGACATATTTAAAATGATCTAGTTTACTCTAAGTCTGCATAAGAACTAGTTAATTATGAATACATTTCAGAATGGATGGGCAGTTCAGTCTGAAGATAGTTCAAAGTAAAATAGAAAAAACAGAAGTAATTTGGAAAATAAGAGGAAAGGTTAAGAGTCAATCAGCAGAAAAACTAGAGTGCACTCTGAATACATGTAAATTCTCTAATTAAGTAGACAAGGATTAGAAGACTCACTAGTCAGGACAAAATAAAAAATGTTGAATTTAAGCAACAGCAAGGAAAATTTAAGTTAAGCCTTAAGGAAGATTATGCAGTACAGCAGCTTTTAGCTTTGGGAAAGTGGTGAAATCATCCCTGGAAGTCAGAGCTAAATTAGACACCTTTATATTCTGTCTGCTCAGAAATAATCTGCCTGCGTGACAGCAACCTATCTTATTAACAAGTGAATAATTATGACAAACAATGAATGAAAAAACCCACTTCAGCTAACTTTGTTTTACAGCTGGCCATCATCTCTCCCAACAGACCATTGAAATTTTGAGTTGAACCATTTATACGGTTTCTAGTTTTTAAAAATGAATTTCTAACATGAACAACCACAAGAGAGGTCTATTTTACCTAAATTTCTTTATGGAGACTCTGTAGGATCTAATCTCTGATGTGTTTTTATTCATACACAAATCTTGTGTCATTGCTTCTCGTCTTTAAATATTTCCTCTTTCAGTCCTCTTGTACCCTCTGCCACCCCTAAGCAAGTCAGTCCTGCGACTGCCTGTTTAATGAACACAGCAGGCTGTCAAACTGAATCACTAGATTGAACTGACCCTTCATCGTACTCAAGAATTTGCTGAAAAGGGTATCCAAATCTGATGAAAAGTGAATCATACACCTTCCCTTCAAGATACATTGCATAGCAATCATACTATTAAATTCAGTGCTGTGAATGCATACAATAAACACAATAAACAGGTGAACACCTATTATACAGGGATTGCTACAGGCAACTCTCTGTCTCTCGCACATTAAAAAAATAAACAGGAAGGAAAAGTTTTGGTGGCTAACAAAAATATCGTGCACCCTTTCATAGCTTTAATGTAAAATGCAGCATACTGAGAAACCGTGTCTCCATGCCTGGGAAGATCATGGAACAGATCCTTCTAGATGCCATGCTTGGGCACATGGAGGACACAGAAATGATTCAAGATAGCCAGCATGGCTTTACTAGGGGCAGGTCCTGCCTGACTAACCTAGTGGCCTTCTATGATAGAGTGACTAGGTCAGTAGATAAGGGACGACCTATGGGTGTGATCTATCTGGACTTCAGTAAGGCCTTTGACACGGTCCCTCACAACATCCTGCTTGCCAAATTGGAGGGATATGGATTTGATGGGTCAACTGTTCAGTGGATAAGGAATTGGCTGGATGGTCGCACCCAGAGGGTGGTACTCAATGGCTTGAAGTCCAGATGGAGAGCAGTGACAAGTGGTGTCCCTCAAGGGTCCGTGCTGGGACCGGTAGTTTAACATTTTTATCAACGACATAGACAGAGGTGATGAGAGCACCATCAGCAAGTTTGCAGATGACACCAGGCTGTGTGGTGTTGTCGATACACCAGAGGGATGGGATGTCATTCAGAGGGACCCGGACAGGCTGGAGAGGTGGGCCCAGACGAACCTCATGAGGTTCAACAAAAGCAAGTGCAGGGTTCTGCACCTGGGCCGAAACAATCCTTGGTATAAATACAGACTGGGGATGAGGTATTAGAAAGCAGCCCTGAGGAAAGGGACTTGGGGGTGCCGATGGACGAGAAGCTGGACATGAGCAGACAGTGTGCACTTGCAGCCCAGAAGGCCAATCACATCCTGGGCTGCATCAAAAGAAGTGTTGCCAGCAGATCCAGAGAGGTGATTCTGCCACTTTACTCTGCTCTGGTGAGACCTCACCTGGAGTACTGTGTGCCGGTCTGGAGCCCTCAATATAGAAAGGACATGGACCTGATGGAGCGGGTCCAGAGGAGGGCCACTAAAATGATCAGGGGGTTGGAGCACCTCTGCTATGAGGACAGACTGAGGGAGCTGGGGTTGTTCAGCTTGGAGAAAAGGAGGCTCCGGGGAGACCTCATAGCGGCCTTCCAGTACCTGAGGGGGGCCTACAGGAAGGCTGGGGAGGGTCTGTTTACAACGGCCTACAGTGACAGGATGAGGGGCAATGGTTTTAAGTTGGAGAAGGGGAGATTTAGATTGGATATTAGGAAAAAGTTCTTTACTATGAGGGTGGTGGAACACTGGAACAGGTTGCCCAGGGAGGTGGTTGAGGCCCCTTCCCTTGAGATATTCAAAGTGAAGCTCGACGAGGCCCTGGGCAACCTCGTCTAGTTGGAGGTGTCCCTGCTGACTGTGGGAAGGTCGGACTAGATGATCTTTGGAGGTCCCTTCCGGCCTGGACCAATCTATGAATCTATGAAACACTAATTTGCAAGGCCTGAAACACAATAACATAAACAAAAAAACCACCAAACAAAAAAACCCCAAGAAGATAAAATCATAGTTCAAGAGTTTGCAAATTCATCATTTGGAGCAGAATTTCACCCCATGACTCATAAAAGGAGAGCATCACACACTTAGTGACAGAAATCACAGCTGTGGCAATGCATTGTGATTTTTGAGGGTAACAGGGGAACTATTTTCTTTCTTCTCTTATTCTTTGTAGTTAGTAGCAAAAAAATACCACAGAGGAAGATCATGTTAATGTTTGTGCAGGTCTAATGAAAAGCTGAACAAGCAGCTTTTGTGCCAGTATACTTTCAGTCGTAATTGCTCCATCACGGGTATAGCAGCTCTTTAAAATATTCACCACCAGGTTCTAGGGCGAGCCGTATGCAGTGTTACAGCTTGCCGTCAGAAAAATTAGGGAGTTGAAATGTTTGTGTGTAAATTAGCTTCATAGTGGACTTGTTAGTTTGTTGAATGTCCCATGTTAGAGGGACTAGCACCTCAGCCTTCCAGACCGACAGGTCTGCTCATCGTGAGGTGTTCAGGTCTCCATCACAACCACAACAGCCAGGCCATTCCTTAGCGGACAGCTCGGTAAAACCTGCCACAGCAATCTACATTTCATTCGTCACTCTTGACCGGAACCGGGGCAGAAAAGCCCACTGCCGTGGTTGGGCCTGCTCCCCCCGCCGCAGCAGCCATCTCTCACAGCCTCTGTGCAGTCCCAGGCCTCCCGCCTCCATCCCCTCCGCGCCCGCGCTGGCTCCGCCCCATCACTCCCGCTATCTCTCCCGGGGCTCCTGCGACGTCACGGCTCCCAAGAGCCGCTACCGGCCCCGTTCGCCCCCCCCTCCCGGTCAGCCCGCCGTAAAGGCCATAGACCCCCTCCCCTCCGCCCCCCGCATGCCCCACCCCCGGGCTCGCCGGAGCAGGCCGCGTACTGGCCCCCCTCCCGGTCACGACGCGCGGCGCGCAGCCTGATTGGCCAGCGGGGCAGTCACTCAAGACACGCGCCGGAGTGCGGGGGGGGGCTAGGCTGGATCTCGGTCTCAACTGCCGGGTTCCATTGCCCGGCTGCGGCTGCGCGCAGGCGCGCGCGCCCGGGCCGTTAGGCGGAGGTGCGAGCGAGCGGCGCGCGTGCCGGCCGCGGCCCGTCACGTGACCGCGGGCTTAGCGTTTACATTCGAAACGGGCGCCCCCCCTCCCCACCTCGCCCCGCGCGCGCGCCGCCCGGCGGTGACCGTTTCGCTTTCATTTCCGGGAGGGCCCAGCGCGCGGAGCGGAGCCTCACGCGCAGCGCCCCCCCCACCTCGCGCCCCGTCCCGCCCCTCCGCCCCCGGCGCCGCCCCACTCCCGCGGGCTCGGCCTGAACCGAGATCCCCCTTCCCCTCCCCCGCCCCGGCACACACATACACCCTCCTCCTCCTCCTCCGCCGCTGCTTCCCCCGCCTGCGCCGACACAGAGAAAAGGAAGGAGGAGGCGCCGGGCCTGGGTCTCCCGCACCGAGCCGCCGCTGCACAACATGGAGGAGCTGGTGGTGGAGGTGCGGGGCTCCAACGGGGCCTTCTACAAGGTACCGGGTGCTGGCGGCTGGGTCGGGCTGGGCCTCAGGGGAGGGAGTGGGGCCTGGGACGGGAGGAGGAGGAGGAGGCGGCGGCTCCTCCTCCCCGCGCTGAGGGAAAGCGGAGGCCCCGGGGCAGGAAGGAGAGAAGGAGGAGGAGGGAGAGCGGGGCATGGGGGGGAAGCCTTGGCGCGAGCCCCTCGGTGTCTGGGGAGAGGGAGCCGGGCCCCCGGGGTAAGGGGAGCTGCCCCTGGGCCGAGGGGACTGGAGGCCTGAGGAGGAGGGAAAGAGGGACGGCGAGAAAGGGCCCCGGCGCCCGAGGAGGCCTCGGGCCTTCCCCCTATTGTGGGAAGGGGAGGCCCTCGGCGTGCGAGAGGCGGCGGGGGGAGCCCCGGGCCGCCTTCTCCTCGGCGCTGAGGCGAGGATCAGGGATGGGGATGGGGCATTAATTGCTAAATCCTCAGCTTTTGTCGCTACTTAAGGAAAGTCTTTCTCGCTGTCCAGGTTTCCAGGAGAGCTGCACTGCTAGTGCACGGCGTTCAAGGCGGGGGTGGAGGGGGGGAGCTTGTTAAATACACGGTCATGATAAAATGCTGTCGTGGATTCCTGCTTTTAATGCCATGGCAGGGGACACTGCCTGCTGATATTAAGGAAAGCATTGTTTGACCGAATATATACGTGCTGAGTTGCTAAACACATTTAATTATCAAACGCACTGCCTACTGAAACTACTTAACAGCATTCCATGTTTGTTTCCAAGCCCTTGTGTTGGTGCTGAATAAAGCCATCACTGAGCCTTATACACCTATGCTGAGTACTTAATATTTTTATTAATACTGTGTAGTATTGCTGTGGCTTTGCATGAGTTGGGTTGTATTAATCAGCATATTAATAAGATATAATTTGTGGATTTACCCTACTCACAGAAGAATGAAATTCGGACACAGTGGGTTTGGGCCTACTATCATTGATGTGTTATCAGCATACCAGAAACAGTCATAGATCGGTTTCTGCAAGTCTACCATCATTTAAATGTTCCTAGTACTTTAAAAATTGGGCCTAGTTATTGTGCGACATCCAATATTTATGTTAGTAATGAAGGAACAGGTAGAATTTCACACTCTGGTGGTGGTGTGGTAGGGCAGGTTGATATCCGAATGATACAGTTCCACCAGCTCTGAGTGTTTCTAAGAAAAAAAGACCTCTTAAAAGCTTAATTTTAAAATACATATAATAGTATCTTATTCTAAAAAGAATACTTTTTTTAAAAGTATGTATGGAACAAGTCTGTCAATATGGTAAATAAGCATCCTTGGGTTTGCAGTGTTGTAGCCAAAGTCCTAGATCTGGATATTGCTTCCTGGAATTAAATTATTTAGCACTTTCAAAAATCAGTTTTACACTTCTAAAACGCAGTATTTGTTCAGAAAGAAACAGAATGCATAAGTATTTTGCATAAGAGAACTTTTAATGAGGCCTTAATCAAATTATATGAGATTATTTACACAATCATGCAAAATAAATGGTGATAAAAATGACATTGTGCATTTTTTAGTGACAAATATTATCAAAGAAACCTGGGAGGATAGAAGTCTTCTGTAATATTTTTTTTTTTCATCTTTGACATCGTGTTCTGTTCTCCTTTTGTCCATAACATATCGACATTGGTGGTTGTAGTTCAGGTGAAAATTTCTTTTGAGCATATGTTCATGGGAGCTCATTCATGAAGTGTGATTTAATGTACCCAAGTTACAACACAGACATTGACCAAGTTGCATATTATTTTTCTCTTTTAACTTTTAGAAATTTAAACATAGGATTTTTCTTGTCTCTTCTTAATCTCTAGCCCAGAGGACTTGGTTAAATTATCTAGGGGGACAAAACGGGCACGCAGATTTATTGGTCTTTACCTGTATTACTTGTGTAGATAGAGCATCACACTTAAGATTAATGCAACAACTTTTTTTTTAAACTAAAAAAAGTTTGGTTTTTTTTTTTTTTTAAATGAAACCAACCTTCATGCAGTAATGTTCCTCTAGCCTGAATTACTTGACTTGTAGGTACAAATTTTTATTTCGTCATAATGTCCGAGTATTACCCAGTTATTAAATAATTCATCTAGATGTTTTCTTGTGAACTTTATGCCCGTTTTGTTGACGGAGAATTTGATTATTAAATGAATTGGTTGACCCAGCATAACAAGAAGTGTGTGATGATGTCAAGTGCAGATTTAATTGCAAGGCGGTTTTATTTTTTTCATTTATAAAGTTTAAGCCTCCTGAGAAACGTTTTACAACAGTAGCCCTGCAAACAAAGCAAAAGCAATACAATTCAATCTCATGGTTTACTGATAACTTGTGATAGTTTCTTTGGCTTTGGATCTTTCTGAAGATCTTAATCAAAATATGTAAATGTTTTGGAAAAGCATGCCTCTGTCTTGATATCAAGACATGGTGGAGAGGAATATGAGGCTGCTGGAGCATGATGGAACGGACACAAGTAGGCACCTAATTGCCACTTCAGGTTTTCATAGCCTCCTTGTAGCTCTTTCTGAAGACCTTATAAATTCAAGGCCCTAAGCACTTGGTTTCATTTTTGAGTGTACCCAGCAGCACCTTGATGTTGACAGAACAAAACTGGTGCCTAATTGTCACTTAAGCCCTGCTGAGAGTAACAAACCAGTCTTTTCTCTGCTTGTATTACCTGTGGGACTTGATCCAGAAAGCATTGTGAGATACATCTAAAGGGATTGTGTTCCACACAAAACATAGGAGGTGGTTTGAGAAGTCATTCATAGTCAACTGGAAGATTTGAATTAAAATTTCATACTGGTCAGGTGCACTATGTTTCACGGAGTGCTGGAGTGTGTTGGTGTGATCGCTGGAGTTAAGACTAGCTCTTTCTGAATGGAGTTAAAATACCGCTTGGTGAATGCTTTGTGCTTTCATGCTTTTTTTTATCCTTGGCTAAGATGAATTATTCCATGGAAAGTGCAGTGCAATCAATGAGCATGATTCAGGGATAACTGACAATCTAGTATGTAGAGATGCTTAGTCATGACTTGGTGTTTTGCTGGGCCCAGAATCCTTGGAAGAAAATTTTAGGTTCACATATTTATTTTAAGAAGACTGGTCCACCAAACCAACAGGACTGTGAATCCTAAGGGGAGGGAACTACTTTTCTGCAGCTCACAACTAAGTAACTAAATCTTGAAGATTAGTGCTATTAGGGCATATCTTTCCACCTCTTTTCTTGTATAGGTGTAATAAATTGGGTTTTGAAGTTCTTGTCTCATTCTCAGAGGACTAATAGACAGTCCTTTGTCTAATCTTTCTGGGAATAGCTCTAGATATTATTTCCCTCTAAAAGGGTATGTGGTGGATGCCTTTCCAGCATGGGATTGATTTTTTTCTTTTCCAGTTGGGGGGCGATTCTCTCTTGTATCCTCTGCTAAAGATGGAAAGCATCCTGTTTATGAGGCAGATGGTTCTGGAATGATGTTTGCTATTAACATCTTTGTTGCCTGTAACTGATTTTTGCCACTTCTTGCTCTATAACCTTGTTAAAAATCTTCTAGTTCTTATCCCAGGAGTTTCAGGACTTAGCCATTTTTCTTTGGTTTTATAGATACTTCGCTTTTTTTTTTTCATTGAAGCTACAATTGGCAAAATCATTCATATTTCTTAGTTCTTTATTACTTCAGGTCTTGGTATTAACAACTGCTCCTTTGGCCTCCTGTTGCGTTCTCTATAAATTTTTTGTTTTTGTTCACTGTCCCATACAGACATATCCTCAACAAGTATCTCCAGTCTTTTTGTACATTTACAAGTCTGTGTACTCAGTCTTTCTGAAGCTGATAGCCTGTACCCTTTACCCTCGCTGCGTTACCATTTCTGTGACTATTCTTCTTTCCCTATTCTGTTTCTTTGGCCTGCTTTTCTCAGATACGATTAGTCATGTGAGTTCCCTTTTGACTTTCCTCTTGCAACAGGTATGAAATCTTACAGAGCTGTTATGTCAACAGTAGATGCACATTTGTATCAATGTAGCATTTTTTTAATCTTAAAAAGCTTATTTTCCCCACTTTAACTCCTTGAAATTAATTATCCTCTTTTATTAAAATGGTTGACAATGCTCACTTCTGATGATGTGAGCAGACTTAAAAAAGCAACAAAACCTCATGACATCTGGAGCTTTTATTCGTTCCTTTGAAGTGTCTGTCATTCCATTTAGCACAAAAATAACCAATATACTGGTGTTTCCAATAATTCTTATTTTATATCAAATAATCTGTAAAATTTAGTCCGTATCTTCAGCGTATCACCCTTCTTAGAATGTGAATGGTCATGTGTTTGAGAAATGCCCTGGTGTGTCAATGTTGGATTGCAAACTTTTCTACTTAATTATGTCTGGAGCATGGAAAAAAACGTTAATGGTTTATGTGACTGAAAGTCAAATTTGGTGTAGAAAACTTATATTTGATTTTTTTTTTTCCATATTAGAGAAGAAGAATCAACCTTAGCTCTTGTAAAATGTGCTCCTCTTCACAGAAGTAAAGGAAACCTTTTTCATTGATTCTCATTTCTTTTTGTATACTCTTACTTGGTATCTCTGCTATTAGTGATAGTGATATCCCAGCTGCTGTAGTCTTTCACTGTCCTCTTCCCTCATTTTACTTCCATCTAGTTTCACTATATTTTTTTATGCTTTTCATTTATGTGTTCCCATTCATCTTAGCCAGTGCTCTGTCCCTTCTTGGGTGTGCATTTCAAACTCGCGTATATTCACCTTTATGTTTGAATTTCCATGCCCAACTTATAATCTTTATTTCAAAAAGACTGATGAATGCTTATTGTGCTTTTCATGATACTTTGTGTGAAATCAGTACCTCTTCTCTGTCTTTACTGACATCTGGGGCTGGCTTGTCCTGTGTCTGAATTTGGGTTATGATGTTTAAGGTCTCCTTGCTTTTTAGCATTGGCTATAATTTTACACATATCACAGAATAAAGGAAAACAAACAGTTCTGATAAGCTTTAATTTTGGTTTCCCAAAGGCATTAATAGTTAAGTATTAATTATTTTTACGGAAACTTAGAAATGTTTCAGAACATTTCTATTTGTACTTAGAAGTGTACAAATATATGGTGCTGTGGAGTCCAAATACAGTTTACTTAGTACAGATCTGTTTAAATAGTTATACCAGAGGATAATCGACATAATGCTATGGTACAGACTATGAAAAACTGGTGTGATAAGTGTCTCTGACGCTTTTCTGTGTCACAAGAAAATCAAGAACAAGGAAAATCTATGGGTAGATGGGATTAGACAGCCAAATACTTAAGCTATTAATATATTTTGTCTGATTAATTGGTCTTTTAAGCATAAATCTCACATGGAGGTAGGCAGAAGTGTTGTACATATTGCGTATTTGAAAATAGGTATTTGGCAAGGCATCATTCACTTTGTAATTAATTAAAAATTCATTACAATGATTTTTTGTAATTTTGCAAGGCTGGAAATTAAAAGGCAAATAACAGTGTTATGACATCAACTTTTCTGGCCAGGCTGGAGTGAAAATCAGGTATTCCATATGTTTCTGTAGTTCAGTCTCCTGAACTTGGTATAAACTGAAGTAATTTTGGGGTTTGTAATTTCCTTTAGCAATGTCCATATTGATGCTACCAATGTATGGTCAACAGTTATCCTTAACATTCCTGATTCAGGTTTGGGGGTTGTGACCAAAGCAGTGTTGAAGACTTGTTTAAGGAGAACTTAAATAGGAGTGTGTAGTTCAATACTCTCTCATTTAGCTGTGTCCCCCAAGACTTACTTTTTCCAGATAACATAAGTACTAGACTGTTTAAATGTTGTAGGCTAACTTACATTTCTTTGTGTCACCATCTAGTTTACTTATTAATGGTAGGTTTTTTGCATTATTACCACTAGTTATTTATTTTGCTGTAGTTACTAGGATTCTGCACAAGATGACCTGGATGTTATGAGCAGTCAGATCTGAATATGAGAAGTTGTCTTGCTCTTTGCTGCTGTGCTTGTGTATTTTTCTGTCATTTCCTGAAATTTTACAGAGTGCTATTTAGAGCATCTTTTGGTGTTTTCATCACCATAGAGGGGATGACTTCTCCAAAAGTGTCTTTTCATAGCAGGAGAATTTTTTTTTTCTATTTTATGAATATGAGAAAATTAAGCATCAACAAATTCTTGAGGCATTGTCCTGTGTTACTCTTATCTGTTTTCCTCAAGGCTGTTAAGTTTTCTTGGTGTCATTTCTGTTGGATTTGCTTTATAAAATAATCTCTGCTTTTGCATACTCAAGTGTTACTAATAATACTAAGTCCTGCCCTTTTCCAGTCCGTGGTGTGCAGGAGTCATACCAAATACTTGGTAGTGATTGCAGTATTTTTCAGGTATTAAAGGCACCCATTTCTGCTACGTCTATAAGAATAGGTGCTTCAGAGCTGCACATGACAAACATTGGAAGAAATGTGTGTGGAGCCTTTAAAGGTGATGTGTGTAATGTTGCGAAATGAGTCAGGACCACCATAGTATTTGTCAAATACATATCCAGTTCTGGAATTTTCTTACAGAAGACACAGAAATATGAAACACGAGATAAATGTTCAGTATCTGTAATGATCACCTGGGAGTTCTGTTGCCTCTTTACGTAGATAGCATTTCTGTACTACTGTCAACATGATTTTGAGATGTGGTCTTAAATCTGTTTTATATCATGTCCCTAAAATGTATCAACTGTAATCCCCTTGGAAGGAATATCTTGGAGTTTTGAGATATGTAATTACGTAAATACTATTAGAGACTCTTAAATCTCCTTTGTATTCTAGCAATAATAAACTTTTTCTGGTAAATTTATGGTATTGAGAGGTGAGTAATTGTAAAAACATTTTTTGCTATTGTCATTGTGGCTTTGCTTTGACTTCTATTCAAGGTGGCATTAGTTATTTTCAGATTATTAGTTAACTTTGTACTTCTTTCTTGTACTGAATGTCTCTGACTAATGACACTTGTGCGCATCTAGTGCTTAATTTTAGTATAACCAATTCTTGGAGCTGCTCTTTGCTACTGAGATACGGCTGCAACTCAGGAAATACTTTGCAATACTTTATAAAGGAAAAATACCAGAAGAATTTTTTTAAACCATTTAGATTCTGTATGAGAAAGAACCTCTTAACTTCTCGTAAAAGATACGAGATATTCTTGTCTTGGAAACTTGAAATGCAAAGAGAATAAAATGTTTCACAGTTCATAAACTAATTCTTCTTTAGAAGTGATAGTAACTGCTAAATTATTTTCAATTTACTGAGAGTTTTTTGATCTACTAAGATGGATCTCCATTGGTAGAACAAACTTTTGTACTCAGTTTTGCTCATGGACTTTTTAGCTACGTACATTGCAAGGATATACTATATAAGGACAAATATTAGTGGAATACTCAGCATTTCACCAATGTTTATCTGTTTCAGAAGTTCTTAAAGATAATTTTTAAAAAGAAAGTAACAAACAAAAAAACCCCAGTGTTTTCATCCCTGGTTGCCCCATGACCTCCATCATTTGAGGCTCTGAAAGATATTTTCATTGGTAAATCCCAAAGTTCTTTTAGTATTGATCTTGCTGTTCTGTAGATGGGGGAGGATGTTTGGGCTTTAAGTTGAAAATTGCTCAAAGGTCAGTCAGTTGAGTAGCGTAAGGCAGGAAAAGCCATCTCTGTGCTGAATCTTAGTTCTGTACCTGCTTTGTGGTTGCATTGGAAGCTTAGCACAGCTGCTGTGCTGAAAAAAAGCTGCAGGGCATTTAAGTTTGTACGCTATGGAAGTTAAGTGTGATGAAGTGAGTAAGAGGAAAACTGTGCTGAAATGGATGGTGATGAATTTGCTAGTGTGATAGTCAAACTTAGCTTGAGGTAAAAGAGAAGAGACGAGTTTTTATAATTTTTTTATAATGAGTATTGCCATAGTTTAATTTCTAAACCTATGAAAATACACAAAATATGATTCTAAAATGAAACATTTTAAATTTTATTCATAAAACTATTCTGAATGATCTGGTGATTTGTTAGTAACCTTTCCCATTACTTATAAAAAGTAGGAGTCCACGTATAGCTCAGGCATTCTGTCTGTGTATCAGTACACTGGCAGTCATGAACCCAAGGAGGTTATTGGCTTTTGGTATGCGTTTTACATAAGTCTGTTGCAAAATTTGAAAGGCTGACTTGAAAGCATACTTAAATTTTGAGTTTCTTCAATATCTGTGAAAGGAAGGTGTTGTACAGGTTTAAAATTATTTTTTAAAATATCCATAAGTAGACCATAATTATACCTTTTTTCTTACACAGGCATTTGTAAAGGATGTGCATGAAGATTCTATAACTGTTGCATTTGAAAACAAGTAAGTATATTGCTATGCTATAGGTATAAATGATAGAGTATCAACCTTGCATTTGATTAACCTAAATATAACTTAATAATATAGAGTAGCATCTCTTAGATACTCTAAGCTTGGTGCTAGCATGTTTTAGAATGGTGTTTGGTATTTACTATGTTGTGACACTTCTGTATAAATACTTTTAATTGTTTAAATATTTTTAAGTACAAAACTATAGCAACATGGGTTGTGTTGGGATGTTCTTACTGAATTTATGTTGTGACAACCCATGTTTGAATAAGACAGCAGTGATACCCTGACTTCCCCTTTCTCATGTGAATGGCTTATTTTAGGTTTAGCAGATTACATTATTACAAAATTTGATTTATAGATAAGTGATTTTCTAAGCTAGAAATGAAAAGGTGTTCATTGCCCATCGTTTAAGGGCATAAAAAGTTAAACTTCTATTATGCCATTTAACTCACTTTTCGTTTCCTTCAGGAAGGAAATAACACACTGCTATATGCTTTTCACTGTAAATCTTTGTTATGGCCTCATGTGTTGATTTTTGAAAGTTGTTTTCTAGTTTCTTTAAAAATAACGTGTACTTGTCATGCTCTTTTTATCCAGTCTCTGTTAAAGAAACTGAAAATTAAAACTGTGTTTAGTCTGAATCCTAATCAAGTTTTCCTGGTCTATAGCTGTTAAATTACCAAAGAAAAAACAGGCTTATTTTGAAGGAAGTGTCCAAATATGTTGTGAAATGTTTGTTAACCTGCATTTTTAATGTTGGGGTTAAAACCTATAACTGTAGATAGAGTAAAAACTGCTGCTGGAAGATTCAAAACAGCACAGGCTTTTCCTGCCTTTATGCTTGGAAAAAAAAAATCATTACTTTATTAAGATGCTTAATGGTCATTTAGGTGTGTTTCTTGTTATATATACATTGGATCACATTACCTTCAATACTTGTGTGCACAAAAGCTCCACAAAAGTTAAAAATTTAAAATTAATGGATTGAAAACGCTTCTGACTTCTATTTACAAAGAAGGTGAAAATGTTTAGGCTATTCACTGTGTTTTTATTTATAGCTGGCAACCAGAGAGACAAATACCGTTCCATGATGTGAGGTTTCCACCACCCGCAGGCTATAATAAAGATATAAATGAAAGCGATGAAGTAGAGGTATGTATGCTCCATTAACAATATTTGTTTTGAGAAGTGAGAAAACTCAGGGTGAAAAATGTCAGCCAAGCCAGTGGAAGGCTTGCCTCTCTTAGAGGAACTTTTTTTGGTTCCAAGTACTACATAAAATGCAGTGTCAAGCATGTAATCAAAAGATATTTTGACAGTTGTAAACCATACAGCTGTTTTGGAATTCCATGTACCAAGACCTCGATGCTGATTTACAAACATGATCAGCGTTTCTTTGATTACAGATCAGTTCTTTATCAGAACTGAATTAATCTAGAAATAAATGCTGGGCGGTAGTTCTTCAGCACTAAGTTAATAATGTCTATATTGCCAAAATTTCAAGCTGAATGAGATAAGTTGTATTATTTGTGTGTGTACATAAAATATAAAAAAAATGTGTATATGTAAATTTTTGTGTCTATGTTTAGAGACTGGCTTTAATACAGGACATTCTTAGAACTCCAAAATTTATTTTTATAATTACTTTTAAAAAGAGACCTTTCAAGATTTACATTTTTCTTGCATGGTGTTCAAGTTTATTTTGATTTGAAAGATAAGAAAATGGCAAAACTTCTTTGGTGTGGCTGATGTCATATATGTGCTAAAGGAGTGTAGGTATGTGTCCCCTCCACGCACTGGTAGGACCTCATCAGACCTACACACAATTAGAAATATTGTTGACTAAGTATTAACAGATGTAAAAGGCTGAATTATCTCCCTTCTGACTGCATGCAAGACTGAAGCAACTAATGCTAGTAGATTGGGTAGAATATTATTTATCTGTACAGTCTTATATACATAATTTTATATCCTACCTGTATTTGCAATAGACGTTTCAGCTGTTACATGCTTGTTACGGAGTGCTTAGATTAGAGACTTTACGTACCAATGTATTTTGCTGGATTTTGTTCTTACAGCAGAGTTCCAGATCATACTAGTTACTGTTAGCTGTTGTGATGTCTTTTAAGATTGCTACACATGAGTAACGTATGTATTTTGTTTAGGTTTATTCCAGGGCAAATGAAAAAGAACCCTGCTGTTGGTGGTTGGCTAAAGTGAGAATGATAAAGGGTGAGGTAGGAATATGCATATATACATATATATTTTTTAAAATATTTATTTATACTTTTTTCTTATGTTGTGTTTTTATATTGATGTGTACAGTGTTGTTAACCTGTGCCTCTTCATTTTCCAAAAATTTATTGATTGGAACTGTTACAGTTACCATTAACTTCAACCTGAAAAGTTCAGATTTGACTTGTACAGTTAACAAGTGTCTTTCACTTAATAGTGTAATGTTCACTCTTGTCGTAAAATGTGTGGCTTGGATGATTTTATTATTTTTATATCAGTTCTACGTAATAGAATATGCAGCTTGTGATGCTACATACAACGAAATTGTCACAATTGAACGTTTGAGATCTGTGAACCCCAATAAGCCCGCAACAAAAGATACTTTTCATAAAATCAAACTGGCAGTTCCAGAAGATTTAAGGCAAATGTAAGTACAAGTGTTTCTTTCTAACCTGTTTCAAAATGTGGGTAACCTCTTGAGCCAGAGACAAGAAGGAATAAAAATGCTTTTTACTGCTCTAGAATAACTTAAAATTTTTCATGTAAGAATGTAGAAAATACAAATGTGGACATGCTCATACTTCAGAAATAGAGAAGATGATTTTTAAAATGCAGTTTAGTCCAGGAGGAGGAAATACTTCCTTTGAGGTTTTAAGTTTTTTGTGCAGTATAGGATAAGTCTTTGTCAACTTTATTGATCATTTTCTAGTGGTCATTGGTAGAGTATCTGGCAGTCTACGCAAGTTGATATTTAATGACAAATGAAAACGCTGCCTTATATTGTAGGGTGTAAGGTGTTTTGATGATGGCTGTGGAAATAGTTGTGCGATAATCAAGCCTCCCATAGTATGATACAGAAACAACTAGTTTTGTTTTAGAACATGGGCATTTCATTCTCATGTAAATATAGCTCTGAAACTCAGATTAATACTGACTCCCCTTTTCTAGCTTCAGATCACTTTCTGTTTTTTTAGAGATGTGTGTTATTGCCTCAGTGTGGAATAAATTATAAATTCAGGTTAAACTAATAACACTAACTTCAGAAATTCTATCACCAAGTAGCAAACAGACAGAAGAAGCCTGAATAAGCAAAATACAGCATGAGATGATCATAAGGTCATTAGAATGCTGCAGTGGTTACAGTGAAGTCACACATACTGATTTATGGTGTGTTTGAAATTTTGCACTTGCTGACTTTAACGATTATAGCTCTTTAATGTAGTTTTGCCTAACTGTTTTATTTCATAGATGTAGATACAGAAAACTTCTGAAATATTTCTAATCCTACTCATGTAAAAGAAAATTGATTATAATAAAGGATGATAACATAATAAAATAATACCTGCATTAAAAGGGAGGAGTTGGATATATTTGATTAGATTTTTTTTGTATTAAGAAATTAATCTTTTTGGCTATGAACCATAAATGTAGCAGTTATTATTTTTGACTTTGTGGTGTTTGTATTTGTAGGTGTGCCAAAGAATCTGCACATAAGGATTTCAAAAAAGCAGTTGGAGCTTTTTCTGTAACATATGATTCTGAAAACCACCAGCTTATTATTTTGGTAAGTACAAGTGTCTAACCGTACCATTGGCAATGGCTTGTTTCAGAAGTTCGTGTGTAAACCACTGTGTTTTCTTTATTAATAATTTAGTCAATCAATGATGTAACAACAAAGCGGGCAAATATGCTGATTGATATGCACTTTCGAAGTCTTCGTACCAAGTTATCCCTGATACTGAGAAATGAAGAAGCTAGCAAACAGCTGGAGGTAAGTTATTTGTTTTCCCTAAAGTACCTTGAGTTTAAAAAAATAAAACAGCAACAAAAACTCTCTACCCTTTTGCTTTTTATAGCTGGTAGGACTTGCATTAGGGTGAACGTAATTTTTATGTACTGGTACTATTCTTGGTGTTAAATAGAGGCAGATTGAGATGTAACCTAGCAAAGAGGTTTACAGTTAAAGGGCCTGTTTTTGCAAAGACTCAGTTTTATCCAATCCCATTTTATTCAGCAGGATTTTGTGTGGGATTAAATGCAAATATATATACACACATTTTTCCATAGTTTGAAGCATAAAATAACTAGCCATTGTTGGATGAATAGTGCCACATATTTGTTAGCTTTGAATTACTATTTTTAAAAATAGATGGGAGTTATATGGCATGATACTGAGGTGGACAAGAACTGGATCTTGCAAAACAACACAGTGAAAATGAGAGATGGAAGGGGTCAGACTCCTGATGGTAGTATGTATGAAGGGATGGGTTTGTCTGTAGATAAAATATTAGAAAATCATCTTAAAGCAGATACAGCTTCTGATATTCTTGTGACTGGAGAGTGGGTGTTGACTGGCAAGAAGCTTGACTCATACGTGTCCATGGGAAAAAAGAAAAAGCATAGAGTAGAGTTAGCAGAAGAGAGCAGAAAAAAAAAAAGCAGAGAGTAGGCTAGGAAATAAGCAGATCTTTAGACAGTAGAATTTCTTCATGTTTTTTCTCCTATCTACAAATCAGGAAAAGAAAAAGCAACGTTTCTGAAAACTTTAGATGTCAAGAACTAGAAGTACCACTGGAATGATTGTAATTCAGTTTTACATGGGTGTGTACCAGCTCTGTTACTTAAAAGCCAGTTTCATTTCCCCCTCACCCTAAGGGTGACATCTGTTTGGTTTTAGTTTGAAGTGGGCTGTGGTGTTAGTAATTCAGGCCTCTTGTATCCAGTAGGTGTACTCGCTGTTACAAGAAGTTCTTTCTTCTGTTCTTCTCTTTTTAGTCTTGATTTCAATATTTCAGAACTGTAATCCGAATTTGTTGGGGTCTTGATTTTTCTCAACACCAAGAAAGGACCAGTTTCTTCTCATTGGTGTTCCTTCTTGAACACCCCACCCTAGCGCTTCAGTAATCTGTTCTTCTCCATCTTCCTCCAGAACTGACAATCGTGTGGGCAGTTTACCTCTTGAAGTGCAAAGTATTATTTTGGAGGTGGGAAGAACAACAGCCTCTATAGAGCTAATTCTCTTTACATGCCCCCACAAATGCATGCAGCAGCAGCTGTTGTCATTGATTCTTTTCCCAATCTGAATCTTGGATTCTTGGTGTCGTTGTAAGGCTGAACTTTTTTGCTGCTGGGAAGGACTTGAGAACTTGATTTGGTTCTCACTAGAAAACTGTTATTGGACTTTAGTTAGAAGTGAAGGTTGTGAGATAAGTATGTATGGTTATAATTTGCTTGACAGAGGTTGGCTGGTATATTTCATGTTGGCATTTGTTTCCTGTACTTATAAAAATCAAGTTCAACCAAACCTGAAAAGAAAAGCTTCAGATAGAAATCATGAGTATGATTATTTATTTTTTTTTACTGTTGAGACACTGATGTACAAACAGACTGCATGTGTCTATCTGCAGAAGAAATGTTTAGTGAGCACTTCGGGCTTTACTGCATTATGATTAATAGTTCATTGTTTCCATGAAACTCTTTTTTGTGTCTTTCTCTCTGAATTCTAAATATCTGCCATTCTTTTCTTCTGCATGTTTTACCTTTCTTGCTTTCTTGAGCCGTAATTACTAGACTGGCTTCTTTTTTTTTGTTTTATCTTTACATTTGTTGTATCTTGTACCTTCTTTCTGCATATTAGCTTCTTGACTTGCAGGGCTCTACTTCTCAAATGTGGCTTTTAGAGCATCAAGTAAAATCATTTTTTTTGTTTGTTTGTGTTCTCTCTCAGTAGAAGTCTTAGTTGTTATTTTGACTTACTAGAAAGCCTGAATTACAAGTGTACTTTTGTGTTCTGCTTTGTACTTTATTCAAGTGCAATTCAGTCATGGCCTCTAAGTAGGTATTAATACATTATTTGCATAGCTGTTTCTTACTTATTTGTTGGAGGGAAGTAGAATACAGAATTTCCTATGTATAAATAAAATACATTTTGTAATACATAAATTACAGGAAGGCTAATGATTTTTTAGTACAAGCAGTATAACTACAGTTGGACTGTCATAGCCAAGGTCCCCAGTGACGGTGTAGCTTCGTGTTTCCTATGTAGTGTAAATGGCTGTGTTAACGACTGATCAATTGACTTGATCATCCTGTTCTCCACTCACATGTAGTAGGTCTGTAAGAGATGTCAACTAGTAAATCAGCATTTGCATTATTTGTTAGAATGTAGATCTGTGAGCATTTAAAATAATGTTTACTTTCCGAGTTGTCTGCAGTCTAGTTAATAGTGGTTCATGGAGCTCCCTGACGATATGAAATATTTCATGACATTTGGACACTTGTACCACTGTCTACTGTAGCCAATTCTCTGACAGTGATTTAACACAGGATATTTATCAACAGCTTTAAGCAGGAGTGGGTCAGATAACAGTAGCAGTTTAGCTGGGAAGAAGTAGGGCTTACTGTGGGCACTTTCTTGATGTTTTCTCAACCTCTGTAGGGCCTCGTATTGCTGAGGTTAAACTGCTAATTTAAAATTTGCTTGTATATGTCTTCACACATCTTAGAACTTTGATTGCAATGCAGAAACACGTATAGGATTATATATTTTGGCTCTGGAAAGATTGTATATAGATTTCTTTTTTCTTCCTTGCAAATACTCTTTTCATTTTGCTTAATAGATTATCACAGTTAGAAATTCTCTGTCTTCTCTCAATGCATTAAACTACTGTTAACTTTCCTGAGTTCTGTTATGCTCAGACGCTTGTGGATAGCATCCACGTTTTTATGTAGGAATTTTACTCATTATGGTAAATACTGACTTTTTTACACATACAGTATTTGCTCTTCTCTGTAGCTTTAAGTACTGTAACTTCCTTTTAAATGTATGACAACTTCATTATCATAAACAATATTTTGTTCTGTATGTTTATATCTTACTGAGTTCTCTCCATATGTTTCTTGTAGTTCTCAGGGTGACCAAATTTAGTGATTTTCCTGTTTCATCTATAGCACAAGCTTCCTATAAGAAAACTACCTGGTTTTTTGAAAGCTTGAACAGGCTATACAGGAGAAACTTATCAGTCATTGTTTTAGTCTTTTTAAATGTGTTTTTGAAAAAAAGTGTCCACTTCTTTCCCTACTTGCTTGACAGGTTGTGAACTGCATGCAATTCAGCATTTCCCAGGTGTTTTTCCTTGCACTCTTGAGGTCTGTTCATGCTAATAATCTGAGCCACCTGGGACTGACAGGCTGTTCATACCAATGCAGGGTTGTATGGGTGTCAAGGAAATCTAAGCTTCTTGCATGTTTGAGTATTTTCAGCACCACTGAACTCCACACTGTACTACAAAATAGTTCTCAATCTTTCCTCTCTTCCCAGCTGTCTTCTGAAGAGAAGAAGCTTGCTGTGCGGTGGAAGCTTTATACTATTAAGAAAATAATGAAATTGTATTTTACGTATGGGCATGTATATGCATACTTGTGCATCAAATCAGAGCTTACTAATGTAGTACACTTGAAAGCTCAGGACTGCTTTCAGAAATTGTTTACTTTGGTCGTTACAGTTTGTTTGGGTTTTTTTTCCCGTTTCACACATTTTTTTGCAAGTTTTATCCGGGTTTCTAGTGCTACTTTTTCAGTTACTTGGAAGATCCTCTTCCAGATCCAGAAGTTGGTTTGAATTTTGTTGGTTTTTCTTTTTATTATTATCTTATTTCATATAGAATATGCTCATTAAGATTCTGTAAGCCATTTTGTATTGTTTGGTTACACCATAACAGTTGCATGTAAAGGTGCATGTAAAGGTGATGAGAGTTGCAAAACAGTAACCAGGTGTTTAATTTGAGTGTAACTGAGCCTTAAATATGTGATTGAAACTTGTTCTAATAATAGTCTTTAGTCATTGCTATTTCTATCTCATTTTTGTGTCCAGTGCTTGAGTTGTTGCTGTTTCTTCCTACCTGTTGAACGGGTGCAGTTTTTTCTCAGAGATCATAGTGTTTGCTTTGATAATCAACACAGCTACTATTTTACTAACCTACAGGAATGCCGTCTTACTTATTAACACTTGATAGCTGTAGATATTCTGTGGTAATTCAAAAGACAGAGTTGTCGACACAGCTAGAGGCTAGCCTTATGTTAATATTTTAAAGGTGATATTAGGACTTCTTCAGAAGACTCCCCATTGTTTTTGAAGTGAAAATAACTGTCAAAAGGATTGATTAAAATAAAAAGTAGGCTAAATACCTGACTAAAGAATCGGCTCTAAATTTATGTTGATTTCTTTCTCCAGTGTACTAAAAATCAAACTAAACTAATGTATTTTTCTTCAGAGTTCTAGACAACTTGCATCACGATTTCATGAACAATTTGTTGTACGTGAAGACCTAATGGGTTTGGCCATTGGCACTCATGGTGCTAATATTCAGCAAGCCAGAAAAGTTCCTGGAGTGACTGCTATTGATCTTGATGAAGATACTTGCACATTCCATATTTATGGAGAGGTAAGTTCCCTTCTTTCACGATTCAAAAAACAAAAACAACAAACAAACAAAAAACAAAAACAAACCCCCCAAAAAACCAAACCCAAAACCTTGGGAAAACAGGTCTCATTTCTCATACATTTATCTGTTTTAGGATCAAGATGCAGTGAAAAAGGCAAGAAGTTACCTTGAATTTGCTGAAGATGTCATACAAGTCCCAAGAAATTTAGTAGGTATGTCAATTCTGGAGGCTGTCTGATAGTAAGGAAAAATGCCTTGAGAGAATTGTATTTTACTTCTAGAAGTGTGGCAGGGTAAAACTTTGAAGAAGTTCCCTTTGTGAAAGGGTTCTAGGTGGTACAGAGTTTTGGGGTTTTGGGCTTTTTTGTTTTGTTTTCCAGCTCAGTGCAGAATTTTTACAGACACATTTACCTTCAGTACATTCTAAGAAATTACCTCCTGGTTTGCAGTTTAGGGATATCTTAAACTAGAAGCAATATGCTGATGCTTAAATAAAAAGTAGAGTAGCTTCTGAATTGAGCCAAAGAATTAAATTACGTCCTCCAAAGATGTCCAGAGATCAGTTCAGTTCTACAACAGTTGAATCTGTAGTCTCATATTTTCCTAGTATATTTTGGATCATTTCTTTGACTTGTATTTGTCTCTTTTCCTATCCTTTCACATCTGAAATACAGTTTGTTTAGAAGCAGCACTGTGGGACGAACTGAACGCCTAGTTAAGGTACCCAATGATCAAGAAAATAACCCAAAGACAATCTAATAGATTTCCGTTATCAAACACCCTTAAAGTCCTCAGAAATGCATGCAACCCTTACGTGTGTGGGGAAATCTTTTAGTGAGCTTTTGATGCTACAAAGCAACTTAAAAATACATGGCTTAATTAAATAGACAAGAAAAGAACAGGAAAAATACTATACAGTATAACATACCACTAAAAGCAAATACTTTAATAGGTTGTCAAGCAATGTATGAAAGCTGGTGTTGGAATAGTATGAAATTCTGCAATGGGACAAGTAAATGCAAATATGCTACCTACAGCTCTTGGAATTGATTTAAATACAGTAGCTTTCCCTTCCCCACTTCCTCCTGATTCTATTGGTGGTTAGTAAAAATTATAAACTGCCATCATTATTTTAACTTGATGGTTTAATTTTTCTTTTTTTCTTCTGTTTAGAACTGCAATTATTTCTGTTTTGGCAGTTTTTCACTTCAACTTTGCTTCTTTGCCTGGATCCTTTAGAATATAAAATTGGCTGAACCGTATGTTATAACCAAAATAAGCTATGTTTGGTAATTTGCTTTTTAAAATTTCTAATGATTTGCCACACAACTAAATAATTTGTTTTAAATAGGCAAAAGGCTTTTTTCCTTTTACTATATTATTGATATGCTGAATTTTTTTATCTAAAAAAAAAAATCAAATGTCTACGTAGTTATCCTTTTAAAAATGTGAAACTGAACAAAACCAAAACAATAACAAAAAAGCCACTCAAGATGTTACTTTTTTAAAAGTCTGTATGGAAAATTATAACCTGAAATATAGGATAAAAATATATGCATGCAGTTCTTACATAAAAATCTTTAAGAATAATTATGTAGCTGAATTCAAACTATTTCAAACAAAACTCAAATATTTAAAAAGATGTATTTCTTCCATTGGGACAACCAATGTAAGATACTTTCTTTTCGGTTTTGTGGGTTGTTTTTTTTTTGTTGTTCGTTTGGTTTACCTGACTCTTTTTAAATCACTGCCAAGGCTTTTTTACATTTATTATTAAGCTGCTGTTACATTTGCTCGTGTTGTATAATGGAATAAAGTAATCAGAAGAAGCTTATGACTTTCAGAGCAGCCTTTGTTATCAAGGAAGAACTTACTGGCCATCTTTTGTCATGTTTTCTGCAAATACATAAGATTTTAAAACTCATTGTAGAAAAATTGAAACACAAAAATGAAAATTTACTTAGCTTTGAACAATAGGAACAATGTCCCATGTGATTAAAAGTGGATTTTAATTTGCTCTTCATAGATTAATTGTATCGGCAAAACAATAGTTGTCATAAAGGCAAAAAGTATTGAATTCATTTCAATGAAGTGCCTGTGAAAAAGGTCACTTTTTAGGTTTTCCAGCAGTTTTGTTAAAAAAAAAATCATCTTTTTCTGTTACATGCAGAAAACATCTTTTACATCACTCTCTAAGCTTTTTTGTAATGCTTTGAGTGAAGGATGTGGCCTTTCCTCACTACCTTCCAAGTAGCTCAGTTTTTCTTTCCATTTTTGGACAGCAAGTTATTTTGCTTAGGTTGGAGAGAACTAAAGTTTTCATTTTCATTGTCTCAAATTAGAATGTCTGGCTCTGAAGACAAATGTATGCATTACTGGCATTGCAGTATAATGTATTTTTATCTTTGACTTTTTAATGTATTATAAGCTATTTTCAAATATCTGCAAAAACAAAGCTCTGCTTCAGAGAAGAGAATTTTATGTCTTGTTCAAACAGTGTCTTCGGTAGTATCAAAACTTCATCAACTAAAATTTTTGTGAACAAACTAAGACTTTTGCTTTGTTCTCTACCCAAAAGGTAGTTATAGCAAATGTTAGGACTTTGTAAAAGGGGGTTTTGTTTTTATTTGTGTTATGTTTTTTTTAAAATACAACCAGCAATGTTTATTTGTAAACCACTGAAATTATTTTAAACCTAACAAAGCAAATAAGCATGCAAGATACAAATATTTCTGTAATCAAGATGTGTAATTCCAAATTTTATACAAAGGTAAGGCGTTTGTGCTTTGAATTTCCTTTTCTTCTCTTAAAGGAGCTTTGAAAAAGAAGGGAACTCTATTCAGTAGCAAACTTCTTTATTAAAGTACCTTGCTTTCTGTATGCTGCAGCGGTTGCTTTGGAACATTACCAAAGTTAATGCCCCAAGCTTACTTAGGTGTTTTAGTTCATGGCTTGTTAACTAAATCTTTGTTGTGGAGTATTAAGTCATTTTTGGCAAGTTCTTGCACTGATGTTAAATACTCTTGTGTAATTAGAGTATAGTAATACTCTCAGGTTTGGGGAAAAACCCTAAAGGTAAAATGTTCTATATGTTCTTTCTGTAGGAAAAGTAATAGGAAAAAATGGAAAACTGATTCAGGAGATAGTGGACAAATCTGGTGTTGTAAGAGTGAGAATTGAGGCGGAAAATGATAAAAATATTCCACAAGAGGAGGTATGTTTTCAGTTAATGTTATTTCTGTATGTGTTAAATGGTGGTTGTATTCCACGCAGTGATAAAATAAATTCTTCCTTGTGTTGTTGTAGTGGTAAGATACAGTTTTGATTAATGTATGTTTTCCTGATGGAATCTGTATTTCCCTATTAATGCTGATGGGCATTTTTGTATAAATTTGGCTTGTTATCTGTGTTTAAAAAATACTTTGTGAAATATTTTGGTGCTGCACCTTCTTAGAGATTTAATTTTATTCCTGTTAAAAGCAGTGACACTTTCCCAGCACTTGTTAAGCTGTAAATAAGTATATGTGAAGCTCACTGTTTTCATTCATTAGTTTGCTTTGAGTTCAACCTCTTAGGGTTTTTCCTGGTTTAAATTCTTACCAGTAATTTCTTATATTGCAGTGAAAAGCTTGTGCTCTATGTATAAACCTCTTTTTTAAAAAAATGTTATCTAAATTCACAATAGCCTGTAATTGTAACCTAAATAAAAACACGGCATGAACAATGTGATACTCTGGGTTTGCAGAGGAAGGCTATCAGCCTCGTAAAGGGCCTTAATGAAATCTTGCATGTTGTAATTTGAGGTGCTTTTATGTGGGGCTGTGTTGAGGGGAAAGGTTGCAGGTTTGCAGGAAAAGCTTCAGGCATGAAGCTTTTAACATCTCAATGCAAAAAGTATCCCTGCAATTTCAAATGTAAAATGTGCTTACGGAAAACTGAACTGTCTTAAATATACCTGGAAATCTAAATATCTACAAGGTAAGGAACCTTTGCTACTTTGAATAAGAAAGGAAACGCATCTCTTGAACCCTTACATTCTTGCTTGAGTAGTTACTTCATTTTTTTTGTATTATCACTGTAAAACCATTGCTGAAGACCCACAGTCCAACTTCTGTCTTTCTGTAAATGGTGGCTAAGCAATTAGGGTTTTTTTTACCACTTTACTAGTTTACGTCTCTCTGAAAAGGTAAAATAGTCAATGTTTAGATTTAAAGGATTCACTCCCATGTCATATTTAATTTCTAATGATAAATTCTTGCAGCATAAAATTATTAAACTAGCTCAATAAGCAAGAGGGTGCTGTTATCACTGCAGGCTAAAGCTTTAAACATTTTTAATGTGTTAGCATCTGGAATAATAGAAGAGTAAAAGAGCAGGTAGTCAGGGCTGCAGTTAGTATGTCAGGCTTTCTTTTTTTTCTTCTGGCTTGAAAAAGCTTATTTGTTGATGTTCTTCAAAATGGGCTTCTAAAGATTAACTTGAAAGCTTTTTTTACCAGCCCAGCTCTGCACTCACACTTCTGTTTTACCTGTTATGACATTGCTAACACTGGCATTGCTTACACTGCTTCACATATTAGTAGTGTCATACCAGGAGCAACAGAGAAATCTGAGATCAAATCTTGGCATGTAAGATTTCTTGTGAGTTTATTTGTATTTTATTTTTGAAATAAATGTACGTTAATCTTCCCAGGTGTGAACTTTGCTATTACAGCCCTTCTCTTTGTAAAGTACAGTAGTTTCAATTTTAAATTTTAATACAGCATTGGCTTCTTTTCCTTATGACTAAGATGTTAGACTGCTGCCCATCAATTTTAGGTGCAATTTCATAGCTCCCACGATTTTATAACAGGATCTTCAGGGCTTTCATCTTCTTAAAGCGAGATAGGTACTGTTTGCTGTAGTAGTATATATTATTTTGATCTGTAAATTTCTTACGCACATAAGGTCTGCTCAGTATTCAGCACTGAAACTAAGTTGAAGATTGGTACTCTTGCTTTGAAGACAGAAATAAGGTTCAGCAACTAAGCACTTTGATGCTAAATGGCTTGACATGGCTAAAATTGCTTGACATTGTTACCAGCTCATATTCTTAATAGTTGGCATTGCTATACCTAGAATCCACTGCTGAAAGCAACAAGCCATTTCCTTAAATGCCTTTTTTAAGTCAGTTGTTTTATGATCTTTTAATAATTGATACTATGTGCTAGTTAATGCCAGTTTAGTAGAAATTTCATTACTCTTTATCAGGGTGCATTAAATATTTATGAAACTTAAAATATCCCAGATAATAAAACATTTCAGCCAACGATGCCTGTGGCTAAAGGTTTGCTAATGCTCATGAAAGTTAGTGTTAAGGTTTCTTAGGGTCAGAGGATTGTGTCATTATTTTTTTCCTTGTTATTTAATGCAGATGTGTAAGATCTAACCAAAGTTGCTTGCATGTAAAATTTGAAAAAAAAACCAAAAAAAAACACCACCACAACAAAACCCAAACCAAACAAACCCCAAAAAAGAGACAAACTGTAGACTTGCCACTCCTAGGACTCCTAGGGAACCTCAGTATACTCTGTGTGTATTATTTTTTAAGACATTTGTGACTCAAATCGCTTTTGCAAAAAAACCTACTTTGGAATGCAGCCCTGTAAAGGGTATCCCTAAAGTGAAAATCAGAGGTCATGATGAAATACCAAACCAAAATTTAAATTCCACAGGTGTAGCCAAGCTCTGGGTCTGCAGTGGTATAGGTTTCAGCAGCTTGAGACTTACAGGTTGACTTGTGCAGTCCACAGTGAAGCTCGTACTGCCATGGTGAGGCTGCAGCTGGTACCAGAGTCAAGTAGTTTAAAGCTCCTTGGGTCTGTGTGGGCTGCAATCACACTTCCGAAATGCTGCATAGACCTATTTTAGTGTCAGGAGTTCTGGTGTGGAAATTGTCTTTATATCTGTCTAGTTGTTTTCAGCACTTACGGTCCTTTTTAGGTAGATTTCTTGGCCTGCTTTGGCTGCTTAAGTTAGTCTTTAGATATTTTATCTCCAGGTGTCGTAATTTCAGGCATTAGAATTCCCAGCTTTACATTTTTCAGGTATTTGTTGCATTGCTTAAATAAAATCCTTGAAAGGTAAAAGAAATCTAAGTTAGCAATCATTACCTGAAATACTAACTCTTATTTCTGGGATATTTTTGTTTGCCTTTTACAAATTGAACTATCCTCAAGAACAATCAAGTTTTGTTTTATGACACGGTGTTAACTTGATTTACTTTTTTAAAATATCAAAGGTTTTTTTACTGATGTGTAGCCTAAAAGAACCTGGTATGAGAGAGCAGGTGTGATCAGCAAAGGTGGTATTAATTTTGAAGGGAGGAAATCTGAAGTGTTTTGAATTGACTTTTTTTGTTAACGTGTTCAGAAAAATAAACGTTGGCATTCTGATGCATACGATCTAATTTTTCTTTATTAAAAAAAGCTCTTTGCGTGTGAGGGTGGTGAAGCACTGGAACAGGTTGCCCAGGGAAGTTGTGGATGCCCCATCCCTGGAAGTGTTTAAGGCCAGGCTGGATGGGGCTTTGAGCAACCTGGTCTAGTGGAGGTGTCCCTGCCCATGGCAGGGGGGTTGGAACTCTATGATCTTTAAGGTCCCTTCCAACTCTAACCATTCTATGATTCTGTGAATTGGACTACATGATCTAATCAACATCAAAATTCAAATAGACTATCTCACTCATTTTTAGATTTATGCTTATCCATGTTGTAAGAATTGCTTTCAAGTTTTGAGTAGTATGTTTGGTTCTCTTCAGTATTTGATGCCTATTCAATAACTGTAGGACTACTGTTACTGTGTTTCAGGGAATGGTACCATTTGTGTTTGTGGGAACCAAGGATAGCATCACTAATGCAACTGTTCTTCTGGATTATCATCTTAATTATTTAAAGGTGAGGAAAGTGACGCTGCTTTACCAATGGAATTTTTCTAGCAATACTCAAGACTGTAACAATAAGATGATGATCAAAGTCTGCTTGGGCCCCAAAAGGCTGTTGAAAAATTGCTGTTATAACAGGTTTTCAGTCAAAATGGGCTTCTTGTAAAGAGAAAATGTTTTATTCAAAGAACTATTAATCTGAAGGAGGGGGTGAAAAACATGTTTTTTTCAGAATGCAAAATACAAAGAAAATCTATCTCAAAAAAATACTGACAACTTAATATACAAGGAATAATCAGTCCCTCGTGTAACGCAAGTCAAGCAGGGCTCTATGCAGAGATCTTGTTTACAGTGGGCATTTCATTGTAAAACCCTGAACTTCTTTTTCTGTAGTTAATTGACATTTCATACTTCAGGATGTTTTGTAGGCAATTCAGCTTTATATGTTGTGTTTTCTCTTGGCTCCATAACTTCTCCAGTAGTCTGCAGTGCTTGTTGTCTTTCGTACATTTTTGCTTATAGCTGTTATGGCCAGGTGCTCAGTCTTTGGCAGGGCCAGATGTTAACAGTAGGGACTGCTTTGAGTTCATTTAATTAAATATATTCTTGCATCTCTTTTGAAACCTCAAGACCATTCATAATTGGATACATGTCCAGTTTGTGCAGTAGCTATCATTGAATCCTCTAGAATGCTGAGATTTCTTTATGTAGCTGAAAGAAATTTCTCAGTACAAGTATCATAGAAGTTAGAAGAAGAAACAACTTTTGTTTCTTCTACTTAGCTACTCAATAACCGTACCTTTTAATCCTGTTTGTGGAGCATTTGGATTTATCAGTGGTTTGGAGCAGAGCTACAGCAGCTATCAGGTAGTAGAGGCAGAGAAGGGACCGCATGAAAACTAGTGCTGAAAAATCAAGCTCCTTTCTTGCATGCTCGCTATTTCAGAATATAAAGACACAAACTGAGCATGCAGGGATGAGTTTGAGAAAGCCAAAGCCCATCTGGAGTTGAATGTGGCAAGGGATGTGAAGGGCAACAAAAGGGTTTCTACAGGTATATTGGCAGCAGAAGGAATACTGCAGAAAATGCAGGCCTGCTGCTGAACAGAGTAGGGAGGGAACCAAAGGAAGAGGCTGGGGTACTCAATGTCATCTTTGCTTCTTATTTTATTTTATTAATTTTATAAGACTTGTCCTAAGAATTACAAGGCCCTTGAAAACAATGGGAGAACCTGGAGCGATGACTTACCCTTCGTAAAGGAAGATTGTGTTAGGAAACATCTGGGAAAAAAGGGAGATGCGCAAGTCAGCAAGACCTGATGGGATGCATCCCTGAGTGCCAAGGGATCTTCTCAAAGTCCTGGATGGACAAGGTGACCTCCAGGGGTCCCTTCCAATATCCCACTGAAACTTTCATAAATAACTTTCTCCCTGACAAAATTTAATGGAAAAAAAAAAAAGTGACTTCCACTTTTTGGTTAGCTAGACAACATCTCAAACTTACAAAAGTATTCTCTGAATATATGACCCTGCAGAAAATTGTGTTTATCTCTTTTAGCAGTTACGTGTGGTAAGAATTGTGTGTGCTGGCTGTCTTTCTGTGTCTGAGATAAAGCACTTTGGTCTCTGCGCTTTTAGGCTTCTGCACTTCCCTGGTGTTATTCATTATAATTAAGTAGAATTTAACAGCAGTGTAACCTTTAGCCCTTTTTATGAAACAACATTATTACATCATAATTGTTTGTTAATTTTGGTATTTGCTACATGCAACAGTGTAAGAATCATCTGTTGGATCTAAAACTTTTAAATTACCATTGCTGGAAAGCTATAAATGGATGATATTACTGTGTTCAAAAATAAAGGAATGTTAGTTCCTCTGTTGAAAAATGTTTAACTTCCTTAAGGGTAAAGATCTCATAAATTTAATACCAAGGTATAGTTAATTCTGTCTCCTGAAAACAATTGATCTGAGTGCTTTGTCTTGATGTATCTTCTTTAAATGAACCTAAACTTGCCAGCTGGGCCACAGGGAGAATTGCATTGGTAACAGACAGACTTAAACATTTGAAAGTGGTTTTTTGGTAAACAAATTATTCTCAAAGTTGAGTTACTATTTGAATATTAAATAGATTATTAGTGGCAATACTTAAGTATCTGTTTCTGAGAATTGCATGTCTATAGATTCAGATGATTAAATAGTGGTTACATATGACTTGCTGTGCTTGTATTTGTGTAGGAAGTAGACCAGCTGCGTTTGGAAAGATTGCAAATTGATGAGCAGCTTCGACAGATTGGAGCTACTTCTAGGCCACCACCAAATCGTACTGATAAAGAAAAAGGGTACATGACTGATGATGGTCCAGGTCTTGGACGCGGTAGTCGACCTTACAGAAACAGAGGGCATAGCAGACGTGGTCCAGGCTATGCTTCAGGTAGGTAACTAAAACTACACTTACAGTTTTAAGAGTGGCCTATTGGTCTTTTGCTGTCTTGAAAAAGACTGGACTGGGAAACAGAGCTGTTACAACAGAAATGCCAGTTAATATTGAGGATTAATATTCAGAGATTAGGACTCTATGCTGTAGAAGATTTTCTGAAGTAAAATGCAGGGATTATATGTAATCTAAATTTATTTCCATGCAGTTCCTGTCTCTTACAGCATGCTTATGCCTTCTACATTATGAACTCTTTAGGGCAGGGATTGTTATTTTATCTGTATTTTTAAAAATTCCTAATAATAACGAGGCCTCAGTTTTTATTTGAGCCTGTAAGAGGCTATCTTAATCTAAATATTTGTAAGTGAAAATGTTGTGTAACTTAATTTGCAGAAAGAATATTTTCCTCATATTAAATTGAACTTTTACGTTTTTACTACAAGAGCATAATCACCAAAACACAGTATTCGTCTTTAAAACCTTGTGTAATTCATTAATGAATAGTTTTCAGGATTGTGGTGCTTCAGAGCAATCTGTTACTTCATTATCCATAATTTAGGTCAGCTGGTGTTTGTCCTGACTGAAAGAACTATAATATGAGCCTGTAAAGACAGTCTTAGCTTACATTCTACATGATACAAAAATAATGTGTTTTGTGCTGAAGCTGTTTTAACTATTTTTAGAAGATGAGCTCACCTGGCTGGTAACTACAGGATTACAGGCAGGGGGAAATTAGGGAAAAGAACCAGCTTTCATCAATGATGGCAATCTTTTAACTGGAAAAATTGTATTGGCCAGTTATTTTGAATTTGTTTCATTTCTAGCATTCTGACTTTGATCCTGCTGTTGCAGTGTGTGTTACAGGCTGTTTCAGGATGAAATTTTTCCTTTTCATAGAGTAGTTGCAGTGGTGAGGGGAGACAGGACAGGTTATATTCAGAATTTTCAGTTTTAAAATACGAAAGAAGGTCTAATCTATAAACTCCTTACGTTTTACTAGACTTAGTATATTTGTGTAGTAGAGTCAACAATATATTGATGACTGATAGCACCGGGTAACTGTGTATGTGTGGCACACTTATTTAACCTTGAACACACTTCTAACTTTTATTCATGTGTGTCTTTTTCAATAAGTAATATATTATACGCATTTCTGTATTATGTTACAGAGGTTGGGAGGCAAAAAATCGCAGAACTTTTTTTTAAAAAAAGGAAAATTTTTAAATATATACTTTTTTCATTCTGCTATAGTATTGTCATGCTAAGCTACACTGGCATGTTTGGATTTTTTTATCCTCTTGATAGGAACTAATTCTGAAGCATCAAATGCTTCTGAAACAGAATCTGATCACAGAGATGAACTTAGCGATTGGTCGGCAGCCCCAGCAGAAGAGGAGCGAGACAACTACCTTCGTAGAGGAGATGGGCGAAGACGTGGAGGTGGTGCAAGAGGGCAAGGAGGCAGGGGTCGCGGAGGATTCAAAGGTAAATATAGACTTAATTTTGAAGAAGAGGTCAGTGTTGGAATCCTTAAGCAAGCTCACTTCTGTCAACCTCTTGTTCTGTCATCTGCTCTAGCCTCCTAGCCATCCTGGTGGCCCTCTTCTCAGTTCTCTCTGCTTTGTCGGTATCTTAAATTGAATATTTTATTTCACGTGTTGATTGTTGAGCAGAGGGGAATAATACCTTCTTTTGACCTGCTGGCCACACTCCTCCTAACACAACCCATTGTTCAGTCAGTTGTTATTGTTGCAAGAGCACACTTGTGTCTTATTCAAGTTGTTGTCCATCAGGACAGTTTCTTTTGTGTGGAGCTGCTGCATCCAGTCAGTCTACAGTGTGTGCTATTGCATGGGGTTATCTTGGTGAAGCTGTGGGACTTGGGATTCATCTTAGAAGTTAATGAGTTTTCTGTCAGTCCATTCCTTCAGCTTGTTGAGGTCCTTGTGATGAGCAGTTCTGAACTCCAGTGTATCAAATCAGAAATGCTGAGGAGGCATTCCATCCCAGTGTCCCTTCATACGTTATATAAAGCTTCTCTTTCCTATCTAAAGAAACTAGGATAGCATTCTAAATAATTTGCTTTCCTGATATGCATCTTGACTCAAGTTTGTGGGCTGTGCCATCACACGTGGAGGTCAAGCAATCAAGCTCTAGTTTGTAAATGGTATAGAAAAATCTTTTATCGTCTTACTCATTCAATATCTATATTCCCACGTTCCTGTATTTGATTTTCATGAAACAGGATTATATAAGGTTGTAATTTGTGGTCAATGGCAAGTAAGGCAAAAGTGAGATGGGAGAACTTAAATAAGTTAAATACATATAATGAAATATCACATTATAAAATATATTTGTTTAAATATTTTTGTTTACAGCTCTACTCATTTATTGAAAATTTTTTTCAAAGTATGGGTATTGCTTAATTTAATAAGATTTTTTTTTTTTTGAAAAAAGGAAATGTGGAATTTAGCTCAAGCCATTAGAAAAAATGTGAACATGTTAAACCGTCCTGAAGTTGGCTGTGTACTTCTCTCCTATGGTTAATCATTTTGTGAGAGGTGCTTTTTCTTTAGTCAGTAGACAGTCTCTTTTGTACTGTGGTGGTTTTAAACACTGTGGTTTTGTCTACTTGGATTAATACCTGAGAACATTTTCTTTGGTGATTCTTGGCCCATAGCTTAAGAACTGTTGTTACATGTTGTTAGGAATATTTGTTTAATGGTTTTCTGCGTGAAAACTTTGAAGTCATTTCTTATTATGCTTGCCTAAATTTTAAGAAGATTATATGTGCTTTTCAAACTACTTAGATGATTAATTCTTCTTACAGGAAATGATGAACAGTCACGAACAGATAACCGTCAGCGTAACTCAAGAGATGCAAAAGGGAGAACAGCAGACGGATCTCTTGAGGTAATTTTTTTCTTATTGGAACTCTGCACTGTTTAAAATTGCATAAGTGACATATACTGACATTAGAATCTTCAAAGCTGCAAGTGACACAGTAGCCTTGTGGTTCCTTATTCCCTAATTCCCTAATCAGACCTACAAGAATTCTGTGTCATTTCGTAACATGTATGCAGGAATCTCAATTTATCAAGCTGTGTAAAGATGCAACTTCCTAATGTTAGCTTAGCTCTCCCTTTGGTTAGAACTCTGATCATGAATCCCAAGGATTTACTAACCAGCTTGATTTCAGTCTTTATTCTTACTAGCTTTTTGTTTTTAGCTTTTCTTTCTTGCTGCGTTGTGTATTGTTTGTCGCCTATATACCTGAGGGAGGAGAATCCTTAACGCTTTATATAAAGAAAGTGTGTTGTAGCCAGAATCTTCAGAATAACAAAGATTAAACTTCAGAAACTACCTTCACTACTAAATGAAACATTTGCAATTGAAGGCTATGCAGTCTAGAAAGTAAGTTTAAAATGCACATCAAGAAAATGTTCAAGTCGTATATTGAAATATTTTTTTATAACCTTAAATATTTTGTAGCCTTTTATAAAGACACTTCTGGAATTTTTTCAGATATGTTTTGCTATGTAAAATTATTCAGGCTGATATTTTATGTATATATATGAAGTTTCCCTACATGGAAACTGTTCTTGCTTCAAATGATAATGTGCAAACCTTCTACCATCTCTTACCGTGTAGGATGGATTGTGTTGGGAGGAAGAAATAGTGAGCAGCTGCAAGCTGCTGTCTTCTGTGTGGTGTTACCAGGAGTCATGATTCCGATGGGAGATTGAGATGACTTTTGGTTTGGTTTTAGAAAGCTCGTTTAAGAAAGGAGGGGGGGTAAAAAAATGGAACAAGTGACCAAATGCTTAGTTTTCCAAGTGGGAGTGCTGAACTTGAAAGTGTAGTACCTGAATACACATCTGAAATGCAAATAATTCACATGCCAAAAGTTTTTTTTTTTTATGGCCACACAACTTTTATATTTAATCAGTAATTAACTTACAGAGTTTGAAGTAGACAGTGGAGAATTGTGATCCTGAAAAAGATACTAAGGCACTTATAAGCAAGTTATCACTTTTTTCTTCTGTTGCTCTGAGATTTGGATGAGACTATATTCTGTATGAAAATAAATACTTGCATATTGTTGAAACCTGACTGATCAAGTTGTAAAAATTTTGTAATATTTCAAGGAATGAGAGCTTACCCCTTTACAAGCATAAAAATTTTGCTTTCAAAATGCTTTTTTGAAATTTTTTTATGACCGCTTAATTAGGCCACGGAAGTCTTTTTGGTGGATTAAATTACACTTTTTTTTAGATTGAAGAAGTGGCTGGTAGATTTTCCTTTTTTTTCATTGTTAGTATCATTTCACGGCAGCTTTTCCATGATGGTTTTTTTTTTTTAAACATTAGTGTACAATAAGTGAGTTGAATTATCAAAAATAAAATGATGTTTCATAGTTCCACCTGCTATTAGTTCTTCAAATTCGTCTTGCACAAGCACACTGGAATAAATTTTTAGCTTCCAGGGTTAGGTAGACAGGAGGCTTTTTGTTTTGGGGGATTTGTTTAGGTCACTAGTATGTGGCATTTTTGAACAGCAAAGAATTCACACACTCTCCATTTCAGCTGGATAGATGTTACAAAGCCATGAGTGTGGTACTAGTGTCTTCTGACTATTTAATAGTGCTCCTCCCAGGCTGCTAAGGTAGCAAATGCGTAAGGGGTGGATGAGAGGAAGAGAATGCTTTATATAACTCTGACTTGTTCCAGATCAGAATTGACTGCAATAATGAAAGGAGTGTCCACACTAAAACATTACAGAATACCTCCAATGAAGGTAGTCGGCTGCGCACGGGTAAAGAACGTAATCAGAAGAAAGAGAAAGCGGACAGCGCAGATGGTCAACAGCCACTGGTGAATGGAGTACCCTAAACTGCATAATTCTGAAGTCATATTTCCTATACTGTTTCAGTAATTCCTATTCCATGTTAGAGAAACTTGTTAGGCCAAAGACAAATAGTAGGCAAGATGGCGCAGGGCATGAAATGAACATATGTTCTCTGTTAGCCTTTTTTAACATCAACAGTATGCAGTTGTTTTCAGAATAAGAAGTTATTCAAATATTTGCATAAAAATATCTGAATTTCTGAAAATCGCTTTCAAGTACATATTGCAGTTCAAACAATGAAAGATTCTTTTTTGTTTGTTTTAAAAATACTGAGCTGTGCATTGGTAAACTTTCTGTTCAGTTGTACCATTTTAACACATCGGGTCAAATCCACTGCTCAATTTCAATTTTCAGAATAAATAGTGTTTGCAGTAATCAAATTGGCTTCTGTTTTCAATCTAACTTACAAGTTCTCCATGAAATGCTATGTCGTTTTATGTCCTGTGTCAGTTCACATTCTGGTCCACCTTTTTCAATATTTTAGTGGACTCTGAAATATGTGTGATGTAACAATTGTCATTTTCATTAGCAAAAAAAGTTGTATGATCTGTGCCTTTTTTATATCTTGGCAGGTAGGAATATTATATTTGGATGCAGAAATCAGGGAAGATGAGTTGGTAACACTAAATGTAAAATATATGTAGCAATCCTTGTCAGACATTAGTACTTTATAGAAAAGTGCATGCTTTCCATAATTTTTTCCTTACATAAACATTGAGTTAGGCAGTTATAAGAATAGGAAATTTATTTTGCACTGAAGATTTGGCAAATAGTGTTATTGAAAAAGGGGTGTAATTTTTTTCTTTGTAGGCAGTACAGAAGCTTTTTTTTAAAAAAAAAAATAATTAAAAAACCTTTCCATTGTGGAAAACTAAAAACTCATTGTTACTGAGGGAACAAGTGTAACGTGTTCACAAGCTAGTAAAGTGTGCCTGCTGTTTGGCCAGATGACCAGTTTAAAGCGCTGATGTTTCTCATCCTCCCCAAATTTTTTTGAAATGCTTATTTTAATTCGAGGACTATCTCGGGAGAGCTAGGAAGAAAATCACCACATGTAATGAATGCCCTGGAAAGTACAGATATAGCAGTCAGATATTGGAGATAGAATAAAAATTCATCATATTTTGAGGTAAAAGGTCTAAGTTACCAGCCAACCTGAAGGTGTCACAAAATTTGATCCAAAGTACAGTCGTACACTACGGAAGGGTGGGAAATAGTGGGAGGAGCTGTGCTTTCTTTTATTTCTGATCCCACATTAAACTTGCTGGGCAAAACTGTATAACGATCTTCATCTTAATCCATTTTTATTTAGATTATTCCAGAATGAGAGCCACTGTTTATGTACAGAATTGTACAAACTTGACCTTGCCTCTGATGTATCTTGTGAGTTTTGTTTCTTTGCTTTTTTTCATTCTTTTTTTTCCTTGCATACAGGTGAGCATACTAAAAATGGCAACGAACTGCACATGATTTAACAAATATAAAAATGTCTTAAAAAGTATTGCCAAACATTAATGTTGATTTCTAGTTATTTATTTTGGGAATGTATAGTATTTGAAAACAGAAATTGGTACCTTGCACACATCATCTGTAAGCTGTTTGGTTTAAAATACTGTAGATAATTAACCAAGGTAGACTGACCTTGTAATGTAACTGCTCTTGGGCAATATTCTCTGTACATATTAGCTACAACAGATTGGATTTTATGTTGACATTTGTTTGGTTATAGTGCAATATATTTTGTATGCAAGCAGTTTCAATAAAGTTTGATCTTCCTCTGCTAACTGATGTTGATGCAATCCTTATAAATGATTGCTTTAAAAAAAATCTCAGTTTAAAGTAGAGAGAAAATATTTCTTTGTTTAGACTTTAACTGTAGCCATTGCTTATTTACACATTCTAGAAGACTTCCAAAATATTACCAATTTTGAAACATATGGCACATAATGCTCAAGAAAACGCAATCTAATTATGGAATGGTACAGTACCTGTTGGGTTGTCACACTACGTGCACTATATTTCTCACATCCAAGCGGTTGAGTTCACTAAGGTGCTAACTAGGTTAAATGTGAAATTACTAAACTGCAGTCTGACTAATTAGCTTCATTCCATTTTCAAGTGCATTTTGGGGTTATGACCTTTTACAGTATTTGTGTGCTTAACATGTATCCCTTTCAATTCAAATTCCAGTGTTTCTAAATGTTATTAAATTTCAACAAATTGAACTGTAAATCTAAATGTATAATTTTATTTTGAAAATTCATGTTGTTACAAAACTTAAAAGTGCAACAAATGTCTGATGCTTGAGTTCAGGTCCGTCCTACTGGTAACTTATAAAGTATGGTCTAATGAATTAAAATTATTTTTAAAATAAAGTTCTTTAAAAAGAGTGAGAGGTATTTGTGAATGATGCCAAAGTCTAAATTCAGTAGGTTTAAGCTCAGAGCCTATGAATTAGCAAATGCTGATGAAAAGAGAAAGTTTTTGTTTCCTTTCTTTACTAAATGCAGTTTTGTTAATAATGGTGGGAATTTAAACTTTTCAGAGCTGGTATAAAACCTTATCGAGGAAAAAAATATTTTTATACAGCTTTTTTGAAACAGGCAAAAATCTCTTTGAACACTCATGAGCTCAAGAAGCAAATAGGTGTAGTTTCTTGAATACAGAAATTATTTAAAGTACATAGTTATAGATGACCTTTTTCAGCATTTTGTGTCTCTAATATCAAATGTTGTGTACCGTGCTTGCTTTCAGCAAGCCAGAAACGAAATTAGATACTGCGAGTATGATACTGAGTGTAGACTCTGTGTTCTTTGTAGGAGCAACATGAGATATAACTTATTTTCCTGAACTGCAGTATGTTTCTCTACAAAACCCGTCAGTATTGAATATTAAAAGAGAATAGATTAATTAGCTTCCAGTGAGTATTCCTCAGTCACTTCAGGAACCCTGCTGTATGGTTCTGGTAAGCAGCATTCTATATTAATCTGCAAGAGGAAAGGTGGGTCTCAAATTTTTTTAGCCTCTGTATTGTTAAAGATTTTGTCTGTTTCTAGAAACAGTAAGACTTGTAGTGGAATATCTGTATTGAGGGGTGGGGAAAGATGTTGATGCTGGTTCTGGTGCCGACTTTAAGGAATTTTATAAAAAGTGACGAGGCATAACTTGATGTAATTTCTGCAGTAGCGGGTAATAAGCTTGTTTGCTTTCCACTTGAACTTAACAGTACTTAAGTTTTCATCCTAAATGCACTGGTCAAAGAGTCTTTTCTAGCTGTATTCACATCCATGAAAATCAGGATGACTAGAAGAATTTTAATACCTTAACAGCATAAGACAGCTCTATATATGTTATGAAAAGCGAGGTTAGTTCTTTAAGTGTTTGGAATAGATTCCATTTTGATCTGCAAGGTTCTCCTTGTTAAGAGTTTCACTAGGTGTAAGTGCAGTGTAGCTATGGCATTTTTATGCTGGTTTTGCCATTGAAAGAGTTAGATTGACTACAACAGCTCTTTACTCTTCAGCAGTATGAGTCTTTCACAGCAGCCTGTGGATCTTTTGGCTGCATCAGGATGAATCTTTTTTCTCCTAATGATTTTTAGATGTATCCCGCATCTGTCACTCTTGCTTTTATGGTTATGAAGATCACTCATCTTGAGCAATTCACGTTGAAGATATATTCATGGCTTAGTAGCAATTATTTGAATTTGTTGCCACTATTACTTCTTATGTTTAAAAATTTCTTTACAATAGGCTTCAAAGTAGTAATTTTTGTGTGCTTTGAGTACTGTATAGAAGTGGATAATAAAAAAGAGCAACAATTGTAGATTACTATTTTGTTTCTGCTGAGGATTCAATAGGGCAAGACTTTTCCTTACCATTTTGCACTGAATATAAGAAACTGATTTGCAATAGAAGCAGTTAAAGAAAAAAAAAAAAACAAACCTGTGGATGTAGTCTGTATAAATGACTAGGAACTCAACTGTTGTGGAAATAGTACAACAAAGAATTATTTGGGGTGGTTTGGGATGTTGGACATGCTTTCTTCACTAGTGGACTAAGGTTGAGCCTTAGGTGTAGAATACAGCAACGAGAATCAACAGTCCTAGATTTAATAAAAGAAAATTAAGTGGTCAACATAAAATGTGGGGGCAATTTTCTCAGATTCTCATCAGTCTCAAAAGTCCCATATTTGTGCATCAGAAATGCCTCACGCTATATGCAGCGTTACATGAGAGTAATCAACATGGAAAATCTTAATTGCGTGTAAAAATCATATGCTTCAGAAAATGAAGAATGTTTTGTCTGTATTAGACATTTGTAAGTATCTCTTCTTTGATACTATTGAGAATGGCTGTCTACTTTATATAGAATAATGAAATTGAGTCTGTTGTATGTTGTTGCTTAGATCATCAAGCTAATGCTGCATACAAATTAGGTTGAGTCACCCTTTAAACTTGTTACTCGATTAACCAAAATGGGGAAAAAAAGCCCACAACATTTGCATGTGTATATATAACTTGATTCAAGATTTCTTATGTGTTCAAATGGATGTTGTAGCGTACCTTTTTTCAAACTGCTTTGGGCAGCTTGGCTGTTTGGAGAAGCGCTGATTTTGGGTCATCTGTGTTTACTTTAAGTTTCTATTATTTTTTTTTTTAAGCACTGTACTTAGTCTACTCAAAGGGCCTTTTCTTAATAAAAGGAATGGAGATGTCTAAGGAAGATGTATATCAGGCTGTGTTTTTATTTCAAGTGTGCAGATATTTGGTGGACCTGTGGGATGATAGTGTTACCTAATTAATTCACATTTAGTGGATTATTGGGAAGCTCTAACTTAAGCACTCTCATCAAACTTAGTCTGTTTTGAGAGGAGTGTATTTTGATGTCCCAAAGTATCTATTACCTGCCTGTGTTGCACAATGAAGTGGGAAAATCAAGAATAAACTTGATTTTAACTTAGTGAATGAGACGACTAAGAGACTTTGCAACAGTTGGGGAGACGGGGACTGATTTTTTTCAAACTGCACGTGCAGCCTTTGTCTAGCCACTCTGATGCGTTTCTCACGTCTGTACTCTTCTTTCTGAGCTTCACCGTAGTAACGGGAGCCCATTGTGGTGAGCTTTGATTCCATGTTGTGCTAACAAGTCTGTAGCTGCTGTGCTCTGGATAGCTGTGGTCTTCCAACAGTTGCAGAGAAGACAGGAAAAGTAGTATGTAATAGGCACAATTCCAGTTTTCCCCATCTCCCTTGTTTTCCTTTTCCTAGGAAGTGTTTTCCTCTTCCCAGTTTGTCCTGGATGACATTAGATTTTAATAGGTATCCTGGAAAACACGATTCCTGTTCTCTTAAGAAATATTTTCACATTTAACTACCAAAGCAAAGTTTCTCTGTGGGAGAGAATGTGTTTGTATGTTTATTCTACAGAACAGGTTCATTCCAATGGCAGGAAAGCTTTCCTCAGTTAGCAGGAGAAGTCTAGAGAGAACAGGCCCTTTAAAGGCCAATACCTGTGTAAAATGCAATCTTTCTTTTCCCTGTATAGCACTTCAGAAAATGGGGTTCTCCTCCCTTACCAATACTAATAAAATAACCTCTAGTTTGGGGCTGTTTTAATAACTAAATATATGTGGTAATAATTGAAAAAGACCTTTTTTTAGGGTAACACAGGAGCAGCAGGCAAAGTGCAATATAACATCTGGCAAAGCAATCCTCAGGGGTTGGTTGGAGGTAAAAAAACCCAGCTTAAACCTGCCGTTTGATTACTACAAGTGACTTGGGGATTTCGAAAACTATTTTTATCCATAATACAATTTCAAACTACCTTTTAAAATGTTTTTATCCAAAGCATCTCATACACTCTGATTTTGAAAAGACTGAAGAATTCAACAAGGTAAACGAATTCAGTTGTAGGTTTCCAACAATTTTTAGTGCTTCGGTCGTGATTCTGTTCATTAAACCCAGATTAAAATTTTTAGCTAAAAGTGATTTTTTTTTTTTTTTAAGGTGACGGTTGTTCAGCTCTGGGACATGTCGGAGAGAGTTTTTTGGCTGGTATCTGTTAACAGAATGCCTCACTTTATGCTCTCTTTAAATGAGTAGTTTCTTCAAAATCACTTAATGGAAAAAAAAATTTACTGGGTTTGGCCACCTCCTTACTGCAAAAAAAGGCCGTCCTGCTCTGTGCAACAGTCTGCTGTCATGTTTGTTCTAATCCATAAATACGAAGTAAAGATCAATAATTTTTTTTAATGCATAACGACATACCTGTTGTTACTGTTGGTTTTATTGCAGTAATGCTGCTAAGGGGCACCCATCTAGCGTGGAGCTGTGGGGTACTGATCTTGCTTTATTGCATCAGTTCAAGTGAGTATTGGAAGGAGAAGAGTATTGCCATAGAAGAAACAAGTATTTTCACTAGCCAGAAGTTAAGTTCATAATTCTGGTGTCTTGGTAATGACTGAAAAATACTGAAAAATATCGCAGACAGTTAATTACTCCAGATACGATTGATCAGTCTTGATGCTTAAATGCAGCCAAATATGCGGTTTTTCCCCACAACTAAAGTTCCTGTTTCCCTCATTGTATGAGAAACAAATGCTGGTTGTTTCATCCCTGGCAGTCTATCTTGCTTTTATTTTACCTTTGTTCATAGATTCTTCTATTTTTTCCCTACATTGTCTTTATTTTTCAGCATACAGTTAAAGGATTTCTATAATCTGTTGAGATTTTATGTGTTTGCTTAGTACAGCAGGTGCCTTAAAATAGTGAGCAAAGATTTTTGGCTGATAACTTGCACTCACACCAGAAGTTAAATTCGGTCATCTGATGTGTGTAAAGGATCAGCCCACACATTAAGCTTTCATTTGATCCTTTGTGCATTGAGAAACCAGACTTCAGAGACTGCCTTTTCAGATCTTGGTGAAAGGCCGTCAGTTGCTGCAAGTGTCACTGTAAAATGTTTCTGCACTATCTACATGAGGAAGTAGTTCTGGTTTTAAAAAGGAAAAGGAAAAAAAAAAAAACAACCACCCCAACCAGAACACTTTTCCAGGGTGTGTATGTGTGTGAGCTCTAATGTAGATATAAACGTGATTCATAAGTACGTGATGCAGCATGTATTGATCAGCAGTGACCATTAAACCTACATGTATGGCATGTCTCTTTAAACATGGTTATGTTCTCAAATAATTCTTACCAAACTGATTGTCATATATCTCACCTCATGAACTTCCTGTGAAACCTTTACAACTTCTTCAAAATTTTCTATTCTTCTGTCTCAATTATTGGTGGGGAGGGGCAACACAACTGTTAGTGTGAACTTTGTTGATCACAGTTCTGCTATACGTTACTTTCAGATTCTCTATTTTGATATATGTTCCATTCTCCCTAGTCCGATGCTTCTTTTTCCCAAAGGAATGTTGTATGGCATGAAAGAGGCAAGTTGTGCCCCAGGACAAATAGAGAATTTATACACGTGGGGCTCCTGATGCTACTCGCTGAGGAATCATCCAAAAGACTGAAGTTGTTCAATACCTTAGGTTTCAGTTAGGCCATGATCTCACTTCTGTTCACAAGGAGCTATAAAACTGTGAAATGGCTTTCAACAAACTCCATCGCTGGAAGCTATTAAAGCTGTGAATGTGTAAGTTTCTCACATGGAGAGAGAAAAAAGGCAAGCAAATAGGAATACTGGGTTTGGGGTGTTTTCCTCAATGTGGAGTCCCACTGTGATTTGCACTTTTGGCTTAATGAAAAATAGATGTCGTGAGGCAACAAGGTTTACTGATGCCACGTTTTTTGGAGTAGTGTAAATGAAAGGTGATCAACAAGTCTCAGAGCCACAAATCACTAGAGTTTGGGGAAAATACTCCATTATCTCTATATTTAGGAATGTTTTGCTCTTTTCTGCACAACTGCTGCAGGTTGCTGTCTGAAACAAGATGTTGGGATAGAAGCATTTTTGCTTCTGTCTGATAAAGCTGCCTTTCACCACACTTCTGTGTTTCAGTTGCGGTCTCATCTTTATCTGAAACAAACCCAAAAGTTCTGCTGGGATACGTAAGAGAAATACATCTATGGATATAACACAGAGTTTTCATGTAGCCTGCACCTTATAGGTGAACAGTAGGGCTTTTAATCTTGACAATTTCCACCTGAATGGATTCTTTAATTTAAATTTCACAGCTTTAGTTCTTTACTCATTGTGGTTCATGGAGCAATTTGAAGTAGTATAATTGAATACAACAGACATCTATGCTTAACCTTGCTAGCCATCAGTAGTCACAATTCATAATGACTATAAATGCCTTCATAATGAAAGATAATCAGTATGAAAATGTCATTGCATTTAATTAATTATGGATATTTTGATGGTAATGAGCTAATCATTATGAGCTTTCAGGTTTTGCATCACCAACTGAGCATGTTTTAAAAAAAAGTGAAGTGGCATCCAGCAACTTTAGCGTAAAACTGAAAGATGTATATGAATCTCTCTTAATCTTCTTCAAGCCAGTGAGTAAGTGTCACTTCATCACTGCAGCATTGTTTCTCTTCCCTTTCCTCTCCTGCCTTACTCTTCCCTTCTACCCCTACCTGTCAGCTTTTAGTATATTTAAAACCCTTAGTCTGATACTGTAAAACTCACTAGATCTTTTCAATATGATATTGACAAACCCCTTCATTGTCAGTGATGTGATTGAGCTAGAAATGCTGGATGGTTTGCCATAGGATCCACCTTGCCTAGCATTGTTGTATCTGATCTGAACTAGTTTTCTAGTTTTCCCATGTATGCATAGGAAGAAAAGAGCAATTTGGCACATCCTAAGAGAAGGATTTTACCCCACAGTAATGTCTCTCCCACTTCTGCTGGCTAAGGAAGGCTCCAGGGCCAGTAGCTTATGCTGAACTACTCGCATATTGGACTGCTGAAGTTAAATGACAAGAACTATATTATTTCATAAAGTCAGTGAGAAGGGAATTGCAATGTTAATTTGCTAGTATCAATAAGATAATATCTATAAACACAGAAAGGGCTCAGCATGTACAAAAATTGTCAGCCTGGTTCCATAATTGGCTCCCAAAGAGAAAGGAGAAGCAAAAATACTTTTCACTTAGTATGTTTCTGTATTACCTTAGTATCAGTGTACCCTCACTGCTATCACTGACACCTGCCCTAAGTAAAGAGGTCTTATGAAGTGCTTGATACCATGTTTAATGAACTGAATTTGGCCACCAGTAGTGTCTATGATAAATATGAGACTGACAATGCAGCCAGTCTTGGCAGTGCTGTTGGAACCAAATGATGCTTTGCAGCTGCTGTGAAAGTGTCAGGTAAGGGATGTGATATCAAGTTTTACAGGAATTAAATATATAGACATGTACTATTTTTTACTATCTTAAATGTTTAAGCCCTTTCCACAGAGGACCTCATGATTATCAATGTCTGTTACTAAATAGCAAATTTTAAAAATTGCTTAAATATTTTGTTCAGTGACTGGATTAGATGTCTTGGGGTTTTGTCCCTATCAGCTGACTTCCAGCTGTTTACAGAAACATGCAATTAGTGCCAAACAGAGAGATGGTTAGTTGCAATATATTCTATGCTGAGCCCTTAAAAAAAAAGTCTTGAATTTGTGTTTTCTTTCTTTAATTAGAAACAGTCCAGTCAGAAAATTTAGTTTGTCTTTCCCACTTACTTTACAAATCTAAGTGCAAAAAAGTGGCACAAGGGTGTTTAGATTCACTTTCGTAAATGTTTCTCACTGAAACAAAATAAATTACTTAAGATTTTGGATGACCTGATTTTAGCTTTTCTGTTAATTTCAATATAAAGATTGATTAGTTTTAGGAGAAAAAACATACATGAAGTCAATGATGCTGCTTTCTGGCGGAGTTACCTTATCAAAACACACTAGAGACAACAAAATGATAACTCTCTCTACTTGAGCATTGTTCCTGGAATAGAGATCTTACATATTTCTTTTTTTTTTTTTTTAAAGGATGCGATCACCTAGACAAACAAATCTTAATTCCTTGTCATGTAGGAGAGCTCCTTAACATAACTGAATGCTTGACAAATAAATGTTGTCCTTCAGAAACTAGCCATGAACTGAAATGTTATCTGCCACTTTTGGACAGTAAGTATACTTCTGTAGATTACTGCCTCATGCTGCTTCTGGTCACACAATACGATTTTCATTTCTGTTTCTTCCTTTAGTTTTTCAGGTCACTCTTCAGAATAAGTGTAACCTTGCATTTATTTCTGCGTATATATTAATACAGAAAACATTGATAAGGTGTTGGCTGGCTATCTTGTCAACCCGAGCACAAGCAAAGAACAAGTGATATGATACAAATAAACAGTCACATATGTTAGTATAAAGAATGGAGTGAAGGCTTTATTTGTGGAAAGAGGGGGTTAATCCAAAATAGCATTTTCACAGAGTCACTGCTATGAAGAAAACGTGAAGGAACCAGATGTTCCTTCAGGAGGTTGATTGGCTATTTAATAGCTACTGAAGCCAGTTGAGAAGGGCAGTTGCTCAGGTGCGGGAGCCACAAATTCTTCTTGGTAGAACCAGATGATATAACAAGTGGGAATTGCCACTAATTGATGCTTGGGAAATTTAGCTCAGACATTAGGGGAACAAGTTCATTAGGAAAGTAGTGCAACTCTAGAACAATTCATCAGAAAAGGTGATAGAGTCACCATCCTTGGAGAAACTTAATGGTTTAGGACTTCCTGATATAATTCAGCATACCTCCACTGGTTTCAGAGATGATATCCAGTTTTCAGGAAGAGCTGCCTTAATGCAGATACGGAACCCCAACAGAATACTTGTAAACTAAGATGAATTCACTTTCTGCTTGTTTGTACATGCTCAGGAGCAAGCAGAGGTCAGGATCAAACTTTTGACATTTTTCTTCTAGTTGAGCAGCTTCACATTCCAGTAGTAGGGCAGCTGTAATTACTACTAGCTAGATAACTTTTGATAGAACAAAGTACCATTCAGTTTGAAGCCATCAGGATGGGTCATACTGCAGAAATAAAATGTTTTAATAATACTCATTTACTACTTCGGTCGCTATATTATGCATAAAATACACATCACTATAGTGAGAAGAAAAAGAAGCTGCACAGTGAAAATTGTAGCACTTCTGCTCATTTTTAGGACACACACTCAAGCAAATGTTAAAATTTAAATATGCTTATTCAGCTCTGACTGCTTGATTCCTTATTCCAGTTAAGCTTTTATTGTTTAGACATAAATATCAAGGGCTGACTATTTTACAGAATTATTTGTTCATAGGTTAATTAGCTACTTGAATGGTCCCGGACGTACAACATATGTCCAAAAAAAATTCAGACACTTACTGCCCTGGGAGCACATGCTGTTTGCCTTGTAGCAATCTGTTGGCAAAAGAGAAGCGCTTAGCAGATATTAGACTCATGGCACTTGCATTTCTGTAAGATGGTCTTGAATTTCACTACAAATAAAATGAGGTTTTAGGAAAATGCTGCAAAAGTTACTAACTCAAATAGATAAATTGCATTCATTTGCAGGATTTTGCCACTATTTTTAAAGAAGCTCCTACAGGACTTGGATTTTTTTTAAATATTTATTTATTTTCTTCCCCCAACCCCTGGGCCCAGTCAAACCCCAGTTGCTTCTGAAACCGACCAAACACTTGGATTATTCAAACTCAGGTCAAATTTGAGACTTGATCTTTCTCATCTGAGTTCATTTCTAGCACCTACTTTTTTTCCATTGTGTTGCTGGTTGAGATATATACGTGTCTGTCTTAGAGCCTCATCTCTTCTAGCTAAACCTCAACATACATCTCAGAATGATTCCTAACTAATGCAAATTTCTGCTGGCTCTACAGGGATGCAAATGATGTTTCGCGTGCTTGTGTTTGTGGCAGGAGGACTTTTTATTTTGGGGTGTCTGCCACTGTGTTGCTGTTCCTGTTTGCATAAAAGGTAAGCATTAGAGCATGACCAGACCAAAGTGACGAAGTACTACTTATAAATGTAGAAAATATGGACAACTGACATGTTTGAAGTCAGTGAGGGGAGAAAAGATTGTGTAAAAAGGCAAGAAACTAATGTGCAAACATAAAGAAGGGATCCTTATGTTTTGAAGCTACTTAACCAGAGAGTTAACTTGGCTTAAGGAAAAAAGTTTGTTAATGCCCTGGTATTCTTTCTAAAGACCCAGTTATAAAGGACTTGGACTTAATCTCACTTCCCTTGCTTGGGAAGTTGCACGTAAAACACAAAGGCACACTGCCTGCAGGTTAGAAGAGAAGTCTGTGTGTGAAGCCCTGAGAGGAGCTTGAGCAGTGGGGCCTGAACTTGAGTTCAGCTCTGCAGAGAGCAGATCTCCTGGGCCAATACACTGAGGTAGGGAAGACCAGGCTTTTGCTCCCTTGACTCTCCAGTTATCATCCTCCACTTTCTGCCCTTGCTCCCCAACGAAGGCTAGTATGTTCATATATGTTAGAGGAACCTGGTTTCCATTCTCTCCTTTGGCAGGAAGGCAACACCAACGAATGCCAGTTGTGAGTAAAAAATGTGGCAAATGAGATTTAAAAGAAATTCAAGCTATTGGGCAGCCTGCAACACTGCATAAGGTCCATCCTGTTCAACCCAGAATAGGTTTTTAGAACAGTGTCCTGAGTACAAAGAAACCCCAGAACATCAGTAAAAAAGAAAGGGAAAGTTTTGAGGAAAAGTTAATTTTACTTTGTAGCATGAGTTTAAAAACAAGTGAGAAAAATTCCTGCCGCTTGCCTTAGCTCTCAAAAATCATGGGGAGAAAGGAGACACAAATGCTGCTTTTACTTCTGCCTTCAAAGGCATTTCTACAAAAGAGTGATGTTGCCTATTTGCCTATGGTTAAACAGTTGACTGCTGCACAGGAAATGACTTGGGCAAGCAGGAATGAATTATCTGAAAGATATTAGGGAAGGAGTGAATGAGAAAAAGCAATTAGTAAAGAAGAATAAGTAGAAATGTACCTGTGTGGGGTAGACCTAGAGTTATGCAGTAAGACACACAAGGAAAGGATGAAGTAGTAGGCCTGACCAGAGTAAGAGAGATGGGCTGGGAGTGTGCTTGGGAGAAAAGCGAATTAATTATCTCTAATGCTGCTAATGTGAAGTGCAGGTTTTTTCATGCATAGGGCACATTACAGCCTGTGAGTGCTATGCAAGCAGTTTAGCTTTTGATATTGTGAAGAGTTTTGGCATGCGTGTCTGTTCTTATGATAATGGAAAAACATAAGGTCCATGAGATCAAAATCATCAAACTAAGATGGATGTATTAACATAACTGTGCTTTATTATTCTAAGGTGGTAGTTGATATTGAATGGCTAATGCTATAGTTTGGTTAATATGACAGAATTGTCTTTTTTGTGAAGATTTTTTTTTTTCCCCTTCAGTGTTAAACTTCTGCTTTACTAAGATATTAGTAGTCTGTGTGGGATCATATACATGCACGTACACACACACACACATAGACTTTACTAATGTGGCTGCTTAGCAGATGGCTATTTGCTATGGAGTTCCACATTTAGACAAAACCTGCTGTGAAAATCTCCACATTACATCTTACACTGTGCTCAACAGCTGATGTTCAGCATACAGATAGCTGCACTGAGTCATCGGTGACTCTGAAAACAGGAGGCAAAGAATTAACATGAAATTATCATAAATTTTCTGGAAAATGAATTAATATATGTTCATTTTGAGAGAATTCACATTAATGTTTAAATGATCATTTCAGTGTTTTTTCATAGCCACTGAAACTAGGAATATTGCTGTTCTGCTATGACTTGTTTTTTGCTTTGTTTTTTAACACAGTGATTAACCAGATGCTAAATGGTTTTAATTTCCAACATCATATATTTGAGTTCTAGGAAAGGAGTAATCCTATAACATTACAACTTTGAGTTTTACCAGTTTTAGAGACAGTTTCTAGAGGATATGGCTTTGAAAAGCATTCCTGCAATGACCCCGAAACCTTCTCTCTGGATGGAAATTCTTTTGTTTTCAACATTGTACGGTCATTGTTGAGAGGGTCCTACATACAATGCCAAAACTGTTCTGCAATGGGTGTGCACCGGAGTAAAATTTGTTCTCTAGAGTTATCAAAAAAGAGGGCTTTTGCTGATAAGATTTGGGATAATTGATTAATTCCCCTGTGCCTCTTTTAGAGCAAATTCCAGGGTTTCCCATAGGAGTCGGTTTGGGTTTTTTGTTTGGTTTGGGTTTTTTGTTTGGTTTGGGTTTTTTGTTTGGTTTGGGTTTTTTGTTTGGTTTGGGTTTTTTGTTTGGTTTGGGTTTTTTGTTTGTGGTTTTTTTTAATATAAAGAGAGAGAGAGACCAAACCTGAGCAACTAGCCCTGGAAAGCTTTTGTGCTACATAGTCAGGGGTGGCTATTTGTCAAGAGATGCCCAGGACTAGGACAGCAGAGGTAATTCCATAACATGGCCAGACTGACCATGTAGGAGCGTGGAATTCCTGTAAAATTGATAGAGGGAGCTGAGTGCTCCTCCCCTTGCCACACTTCATCAGCACTAGTAATCTCCCAAGTCAGTGAGACTGTTACACAGTTTCTCAGTGGGGATGCAGAAGTATCTTCCTCCTTCCAATGGTATTTTTCATGCAGGAAGCAGAATCTACATCTACCCCTTCCCTGGTAATTGACAGTTTCTCTTGTGTGCTACCAACATGACATCTTTTCTTGAACTGTGTTCTCTGGTGCTTTTGCTATATCCATAACTGTGCTATCATATCTTACTTCTCTCAGTTTTGTTAGTCTTCATTAACAACCATGTGCAATGATGCGTAGATAGAGACACTAAAGGTTAGGAAAATGCAGGTGCCCTTAACTAGTGCTATGTTTGAATACTACTGTGTAGATTTTAAAAATAGAGTAAGAATTTGAAAAGTCTTCATTTCCTTCTGCTGAATTCCTTGTACAGCTGTGGGAGGCAGGCCATAGAATTTGGTTGACTAGTTACTAGGGAAATTTCTGGTCACGGTATGAATCACGGCGAGCTGAAATTCATGAAGAAAACCAAAGACCTAGGGAAAGCTTATTGAAATGCTTTTCCTAGCCTTAATCTGTTTATGTTTTAGTGATGAAATCTTGTGATGGCCCCTGGAATTTACTGTAGCTTTGTGTTTTTTTCACTGGAGCTAGGATTTCATGGCTACAGTCTCAGTGATCTTCTCTAAACGCCTTCTTTGGAAGTCAACTAATTTCAGCCGTTTCTTTAATTTGTTGCAGTCATTGTCTCAATCCTTTACGAAGGCCAAACAAGAAACTGTTGAACATTGTGTTGAAGAAAAAAGCACATAGAGATGAGGCTTATGGCCCTTTACTGGATTGACTTAAGGAAGACTCTAAGGACCATAAGAACAAAATAAAAAAAAGGTAAACTAACCTTGGAGTATTCTTTTGTTCTTTGAGTTCATGATTCTTATCTTGTATCAATTCTGTATAGAATACTAAACATACATGGTACTAAATGCCCGTTGCTTCCCAGTCCAGTAAACTTTGTCAAAAGGCACTATTTATCAGGGTTCACCTTCAATTTCTGTTGTCAGAGAAGTAATGAGTCTGCAAGAATTTGACAGGACAAGCATCTGCTGTCCTCAGATGCTAAATGACAGCAGAGCAAGCCATGGACAATATTACAGTCCTAAGTTTAAGTCCTTTGCCATTTCAGTGTTCCTTATCCCATGTGTAAACTGTGTTGCATGGGAAAGCGGAAAAACAAAGTAAGGTTTTGCTGCTTTCAGGAGATGGGGATCCATTTACAGGCGCTGAAGAAGTCTCTCCTTCTGTATGGGCAGGGGTGTTTTGCAGCTGATATGTTCACGTAGCTCCACGTCTTGGCATTCTTCCTCAGTGCTGAAGAGCAGTTGACTACTGAATTGAATGTAATCTGAGAGTGAAATGGTATTTACTCCACATAAGCATGCCAAACTATAACCTATTAAAGGTGACAAGATATAAAAATGTCAGTGAGGTCATTAAACAATAAGGAAATATTTCAGGGAGAGTATTGATTTGGCAAAAATGTAAAAATGTCCCTAAATCTAGTTACACTGATGTTCAGTATTTTTTCTCCCTTTGGTGTAGAGGAACATCCAGCTGATCTTGAAGACCTCAAGTAAATGGACACCAGGATTACTTGAATATGCCCTAGAAAATGAGATATTTAGTTTTAGTATCAAAGTAATACAATGTTGTCTACCCTTGATAATGCTATTGATTTTGCAATATGTCTTCATTTCTAGTTCTTCATGCTCATTCCATATCTCCTGTACAAAAAAACCTAGTAATAATAAATGGCAAAACTGCTCGTGGCAACTCCTGAATAATAAAGCCAGTCTTCTCTTATCAATATAGCATCCCTGTGGAGGGATATAAATATACCAGTTAAGTGTCTGTCTGTTTAGAGGTCAGTCTTAGAATATTATCAGGATTAAGAAGAGTGTTGTCATTCATTAAACTCGTAGTGAGTGGCAAGCTTGCTCTGTTTTAGTGTTGGATGGCACCATAGTGCAACTCTTACCGAGGAGAATGGCCAATTCCTTACCAGGCTGCAGAGGATTTGGGAAACCTGCTGTTGGGCCACTGCTTTAAAGATATGCCTGGCAAAAATACAAAGTACTTGAGGAAGCTGTGGTATTGTTTTCTCTAGCATTGTTTTTCTCCATGGTGTATCATTGCACCATGGAACTTTCTTTGATCTTTGGATGACCTGTCTCCCAAGGTAGGCAATTTCAAAATGGAGTTTCTTTCTGTTTCCCTGTAGTGTAACAAAAATGAAAGAAAAAAACACCTAAACACCTAAAAAGAGTGTCAGTAGAAATCAGTATCACCCATAATAATGAAATCAGTGGTCATTTTTTGGAAGGTCCTTTGAAGTCAATGCAGCAGGATTTCCAAGAGCTACAACTGGGAGGAATGGAGCTTTACTCCTAAGCTGGACAGAGAATAAATATTATGAGTGATTTTTTAGAAACTCTGTGTACTTTCAGAATTCTCTATTTAATTTTTTTTTTCCTTAGTTTCATCAGCCTTAAAAAAGGCATCACTTAATATCCCACTGTAATAGGGGTGGAATATGCATATGGGCAATCTCATGAAATTGTTGGAGTACTTACTGGTAGTCAGACATAACTATATGCAGGAGCTTTAAAGACTGATATGGCAACCATTGCCAGTAGTGTTGTATTGCAGGTGACTTGGTTATGATTTTGCAAGCAAAGGAATTATGATTTTGATGTGAAGCAACAGAATGCATGAGACTGAATAGGACTCTGTTTGCCTTCCAAATCTGATGTGTATTTGCTGTTTCTTGATGTTATTTTTATGAATGGTGAAGTATGTATATAGACATTTTGACAAAGACAAAAACAGTTTCCTGCTACATGAATTTAGGGGCACTGTCACAGCTGAAACGTGCATGTGACAAACCACATAGATCCTCATGGCTGATGATGGTTATGGAGAGAGAACGCTGTGCTCTGGAGAAAGTTAGGCTTTCATATGGTGCTTCATGATTTTGATTTGAAGGGTAATAAATTCCTTCTGTTTCCATGTCATTGACAGCACAACTGCTTTCAATGTCACATAACATTCTGACAAAGGGACACATACTGATAAAACAACTGTATTTAACAGTAAGCAATCAATGCATCTGCAGTAAACCGTATCTGGCAGCACCAGAACAAAATGAGCATAAGCAAAATATATGCACTGTAAGAGGAGGAGGTGAGATGAAAAAGACACAGCAAGGGTTATCTTCCTCCTAGTGGGACAGTTGTCAAAAGCACGGTATGTGGATTTGGGCCCTGTCCCTTTTCCATGTAGCAGCTTTGTAAAGATGTTCTAAAGAGCTAGAAGTTTTGCTTTTCAGTTGGAGGAGACAAAAGCTCTGGCTTTAAATTTTAATTTCTATAGTAGCTTGACAGTTCATTGAATCAATAGCTGTCAAGCGTGAGTATTGCATAAATAACTTATCTATTGCATAGGTATCTGCCTAAAATGTCAGAGTTGCTACTTCTTTATTATCGAAGGTCAAGATTATCACCTTAGGGTCAAACCACAGATACACATTCACAAGCCTGTGTGTGATGCTAACTGTACTGACGTTGCCACATAAACGCGGATGTTTTGATCAGGTGATCACTTCCACTAGTAAGTATTCAGATCCCTTTGATAATAATTTGTTTGGTTGGTTTTGTACTCCTGGACCTTGGCATAATACAGAACAATTTCAACATGGAGTTACCCCAGATCTACCTGGAATGTGATTTTTTTTTTTTGCCAGTGCCTAAACTGCTGATGTATATCTTGCGTACCAAGCTGCATGTTGCTGAGCCAAACTCAATTTTCCTTTTGTCCTTTCTGTCCCTTCAAAGATCTCAATTAGGACGCGGGTCAGCCAGAAGAAGGCACAAGTATTCTTACAAGGCTCTTGACAGTGCCTTTGTGGCTAGCGAAAAAAGCTGCTGAGGGTTGGGTGCGGTTCCCAAGTCTGCAGAGCAGAATTTCTACCTTCCAGGCCCAGGAAGAGACACCTTCGGTACTAAAATCAGGGACCACAAGATGGTGCTGTAGGAAAACATTTTTCCCTCGGTGGTTTTGGTTTCTGGAGAACTTTATTGATTTCAAGCTTTTACAATGTGGTTCATCAAGTCACAAAAAGGCAGACAGTGTACAATAGTGCAATGGTCACTCAGTAGAAAAGACAACATAATACAGCATATGATGACAAGGCTTTAGAAGACTTACAAGATATACAAACTATTGCTTGTGGCTTTAGAGCTGCTCTGTCTCCTATTGAACTGATACAGAGTGAAACAAAAGAGCTCTCAGTGGAACATCCCTCTTTATCTCCACAAAGATTAAACAAATACAAGGCTAAACAACCTGCCCCAATGCACAATAGCTGTGTCCAAGAGTGGATGCTGCTACCCTAGAGACAGGCATTATGATAGGGCTTCAACAGCAGTACAGCTCTTTCACCACACCACCCGGAGCCTGCGCCACGTCTAATGGCAAAGGGTTTATCTCACTTTCTGTTCCCTCTAAAACCTAACCCACACCTTTAACCACATTCTGTAAGATGACGAGAAAGAGTTGACATGGGTTTTGGGAGGCTTTAACGTGATATGAAATAACTGCATTACACTGCAGGCAATTGTGGCAATATCTGGTCCTTCCCTCCATCTGACCTTTAGAAAGCTTTCAAAGTCATGAGATTTGAACTTAAAAAATAAATACAGTGAAATGAAACCCAAGCTTCTCAGAGTAATAGTGAGAGAACAGATTTTAACCATAAAGCTCAAAAATCTGAAGACAAATACAAATTTGTATTTAAGAAAAATCCCTGTGATTGGGGAACTCGTCTCGTATTTTTGAAGGCTTGAGGTTCAGTTCTGAGGCCTGTTTTAACCAGCTGAGATTCATGCAATGCCAGGCAGTGCAGATATAATAGAAGAACATAATTCATTACTCAACAAATTTTTTCCTAGCTTGCTTTCATCTAAGAGATGCAATTTTGAAATGTTATGGTTCTTCTGATTCTTTGCTGAACTAGGCTTGGATGAACAACTAAAATGAAGTACAAAGGTCTCCCTGGAAAAAGTATTTCTTGTCCTCCTGCAAGGTCCCAGTGGAGCGACCAGCTCTGCCCAATTCAGTTTTGCTTCTGATCTTTGTGCTCCAAAACTTTTTTGTTCTCACAAAACACTGGAAAAAATAAAAAATGGTTTCTGCCAGATGAAAGTGAAAAACTGTCCACAGCTGTACCATTCTAGCCTTCTAAGTTTCATTGTACTGCTTCCAAGTCCCTTAACAAAAGGCTTGTTTCTTATGGCTCTGCTTCCTCGCAGAATCCGCTGTCCTATATGTATCTCCCATCCAAGCAGATAAATCTTTGAGCCTGTGTGTATGTACTATTCTGTGTACAGGTACATGGAACGGAGCTTCACTCTGCAACAGTTGTTTCCCTATAGTATCAACCACCACCACTATCCTGGTAGCTTTGTGGGTTTGGTAGTGTCAGTTGACATTCAGGCAACATGGGAAAGATGATGGCAATTCTACAAAGAGCTGCCCTCTAAAAGGGAGCATGGCTACAGATGTCAGAGACCTGCTGCATCCTGTCTCCCTGATTTTCAAGGATGTGATTTTTCAGTGTGTAAGGCCAGAGTTGTTCAATATTCCACCTAGTGTAGATCGTCGGCTGAGTTGAAGTAAAATGATTCAAACAACGTTCCTTTAGAAAAGGAATTTTCTGATGCATCTGCTTCGTCTGCCATTTAGCACTGCATTCTTGTCCAGGCTCCTGTTAAGGGTTTTACTGGTTCTCCAAGCTTTTACAATGTTCATATTCCAGGTACTTGACCCAGCACTAACATGCATGATCTAAATGTGGCATGAAGGAACTAAGCCAACTGAAAGGACAGATAACATCCTGTGCTTAGGACTTATTGCACAGCTAGGAGTTGTGGGCAGATAATACATAGATATAAAATGCTCTTGCTTCAGTTAAATGCACCAGGTAGGTAGCAGCATCACTGAAAAGTAATTTCTCCAATTAAACATGGCCTTATGAATGGCAGTAGCTAAGCATATAAGAATTGTCGTTGGCTATGCGGTGCATCTTTCCCCATCATCTTCAAGCAAGGGCAGGAGAAAGTTCATTCCCATTCCTATCATTGGGTGCATTGTTAGCTGGTATTTCAAGTTATTTCAAGTTATATTTCCAGGATACCAAACTGATAAGTTTAAAGAATGACAGAGCTCAGTTTGAAGGAGAGGGAGCTCCTATGGTCTCTGTGAACAGCTATCAGAAGCAAGGAAACCCGAGAACCTGGGGAAAAACAGTTACTGGGATGGTGTTGACCAGTTATTTTGGTGACACAGTAGGTGACTGAGACTTAGCTTTTCAATAGTGAATAAGCATGGCAAATTACTGTTATGGTCCTCCTCGTTCATAACAGTCCTAGAATGCTATAAAATGGCTATGATTAAACCATGAAACATCTGGGGTTGTGGCACATCAGCTAAAGACCAGGCTGTGCAAGCTGCAAAGGAAGAGAAAGAAGATCATGGGAAAAATGACCTTATGAAAAATGATATGGAATATTTTACCAGAATGCAACAGAATCTTTTTCCTATTTGGCTTTTTCAATTTATTTTTGTTAGTGTGGTCACATAAAAGTCACAGCAGCTTCTACAACCATTTATCTTATTTTTTTATCAATAAGCTGAGATTATTTTTTTAAAAGCATAACTACAATTAATCATAACTCATCAGTGCAGCTAGCTAGGAAGTAAAAGGTTAACAGCAAACTCTGTTTTACTGGTTAAAGATGCTACTATAGCAGCATTTGCTCAAATGGTTGTTTTACACATGCAGTGGCGTCATCCAGTTTAAATCCTGCTGTGTTTCTTTGCCAACAACTGCTAGTGAACATTTGCCCACCTTCCCTGCTGCTGAGTAGTATCAGGATTAGATGCAGGGAGGCGAGCAGGCTTACAACTTCATCTGTTGGCACCACAGGAATGCAGGAGCAGAACAGCATGGCAATAGGGAAAACTTTCAAAATCATCAATTTTAAGGTCTTACCTCAAAATGGCTATTTCCTGGCTGGGGGGAAGGGTATCTTTTCCCTAAATGTGCAAGGAAAAAGAAAAAAGCAGCAAGAAGAAAATCTTTTTCAAATAAAGACATGATGGGCATTTATTTATTATCCAACCTAGCAGGCAGGTGGATGTCTGCAAATCTGTACTGGGAAGTAGATTTTGACATGGGAGGAGTGCCTGTCAAGAAAACACAGGTCTTATCTGGCTCTGTTGGGAATAAAAATTTAGGGAGCTTTAGTACATCTTGGACTTTTTTAAGATGATGGATGGCTTGCAGCAACAGGCATTTTCCTCCCCTCACCAAAGGAAGCCACTTTTCCCTCAGTACTTAGCAAAAGTCTCTTTGAATGACATGATTATAGAGAATCACATTCTGAGCAAAGAGACTGGTAGAGACAGACAGCTGTTTTCTGAGCATTTATATTAGTTTTTGCCTGCACTTAAGAACAGCTGGAATCTACTCCCTGAACTCCATATATTTCTTACCTGCAAACATATGCACCTATATCTGACCTTCTCAACCACTTGTCTGTACTTACGGGGCAGAGGAAAGGGAATGTGATGTGCCAAAGGGCCAAAAGACAGGAAAAGGAAAAGGTGGCATCACCCTTTCCATTGAGTCCCTGGGCAGGAAGCTCTCAATATGCTGGTTTGATTCAAACATGTTGCTACAAGGGATGAAGTGGGCTGCACCCCCTTTCCCAGCAGAGCTTTCTCAGCTGGCTGGCAGCAGACAGTTGAGCTGGGAAATGGGGGTAGCAGGCAGATATTGCTTTTTAACTATAAACATAACGTTAATGGTTCCTCATAGGTTTTTAAAGTAGCTGAGTACAGAGTTAAACAGAGAAATAATCCGTCTCCCATACTATCTTTTCTCATTGTTTGTTCTCTGTAAACACATGGCAAGCATCTTCGTTATTAACTTTGAATTTGAGTCCCCTGTGATTTGTCTGATGATAGTGATGCCTGTTCTTCATAGCTGCTTCAGTATTTCACCTCCCATGCTCAAACGGTGTTCAGCTATAGCACCAAACAATCAGCTTAAATTGCACATTGGCAACTACAAAGTAATTGAGATTTTTTTCAGATTAAAATAGATTGTGACAAACTAGGCTGACGGCTCCAAAGCAGCTGTTATGGTCTGCAGAGTAACAGTGGTGTGCATTAAAGAGGTCGTGACCACATATTTATGCAATAGACCTAATAGCTCTAAATGATCTGTTATTATCTATCAATTAAGTAATATATACTGTTAAGAATGCAAGGATAAACCCAAAGGAATTATTATCTGCTGCATCAATTTTCATATTTTTATACTTCAAGAAACTTTTTTTTTCTTAGAACAATTGCTTTTCAATTTGCTTAATGCAGTTAATAAGAAGCATACAGCCAATACTGAATGACATGCTTAGAATTTGCAAAGTCTGCACAAAATACTATGTTAAGTTTAAAATATCATCTGTAGCTTGTCTTGACAGGTTAGAGTTGCTACAGTATTAATCTCACATTTATGCAATTATTTGGAACAGCAGTAAGAGGCGTCACAAGTAACTGAATTTTCCTTGTTTCTTGGGCATCCCTGTACCATCCAGAGGATTGTTTACTTTACTGTGGTCATGGGCTGATGTTCAGGTCCTAGCACTAGTTTAGTGAGTGGAATAGCTGCTCTTACCACTCACCTGCTCCAGGCTGTTTTGCTGTTTCAGCGCTACTTCTGGTTTTAGAGCTGACTTGGTGCTACCTGCAAGACCAGTTCTTTGGGTTTCCAAACTTTTTGATCACATGCCCCTATCAGTAAAATATTTTTGAGCATGTACCCCTACTACTGTATTAATATATTATGTACCTTAGGAAATATGCACAAAAATAAAAATAAAAAAGGATGCAATAAAGATGGATTAAATAGTTTTTAATTATTTTTCATTTTATTAATGTATAAAAAATAGTTTCTTTCTTCTAATGGGTTGTCTTGAGTGCCCCCTTGAGTGAAAGCACCCCACTTAAGAGACTACTGCTATAGCGTAGTGCAAGGACAGACCTCAGCCTCCCTTCTTTAAATATAATCTTCTGTGCTTTAATTCTCTCTCCATTATTCTATTCTCCCCACGTAGACATCCTAGTCATATAGGAAACAATGACCAATGAGACAGGTATACGACTTTTTCTTTCCCTTTCACTCTTCACCTTGTTATTAAGCCTGTTACAGATACAGCAACTTAATGACTGCTATGAATGAGATGGGTAGATGATAATTATTCTGAGTACATTGTGTGGTCAGACTGCTTGAGTAAGCCCCTGTAATCTGTAATAAAATTTACTTTTACTCATCATTACTGGGTAGGGAAGGTGCTCTCTAGTCCTGGCCTGAAGTTATATATGCAGTCAGTTGCAGTCTTGTCGTTCGCTCTTCCACTTCTTTATTTTAAGGAGAATTTGCTCATGCTTCCCAGTGACTGGGAATGGCATTTGCCTGAGCCAGGTAGGGTGCTGGCAGGCATCATACATCCCTCCAACTTGTGCCTTTCACTTCCACACCCATCTGATAGTTGTCTTCTAGTGTGAACTGCATCATCTACTCATATGATCACCTAACATTAGCCTCCTCCTAGCTGTTGCCTTCCTGAGGTCAATGTCTCCAGTTAAAGTAAAGTATTCAGGCAGTAAGGGGACCGGTGTCCCAGGCTAAAGTGAAGAAAGGTAGAGCTTCCTCTACAGCCAAGGCTCCAAAATTGGCAAAGCTGCTCAGACCTGTTTTACTCATATTTACTTCTGCTGAGCAAGGGGAGAACTCTGCCATTCTGTCTGAGTTTAGCCTCAGAGAAAAGAATAATTATTTCTTGATTCATTCAGACAACCAGCTGAAAAGGGTTTTGTCTTCTTTCAGATGTGATTGTCTCCTTACAAATGCCGTGCACCTGTTGACAGCAGTGGAGGCAAACCTGACTGTTAATACATTTCTCTGGGTTTGTGATAACCTCCTCCTTCTATCCCAGTCATGGTTTGATAGATTGGAAGAGTACATTTTGAAATGGAGTAGTGCTTTGTAGAGGAAAAGAAACCACATGCCAGCTCCAGAAAAAGCCAGAATTGAATTAAGAATTTATGGAATTTTGTGGAATTTCTGGATACTACATATAGTCTTAGGTTACTCAGTATATTCTTCCCTTCTACATCCATTTTGAGGCTAGGGTTTTCTGTATTAAATCTTGGTGCCTTTGTCTTTGAAGATATGTTGATTATGTAAAAGTATTCTTGAAATAAGAGGTTTTAAGAAATGGCTTGGAGAAAGAGATTGAGATTGCTGCATGGAAAACATTTGCCAGCTGCCATTTGCCTTTTAGTGGCTGATCCAGGTGAAGATGATGAATGTGATGATTAGGCCACTGCACCTGAGTGAAAAAAAGTAAAGAACAAGATAGGAGAGCAGAAACAGGATGGATTGTGAAGAGCTGGTAAGGACGAGAAGTAATATAAAGTGATGGTCAAGGTAAGGGGAACAAAAGAAATTGATCTAGGGAGTCGATTACAGTATATTCTTCTGTATCTCCTACAGTTTGAAACTTATGTTTGCGATCTATAGGAGTGGGTATAGCATAGTTGATGAAAAAGGGAGAGAATAGGGCTGTTTCTTCTGCTTGGTAATTAGACTGTGAGGAGGAGGAGAGTAAACTGAATGAGCTTATATTGCCTAGTTTAGCCACGTGCTTCCCTGTAGTCTCTTTATTCTTTTTTTGTGGTGTAGCTTGTTGCTTGCTTTATCCCCTTCACCATTTTACAAAGAGGAAAGGGCAGCTTGGTCAGTATTAGCTAGTTTGTGAGGCTGGCCTCCTGCACAGAGCAAGTAACAGTGGGAAGAAAATTAACCCTTGGTGGGAAGAGTGAGAGACCTTCTTCTTCCTGAAGGATGTAGCCAGGGAAGGGATGTACCAGGAAATGCAGAGGATGGACTGTTGTGGTGTTGGCTTCTGTGCAGGGTATATCGCTGGGAGAGGAGATCTCTTGGCTTGCTTGTGTGGAAAGGTGGAGTGCTAGGTCTGTGTTACAGAGAGCTCTCTTTCTGATGGTTAAAAGGGGAATGTTGGTTGTATATCTAGAGAACAACGAGCAGATTTGAGGGTTCTCTTAGTTCCCTTGTGTCCGTTAGTGAGCTTTATGGTGTAACACAAACCAGTTTGTGACTACAGCAAACAGGGGTTGGGAAAGTTGGCTGTTCTCACCTGTGATTCAGAATTTTTTACCATTTCCTTAAGTGGCCTTCCAAGATACCTGATACTTTCTGGATTGTGGCACATAACTCTGAGATTAAAATCAATTAAGGGGAAATCTGAGAGAGTACGATATGAGGAGAGAAAGAAGTACTTGCATTTCTATCGCAATCCAAGCAAAAACAGTAGACTGTAGGTAAAGTTTTGTGAATACATATTTTTGCTGTTAGTCATTGCCATTTTGTTTGAAAAGACGGGGTCTGGGCTCTGAGACTGCAAGGGTCTGTGTTCAAACCATGCAGACAACTTGACCGGTATCATCCCGAAGTATTAAATTCTGCAACAACATGTGTCATTCATCTAACTGGGAGAGGGTTTCATAAAGACTATTTTTACATATGACTCCACAGAAAAGAGAAAAAAAATGTAGACCATCAAAGCTTTTGCAATTAGGGTTTGGCTCTAGATCCAAAATATTTATGAATTGACACTGATGTTGTAAGTCTCTTATGAAACATTCATTCACAAGTTTGATTACTAAAAAAATGTCATTTACAGAAGAAATAAGTTATGAAGGAATCAAATTTCATACAAGAAACCCTGGAAAACAAGACCACAAATGACAAAACATACTATTTAGAGCCCAGATGGCTGCATAAAATAAATAGCCGTTTCCTCGGTGGAAGCATAGGCAATTTGGCTGTGTGAAGCTACAATTCCAGCAGAGATCCTTGAAACAGATGTTAATATTGCTTGTGCATGGAAACTTTAGTAAAAAGCAAGATGTTCAGGTAACATGAATGTAATGACTGAAAACCTCAGATTTCTTTGTCTGTAGGAGATATGCACTTAAAACCATAATGTGACTGTTGTAGCGCCTGGAACATAAAATATCTGTACGCGTGTTATGATGAACACATGCAGCTGCCTAGGATGTTTGAGATGTTTCGGTAATTTTCCTTTTGCTGGAAATGGTAGCCCAGTGAAATATTTTTAAACTAAGAAGAAAAATCAAAGCTGAACCTAAATATAGATAGATAGGGGTAAGTGTGTATAGGCATAGATAGATATAAAGGTATAATGTCTTTACCTGTGTAGAGTAGAAACAAGAAATTAATGACTTACCTTCTTCATGTCAGATTAACTTAAAAACTGCCCTGTGTTAATGTGTCTGTCTTTAGCAAGTCTGTGTTACCATTTCTGATGTACCTGGCCAGGTTAAGTAACCCCCTAATTTTAGTAGGAGCAAGCCCAACTCATCTTTTCCTTATAGAATCACAGAATATTTTTGGTTGGATGCTTAGATGGTTACATTCTTGACTCAAGCTTATCCTAAGAAATGCAAATGATGGAAGTACATTTTCTGGAGGCAATTCTAAGAGTTTGTCAGTGGAATGTGTTTTCTCCATATATTAAGAAAGAAGAGTGGCAATTTTGCAAAAAAACTGTGCTTCCAGTTCTTCTTCCAAAGTTCTCATGATTTCTGTTTAGTGAGTGTGGTTCAAGAGTCTCCTGTTCGACAATAGCAAGGCACGTCTCTTATGGCTTGCACTTGTGTAACGTTTTGATGGTTGTTCCAGTTAAATCCTATTCCGTGGAAACCCTAGACACAAAACATATATTATGATTTATTGATGTATCAATCATCATCATTTAATATGGTGTATTATGATTTAGTATGTCCATGTATGATTATGTATGTTTAGTATGTCCATAGTATGATTATGTATGTTTGAGTGGCTAATGGGAGTGCTGTCTTTAGCTCCAGTGCATACAAGATCAGGTGGCAAGGTCTGTCCTTGTTTTCAGGCAGTACTGAGCTGCAGAGCTTACACCACCTACTGAACAAGCAAAAACTTACCTGGCTACATTGATGCTGCTGGGACTAAGGGAAAGGCTGCTATTTGCTCCATAAGTTTTGGGTGAGCTGTTTGGAGACGAGTGGGTTGTGGTGAAGTCTGGCAACAGGTTATTTTCTGCCTTCCCCTGTTTGAAAATACATCCAGGAGAGTTCTGAGAGGGCTTTGCACAACAGCCAGTGGTCAGAACACACACCTACACGATGAGAGATTTGCATTCAGTTTCTTGTTTGGCCTGAGGTGATTCAGCCCCCAGCAGGCTCTTCTGAAACATGGGTGTTCTGGGGAAATCTGTCACCTGCACAGCTGTGCTTAGAATTTGATGAGGAAACATGTGAGTTCATTACAGTAGGGTCAGCATTGATGCTAGTGTTGTTGAAATGTAGCCTATTCCAGGGTTTAGACATGGCACTTCAGGGCATGCTCTAGTGCCCGAGATTGTTGGTTTATGTCTGTTTGTGGGTGGGTGTGGGGTGTGGTGGTGGTATTTTGGGTTTGTTTTTTTTTTTGGTTGGACTTGATGATCTCAAAGGTCCCTTCCAACCATGAAGATTCTGTGATTAGTTATTAAGAATTTAGCATTGTTGGATGTGAAGAAAAAAATGTTTATGCAGGAAACCATGGTATCCGTTTCAGTAGCTCAGCATGCTCAGTATTTCTGTTAACCTCCAAGATTTGGGCTGATCACAGAATCACAGAATGATATGGGGTTGGAAGGGACCTCTGGAGATCATCTACTCCAACCCCCCTGCAAAAGCAGGTCCACCCAGAGCAGGTTGCACAGGAATGTGTCCAGGAGGGTTTTGAATGTCTCCAGAGATGGAGACTCCACCACCTCTCTGGGCAGCCTGTTCCAGTGCTCTGCCAGCCTCAAAGTGAAGAAGTTCCTCCTCATGTTTAGATGGAACTTCCTATGTTCAAGTTTGTGCCCGTTACCTCGTCCTGTCACTAGGCACCACTGAAAAAAGACTGGCCCCATCCTCTTGAAACCCACCTTATAAGTATTTGTAGGCATTGATAAGATTCCCCCTCAGTCTTGTCTCCTCCAGAGTAAAAAGACCCAAGTCCCTCATTCTCTCCTCATAAGAGGGATGGCTCCAGGTCCCTAATCATCTTTGTGGTCCTCTGCTGCACCCTCTCCAGCAGTTGCCCCTCCTTCTTGAACTGGGGAGACACCCAGAAGGTGACACAGTCCTCCAGGTGGTGCCTCGGCAGTGGAGAAAAAGCCGTTCCGGCGGGTGTTTCCGCCCGGTTTCGAACCGGGGACCTTTCGCGTGTTAGGCGAACGTGATAACCACTACACTACGGAAACGCCGCGGTGATGTATGAGTTCCCTGAGGCAAACCAAATGTAAAGCTTTGAGCGGTTCCCCGGAAAGGACAAGAGGATTTTTCATCCCTGCTCGAAAAGAAGAGTATGGAATTTTAGATCCAAATTTTGATTTGCCTATGCTGGAACAACTTCCGTACAGACAATTTGGTCTTTACTATGTAGTTCAGAGCAGCACATTTGTTACTCAAGTGTGTTTACTGACTTCAAGATACCCTAGTAATCTCCCACATCAGACTAAGTAAATTTATAAAAAGGAAAGAGAGAAAATATTCTGTTAATATCGCTTCAAGTATCAAGGTCCTTTCACCCTTAACCTTTGAAGGGTATGTAAGCCGTTGCAAGGGGTTTGATAGCACGTATGGCAGAGAGCTTATCTCTGCTGGATGGTGTTGGAACTGCTCAACTTGAAACCACGTCCTCGACTGTTTGTGCTGAGCAGCCTCTCCCCTGAACAAGCAGCAAACACATGCTCTCTTGGTAAAAGGAGATTCTGGAATCTCTCTCCAGCCTTACAGCCTGCTTCTGAGTCATCTTGTTGTTCAGCTCGGTGACAACGACTGAGCTCTGAAAGCATAGTGCTTACTGTGACAGTAAAAAGCCTTTGTCTTCCAAGGCTTAGTGTCTCTTGGTTAGAGCTGGGGAACAGGAGGTAATTCAGAATCCTAAATCATTCACTTGGCCGCTCTCCTTCTGAATAGCTCCATCTCTGCTACATTTTCCTCATCTGTAATAACATACATATGCCTGTGCAGGAAACTGATATCTTCAGCTAAAAGTCTAGTATAAAATACACATTTTCTAAGAAAGCATCAGAAATCTTTCCAAAAAGAAATAGCTTTACTTTATGCTAAATTGCAGTGCCTCTACTGTCATATGATGCTGCTTCTCTAACACACCTAAGTCAGCTGAGTCAACAAGCTGAACACCACACATCCCAGTATTAATTTCAGCAATCTTGACACCTCTGTATCATGGTGTTACACTTCTTACCTCAGCTGTCAGCATGCAGTAAATGTGGTGCTGCTGACAGCCCACACAGACTAGGGCTTAGTATCACAAGGGAAGCGTTCTGTACGCTCACTCTGAGAAATTCCATTTTTATACTCTTTCGACATTTACAATAACAATGGGCTGAGTTTGCCACTCTTATCAATTAACATCTAGTGCTAATCCTGTAATAAACATACATTTGTTTGCTGATTCTTCCTCTCTAAAGAATCCCTTTGTTTGATACAACCGCAGACCTTCTTGGTTCTGTTCCTTCGGTTTCAGAGGAAATACACATCTACTGGTAACTCTTGCAACTGGGACACCTGTTAGTCTGACCGACGAGACAATAAAATCAGACTCAAATTGCTTTATTCAGTAAAGATAAGTAGATAAAATCACAGAAAATAAAGTCACAGTAAAGTAAATTCTTGCTCTGTTCACAGCTGTTAGTTTAATGGAATTGCCTTTCTGGTGAGGAGCACAGCTGCTCCAGCCCTGCCCGCAGCTCGCACGTCTGCGGGGGCCAGGAGGGGGCTCTGGAGCTGCAGCAAGGCTTGTCCTAAGCAGCCAGAGCTGCCTTCAAAAATGAACTTAATTAAAATGTGCATCTAGAACTAAAGCAAGCTACTGAGTGTTTTGACCAAACCATGCTGGTGCCCATTTGGTGGGAAGCTCAGCTGAGAGCTGGGTTTGTAAATTGCTCAGCGTGTGTTTGCTGGTTGACCACCATCCATCGGCTGTGGTGGATCTTGTGCAACTTCCCGTGTTCTGCCCCTTAGTAACATCAATACCTTTCCTTGCTACAAGTGACCGTGTATTCTCACAAGCTGGTAGAGCTCTGCAAACCAGACTGTTAGCCTTGATGCACAAGTGTTATTGGCATCTTATGTGTGCAGAGAATGGGTCCCACATCTTTGCAGGTTCAGTTAGTTGCGTGTAGGAATGCAGTGTTAGACATGGATCCAATTCTTCAATTTGTGAGCGTGGTCAGTAGTTAAATATATAGGGCACATGTAGGGCTTTTTTTCCTCCCTTCACTTGGCTTTTGCTTTAGAACTCCTCCTTCACTTTATGCCACACGCACAACAGGACTCTATGCCTTCATTTGCCATTTCTAAATGAGAATAATAAACCCCCTTAGCTCACAGGGAAATTGTGAAAATAAGTCAATTAGTATATTGGAAATGGTCTGATACTGCACTGGCAAACAGAAACAGTGCTGGTTTTAGAACTTGGTCTAAATAGTATGCAAAAAATAAGGCTCTAGACCAGTAATGAACAGTGACAGACGGAGAAATTATTGAATCGTTGCTCATTTAGTGAACATGATTCCTGCTGTGCATTGGATGAAATTGGCCCTATGGGGAAAATAGATAGACATTCTTTTCTTACAAAATTCAATTCTTACAAAAAGAGGAATGACTTATGGTTACAGAGACAACCTTAAATTTAGCATTTCCTCACTTCTGAGCGATAAGCGTGCCCATCCAACGACATTTCAGAAAATAGTGTGGGAGTATTTGCTTTGGGTGATTTTCTAGCTTTTGAAAAGAGAACTGAATATGTAGCAATTCTGACCTGAGGCATTGTCCTAATACCTACTGGAGATATCAGTTGATTGAAAGTGCTGAAATGCCTAAATCCACAGAGATCTCCCTCTTTCCAGCTGGGAGAAGCTGCCTGGATGGTATGCTATCACTCTCTGCGTGGGGAAATAGAAGCTTTGTCATGAGAAAATTAAGCTTCTAACCTGGTGGAAGAGGGAGCCTATAGTGGAAGTCATTGTACTTGGGTGAACAGTCAGCAGTTTCCCCATCCTTGTTCTTTCTCACTTTTACCTTGGTGCAATCAAGGAATGAAACTTAGTTCACCTTTGATGAATAAATTGGTTTGTGAAAACCAGAAAGGGTTATAACTTCCTAAATGCTGGTGGATTTTCATAGGGACGGCATGAAGTAGGCTTCTCTTAGATATCAAACCTTTTCCAAAATGTGTTTTCTGGAATGGATTCATTTGGGGTTTTTTAATGTTCAAGAAGCCACTGCTAGAATTTCTTGACACAGATAAAATGCTTTATTTTTCCTTATCTCATCCTTGGAAAAAGCAGAAATGCTTTGGCTGAAATTCTCTAAAATGCCCACTGTGAAAACTTCAGCCCAAATAGTTATAATTAAGATAAATTGTAAACAATTGAACACAGGATCTTCTAATGAGAGGTGTCAAGGAATATTAATAATAGGTGTTATTTCCAGCCATGCCTCTAATAATACATGATAGGATATTGAAGGTAAAGAGATGCAGGCATAAAGTGAGGCAAATGTATGTACTCATCTTTTACATTTTAATGGAACTAATTAATGAGGCTGTCATGCTTTTGAAAATGCTTTAATTTATTCTTTGATTAAAAAGTAGAAGTCTCTCATTAGTACAAAAATATCTTTTCTGAGTTATACGTCTGGAGTGTATAAAACAGATCAGTGCTGATATAAACTGGGAATTTCAAAATTATTGTTTACATTGCATACTGTTTCTGCATCATTCATTGTGGATTTACATCATAATTAGTTTGCTCTGTTTTACCTGCAGTGAGCTTGACTTGAAACTGGAAACTCCTCTGGATTTGACTGTTGCACCTGATCACTTTTTTATTTTCAACCTTTGGCCGTATGGCAATTTTTTTTTTTTTTTTTTTGAGAAGGGGAAAAAAATCTGCTTCTGTATTTGATTTATCAAATGGCTTCTTTTCAGTTTTGCTCAGTTTTATGTAAGGTGACCTTTGCATTTGTGGAATGGTATTTTGATGCTGCTGTGGCTAGCTCAGAATTTTGTGCATATACCTTAATTTACATTATTCCCCTGCAGACCTCATTTGGGCAAAAAGGATCTAGTGTAGCAGTTCCTCTTTAATGGTACGTTCTGTAATTAGTTTTCTTATTCTACTCACAAATTTGATAAAATATTAATTGATATTAAATAGCGTGAGTGTGTGTGTGTAGGGTGTAGGATGTGTTCCCTAGCTGAAGCTGCGTTCATAGATATGACAGGGGATGGCTCCAGAGGGAGAATGTAGCTGCACCTTTGGATAAATGCACAATTCTGATACTTCTCTGCCTCACTTTGATGGATGAAATTCTCCCCAGGCTAGAGGGTTTATGAGGTCCTTACGTTACTAGAACATCCTTGAGCTAAAGCTAAAATCCTGCCAGCTTTCAAGAATTTCATCTAGAGAGTAAAGAATTGGAACGTGTTACATTGGCATGGCACAGTCCTGTAGCTCCTACATCAGCTCCCTACCCTCCTGCAAATTTTCCTTCTCCTGCAGCCAGAGCAGGGCTGTCCTCAATCTTGGCTTGCTGTTTGAGCCCTTCTGCCCTCACCTTTCCTCCATGTCTGATGTCTGCAAAGCATTGGGGAGGAAAATCAGGATGTAGACAGAAGGGTTCCTGCTTTCTGCCAACCTGCTCAGCTTTTGTATGTTGGCCCTTCTTGTATCCCTTAAAACTGTCAGAGAAGTGAGGAGGATACTGGTGTCGTTGCCCATTATAGAGCTCTGAGTTCAACCTCAAAGCAGCTGAAACTGCTGCAAACCAAACGGTGCCTCATTGCTTTTAAGCAGTCCTTTTTCAGCTTTCTGCTACAAAAGGCTCGGGCTCTGAAGGGCAGTTGCCCTTCCCCACCCTTGCTTACCCCTGTTGTTGTGCTAGGAAGATGGCTGCAACCAGGGAGGAAGATTTTCCTTCTAGAAAGGCAGGATAAGATCCAGAGCATCTTGTTGACTAAGTAGAGCAGATGGGAAGCATACCGCTTTGCCCTCCTCAGCAGGTTAGAATCTGGCGGCTTGTGTATGAGATTTAATGTGGATATGAATAAATAATAGAGAGAAGGGAAAGAAATATTTGCTCAAAACAGAGCTTGCAGAATGATATGCTCTACTGATAAATCACTCCAAAAATACTTCCTCGTCGAGACTCATTTTTCAGTTCCTTTGACAGCAGCTAGTGTCCCAATTTGAAGGGCGCTCTGTGGATTTCACTCCCACTATTCCTCCCTTTCCCAGCAATGTTACATCTCCCAGTTTTACTAATACGGAGCTCTTCCTTGTGCGAGGAAAATAAATTAGCAATTTAGAAAGATTGACCAGAGACAACTCATCAAAGTAGAGTCCAGAGCTGTGTGAGTGGCAGCACTATCTTACGAGTTCTATAAATACTTGGTGTCACCCCATGCGCATCTTCCTTGGATTTTGCATTTATTTCTCCCTGCATTATACACCAACATGGGTAGCAAAATATGAAAAAGAGGAGACAGCAGAGATTAGGGGCTGGAAACATTTTCACAGCAGTATCTTGTCAGCTTTCCAGCACACTCTGACTTATCGAGATCCAAACACTCACAGCTGGTGCATATTTTAATGCCAAATGACTGGCATGGCTGAAATTGGAATTCACAGTCTCTCAATGCACCGTACTAGCGCATTTAGTCAGCACATTGCTTTTGTGTGACTCTTTTAAAGTTAAGTTACATTTCAATGAGGGTATTTTTATGGAGGCACTGTGAACTTGCACGGAAGAGTGTGTGGCTTGGTGTGCCAAGTGGCTGTATGTCTGATTAAAATTAGAAGTAAAACAACATGAAAAACCCTGCTAATTTACTGCCCTAAAATTGTCAATTAGAGCAGTGCCAAGCAGTCTGGCAAGAGCTCCAGTTCTTCCAAAAGGCAGAAGAGCAGTGCCAACTCTGAAGCAAAGGAAAGTGGAGGAAATATTTGTCAACTCTATCCAATAACTGGTCATGTAATAATTGGGCAATAAATTCTCCAACCTGAGTTGTTAGGCATTGTTCCAACCATCAGCCAAGTTTTGTGGGGATTTTGGGGGAGTTTCTTTTGTTTGGTTGGGTTTTTTTACTATTAAATTTTTAAAACTGTCCATCAGTGCCTTCTTTTTTCATTGATATTGTGATGGGTTGCTGTGTAACTCAATGCTAAGCTGCATGGTCTACATTACTAAGTTTCCTGAACAGTTCAGTATACAATGTTGCACTATGAAATTTGAAATAATCATTATTTTCTTGCAATAACACTAGAGGTAAGAAGTGTTTTGGGACAAAGGTGCTTCAACAGGGTGACAGCTGGTGTATATCAGTCCTCTGAAATTCAGTGGCCAGAGAGATGAAGGCCATTTCCCTTTTAGGAAGTGCAGTTCAATTCCGTAGTAAGATCTTACGTTGATTTTTATTCCCTAAAAGTACCAGTGTGGGGTAAGGGTCCACCCGAGGAGGGGCCCTCTAGCACAGCTATTGAGACTGTCAGCTGTAAGGGGGCGCCTTTGGGATCCTCCTTCTAACAATATTGCTGTAAAGGGTTGTGTCATGCAATGCTGTGGTGTTTTGGGTTAGGCTCTCACAGCTTAAGAAGGTCCCAAACACTGTCTAAATTATTCTAGAGTCATGGAGCAACTCAGATTTAGTTCATTAAAATTCTTGCTAGACTATGAAATAAATTGAATCCAATTCAATTCAATGGGAGCAAGATCCCATGATGAGAGATGCTTTTGAACTCTCCAGACCTACAAGAGTTTTCAGCTTTTTTTCATGTGATCCATATGTTTGCAAACAATTATCACACTGGATTAATTTGACACAGAGGGAGGCAACAAATCAGCCAGTACTTCTATTATAACCCAGATTTTGTGGGATTTTATTTAATTACTTGCTTTCTCTGCTTTTGCTCTTTTTTTAATCCTAGATTTTGGGTTATTTTAATGGTTGCAATAGATTCAGACTTTAAGGATAAACAAAACAATATATAATGACTGTGCCAGAATTAAATATTGGTTAATTAAACATCTTAGCAAAAAAAGTTGGGGAGAGCAATAAAGAAGGTGTGTTATGACTCTATCAAGAAGTAGAGCTAAGTCCAGGCAGTTACTGAAGAACACGTGAAAAACTGTCATGGTTTTGGCCGGATTTACCAAAACCAGACCGACAGATGGCCCTTCCCCTCCTCCCTTCCCCCACAAAAGAGGAGAGAGGGAGAGATAAGGAGATTCAGAAGTTTAGAATGAACTAAACTAATGAAGAATTAATATTAAAATAAAACAAAAAAGAAAAGAAAATAACGAAATAGATACAATATATACAAAACCATGTCAAGCTTCCAGGATGACAGTCACGTCACCGGCAGGCATTGGGGAAGTCCCAGACTGGACTCAGTGATGGATGGGAACTGGATTCCAGCTCTGGAGTCAGGAACACGGATCGGGATCAAAGGCAGATGAACATACAGAGTCCTCTCTGGACGTCGGCCATCACAGGAAGACCCTTGATCCTTTGATCCCTCAGCTTTTATACTGAGCATGGGGCAGATGGGATGGAATACCCCACTTGGTCAGGTTTGGGTCACCTGTCCTGTCCACTCCTCCCCACCGATGTGACCCCTCTACGTTTTTCCGTTTCCGACCCTCTAAGGGGCAAATAACGAAATTGGCTGACCTTGGTTGTTAGAGGAATAAGGATAAGCAAGGGCCTCTCTGCATACCATTCCTTGGCATGGAGCACAAACGTTGGTCTCAGAAAAGTAGCTGGGTTTTGGTTTGGTTTGCCTGCCTTTTTTTTTTTTTTTTTGTCTCCTTGGAGGCCAGTCTGAGTTAAACGAGAACCAGATCGGCTGGCATTTGAGCCTGGTCTGTCAAGAGCTCTTGTCTCAGGAACTAGTGAGGTTCAAAGCTGGGACCTCAGCAAGGCCTGAGGTCTGGCTGCTCTGTAACCTGAAAGAAAAAAACAAAACTCAGTGTCAAATTTTTTTCCCCTGGGGTTCAGAGCATGTACACCTCCCGGTGGTCTTAAGAGGAGTTTCACTACTACCTCCAGTGGATACAAGATCAGATCATGAACAGTGTATTTTACTGATATTATCAAATGTACTACCTATTTGCCATAGGGAAAAGAAAAATGCCAATGCTATAGCATGAGGTACTTAGCCTACATTACAGGCTTAGACTGGTGCTTTCCAGTATTATGGAACAATTTGTTAAGGTATGAAATTGTGAGAAGAAATTCATTAATTATTTTGCACCCAGTAGTTGTAATTAAAAAAAATAATTGAATTGAAGAACAAGTTTGAGTTCTTTCACAAAGACATCTCTGGTGGTCAAGAAAAGCTGAAGTAGCACAAGGACCAAATTGTCCATGTTCTCCACTTGCAGCCAGCATGTTTAGTTCTTGCGAGGCCCATCCTGGTTGAGTGCAGAAGGAATTATTTATGTTCAAAAGACCGGGCCCCTACCAAATAATCTGGGACAGCTGTATGTTTTGGTATTAAATTCAGTGGGAGCAGGATTAGGGCCATGATGGGTCAATATAAAGTGAAATGATATTTTGGCTTAAGCATTTGCATTTTACTCTTCATTCCAAATTCATGTTGCCTTCTTAAGGCTCTCATTCTGGCACTGATTCGAAGATAGGATATATGCCAACTGCAGTTCTTTACATGTCTATGGTACTGCAGATATTTAATGAGATTTAACATAATTTATTACCAGTAGAGAGCAGTCTGAGATTAGAATTAATATCAGGCATTGCATGAGGAAAATATCATGATTGAGCCATACACACAATACCCAGTGTAGAATTAAACTGATTAATTTTTAAACATACATCATATGTACTTGTGAAAGTAGCTTATTTTTGTCAATTGTATGTTTAAAGAGCAAAGATTTGAAACTTTTGAATACAGCCTAAAATGAAAGAAAACATGGTAGTGTACTTTAGAGTTGAAATTTTAAATGTGGGACTGCTGGACTTCATTTTTCTATCTTTCCCTTACCTTGTTCAAAAACAGTTCTGTTGTAAGTAGTATTTACAGTAAAAGAGTAAAGTTTTCCTTAGTTTCTAAGCTTGAAACTTGCCTTGATGAACAGTGAGCAGAGCATTACATTTTTGCCTTCATTTCAGTTTCTTAAATTATTTTTATTAATTTTCAAATTACAAGCATGAAGCCTGTTTTTCATCAGTAACTTCATAGAGTGTTTCATTCATACTGTTGAAAGATGTAAGAAGTACAAATCATTGCCAAAATCAATAAACTGAAGTATTGACTTTCAGTCCTGTCCTGTTTAGAAGGCATTAATCTACATACTAAATCACGTCATCATTACAATTCTGTCCGTCTTGCAGTTTTCATCATTTTTCGTACCATGTCTTCTAATTACATTACTCTTTTTGTACTTGAAGGGCTTGTTTTCAAATGCTGGTTTGTTTTTTGTTTCACCCTGTAACATAGTCAATGCTCTCATTTTACTGCATGATCCAGCAGACAGATGGGGCTGTTAGGGGTAAATCTCAAAAATCTTTAACTCCTCAGTTTAGTCTTTTTGGAGGTAAGAGCAGCAGCTTACCTAGCTGTATCCAAAGAGAGATAGGTCTATGCTGTACGGTAAGCCTCACTGCCTGCAGCTGGATCTAAACGGATTTTATTTTATTTTATTTTATTTTATTTTATTTTATTTTATTTTATTTTATTTTATTTTATTTTATTTTATTTTTCTTAGGCTCTTATGACTGCACCTCATCTTTTGTGCACTTTTCTTGTGGTTGCATGGCTGGACATCCATGCAGTTCCTTGTGCCAGGATGGTCTGTCATCCTCTCCCAGTTGGGAAAAATTCTCCTGCTCTCTGCAATGAAACAGTGGGCAAGGAACTGCAGGGCTCTGCTAACCCAACTCTGCCCTGCACAGTGCAGAGATACCAAATGAAGCTAAAGCACAGCTGAGACCTAGCCCCATATACCTAACACAGGTTCGAAACAGAAATAAGCGCATGGCAGAGAGGTTTATGTGTGGATGGTCAGGTGGTTCAGGGAAAAGAAAGCATGTAGGAACAGAGCTGAATCAAGAGTGTAAACACCTGTCTCTGGAGAGATGAAACAGTAGGTGTGTATTGTATATATTCATTAGTGTAGGAACAAGTAAGCGTGTGACCCATCCCTCCAAATGTCTAATCCAGGTCAATTCCTTTCATTGCCGAAAGCCTTTTAAGACCTCTCCAACAATGCTTAGCTTGCTTACAACTTCACTAGGCGTCGACAGACTGATGTGGGTCTACAGGAATCTTTCTAAGTGTAAAACTTACTGATAATGACAACTTCATTAAAATGGAGTAAGTCCTGAAAGCCATGGAAGGTGTGCATGGCCTGTCAGCAACTAGATGTTGAAATGGTAAGGGAAATCAGTCTGAAATGAGAATTTGAGTCATGCTGTGGCTGTCCGTAGGACTCCAGTGCTTCGATATGAGGAATAGCATAGGTTAGAGATATGGTGAGTTGTATTCTTTTATTTTACTTTTTGTGTACGCTTTTAGGAAGAACAGTTGTGAAGTGGATTAATCTTAAGGGGGCAACAAAGTGAAGTTCTAAAGGAGCACAGTTATAATGAAAAGAAAACCCAAACATTAAGGGAACTAACAAGGTTTTGGTTTCAGGCTGAATCAAAATTCATCGTTTGGCCCCACCGTTATTTTGTTCTTTGTTGCTGCACACCAAGGATGTACTGTGCTTGTTTTTTGGGGTCTGTGTTAAGTTGATATATATGCAAACACAAACTTGAGATGGCAAGATCTTTTTGCCTTACCACCAAAAGTACTCGTGGAGCAGAGATATCAAGATTGGAAATTTTACACATTTTAACTGTGTCCATAGTCTTTCACTAATATGCTTTCTAGCTTTTAGTTAGAAACTGGCTTTATCACAGTTCAAACTTTCCTTACAGAATGTGCTTGATATACTGTTTTTAAAAATCTATACAAAGGATTAAATAGATAATCGCCAACCACTTTTGATTCCGGGCCTCTTGTTTATATATTAGTAAGTTTTCCTATTTGAATGATATAAATAACCAAGGCAGAGACCCAGCTTGCAAGAGCCTATCTGGGTCTTTATCACTGAACAGAAGCTGTCACTTCATGGGTGCGGTTCACTTGTTTCTTTCATGTATTTCTTGCTCTAGCGTCAGCCAAGCCTCATCCCATGAGAACTTGTGGTTGCTGTTTTTCTCAGTGCTTCCTTATCTCAGGTTCCAGGGTTGTCTTTTTTTAGCTCTCTTGTTGTGTTGCAATCTCTCCACAGACTCCTTGAAATACAGCGCAATAGGGCAGTTGGGGGGCATTGTTTGACTCTGTATCTTGGCTCGGATACGTTTTACCTCTCTGGTTCTGTGGAACAGTTGATAATTAAAGACGAGAGGCTTGCTGCTGTGGCATAATGTAGGAATACTTTAGAATCAGAAAGCAAACATCACCATACTCAAGAGGAAATGAAAGTTCAAGAATGTCCGCATTATTAATCACTCACATTGTTTCTCTCTGTGACAAAAATAATCTGTATTTTCTATGGCTCTGCATGAATATTTACATTTTTTTAAAAAATCAGTTTATTCTTTTAACACAGTTTCCTCTTAATGGCACTGTTGTGCTCCAGACACTTATAGAAATCTCACTTGAAGAAAAAAGATTTATATTTAATTTCTCCAGGAATAAAATAGGAAAATCTGTTTGAAAAGTTTTGCTTACCTTTTATTTGTAATCTGTAGATTATAAATTCTTGGAGATGGAGAGTGCCTTTTATTCTGTGCTAGTAGGGTACCTAGAACAATAGTGTCATTGTGACTGTAGGTGAATAGGCATTGAAGCCTAATATTTCAACAGCAACAGTGCTCAAAATGTGTTTTGAAAGATGATATATAAAGACTCTATTGCAAGTCTGTAGTTCGTAAACAATATAAAAATAAAAAATATGACACTTCCCTTGCCTCTCCTGTGCCCACATAGTCAAAGAAAACATAAACCCATAAACCTAGGGAAACCAGTGTTACAGAATACTGTGCTAACAAGAAATAGTATGTAGTAACTTAGCTTTACCCTTGTATGTGCGCACCTTAATCCAGCCTTCGGTTAAGGCTGAATGTGATATTTCCTCACTTGTAAAGTAACATTGAGGCATGTTTAGCATAGTTTTATTTAAATACGGAATATAAATAGTGCACATAAAACCAAGTTTCATGGCAGGAATTGCTGTTCAGAAGGCTGGGTAACAGAAACAGTTTTGGAGATTGGGTAGTGGACTTGGTTCTCAAGCCTGCGCTAGGAGACAAATATTGCACCTAGTGGCTGAACACAGCCAGCTCCTCTGCTGCCTCCGCTTTTCTGGTGTCAGCATCTCATTTGCAGATCATGAACATATAAGCAAAGGATGAAGGGGAAGCAGGTTACAAAGTTGCTTCCATGGCAAAGTTCTTTTTCCCCCAGCGTACCCACCTGAACAGCCCAAATAGAAGCACTGCCAAGCTCAGGAGATCATGTCAGGGCTGAGCTGAAGAGCAGCTGCTACGTGCAGCCTGCTCCTCCGGCAGCATGGAGAAAATCCAGGAAGAAACATGTGCTGGATTTATTGTAGCAGTTCCCCCACTCCCCTTCTGTGGTATCTGTCCTTGTCAAAGATGGCCAGCCCCTTTCACGGTCGATTGGCCTCAAGGGAACTACACGTCTCTGGAGAATTGCGTCTGTCTCCTTCATCTCTCTCCAACTTGTACTCATCTATTAGCATGCCAATAAGTTTTTTCACTCTGTGGGATATTATCTTTATGGACTGCCCTTTTGTGTATGGCCCTTCCTCCTTCCTCTGGCAGTACAGCCTTCTCCCCATGCATACTTTCTCCTTCCTTCCTAAGGAGTTTCCCTAAACAATGAATAGAAACAGGAAGGCACTTACGGCCTCTTTTCCCTTCCCTTTCACTGAAAAGCATTAGGGCTTTTTACACAGTGACCTTGAAGTAGCCTTCCTTTCCCAGCCCAGACTGGTAGTGGTGATTGATGTACCTTTGAGGGGGGGCAAAGGTAAAGAGGAGGTGAAATACTAAAAATGAAATAAAATAAAGAAAAGGGGAAAAAAAAAAAAAAAGAAGAAAAAAAATCTGGTGCAGACTGAGAAATTCAGAGATTAAAAGAAAAGAAAAAAACCACAAAACAACAAAAAAGCCCCAACCCCAAAAAGCAAGGAACCCAGTTCACCTGTATAGGCTCAGATGTCTGTGAATAGCTACCCCATGGAGGTGTGATTGCTCTGTATTATGCTCTGCAGGTCAGAGTCACTGGGTGACTGAGAGCTTGCAGTCAGATACCTGGGGCTTCCTCTTCCCACAAAAGCAGTAGGGAAAGAAACAAGTTTTTTTTTTAAAACCAGAAAATTACAGTTTTTTTCTACAGGCTTATCTTAAAATGTTACTCCTATCAGTATCAATGGAAGAGGCTTGAGTAAATTATGGCCATTTTCAGGAGTGCACACTTATCCAAAGGTGTTCAGCTTCACTTTTTTGTTGAGTTCCTGCTGACAAAACTGCACTGTGTAATGGCTGAGTGTCAATCACCAGCGGACGCTGTAATGTTCAGTGGAAAGTACTGAGCAGCTCTAAGAGGGGGAGTTTAAAACATGAGCAGCCTCAAGGAATAACCAGCGTGCATTGCTCGTTGTGGTTTTGACGTTGCTTTTCTACTTTATTTGCTTGTTAATTCCACCCTCTAAACTGCACTATTTAAAAACATATTTAATAAAATATCTGTTTAAAGGTTATGGTAATGAGCACATTATACAGTTTCAAAGCGTGTCAAGTATCAACATATAAGTCAGGCAGTTCACTGTGTCTTTGAGACATGAAAAGATTATTTCCCTCAGACAGGTGAGGACAAAGCTGACTAAATGACTAGCCAAAGTCCTCATGTGTGTCCGGCAGAACTGTCTTGTGACAACAAAATCTGACTCGAAATCAGTTCATCACCCTGGCATGAATATCAATTAAATATAGTCTTTTCCATTTCCTACAAACAATGTCATTTGAATTGTCCTGATTTTGTGGACTTGGGCTCGTTTATCTTTTTTCCAGTTCTACACTAATGTGTGGGGTCTGTGATGGCTCCCACCTCCTTTTGTGCAAACAGCTGCATTCTGGAAGCAATTTACTTGCAAGTAAAGTTAAATACTTTTAATTCCTCCTCCTTGCCTTTGCTGTTTTTGACCTGACTCCATACTGGTTTTACTGATTTACTCTGGATTCTTGATTCACCTGTTGTAAGTTCTAGCTCTTCTATAAAGGAACTATGGCTGACCCTACTAAGTTCTTGCTGGAGGTGGTTGTCTGCAAGTCTCAGACCAGCACCCTGGATTTAAAAGCATGCAGGACAAGAGCTCTGATTATCTTCCTTATCTTAAATACAATCTGGGATGTTCACATGCCTGTCACCAGTGTGAAGAATTTATTTGAATTACTGAAACTGGCTCCTTGTGAAATGCAAGGAACATTCATGTTTGCCATGAGGCACTCTCTTCTCTTCCTACCAAAGCTTGCATTTTTGAAACCTGCTTCATTATGCATGCTCTATGGAGAACCCTTCAGAGAACAATTATATGTTATCTAAGGTATCATGACAAATGCTGGATACAATAACTCCTAACTCATAAAAAGCATGAATGCCTCCTTTCTTGATGCCTTGTATTTCTTGCAGCTTTACATCCAGATGGGTTTCCTCATTGTCATTGCACATTAAGTTCAAACCCATAGGGATTTTTCCATTAGACTCTTAACTCTTTCTGGGTCAGTTCAGCAGGTATTTCCCTCCTGCAGCTTTCCCAGTTCCTGTTGAGGTGTTCGTCCTTCATCAGTTCTGTTAAATCAGATTCTTTATGTGGGATCCAAACAAAACAATTTTTGCTCTTTCTAATCTAGCCAGTCTATTCTCATGGCGATACTTTTCTGAAACCAGTGGTGAGCAGACCTCTTAGCATTTTACAGAGATTAATGAATTTGTCTTCTCAATGTCCCCTAGAGGCAAGAAAGCTTTGTGCAAAAAAGGAAACTAGGAATCCGGAGAGATTAATGGATTTGGTGAAGATTACAAGGGAGGTAGTGGCACAGAAGTGACAAGCTCTGACTTAGCTCACAGTCCTCTCCTCACATCAGGAATCATCTTGCCAGGAAAAACTGGTGGTGTTGTTCTTAGTAGTGTGTTTGTTATTTAACACAGAATATAGCCCATGTGGCTTCTTATAGAGGAAAATAGGAAACTATTTATCCATTCTTGAAGAAACAGGTAATTTAAGGCAATAGCAATTACCAAACACAAGAAGAGATGTCTTTTTATTTACAGGTGTCCAGGGAGAGAAAACAGGGGGAAAAAAAAACAATCCATGAGCTCATCTCACAAGATGACTCATAATAATGGAACGAAAAGTCAGGTGCCCAGACATTATGCAGAGCTGCCTATAAGGAAGGTGCTGATTTACTAGTTCCTTGTGCAGTATTGTATACATCAGAGCAAATGTTACGTGTAAGTGTAATACCTCCACCATGATAGTTTTTGTTGATGTTGAGGATAAGGCCAAATTCTGCTGTGCACTTGCATGCCCTTGAGCTACTGGAAAACAAGATTTTTTTCCCTCCCAGTGCATCAGGTTTGTCCCAGGTAGATGATCAAGTAAATCAGAAAAGTTTCTTGTAGTAATACGGAGAAGACGACCGGCTATTATTCATACATCACTGAGCATCTTTTACTCTCACTGATTTGAAAGTATTTCTTCACATTAAGGGACTCTATGTTTTATCAGTTCTCAGCACCTGTATTTCAACAATACTAAATTGTTGAATACAATTTAGTATACCCCATATAGAAAAGGAATGTGGGGTTGAAACTTATCTCTGGTTATAACGTGTTCTGATCTGTTACTACATATTGTGACCCTCCTTATTTACACAACATTTTTTCTTTTTGAGGGCTTGAGGCAGCTTAGGAACTCCATTTCTTTCCATGAAGGCAGGATTAGGCCCAAGTGATGCAGTCTACTTTGTGGTGATTTTTAAATGACTTTTTCAAATACATCCAATTAATGATATGTATTTCAACTTATCCTGTATCACTGATTGAAGTGAAGAACTTTATTTTTGCCTTGAACGTAGAATGTGTATTGAATAGTCTTTGCTGAAAGCTTTAATCAAATTTTGGTGGGATCGCCTTCCTTCTGTACTGGCACTATTTTTATTATTTTTTTTTAACCTTCCTAATGTCCTTAGCTTTAACTTTTTGTGACTGTCCTCTTCTGGGGCCTCTTGGAAATTCTTAATGTAGAGTGGCACGTTTCTGTGGTATACGCTGGGCCATCTTTGCAAGGACGAAGCCTGTCAAACAAATTAAAGACCTCACTCGATTAAAATACAGAATTTAGAAATTTGTTATGTAACATTCAATTCCTCCTTGGCAATTGAACAATTGTGAAGAAGTAAAATTTCTCTATTCTTAAACTATAAAATAAGTGACATTTGCTCTCTAGACTCTAAAAGTTACAACTCTAGTAGTAGTAATATTTTCTTGTCAGATGCAGCATACTTTACTCAAGTCTGTTTTTTATAGTAGTAAATGCTAAGTCTGATAAGTTTCCTGAAATGTAGATATGGATGTAGGTATCCTCATTTGAAAATAGCATTAAATTCTTCTGTTTTGTCTGTCTCATTAAGATTTATCAAAAACGAATGAGGTCTGTGTCAGAGGCAATTGATATATTTCTTATGCCAGAGGCAGCTTCTCTGATGCTAGATGAGGTCACTTATGATGTTGTTCATATCATCATCCCACACAGCTTTGTGTGAGCAACTTCTGCAATATTAATTGGCTTTGGAATTCTGTCAGCATTTAGGTTTCAGGTACTTTTACGCACAATGAATTCTTCCTCCATTTATGCTATTCCTGTACTGCTTCTTGCACCAGGGTTGCAAATCACCATCACGCTCCACAGTTTCCATATTCTCCAAGTTTTCTAATTCTTCGACTATTTTGATCTTCTCAATTTATTTTTTTTGTTGGAAGTTTTGGTTAGCTTATTCAACTTGCCAGACTTTATTGCAGCTTATTTTAGTGTCAGTCTGATCCAGATGGAGCTTTCATTTACTAGCTTTTCTGTCCAGCACAGTTAATTTCTCAACCACAGTCTACCCTGTTTCCAACTGAGATTATAGATTTTTCTTTTTTTTCAGCAAGTGCATCTTACCATGAAGTACTACTGTACTTTCCCTCCAGCTTTCTTGTGGTTTGTCCCCATGCTCTATTGTTGCTCCCTCTAAAAAAAGGCATAAGCGAGCTCTATTGTGGTCCTTGTGCCAGAGTGAGAAGCAAAAAAGCAGGTATCAACTTTCATTTTATGTTTTCCTTCAGTTTTGTCTCCCTGACGTTTCTTTCTCTTTGTTGTTCATTTTTCACCTGTGTTGTTCAGTATTTTAGTTTTTTCAAATGTGTCTCATGACAGGAGTGAAAAATGTGTTTTCTGAGCAAGGCCACAGCTGAAACCAGCTGTGCAGATACTGCCTAAACCACTGAACACACAGGAGCAAGGCAAAATCATTACCACCATTCTCCCACTCCTTCTGCTTCTTCCATGCCCTTTGCAGGGAAACTTGGGGGGTGGAAAGGCTGATGACACATGAGAAGCGTTCATGGTCGGGGCATGACTTGTGGCTACCTCCTGGCAGCACGCTGGGCTGAGCGGTGACACGCACACGCGTGTCCCCAGCCCGGCCGGCCCCGCGGGAGCTGGCCGAGGTGCTGAAGCGGGGCCCGGCGGCGGGCGCGCGTCCCGCCGGGGGCTGGGGTGAGCAGCAGCTCCCCCCGGGAAAGGGACCCCTCTTCCCTGCCCCGATACAACCGTGGGCACCCACGGACGAGCCGTAGTTAGCATGCGGGGCTAATTGTGCCACCACGTCTTTCTTTTTGATACAGGTAGAGGTTTATTTTTGTACTACAGTGGCCCGACTGCAATGTTAGATCAGTTCATGTCATAGAAAATGTACATCTGAGATACTAGAGATATTAAGGTATGGGCACTTTTTAAATAATATTTTCTTAACCTGTTTAGAGAGACACTTTATTCAGAAAAAGAACAGGTGATGTATTAGATATTTTACTTGAAAATATTTCTCATAACTAGTTTTCAGGCTTAGTGAAATGGCAGTTGTTTGTTTGTTTGTTTGCTTGTTTTTCAAAAAGGAAAAAAATTTAAAATTTTCTAAGCGTATAAGGATATTCAAAACATGCAGCACCTTAACTGACTATGAAATGGATCTAAGCAGTTGCTTTCAGAAAACATTTCTTATATATTTGGTGCCCTACTTTTTTCAAGTATTAGAAGACTATTTGTAGTAATGTAAATCTATCTGTAGAAGTAGAAAGTACTGAGCTGGATCTTCTCTTGCCCTGTGAAATGGTTCTGCCATTGCATCTAAGCAGTATGCTGTGATCTTGTAAATGCTTAAGGTCACAAAATAATTCCATAATACTTTGGAACAAGAATTTAGCATCCTAAAGTATGTTGAATGTTCAGGGAAATATTGATCCACCATTCATGTATGTGCTGTATAACTGGGCTTTTCAACCCAAAAAGTTAAAATTCATCTTGCCAACATTCCATTTGTACATCTCAGCCAGCCTGAGAGATGGGTATTTACTACACTGATCTTGCATGGAGTTGTGATGGTGACAGAAGGGTGATGCAATGACCTCCTTGTCAAGCAGTTCTGCTAGTGGAGTTAGAACACCTTTATTTCAGCCCCATCTTTGGTAATATTGCCCAATTACTTTAAAATACATCACCTGTGACCACAGTACATCAGTATCAAAATGGGAAATAGAAGCCTGACTCTGAGATTCTTCTGCTTTACTAATTGCGTTTTCACTTCATAATAAAGAATGTACATGAGGGAACTGTAACTTCCCCAGTCTAGCTAACAATTTTTTATTCTTGATGAGTGTATTTATTCAGCTATGATTCTGTCCTGAGCTTTTGTAATTTTATTTATTGCTATGCTTATTTGTAAAAATGAGAAAATCAATAGAGTACTGGGGGAAGGGAGGGAAAGGAAAAGGAAAAAAATCACTAAGAAGAACTACAATAAATTTACTGCAGGATAGAAAACTCCAGAGACAAAAAGTAGATAAATGCCTGATGATAAAGACTGAAGGCAAAATCTGAATCACTCATTGATTCATCGTGTCTTTTCTTCAGTATTTATAGAGAGCCAAACAAATAAGATAAAGGGAAGAGATAATCCCAGTAGCCTAATGAGAATTTTACAGTCACCATAAAGACCTACCTTCTGAGGACTGAGCACAGTGATGTGCTCTATAGATTTATATTTAATAATGGGCTAGAGGCTGTTATGGACTCATCTGGGTATCAGCTTAGCTTAGCTGTCTCAGGAAACCTCAGCAGTTGTAGCCGGAGCTCACTCCACCATCTTGGGGAATTTTTAGGATTTTTAACCCTGATTTGTTTTAGAAATGAGGTGATGTGACCATGCCATAGAACCCCCTTTCTATCCTCCTCCTATTAGCTGGGTGTATTGATTATTTTAATGAAACAGAATAGAAAAGCAGAGACCTCCATGAGGTATGGTTACAAGTTTTTTGAAAGTTCATGGAGAGGAAGAGCATTATGATTATCCTACTTAAAATAGGATCTGGATTCTGAGTTTCAATGAGACATTTTCCAGAAAGCAGAGGGATGTGAATGCCCCAGTCCTTGATGAGACAGTTTTAGTTAAAGTCTACATCTGTCTAAGGACGACAAATCCACAGGAAGTCATTCTTTGTTATCTCTGCTAAACTAACAGTTACAGTACTATTTGGGAAGATTTTGTGTATGTGTTATTTTTGTTTGTTGTGTTAAGAGAGGAACTTGTATATTTTCTTTTTTTAAGACTCATTTAGGAATGTCATTCAGGGAATCATACTTTTCAAGAAGGCCAACAGTCAATATTTATTTGTACGCATAGCTTTGCATTCCTTTTCACTGAGGTGGCATATGTGGTCATCAAAGGAGTAGACAATCCTTGGCCTGAATAGCTTGCAGACTGCAGAGACAGACAGCCAAAGTATAGAGGAAAGATAGGCTTCGAGATGTATAACCACTATGGTAACTGGCAAAGTTCTGTTGGTGTTTATTGTTTGTAGTGGGCCGCTGCCAAGTTACAGTTTTTGCTTGTGAACAAAACAAGAAAAGAAAATCTTTTTCCTGGCTGGTGCAGAAGTGGGACTTTCCAAGATGAAAAAGGCAGAGAATATTTGACTGAAGCCCTCTATAATGTAAATCTTTTCTTAGCTCTTCTATTGCGGTTCTGCTGGTTTCACTCCCTTGCAGTGCATTCTCTTTTTCCCAAGTCCTCAGAATATCTCTTAGGTCCTTGAAAATTTATGGTGGGAGCTGCTGAGCAAACCAGTAAGCAGAAAGGTCTTCAGATGTTGCCATGTGTGGCTTCACTGTGAACTGCTGTCTCCTTACAGGCCCTGGCCTGGAGGAGTGAAAGAGGAAGGGCATATCAGTTTCTCTAGAAAGGCTACTGTTTTGCATGGAGTAGTTGGTAACATTGAGCAAATCTCTTGGTCTCCCAAGGATTTCTTTTTTTCTTTATTCTTAACATATTCTTTTTCTCATTATCTGTGCTTGGCTTTTATATAATAAACTGCTACTAGTTTAGGGACTGGATCTAAAAGACTGCTTATTTTCCTTGCTTAGGCACTCTGATTCTACAGCTGAACCAAAGCTCTTACTTTCCACAAGATTTAAATTGGATTTTTATTCAACAGCCAAATAATTTAGAGGGTTTCTCTAATCTCTCCTACTCTGGCTCATTAAGTGCAAAAGAATTGTCACTTCCACTCACCCTCATTGAAAAAACAGCCTGTAGTAACTTTGCATATAGCTTGAAGGCTGCTTTTGTTCCCCAAAATTAGTTTACGTTTAGCCTATATTAGTTATTCCCCTAGATACCGTGTCCCAGACAGCCCAGTATTCAAGAGTCCTTGCAAATACAGAAGAATAACACCAAAGACTCTCTACAAAGACCTCATTGTAAGACTAAAAGGATTTCCTGTGAATAAGAGCTACACATGGACTTAACACTGCTGGGAGCAAGAACATACAAGGAGAAACCAACTACATAGTGAAGCCAAGACATTACTGTTTTTTAATGATTTCTTTGTAGATGGGAGAAGAGGTCTTTTCCCAAGGAGCTCATGATAATACAGCATAGCCAAGAACTCAAGGGAGAATGTTGTATGGAAGGAAAAAAGGGAGCCTTGGAAGAAGAGAGGAAGCTCTGAGCTTTCTCTGTCTTTCTGTTCTTTGCTACTCATTTAGATGAGGTGTGAATGTAACTGATAGGCAATGCACACTGCCTCTTCTGCAGAGAGGGACTCCAGTGGGATATAATGATTTCTTAGTCCTACATTATGGTGTAGGACTTAAAGTAACATCATTCTTAAGGCATATGCCATAGGACTGCTCACTAAAGCAGGCAATGAATGCCTGTAAGGAGTCTCTAGTAACCAATCCCAGAACTGCATGGAAGGTGGTATGTATTTTATACAAACTTTTTCTTAAGAAATACAAAAATAATCATGATAAATGGCAGTGGAAATAATAGGGGAAAATAGTAGACACTCAGAAGCAGATGTTGATTTTGTTAAGTTAAACTGAAAGATATCTTTACACACACACACACACACACACCCCCCAAAAAAAAAGCCATTTATGTACAGCATTTTTTCCTCATATGAATGTTACACCTTGGATAGCTTTAAATAAGCTCACGTATGTATCAACAGGGAACTTCATTGTTATCATACATCAGCGCAAGACAGGAGTAACTTCAGCCTGATAATACATAAGGGACATGAGATTTTGGGGTCAGCTTTCTCATATTAAATATTACTAAGCTTACGCAATTTTGGAAAGAATTACTATTCAATTCAGTGTATCTCAGATGGTAGAGGAAGATTGATACTCTTTCTGTAGTGTTTTAAACATGAAATAAAAATTAGCATTGTATGCTCTCTGCAGTGTAGACTAATTGCCCAGTTCCATGAATAAGGTTGGCCAGTAGACGATTTCTTAATCAGAGAGTACCTAGGAGTAGTCTATTGCTCCTACAGTATGGCAAGATCTGATATTCATTTTGCTGAATAAAGACACAGAGTGAGCAGGGGGCTTGTTTGTGCTACCTTCACCTCTTCTCTTTGTGACAAAATATAACACAGTTTTGCTTCAGACCAAAGACCAGCTTACCTTTTACCCTATCTTTGATTACAAGCAGTAGGGAAAGCTTAAGAGGAGGACAAGAACAACTACACTCTGCTCTCTCATTTTTAACAGCATGCAGCTCAGAAGCTCCATGAGAGAGAGGGCGGTGTCTACCAGCCTTGATTTTGACCACCTCTCCATTGCTGATACATAAGATCATCACCTCAGTTTTATCTCTAAAATGCCTTTGGCTGGAGCTACCTCTGGAGTTTGCATTTAATTATTTCTGCAGCTCAGTAAAGCAAGCTTTGTTACAAAACTTTGTTTCTCTGGTGGAGAAATTTCCATGGTATTTAGAAAGGAAGACAAGTTCTGGGGTTGCCTACTTCTTCTCTGTCAGATTAAGGGTAGGACTGTCAGGCCTTTTCATACCTTTTTGTTCTTTTCTGTTTTATCTAATGACACCTTGTTCATGTTTTCTCTTCCCTAAAGCCTTAGTGATGAATCTTGTAGCTGTTGGACCAGCCCGATTACATGCTGAACCACACTGATGTAATCTTGCTCTTTCTCTTTCCTTGACCTTTCCACCTCTTTCCTCCATGCATTCAGCCTCTCATTTTTATAAGAAAAACCAAAAGCTACTCATACTCTAATCGTAGTGACCTTGGAGTCTCAGTTGGTGAGAAGCTACCTCATTTTGCATTCTAAGCCATAATTAGTGTCAGTCAATGTCAATGGCATGAGAAACAGTTACACGCAAGAAAGGTCAGAGACTGACTGTTCCTTCAGCTGAGCACGCAGTGGGATAGGTGGGTGTCCACTAACTGAAATTTGTGTATATGAGTAATCTAACAGGATACTCGACCTAACCATGTAGTTGCCAGGGACAATTTCAGTTCATAGTTTTTTCACATTACAGTATTAGTTTTGATAACCATGCAGAGACAGATGGCATTTTGTCGGCTTTCCAAAGCAGAGGAATAATTTGCCGAGCTGTAGCTAGTGTAATGAGAAGCCAAGTAAGTTGAAGATGAGGTAAAACCAAAGCATCTGTCGGTCCTCATGTGCCAACTTTTAGATGCCGCAGACAAACTAATATTTCCACACAAAAAAGTAGTGACTGTTATAGATATGTGTAAAAAAGATGGCATTTGATAACAATGCCACAACAGATGTCGTTGAGTCCATGCTTGATTTTTACTACTGCTCTGTGCATTTTTGGAAGAGATACTTGCTCTGCACAGCTTGTATGGAGTATGTTCATTATAAAATTTTATTTTTCAGGAAACAATGAGATGGAAAATTTGTAGCTAATCCGATATTGTCCTTCTTTATCATGCTTCCTTAGTGGCTAGGGAGGAAGAGTTTATTCTTGTTTGATTCCTTTTCAATCCTTTTTATGTGAGAGAAGTGTCTATACATATAACTATATGCAGTATATAATATAAAAATCTTAAAAGAGAGCTCTCTATTAAAATACAATGAAAAATTTGAGGTTACTTGCATTATCCAATATTACATTTTCCAGCATGTGTCATGGAAAATGTGTAATTATATCTTCCCTATTCAAAGGAATCCTTCTCTTCACCTTAATCCTATTCTTTCTCATCTTCTTTGATGAGAGAGAACAATGTTTCAAAAGTTCTCCTTTAAGAGCAAAGCTTGTAAAAAGAAACCCATGGAATACTATAGCCTACTTGACTCTTTCTCCTTGGTAATAGATGTGGCAACTTAATAAAAGCAGCTTCTATCTAGGTCAAAATTATTTGAGGAATGCATGCTTCACCTAAAATATATATATTTTTATTAAATACCTGCTATGATGTGGTATGCTCTGCACAGTCTGCATTGTGTGTTGAGAGTGTGAGGGGCCCAATGGGAGTGGGTGAAGAGGAGCACTTACTCCTCAAAGGTGTGGACTTGGACAATATCTAAACATTTATGTCCAAGCCCTTCCCAGAAATAGAAACAGCAGGTCCATGGGTCAGTGAGAGGGAGGCTGAGGAGAGAAAAACAGCACTTGGGAGAGAGCAGAGAAAGGAAACAGGCTCCCTCAGGCACCAGAGCATCCCACCGCAAGCCTGTGTGTCGCTGGGGGTAAACTTCAAACAAAGGGATCCAACACTAAACAGCTGTTTATTTTTATTGTGCTCCTGCTGCTTTTTCTTTGCTGGTTGTGAACAGTGGTGCAAATGTTGCTTTGCTGGTTGCAGGGGTGGGGAGGAGGGAACGCAGGTGTAGCTTTGTGTTCAGCAGGCTCTCTCGTTCCCAGGGAGCAGCACTGGCCCGTTCTTGCCAAAGCCTATCGGTTGGACTGAACCATAGCCAGGAGTTAGAAGCCCAGTTAGAAGCAAAAATGGCAACAGATAAACTGGACAGAGGTTGAATCTGAGGGGCAAGGATATAACCTGTTGATTAGAGAAATTCATAGCAGTGTTTGATTGATTCTTTTTTGCTACCTGAAGCCCAGAAGCAAGGAAGAGTGAAACCCTGAGACTATAAAGTGCTTTCACCATGGGTTAGCAGATGCTCTCAGCCAAGGGAGTACTCTTAGACCTTGCCAATTCTTCAAAACACTTCTGTCTGCCAAACAGCATTACCTCTGCCTTATCCATGCTGAACTGAAGTCTAACATGCTTTCATCCAGTACCAGGTTTTTTGCCAAGTATTGCAAGAGCAGACATTTTTCTCGCAGTAGATTTAATTCACTGACTTTCTCTCCATTTCATAGCATTCAAAAGGGTGCTTAAAACAAAGAGTTAGAGACTAAAATTACCATTTTTTGTACAATTATCATTGAATTTAAATTGATTACCCTAATGGAATCTGCTATTTTCAAAACTCTGCTGTCTCTCTAGTTTTATAGTGCATTTTGTAGACTGCTGATGCCTTGTAGCTCTTACATACTCTGTTTTCATTGTGTTTGTTTCCTTATGAGTGTGAAATGCTGTCTCATGGATTTGGGTATTTAAACCAAAACCTCTTAATGACTGTGTTCCATAGCAAATATTAGTAAACAGGAAGTCCACTAGTGTGCAAGAATGGAATAAGCACACTTGAGCTAGCAAGAGAGAGAAAAACAGCTTCTAACTTTTTACGTCTGCAGCTGTACAGGAAAATCTGGCTCATTCAATGTTCTTTATTGTGCTTGAATGTTCATTTATTCAATATACCATCTATGAGAACTTTGCTTCCTCCCAGATACTCCACACAAAAACCTTCATTTGATAAAATTAATGCATGTAGCATCTTTGGATGTTATCCTTGGAGATAGTTTGGATTTCTTTAGATGAAATAGTTTTAAATGTTTATATAAGGCTAGATATCACAACAGCTTAGAAGATTTGTGTCTTTGCAATGTAAAAACCAAAGTTAAATAGGAAGATGAGTAGGGGTGCTCATGGTGGTCTAGAGAAAGAAATGATACTGTGTGTTAAGACACAACAAACGTGTCCGACACAACTTGTTGAGACACAACTCCCAAGTTGTCCAAGGACTTCTTGCAGAATATTCAACTTTATTTTCTCTTTGATTTTGTCTCCTTGTGTTGTGTGATTGTGCGTGTGTGTTTAATTGCAAATGGTTTAGATTTTGCTTTATGGCATAATGAGAGGCTTAAAAAACACTTAAAGTTCTGAAAGACTTGGATCCAACAGGAAAGACCAAGCCTGGACTATAACAAAATGCACTGTAACCTCTATCTTACTGGAATTACCAACATTGCAGGTTAGCTTTAAAAACAAATAACTAAAGATATAAAGGCAGAGGCAGAAAAACTAACTTATCATGCTGGAAATAAGTGGTAATAATTGGAATCTTGAATACAAAAATTCTAGCAAATCAAAATACAGATTTAAAATTCAAAAGTTTAATCGGTACAAGAATATTTTTAGAAGATAAGTACATAAATATCATACTTTAGATTTGGTATCATTAAAGATGATCCAAGAAGCTAATATAATTTTGTTCTGCATCACTTTCCTTAAGTACTATTTTGCTTTAATACTGAGCATAATAGATGACTACACTTTTGGTATATCATAGATTACGTTTGTTAGAATAATGTTATGATGAGCCACTTGTACATTGCCAGCTTGAAGTAGGTTTAATCCTTTTTCTTGAACTATCTCTTATTCTTTTGCATGTTCTCTGTGCTGTGGTTTCCACTGAGCCCTATTTGCTAATGATACATTTTATTAGTGCCAGTTAGAATAAATTGGTCTGTTAGGTTTGGAGCAAAGATGTTAATAATGTTTTCAACCTTAACACAATGAATATCATGCAAATCACCATGCATACACTTCAAAATACAGGGTCACTTCAATCTATGCAGTTTTTGTGATTTGTGAGTTTGGTGCAATGTTTTATTAGAATACCATTCATAAACAATTTTGTCATCCAGGATGCATTATTTCCTCTTTCAAGTGATGAATTTCAATCAGATGAACATCCTTTGCACCAAGGACTACTTAAAAAAACCCCAACAAATAACCCGAAGATAATAGTTACGGGCTCCAATGGTCTTCTCTTTACATCAGCAGGTGCTTGCACTGCGACCAAAGCAAACACTGATGCAAGGAAAAAGAGTAAAATCTATCACTCTCTACTCACATATTCATGAAGTTGAGCAGTAATATATGAGAAGGAGGACTAGGTCTACATCTTGCATCACTCTCTTTAACACAGTGAAGTTATTGTCAGTTGATACAAATGCATATATAGCATGAAAATTCTGCCCATAGATTCAGATGCTAAAAATAAAATGAGAAGTTCTGCTTTTACTTAGAAAAAAAACAACAAACAAACAAACAAAAGGTTAATCTACTATAAAGTTGTTAAACTTTATATTCAGTATTCTGGATATTCTGAATATTCTATTTTCAGGTGTTAAATCTTCCCAACAAAATAGGATTTGGTTCATATCTGATATTTTTTTTCCCCAATGGACTAAATTGCTTTTATGGGCACTACAGGGAGGTGTCATTGCACGTGGCATCTAATTAGTTAATGGTCTGAAGGACCAGAGGAAAGCATTAGGCTGTTTTAAAGCACTGGACCTAGCTGTCTGCTCTTGCAAATTGGTAGCTGAGTTATTTTTGTTCAGTGATGTCTGATCCATAGATAGCAGTGTTACTGGTTAGGAATGTTCTAATTATCATTTTTTCCAGTTTGAGGTGGCTTTCATATGGAATGTATTTAGCTGGGAAGCAAGCTAAGTTCTCCTCTCACCTCTTGGTATATCCTTCTGGGGACTGTGGGAGATACACTCTCTCTGGCTCACCACCTTCTTCCTGCTCATCTCCCCTCTTGGTAGGACCATGATCTCCCAAGCACAGAGGTTTTTTAGTTATTTTAGGCCTAAGAATTGTGTAGGTGTGCGCTTTGTGTTCATTGACCGAGAAATATGCCTTTGTGGCAAAGGCGGCAAACAGCCTCCCGGACTGCACAAAGAAGAGCAATGCCAGCAGCTCAAGGGAAGTGTTCTTCCCATCTACTTGGCACTGACGAGGCCACATCTGGTCTGCTGTGTCCAGGTCTGGGCTCCCCAGTACAAGACCTGGACTTACTGGAAAGAGTCCAGTAAAGCACCATGAAAATGATTAAGAGATCGGAGCATCTGTCATAGGAGGAGAGGCCAAGAGTGATGAGACTTCAGCTTGGAAAAGAGGAAGCTCAGGAAGACCTCATCAGTCTGTAGGAATACCTGATGGGGGAGTGAAGAAGGTGGAGCCAGATTCTTCTCAGTGGTGCCCAGTGACAGGACAAGAGGCAATGGGCACAATCTGAAATACAGGAGATTCTATTCAAGCATGAGAAAAAACTTTTTTATTGTGAGGGTGTTCAGACACAGAACAGATTGCTCAGAGAGGCTATGGAGTCTCCATCCTTGGAGATACTCAAAACCCAACTGGACGCAGCCTGCTCTAGCTGATCCTGCTCTGAACAGGGGGTGGGACTGGATGATCTCCAGAGGTGTCTTCACACCTCAGCTGTCCTGTGATGAGACCCCAGACCTTTTTACTTCAAGTTTGTTGCAAATGACATACTAGATCTCTGGCATCCTATGTGCTCTCATGCCCATCTGCTAGGATGGCATTATGCCCACTCAGAAGGTGCTATGCCAGTTTCAACAAGGCACAGGTGCCAACCAAACATAGATTTAGAAAGATACCCTGCATAAGATCCTCCTGGTAGTAAGTAATGCCAAATTAGGCCCACATGCTTCATTACGAGGGATCACATCTGTTGAGGCTTGTGGGCATTGTACCATCAATTACAGCCTTTATCCTCTCTTTCTCTTTCCTGAAAGCTTTAGTGAATGGAAAGCAAAATTTATGAGCCAATCAAGTGCCTTGAGAAAATCTGGGTTTTTCCCTAGTGATCTCAGTCTTGAAATCTCAGATTTCAAGCTGCTTGTGTTTATATCGCTCTGTTAGACATACTTAAGCACACACTAGATTTGTTTGTGAAGGCAACAAAAGAAAAGACACCAAAAAGATACTTTTTCTTGTCATTTAATACCATGAGATAAGATTATGTGCAATTCCTTTGACACGTTAGACCCTGAAGCATTATTTGCATTGTTTACCTTCATTTATTAGAAGAAAATATACTATTTGGTTGTTAACTATTTCACAAAGGCATCCAAGAGATCACAAACCTCAATCTACTGGCCACCATGGTGCCTGTTTTGTGTTCTCTCTTGTTGTGTGTGAGAGCTGAAGCTCAACACAGGCTATGGGAAGAACTGATGGCCCAGGATGAACTAGTAAGCCCTCTTGCTTCAAGAAAATTGGGCCTGTGAAAGTAAAGACAGGTGGCAAAGTGCTGACTTAGTGCTGCCTAGCTCGCTCAGGAGCAATTATCTGTGCCTGCGGTAGTCCATAGGGTATTTGTCTTTCATGTCACATAGGCTAACTTGGGAGTTTGCTACATCAGGAAGACACCTCCTGAGTCTTCTCACTGTTGGCCCTGGGTTAGCTTGACCTCTGCCCAGTGTGTTTCCTTCAGGATCTCCCTAACCTAGAGTTTGTGATTTAACATGAGTTAAATAATTTAAGCAGGACTGAGCAGTAATAGAGTGGGGGTGAACAAACGCAATGCAAGAAACTGTCTAGAGCACAGCAGTCTAGATAACACGATTAGGATGGACAGCCTGGACTCTCCATAGTGTTTCATGATTTACCTTAGGGTGTAGCTGAGGGGAGGGGGCACTGCTTTGTACCTGTCTACACCTCGTATTTACCCCGATGGGAATAAGCTCGCGTTAATTGGCAGCCAGCTTAATTTGAGTTACGCCAGCCATAAAAGCACAAGCCCAAACAAAGCCCTGTGATCTGTCAGTGTGTGCTCGATCCTAGCTCAGCCAAGAAGCTTGCGAGGAAAGGCAGCGCTGCCTCCTGCCCCCTGCCCGCACAGGCAGCGTGGGGGGCCCGCTGGAGATTCAGGCGCTGAGCTCCCACTGGCGTCGCGTTGTGCTAACTGTGCCTCATGCCGCTTCGGCTGATGGGCAAACCAGCTGTACCACCCGCCAGCAATATAAAGCATCATAATTTTGATGGTGTTTATTCCACGCTTACATCATTAAGAGAAATATGTTTTAAAATATCGGCGAGTCCTATGGACTGAATTTTATTCTCATAATGATACAAATATTGATATCTGAACAGTCCATTATTTATGCACCATTAGGTATTCTGCTTGCGGCCTTTTCCCACATCTTTCCATCTGAACCTGGAGAACATGTGCTGTCATATGGTTCACCTATTCTTTAAGAGTTAAAACAATAAAAATAGCACAGTAGGGTCTTGTCCATAAACAATGGAAACATTGCTCTAAATTCAGTACTATTTCTGTTTTTATTATGTGATTGCTTCTTTGTTGTTAATCACTTGCCCTACTTAATTCATTCATTATACTCGAAAGCTTTGAGATTAAACCCCCAGGCAGGATAGCTTCATATGAATCCTTTCTTTTTTATCTGTTCCAAGTTAGATTAAGTCTAGGTCCTGTTTAATGAGGTGCCACTTGCTGGCTTTTCATGCAGAAAGAATTCCTCATACTCAGCGGTATGTATATACCATATAAATTATAAAATATTTTACATTTTTTCTGAATTTCTAACTAATATGTCCTGCAGAAAACACTGTTATTACAAGTTCCCTGGGATATGGGTGGTTGGCTACTTCTGATTTGATTTTTTTTTTCATTTAGTGATATATCTTGCTGTTCATTTTTCAATTATTTCATTTTCTTCTTTTTGTTTACTTAAATTATGTCATTTCATAGCAATTTTGTTATTAATGACTTCTTATTTGTCTATGCCTGAAATTAAGTCAGTCAATTATTGGAATGTCTTCACCTGTCATACAATATTAACAGCCTGCCCGTGTCCAGTAATGCTTCAGTGTTTATGGCCTGGTAGCGACAACGTAGCTTAGGCATGGGAGGATTATGGCTCGGGGAGTGTGATGGGGCTCTCGCTTCACAGTCTGAGTGATGAAGTACTTTATATGACCACGTTGTCTGGGGTTAGTCTTCAGCATGGGTCTAAGGTTGGAATCTGTACCTCTGCATCTCTACTGAGATGTCTTTGTTGCACTGCTGTTGGGCTCCTTTGCAGCCTCTGTCCTGTGGTTAACAAATCTGTTCCATATTGGCAGATTCCTGAAACTAATGGCACTTCCTCTAGCTTCATGGAACTGCTTGTACTGATCCAACTTTGACTGGTGATTCCATGCTGGACCCATATCCGTGTTTTTGGCTTTTGCACAGTTTTTTCAACACCAAAATACTATTTGGTTGAAAATGCCATGCACGGCTCTAATGTCATCCCCTATGTGTATGTTCACACGTGGCATGTTTCTTTATGTTAACCATGAGTGTTGAGATATATAGAGAGATAGATATGTATACAAGGAGAGTCTGGCTATACTGCCAAATCCTACCTTTCTGAAAATTGGGGACATATGTGTTTTCACATGTTTTTATTTCACGACAAGGAATCAGAAACCAAAACCGGAGTTCAGCTATTTTTGTAAAAGCCTGCTACAGATAAGTGTAGGCTATGTTAGCGATGAAACAGAACAGCAGCTTTGTCCTGCTGAGAGAAAGTAATCACAAATAGTCTCTATCATGAAATGTCTTCTAGAAACCTTTTTTTTTCTTTTTTTTTGAATTTAAGACTGAATGCCTCACTGAAATGGAAGGCAGCATCGATGTCCATCCAGGATGGATCATGTTCCATGGTCTCTCAAGAGTTCTTGTCCTCACTTTTGCCTGCTGAGTTTAGGACTTTGATTACCTTACACTTTGATTACCTTACATCAGAATAAAGCTGCTCTTGAAAGGTTATTCTAGTTACATTAGTTATGCTGAACTAAGCATTAGTTATGCTGAACTAGTTATGTTGAATTAAGCCAATTTAGCCAGTGTTTTTTATGGAGTTTCTAAATGTTTCTGCCCACTTATAGGGAAGATAGACTGTAATTCTCAAAGTAGGTTTCTGGTGACTCTTGAACAGTTCATCTGGACTAATGTAGTCAGTTACAGAAGGTCTTGGCTTTAGTCTTTTAAGTACCGGTTAATTGTTCTGTTGTGAAGCTCTTGCAAGAGCTCAACACCTTTGTCTAAGTGAAAATTGTGGCTTGCTCTGTGTGCCTCATGGGTTCTTCCGTCTTGTCATGCTCCTTGAAGAAAAGTTTTTGATTATTTCACCTTAAGGTCATTTCAGAGTCTAGTGTTAAGGAGTTTGTATACAGCAAAAATAATAACCAATTAGCTGGTACTGTTTTCTTTCAACTGTAATCCAGATTAGTTCTGCAGGTAGGAAATGTTTTTATTGTTACCAGTACTACTACTGATATCCAAAGTTAGAATCAACATAAAGCTTCATACTTAAGAATAACATTCAGGAGAAAGAGGAGAGGAACATAAGTAAATTTTTTTTCAGTTCTTAGCCTGTGGGTGACCGATTTTGAGAACACTGATGAATACTTAGATGGAAGAGAATGGAAGAATAGAGTTTAACTACACCTAAATATTTGGTGTAAGCAATGGCTTACAATTTATTTTTGTTTCTGAAGGAGTTGCCAGTCAAAAAGAGTCAATACTAATGATAGTAGAAAGGATATTTCACTCAGACAGAAGAGTAGACTTAAGCCCATTTTTGCTCACGCTTTACAGAGTCTGAGATTGCAAACTCCTTAATACTTATTTTATGTACATATGAAGAATATACAGAAGCAGCAAATGGCTCAACATAGGTAAAAATTCAACAATTTTACTTTTCTGAAATACCTATGTATATTCAAACACTATGAATGCAAGTACTGGTACATAAATATCATCTCCTAACAGGTCATTGACAGTCCTCCACTTTGTGAATCAATATAAAAAAAATTTCTATGTTCATGTCCTTAAAAAAGTTCAAAGTAAAAGCCAAATTAACCAGTTGTTTTCCTTCCTTCTGCCATCCGTTGCTAGGTTGTACCACTTATCACTTGTGAGACATCCAGACCTGGAAGCGAAATAACAAAGGGAATTGCAGTGCTTTCAGTTCAAGGGACTGGTAGTGTTTCACAGTAAGCTTGCCCCCCACAGCCAGCTTTAGAGAAGAGATCGGTAGCTTTTCAACTGCATAGTGTGATGTTATCAAATATTTTGAACTGTAATCTTGCAATTACTATTAATGTTGCATTAAAAGATTATTTAATGAAGGAGATCATGCAGAGAACAAGCAATATAATGGCTCCAAGCAGCTTGCCTCCCACATACCTGGAAAAACTCCCTACTGCTACAGAGGGAGGAAGAACAGTTAGTGCCAGTTCTAAACAATAGGTTTCACACTATATCTGTTAAGACCTGTTGCTTTTGGCAACAAAAACTGACTGAAAGGCACAAATTTAAATTTTAAAAAGTGGTGCTCGGTGATTAAAGACAAACATGGAATATTCTAGTTTCTGCTGTGCATTGTTTAGTATGCAAAGGCAGTTGTGGAGGTGTTGGCTGTCTGGGCGTTCCTTTCCACCATGTATTGTTTAACCTCTCTATGCATTTCAGGACTGGATCGTGTTCTGACAAAAATGTGGGTAATTCTGAAGCAGATGCAGTTGCTCTGGTGTAAAACTTGTTGGAGTAACAGATGAACTGAGGCTTTAGTTCTGCTTTAGAACTGGAATGTATTTCATGTTGTAAATGTATGTGTCTGTTGCTTTAGTGCTCAGTTGGCAGGACCCTAATATAGCATATCTCGCTTTCGTATCTATGACGATGGCTGCCTGGCGTTTCCCAAAGCCTTCACTTCATGTATCTGTTTTTCTCTTTGCAACACACCAAAAGCTGAGTAAAGTGTGATGATGTTAATGCATGGCTAAATCCAGACAAGCCAGTAGTTGCACAGGGAGTTCTAGATTACAGATACTTTCAGAAATTGCTCCACATTTAAAGAGCATCAAACTCAAATATCAAGCTTAAAAAGGAAGCCTACAGAGGGTGGAAGCAAGGACCAGTAACCTGGGAGGAATACAGAGAAATTGTCTGAGCAGCCAGGGATCGGGTTAGAAAAGCTAAAACCCTGATAGAATTACATCTGGCCAGGGACATCAAGGGCAACAAGAAAAGCTTCTACAGGGATGTAAGTGATAAAAGGAAGACTAGGGGAAGCATGGGCGCTCTCCAGAAGGAAATGGGAGACCTGGCTACCTGGGATATGGAGAAGGCTGAGGTGCTCAATGACTTTTTTGCCTCGGTCTTCACCAACAAGGGCTCTAGCCACACTGCCCAAATCGCAGAAGGCCAAGGCAGGAACTGTGAGAATGAAGAACCACCCACTGTAGCAGAAGATCAGGTGCGAGACCATCTGAGAAACCTGAAGGTACATAAATCTATGGGACCTGGTGAGATTCATCTTCAGGTCCTGACGGAACTGGTAGATTAAGTTGCTAAACCATTATCCGTGAAATTTGAGAAGTCATGACAGTCAGCAGGTGAAGTTCCTGCTGACTGGAAAAGGGGAAACATAATCCCCATTTTCTAAAAAGGAAAAAAGGAAGACCCAGCGAACTACAGGCCAGTCAGTCTGACCTCTGTGCCCAGCAAGATCATGGAGCTGAGCTTCCTGGAAATTATTGGGTCCGGCGCTGTTTAACATCTTTGTCAGCAACATGGACAGTAGGATTGAGCGCACCCTCAGCAAGTTTGAGGAGAAGTCGACATGCTGGAGGGAAGGAATGCCACCCAGAGGCACCTTTACAGGCTTGAAAGGACAAATGTTCTATGCAAACTCTTCCTTGTGTCATGCTTTGTGGATGTACTCAAGGAAAATTCTCCATGTTCCATCCTCCAATGAAGCAGGTGTTAGAGCTCAACACCGTGTTTCTGGCTTAGCAATAACCTTACAGAGGACTGCGCCTGAAACATAGTGTTGTGCCCTAACACCAGATGTCAGGATTTTTTTTCCTGTAAACTAAAGAACATCACCAGGCAGTGGCAATGTGAACAGTTTCATATATTGATTTGAATTCCCACTATCTTTCTGGTCAGTACCTCACTCTATAAAGCCTGATCAGATATCTGCAAAATGGTGCCATAACAGTAGAGTTGAGAGTTTACCTAGTTTTGGATACCCACATTCCGCACACAGAGGGAAGTTGGACCTGCTTTGCTGGTGTGCAAATACTCAGTACTAGTTGTAACCCAAGACCTAGCCTGGATTTCACCGTCACAGAGCTCAGTGGGGTTGCTGGTGAGCACTCATCCTGTACAGAGTTAATAGGAAAACTCAATAAAAAATAAGCACCTTCACTGCTGTTTTCACCAGCATTTTTCTTTTTTATCTTGTATTCTGCTCACTGTGAGTAAAGACACTGTGTGTAAAGCTATTTACACAAATTTATTACTAAGCAAAAGAAAGTCCTACCTCTGACAAAATCTAATTGTTAGACTGGAGATATGAGTGTTCATATCCATTTCTTTACATGTTTAAAGTTCAGTGTTTCCATCCAATTCATTAAACAGTAAGCCTGATTTCCTCTTATCTTTATTTGTGATTGCACTTATAACCCATGAATAATTAGAAATAATATTTGAAGCAAAGGCCTTTGGGGCTATATTAATCAAGGAGAAAAGTGTTACTCATGAAATTTTATGGGATAAGCACAACTATCAATAGAAAATTATTCCTGCTGCACTATTCTTTTTTTCTAGGACTCCTAGTCACATTAGAAATGCAATATTTTGCGGGAAAGTACAATATTTTCTCAATACATGATATATTTTTTAAAGGAAAATAAAATTGTCTTTAACCTCACAATGTCTTTGGGGGAAAGACTGGTTTAATTCAACCCCTTTTACATATGAGAAAATTGCCTAAGTGATTTTCAGGGCATATGGCCTAGAAATGGAACTGCATGTCTTGAATGAGTTCCAGCAAATTTCATGTGCTCTTCTTTCACTGCATCTTTGTTGTTACAGAGGACAAATTAATTCAGTCTTCCAAGTAAGTAACCCTGAGTAGATTGAAAGACTGCCTGTCTCTTCCTCTATAGTCATAATTTTCCATGGTATCTGTATTTCACTGGGCATTGAAATCTTAAAAAATAGCCATAAATTCCTGAGCGCATGGGGGAGTTTTCCTGAGAACTCGCCAAACCTTTGGAATACTTGCTAGAGGGAGGAAAACATGATCATGGATTTCAATGTATTGAAAACTATAAGCCAATTTATTTTTGATTACTCTTTCTATGATACATTTTTCTCAATAAACCACTGCTCGCCATGTGTTGTCGCTCTTCATTCCTTCCCCCACCTTTATAGATTGAAGAAATGGAACGGAAAAAATAAGTGGAAAGAGCAGCATGCTGCCGAAAAAGTTCATAGAAATATATAGGGAAAGATAAGATTGCAGAACAAACCTATAGCAGAACAACAGTTTTCTCCATCTGTTTATCAATTATCAAACTTAAGTAGAACACATAAACTATATAGCAAAGAGCAGAGTAGTCCATTGTGGGAGATGCTACTGAACTTACTCAACATCAGCCTTTCAAATACAATCCTCCTCTTTTTCTTCATGAGCTTTGAGAGGTAAGCATTTGGGTTTACAGATCTACAACCAGAGTTTCATGAGTCTATGATACTGCAATATTTCTTTCTCTTATCAACTCAACTAGGAGGAAGAGTTGGACTTTTAAAATGACTGTCTACAAAGCATTCAGCTTCCAGACACTGATGTATTTTGCCTTTGTTTCTAAGCACCATCTAGTCTTTTAAATGCTTTTACAAATTAAGCTTGAATGCTGGCTTTCACTGCTATCTGAAGTGCAACTTATTATTTCTAATGATCCATCCTCCTCTTTGAAATGCCACTCAACCGCTCTTTACTGTAACCATTAAATATAGCTAAACAAAATAAATAAATGAGAAGACTACTCCTAGCATGCAGACCTCGACAAATTTATCAGTTATATTTCAACAATTTTTCAGTTGGTAATGAAATACTCATCTCTGTTTTCTTTATGCTACTATGCTGTATCTCATGATGAAACTTCATGAAGCTTCTTTTAACACTGTTGGTGGTGATGTTCCTGGGAATCTCTGTTAACTAATGAATGTTACATTTATAATTTATTCAAAGCAATCTAAACTGTTGTTGGAAATAGTCAGTGCCTGCTGAAGCTTCATGAATATAGTTGCAGGTATATGAATAATTTGTAACTATATATTAGCTGATTAGACAAAAGTAATGGAAGTCTTGATACTAGTTCATACTGGAGCTGCACCTGTTAAAAACTCACTTTCTTTTTGAACCAGTTGTGATATAGACAGTCAGTATTTTTCCATGAGTGTTCAACAGAAACCCTGTTTAATAGTAAAGTGTCTCTCCTTCAAATCCAGAAGCAGCAAAACATAACCTTTCTTCCATTCCTCAAATACAAATATGCTAATCATATGCTAATTAATTACATTAAAATTTAAGAGGAAATATGCAATTATAGTACACAGGTGCAAAATTATTAGCCAAATTTCAGTGTTACATACAACTTGAAAACTGAACCTCTCGTCATTATTTATTATTGGCGACCATGCAGTACTTGGCTGCTTACAGTTTGCATAATGTAATAATGAATAAGGAAAAGCTTTGCATTCTATTGCTGTTTTAATCACTTTTCTTTATTTTAATCTGTGATCTGGCTATGTCCTCTGTTTTACACAGAGGCTTTGTTCTCAGGTTTTATTCTCAAGAGCTGTGGGGCTGAGATGCATAACTTGCAGCTATTACTGCGAAGCATAGCTTGGTAAGTGAGTTTCTCAAAGTTCAGTATGATGTTGTTACATCAAAAGAAAGCATTTAGCACTGTTTGGGTTCAGGAATCTGATATTTGTGCAGGAGTTTACATATCTAGATTTAATGCATGATGCTCTCACTTCTACAGTAAGGCCAAATGCAATAATCACTGCACGTCCTATACTCAGCTCACCAGTCTAATAGTCAGTGAGATGGCACGAGTAGGAAAGTTTCATGAAAGATGTCAGACTAAGAGCCACTGAAGTTTAGGTACAGATGTTATCACTTTTGCCCTCTCCCTGTGTCTGTAGAAGATTCAAGTAGGTAAGAAGTTCCACCACCTGCTTTAAGCATTCTCTGAAATCCACAAGATAGGATTCTTTTGCAAATAGTTGAAATTAATTCAGGTATAATCACTAAAAACAAGGACTGAAAAACAGTTTTGCTTCAAAAAACACATCTACGGGGACTCAGACTGATCTTGTCATGGCATAATTCTGAAGTGATGCTCTTTATTCAGGTTCTGAGGATTTTGTACCCGTGTAGCAGAGTGGAGAATCACAGGCAAGCTTATTTTTCTTGGCTTAGCATGTCTTGCGCCTTTCTGTAAACAAGAGTGAGAATCTGGAGAATCACTGGCTGTAAGTGTGGGCAAGTTTGCAAACGTGCACACTTAAACTGAAACCTGAAACTTTCATTTCTTCCAATATGACTTCTGGGAAGATCTACACGCTTCCAAGTGGAATTTATTGTAATCTTTGTTTTTGGTGCAGTCAGTAAATGTGAGTGTTTTTCCCTTGGTGAATGGGTGGATAGCTGGAAGACTCAGGTATTGCTCCTTGGGTGGCTCTGCTTTCCACTGGCACGCTCTGTGCAGCTTTTGTTTTCTGTGGACTCTTGCAGCTTTTCCTGCCAGTCTTTGAGATTTAGATGAGGGAGTACAGACCAGAGTGGTATCCAGCCAGAGTCCTCCTCTAAACAGACTTTCAGTATGAAACATTTAATCTTCCTGAGAAAATGAGTCAAATTTTGCATGAGAAGAGTTGTTATAATATCAGCCTAAAACTGGGCTTTGGCCTCTTCTCAGTAGTCCTAGAAGAAATTGTGAGTGTAATTTATACTTTTGGAAACAATATTGACCAGTCTGTTTGCTGGTGTTTAACTCATTGCCTTATCCTGCCAGAACCTGAGGTCTGAAATGTCTGTGCTTTCTGATCTGCCTTCTTATGTCTGTCATAAAAAATTAAGAGGTGCTTTTTTGCCCCCCTCATAGCTCACTTCTAAGATTTTTTTATGTTTCTCCTACTATTTCTTCATCACTTCAATAGCCTAAGGTGCATTTAATTGCAATCTATGTAGCTTGCATTCCCCTTGAACACATTAAATAGTAAATTCTGAATGACTGGACATAACTAGTACTTATAGTAAATAGCATATTCATCTCTGCCACAGTCAGACAATTTCATACTGTGCAACTTTTCCGCTTTCCAAAATGTCACCACTTAAACTGTGGCATGATTTTCCCATGAGGACACATTGAAAAGGCCTTTCCTGAAACACAGCTTGGAAATGTAACCTGCACGTTATATTTAAACCAATTTTATAGCACTCAAAAATTGGATGAACACGTACAATACCCACACAGTAGAGACAGTCTGCTTATTTTTCTTTCTTTTTTTTTTTTTCCCCCAGAAACCAGTCCTGGGTTTAATGAGTTTCTTCAGTTTTGAATTTGATTTTTATTTTGAAGTCACTTGCCTGTTTTGTGAAAGCATTTCTCTATTATTAGGCTTCGCAACTGCAGAAATAGTTACTTTCAGTTATGTCTCTGAGGTGATATACATCACAACGAAAATTCAGGTACTGCACGTATCATTTCCTAACCTTGAATTGAATGGCACCAAACCCATCCTGAGGTTTAATAGTTTCTTGGATCATGACTTTGGAGGGGAAAGCTCTTCTTTTACTTGTGAAAGATTATAGGGTGTTCCTTTTAGAAAGAACTCTATGAATATGGAAAAAGGGGAAAATGAATAATTGTATTTATTATGTAATGTGTTTGATGCATTTGTTTCAATTTTTAAATGAACCACATATCAATGTGTCTGCAGGTAGACACGTGCACTACCACACACAGCAGAGATGTCCTGAACAGCTTCCTTTCAGTCTTAGTGCAGTATTTCATAAATCCCAGAGAAACTGCCGGAAAGAGTTTTGAAAAACTCACCAGGAGGGAAAAAAAAATTATGAATTAATTAAAAGCCACAGATTGAGTTAAAAATACAAATTGGTCAATTTCTGTCAGCTTCAAATGTGGCCATTAGAAGGATCAGGACCAGACCCCCCCATCGTGGCCACTGCCCCCATTCCTTGGGGATGCCTGGGAAGAAACTGGCACAACTTGGACAAAACATGACCTCAGCCACTGCCAAGTAAGGCCAGTGGGGAATTTCTCTTGAAATGCTTAGTGAATGTCAGATCATGCCAATAAAGAATTTCAGTCCAGAACTATCCATCATATGCAGGGCTTCTTAATGGATTTCAGTATATTTCTCTTGTGTAACAAAATACAGAAAGCTCACACTTCTCAATGATTTTTGTTTGTGGTTAATGGAACCAAGCCACCATACTATTTTTCTATAGCACTAAAAAGGAAGAATGAACCTGCTTTCTCTGTGGTATTTATAAGATTTCAACTAGATTAATGATTAGCAACCAATTGTTGCACACAAGAATATGACTGAGTTTGGACTGATCTGTCAGCTTGTTGGTTTGGGTTCTGGTTTGGTTTTGAGGGCAGGTGTTAGACACAGAAAAGTGTTATTTTGTAAAACCATATATGGAGTTGCTATTGTTCCTTATTTGAGGATGAGTATCATGTCATGTTGCATGTAAGCAAAGAGGAAACAAATTGTGTGCTTGTATTAGGTATAAGTTACAAAGGTATCGTTAAATAAGTGATGGTCTTTTATTAAATTCTGCCTAACATTTGGAGACATACGAAGGACAAAACTGTTTGTATGTGGGTTAGATTAACAGCATTCCCAAACTGCTGCAAATCAATATGCTAAAACTGGCTGCTGGCTTGTACCTCCAAACCCAGCACAGAAAAACCTGCCCTGGCGGCTGAGCTGCACCCAGGGGCTGCCAGCTGGGGATATTTGTGGGGCCTGACCCAAATAGTCAATTATTGAAGGACCACTACAGTGTCACCTGGAGATGTAGTTTGCACAACACCATGTGCTGCCGGTGCAAGGCAGGAACGCTCTCGCCCCTGGATAGTGGCTGCCCGGGAGGAGTGCCAGCCTGGGGCACCCTCTGCCCTCTGGAGCCAGCTCTTGTTTTGCCTGTTTCCTTGGATAGCTTGGATCGCTTCATGCTTGACCTCTGATGTTAAGTTTCTATCTCATTGGTAAAACCCAGGGAGAAGTCAGATTAATGGCTTTAGCCTGTTTGTCCATTTTTGACAGGAAGCAATTATAGCTGGCGAATAATACGTGGTGTCCTATGTGTGCTTTTACTCTGTGTTTATGGTTACCGAAGGAGATTTCCTCTCAGCACACTTCCTTTCACTAAAGGAAGAACAGTCTGACGTGCAGTTAGTCCTTGCTGTTTTAGTCATTTAACCACTGCAATATAGCACTTACTCATTTTATCTGGATTTATTTCTTCTCTCCTTTGTGCCGATAGCTGAATACCTCCAGTCGTGTGGTTATGTTTCATTAACTGGAGTTCAAGCCGTTAGTGTTCATGGATTTAATGGAGAATCCAGTACTGAAAACAAAGGGGGCCGTGATCTCCTTAGAAGCCTGGGGTTGGGAGAATTCAGAGGTAGCAAAGAGCTTCATGCAGGAATTTGTAGGAGCTGGTGTGTAGCCACAGGGTTGGAAGCAGGTCTGTACGCCTGTGGAGGTAGAAATTAGGGGTGGGTTTCCAGAAACACTCAATTCCCCTGAAAGCAAAAGGTATTTATACTTTTTAGACTCCATCTGCCATGAAAACTGTGTAGCTATTGCCAGCATGACATTGAATTAGTGTGCCTTGGGCTGACACTGCACACCCACAGCTATACAGCTTCTAAGCACCCATGAGTGGCTTGTCTGCAAGAGATCATGATGATGCATGGTATGTTGTCTTGCACTCTTGGGTATCTTACAATCTCTTGTAAAGTCCATGGAAACTTTGCAAATCAAAATTTCCAAAGGTTCTTGGGACTGACAAAGCCTCCAACTCATAGTCCAGAAAACATGCAGTCAGATGAGAAGAGGTTTGCACTGAATTGATTTTTGTTATTCATAGATTCATAGATTCATAGATTGGTCCAGGCTGGAAGCGACCTCCAAAGGTCATCTAGTCCGACCTCCCCACAGTCAGCAGGGACACCCCCTACTAGACCAGGTTGCCCAGGGCCTCGTCGAGCTTCACCTTGAATATCTCAAGGGAAGGGGCCTCAACCACCTCCCTGGGCAACCTGTTCCAGTGTTCCACCACCCTCATGGTAAAGAACTTTTTCCTAATATCCAATCTAAATCTCCCCTTCTCCAGCTTAAAACCATTGCCCCTCGTCCTGTCACTGCAGGCCTTTGTAAACAGACCCTCCCCAGCCTTCCTGTAGGCCCCCCTCAGGTACTGGAAGGCCGCTATGAGGTCTCCCCGGAGCCTCCTTTTCTCCAAGCTAAACAACCCCAGCTCCCTCAGTCTGTCCTCATAGGAGAGGTGCTCCAGCCCCCTGATCATTTTGGTGGCCCTCCTCTGGACCCGCTCCATCAGGTCCATGTCCTTTCTATATTGAGGGCTCCAGACCTGCACACAGTACTCCAGGTGAGGTCTCACCAGAGCAAAGTGGCAGAATCACCTCTCTGGATCTGCTGGCAACACATCTTTTGATGCAGCCCAGGATGTGATTGGCCTTTTGGGCTGCGAGAGCACATTGCCTGCTCATGTCCAGCTTCTCGTCAATCAGCACCCCCAAGCCCCTTTCCTCAGGGCTGCTTTCTAATACCTCATCCCCCAGTCTGTATTTATACTGAGGATTGTTTCTTCCCAGGTGCAGAACCCTGCACTTGCTTTTGTTGAACCTCATGAGGTTCATCTGGGCCCACCTCTCCAGCCTGTCCAGGTCCCTCTGAATGACATCCCATCCCTCTGGTGTATCGACAACACCACACAGCCTGGTGTCATCTGCAAACTTGCTGATGGTGCTCTCAATCCCTCTGTCTATGTCTTTGATAAAAATGTTAAACAGTACTGGTCCCGGGACGGACCCTTGAGGGACACCACTAGTCACTGCTCTCCATCTGGACTTAAAGCCATTGAGTACCACCCTCTGGGTGCGACCATTCAGCCAATTCCTTATCCACCGAACCGTCCACCCATCAAATCCGTATCCCTCCAATTTGGCAAGTAGAATGTTGTGAGGAACTGTGTCAAAGGCCTTACAGAAGTCCAGATAGATTACATCCATAGGTCGCCCCTTGTCTACTGACCTAGTCACTTTATCATAGAAGGCCACTAGGTTAGTCAGGCAGGACTTGCCCCTAGTAAAGCCATGTTGGCTGTCCTGAATCATCCCCCTGTCCTCCATGTGCCCAAGCATGGCGTCCAGAAGGATCTGTTCCATGATCTTCCCAGGCACAGAGGTGAGGCTGACAGGTCGGTAGTTCCCAGGGTCCTCCTTTCTTCCCTTTTTAAAAATGGGTGTGATGTTTCCTTTCTTCCAGTCTGCAGGGACTTCACCTGACTGCCATGGCTTTTCGAGTATCATGGAAAGTGGTTTTGCAACTTCATCAGCCAGTTCCTTCAGGACTCTGGGATGGATTTCATCAGGTCCCATGGACTTGTATGTCTTTAGATTCCTTAGGTGATCACGTACCATGCCTTCAGTTATAGTGGGATGGACTTTGTCACCTGGATCCTCAACTTGTGGGCCATCAATACAAGAGCTAGGAGGAGAGGGGTTGCCAGTGAAGACTGAGGCAAAAAAAACCCACATTTAAACCACATATTAACCACACCACTCGCCCAATAATGTCAATAACCATCTTAGAAACATGGTGCTGAATGAATTAGAGACACTGCTACTTTCTGTACCTTCTCAAGACCTTTCCAGAAGCATGTTCTCCACTCGTATGTGTGATACCTACTGCAACGGAACCTGGTCTATAGGGTCCAGGACCTGCAAACATATACGGATGCATAAATACATCTCTGTGCTTAAGTAAATGAGTATATATGTGTGCACCTACATACATGTGTAAAAGTGAGCTGAATGTGTGTTAAATGGATGAGCTGGTCTTGCAGTGCAGACAGCTGAGCCAGAATTTCAGCAATTGCATCAATGGCTGTAATCTAAGCAACAGGCTCCACTCCTTCAGTCTCCACTGTATTTTTATTTCCGTGCCTACACATAGGTCATCTAACCCATGATAAAAGTGGTAGTTTCTTAATTCATATGATTTCCTTTTTTTTTCCTTTTTGTTTTCCCTTTGTCTTTCCTGAATGTTATAAACAGTGCTGAAAATAGCAGTGAGAGTTCCAGTTTACTCTGGTTGCAAATCCAGTTTTGCAAATTACTGAGAGTCTTTTAAACAGGAAAAATAATGTTACTCCTAACTGCGAATCTGTACTCGGAGACAAAAAAGAAAGTGGGTAGAAACATGCGGGCCTGATTCTGCTTTCAGTGTCACTCTTAGCAAAATTTCTGTGGCAAAATCCTAACAGAGCTTGATGCTGACAGCCTGCATAAAGTGTGCTGTATTTGAAGCAATTGAGTTAATATCTGAGACTCTGACAATCCAAAAAGTAGGTTGGCATAATTATATTAAGATATCTCAGAGTGTCATGTACTTTGCAAGACTGAATTTTAAACTGTTGATTTAAATTAATAAAGATTCAAGAGTTTATAATTTGTTTATTTATTGAAATCAAATGCAGTCCATGTTTCTAACTAATTGAAAAGTATACTTGTGATAGAGAAAGTATTTAATTTGGGCAGGCAAGCTACCAGACTTCCAAATAAAGATGATGAATTGCAAATTCTCAATCTTAATCCCTGTAGGCTGACAGTTACCCCTTTAAAAGCAGCATTTGAGTGATATACTATAGCTGGTAATAGCACACAGCTGCAGAGTAGGAAATCCCATTGCTATTTTGCAAAGCTTTTATTTTGCTTCATTCATTTATTTTTCAAAATGATACTTTCCTTATTTAGAATAAAGAACTTTTTGCCATTACGAGTGGACTGGACCTTTAACAAACAGTTGGCTGTTTGTTTGGCACATTTTAAAAAAGCATGGAGACCAGTTCAGAATTTACCGTACTTGCATGTAGCATTTTCATGAACAGAAATGCATTTGTGATTTTGCAACCTCTTCCCCCTCCAAGTGTAAAGAACACATTTCTGTTATATATCCTAACAGTCAGCATACAAGATCAAATGCAAAGAGTTTTTTTCTGTCTTTAATGTATAAAGCATGTGTCCAACAACAGCAACAAAATCAGTGCCAGAAGAAGCAGTCCGTGGGGAAGCAGTAATTTGTGTGTCTGCACATTATTCTGTGTCTATGCACATATTAACCCTGGTATACAGTAAATTGTGTTACCATGGCAGCCCTCACATGGAAAGTTATATACTAGTAGGGTATCTCTAACAACCACCAATGGGGAATACGCGTGTTCTGGCAAATGCAGAAGGGTGTAGTTTTTTTCTGGGAGGAAACAATGCACTATAATTAAGGATGGGAAAACCGGGTTGCAGAAAGGAAGAAAAAACTCAGTATTTGCCCCAGATGGAAGAGGTGAAAAAAAGCCCTCAGAATTCCTTCTCTCTCTTTTCCCATGCATCAGCACCACCATGACTCCCAAGGGCTGGAATGCTGTAGCCTTTATTCAGACAAAGCTACCATTAAAATCCTGTCTTATGGTTTTCATTCTGTATACTTTTCATTGAGGCTTTTACAGGGCACTTTGCTTACATTAGCTTTTGTGTCCAATTTTGAGATCGAACTTCTTTCTTTATGATGAAGCTAGTTTGTCAAGGGTGAGCTGTTATCAGTGGTGCTTACAGTTCCTCAACACTGCATGCTATCATATGCCGTGTTATATTTATAGTTGTATATACAACTTTGCCAAACTTCAGCTTTACGGCTGACATTTTGAAACAGATGCTATTTGCCTGAGTTATTTCTTTTTTTTTTTTTTTATGTTTAAACAAAAAAGGTTCAACCATTTAGAGGAGACAGATTAGAGGAAAATATTTTTTAACCCCGTTAGGAATTTTTTTGACAGTTCTCCTGGAATGTTTAGCACCTGCTGGTTTGAATTGGAGTCAACGTTAGTGATACATCAATGATAGCATCACTCAAAGAGAAAGTACAATAGAAATGAGAGACCATGACAGTGTTTTACAATGCAAAACCCAACACTGAGTAGAGTGAATGTAGGGTCAGCACTTTGGGTGAGTCATCAGTAGTTTAGAAAGAAGAAGAAAAGAAAAAAGACATGACAAGATAGACACTCCCAAGAGCTACAGGCTTGTTGTATTGGCTGAAGTTTAATGGAAACGCGGTGCTCCTGTCAGCTGGTGTACTACATAATAATGTTAACACCACTACAAACAGGTTGTGGTTTATTGCTTCAATTTCTTATGTACCGGCAAGAGAATTAACAAGATTGATGCATTAGGATCTTAGATCTCAGTCAAATTAGGTGACTAAGAAGGTGATGAAAAAAATGCTTGTTCTTTGAAAGAGCACAACTCCATCAGAAACTTGTTACATCCTAGCATCAGACCATTTGATGAGCTGCTGATTTAACAGCACACTTAGCAGGCAGTAGTTACATTGATAGGGGCAACTACTTAATCAGTGCTTTAAAGATATTATGTTCAGAGTGATTTAAAGGGATATTGTGCTTTAGTAAGTGTGCCGTGAGTATGAATATGTTCTGCATGAAGTGAATGCAAAAATGAGGTTGCAAGTGTCATTTATACTGTCAGCTTCTTTATTTGGGCATATGTTAAGAAAAGAAAAAGCCAGTAAATACAAAACAAATACTAGCATTTTGAAAATGTTTCTCACTGGAAGTAAATAACAATTAGTGGAGGAGAACAAGGAAAGGAAATAGCAGCTATCACATTCTATGGATTTGTAGGGTAGGGAAAGATAAAATAATGAAGTGCTGTAAAATGTAGGAGAGGAGATTTTTGAAGATGCAACAGTGAGTAAAGTGCCTGATTTCCACTGTCTGGCGTCTATGAGTTGGAGGATTTCCCTCATTATCATGAACGTATCCAGGAATACTGACTGCCTTTCAATACCTGCCTTGTATAACAAGTGTCTCAAGGAATAAATCTTGCATACCTTACCAAACAAGGGCAAACCAGCTTGGTATGGAGAGATCTGTCAGCGCTTGTAGATCTGATACTGCATTTTGTATCTGATAAATATCTGTGGAGAATCAGCATGAGAATTGCTTTCTGAAGTCTCATACACAACATTTAAAATAATGAACAGCAAAAAAAAGTGAGGAGGCAGTATCAGTGTACTTGAAATATCTGATGTTGGAGGATGGCTGAGGTAGAGGCTGTTTCATGCCAAGTGGCTGATCCAAGCCTGAAATGACTGCAGCTCTTACATAGACTTTATCTTTAGTTTTGGGCCGGTAACCGTACTCTGTAGTTTACCCGCCTCATTTTACAAGGGTCTGCAGATTACATCCCTCTTTTGCCCTGAGGTCCACATGTCTGATGTTCTGCTTAAAATCCCCACAACATGCTGCAATTAGGAAGAGAGGCCAGAAGTTAGCCACCCTTTTCCTGGCTGGTTCTTCCCAGTAATATCCAGTTACTGCTGGGGCAGGGCAGTGCAGGCAGCAGAGACCTGGAGCCCAGCACTAGGGTCCCATGGATAACTGTGGTATTGCAGCATCCCAGGCTGACGGTGTGGAGCTTTTCCTCACCCTTAAATTCATTAACTTTTGAAAATGGCCAGATCTTTAAGGTCCATCACAGCAAGCACAAAAATAAAGGAGGGAAAATAAAAACAGGCTTTGCTTAGGGCAGGGGAGCTATTCATTTTGTTGAGGAGAAAATGAGGCAAGGCAGAGTCATTAGGAGGGCTCCTTATGAAAGCAGGAGTTGCTTGGGAAATTACAGTGCCATTGACTAGAATACATCGAGTACAAAAGGGAGATATAATAAGAGGAAAGCAGTTATGCACCTAAGCCCTGAAATGTAGTATTACATCCATCCTGAGAGGTAATCATTCCTGTCATTACTAAGCTGTAAGATCACTCAGTCCTAGCATGGTAGAAATCCTGGAGCTCAATACATCAGTCAGGTAGCTTTTCATAACCCTCTGCTTCTGTGGCTCAGCTGGAGTTCAAAAAAACCACATACAGTAGCAGTCATCCTTATGGTTGCTAGCAAACCTTGCAAGTAATAACTCATAAACCTCCTTAATTGAAATAAATTAAATTTTCTCTTCATTACTGCTTTGCAGAGTCATTTGAAAGTGCAGTGACTCTTACCCAGGAACTGATCTATTGGTACTTGCAATTGTGGCTCCAGAACAGAAATTTTGGGGACAAGTTATATATGTTATAACACAGATTTCTATCTTCTTTTAAGTCACCAGTGGTGTTCCCCTTAATTGCTACAGTTGTGGTTGGTTGGTTTGTTTGTAGATATGATCTGTATCACATAACTGAACCATGTGTGTGGTTAGTATAACAGAAGTGGCAGGTATCACACTACCAGGATGGTGATAAAAGTAGCCAGGGGTAATGGCTATCTGAGCAGTATACGGAGATGTGACACACTGTCTACACTAGAGATTGGCAGTAGGATAGAAATCCTGAGCGTAGAATGACTGTTTGACCACCATACTGCCTATGTGCAGCCACTAATGACTTTAACAGTCTTACTCATTGAAATTATGTCTTGTTCAGTGCTGTAGAAACCATTCAAATAATTCCTAGCACCACCTTACAGATCCAGGACTTGATATACTGCGTTGGAGAAAAGGTCCTGCACTCTATCTGTGAAGCAGCCAGAGAAATAGGAAAGTAAATGTTTGAGTTATTTACCACAAAGTTTGACAAAATACAGAACCTTCTGACATCCTTAGAGGATAAAAAAACTCTGACAATCCCTGCCAAAAAGACAGTCTTGGAGAATGAGATGGAAAATCATATGTTTCGTTGAAAGATTCAAAGTAAAACTGTGACAGAAAAAATACTGCATAGTGGCACAAATAATTGAGGATTTCTCCTAAAAGTTGCCTGGTTCTTAAAAATAGCTTGAACCATTCCGATGACCTTAAGATTACTGGCACCTCAGAGCCATAGACTTGCCCCCATTCATTTCTGTGTCAATATTGTCCTCTCATATTGTCCAAGTGCACATCCCGGAGAACAGACAATTTATATTTAAAGAATTTGAGCGCTGAGGAATTCATTCCAACTGTAGATATATAGTTGTACCACTACATTATTGTCTCTATTTATTAGCAATAATATAAAAGCTTCTTTCCTCTCTACACAGAAATGTAATTTCTGTGTTTTCACTAATGCCTCTTTCCTTATAAGGATTATTCTTCCTTACTTATGGACCATGAGTGAATCACCCATTGACCTTCTCTGGCATAACCTAAACAGCCAGAGTTTCCGAAGTCTCCAACTGCAGGATGAATTCTGTGGTCTTGAAATATTTGCACAAACTGTTTCTGTCTCATTTCCAGCCTGTCAACAAGCTCCCAAAATGTGTGGGTTGAATACTTAGGATTTAACACTGTGTCAGAGGGCAATTTACTGATTTCCTATTCTATGTCATATTCTCAGTGGAAGCATCAATGAATATCCTGGCTGTATCTGTCCTTATCTGCTGGGATGCACGCAGTATAGTTCAGTTTCCCAGTCACCAGGACATATAGATCAGGCAGGCATCTGCTCAGAACACTTCAGAGTTTCTGTTCAGTCCTTGTACCCCAAAACATCTGTACTCAGGAACCAGATGTGCCTGCCCATCTGGTGATAGACATATAGTGCCTGTCATACATACAGTGTATGACACAGTGAGACTCCTGTCCATCTTATGCCATGGAGTAGGAGGAGAGAGAAAATTTACATTTTGCTTTCTAATTTGTAGATTGAAAACCCTAAAAAGACTGCTCACCTGGAGAAGGAAACTGTGCTGAAGCTTAGCTCTATAAATGGTATCAGTCTTGGATGCTTGTCATCACTGCACCTAGCTTTTAAGGGCCTGACTATCTGTGGAAGCTGTGAATCTGAACTAAAGGCTTTAAACTGCTTTGTATGGGTAAATATAGGTTCCTCAGAAGGGTGTTCATTGAGCAAAAGCTACCGATGCCAGCCCTCAACCAAGACTGCAAAGAGCATGTCTTAGCTCCCCGAGGTGATGGGAAGCACTCTGTGCTTCAAGCAAGTCCTATAAATCTTTTTCTCTATATTCTCCAAAGATAATTTGATGTAAAATGTCTAAAAAATTTGGGGAGCACAGACTAAAAGTCCTACCCCAGTTTAGGCCATCTGAGTCATGCATGTTGTAGTTTTGTTCCTCTGGAACAGGGAACATTTTCCTGGACAGTGCTGAAACTTCAGTTTTAGGAACAGAGTCCCACAATTCAGAAGAGCCACTAGTACTCTTACAAGATGGGAGAGAGGGTTTTAAATTCCCTTTCCTGAAAGGTTGTTTAGCCCAGACCTCCTACATACTGATCAGAACCAGTATAGAGAAGATGGACACCACCACCCAGGTGAATGAAACCTGCCCTCACTGCTGTCCTTTTGTGCGCAACTCATTCGCATCTGTGCACACTAAGCTTGGTTTGGGTGTCTGGCTCTGGCTCCTGCAGTGATTTGGACTGTGGTTTGACAAATTAGAGAGCCCCTGAGCAGGTGAGGCACTAACTTACTGTGCTTTCTGGGAGGGCAACGCTTCTTGACAGGCAAGTTAAATGCCTACGGATTTTAGAAATGCAAATTTAGATATCTGGGGACTCCAGCTAGGCTTTGTGTAGGACATTTTAGGAATTATGCTCTTCTACATAAATGCCTGAATTCCACCGATGTTCCACTTCAGGCTTATTAGTCCCTCTATGGATTTAGGCCTGGGAAAATTAAAGGCAGGATGCAAGAACCACGAGACTGTACTTAATAATGAATCTCTGAGCAGAGAACACACAAGCTTTGGTTTGAGGTCCAGCCAAAATTGGAGTCAAATAAGAAGAGAAAACACATGCCTTTGGGGATTGCAAATCAGCAAATTGGTGCTGAACAGAAAGAGAGAAATAGAAGAAGCTGCAAGAGAAGCGAAGCCTGGGACTTAAAGAAAATTGTCCATTCTCTCAAAAACATTGCCAACACTTTCTACAAGTGTGGGCTATTAAAATACACACACGCAAAGATGTTTAGTTTTGTTTGGTTTGGTAGCAAACTTGAAATTGCAGTTTTTATGCATGATGAATACTTACTTAGAAACTGCCATATAACATTGAAATCTTTCACACCTGGAGGCCATATATATTTCTTTATACAGCTGTTTTCCACCAAAATGGCTAATGAGGTGAAAACTTGGAACCTCCTCTCAGGTTAGTTTTATATTGTGCAAGGAAGAGAGGTTCCCATTTCAATGGAAAGAGTGGACCACGGTCACAGTAAGGTCACAGGCAATGTTCACCCACTGTTTGGCATGAAGCAGATACAGTCCAACCACAAACACCCAGCTGAAGTTTTCCATCTGGAAATTGCCATCCAGTGTGTACTTCTACCCACTCTCTACTGTTCCTGAACACTGGTGTCTGCAATCACGGCAGTAGCCTGCTTGTGCTGAATCGGGGCTGGGAATATATAGATCAAGAGGAACCTTCCTGCCAATCCCCTTCTCCCTTACCCTTTTTAATATAGTGAAATAATAATAATAATAATTATATTAGTAACCATCAAACTAAGAACTCTGTTCATCACTACATGGAAGTTCAGACTGATGTTCTAGTTCACGCTGAACAACGCTTCAAGCTACAAATGAACTTGAATGAGAGTAATTGTACAGAAAGCGATTACTCAGACTGTAAACCCTGCGGGACAGCCACCATCTCTGCTTTGTGTTTGCATAACATTTAGATGCACCAAGGTCCAAGTCTCCTCTGGGGGATCACCATCTGTGCTAAGATAAACTCTAACTAATCTCTGAGGCTTAATGCCATCAGCACTATAGAGTCTGTTTTCTCTCTTGATTTCTCCTCCACCATTTACTCAAAAACCTTAAGCAGAAGCAGTGAGAGTAACAAGCATATAAGGTTATGCAGAGGAACTCTTTATTTGTTTTGGAGGGTTTGACACAAAGGGGGAATCATCTTTAGTACTATGCTTTCTACCCTCATCGATTTTCTGCCATTGGCAGAAACCTGAAAGAACGAACCTAGGGTAGCTGGGCAACTCTTTCCCTCCACGACTCTAAAATTTAAGAGATCAGGAACATATTAGAGAAATAACTTCGTAGATAAGTTCTAAAAACAAGCAGAAATGTCAAGGATGTTTCAGGAAATAAAATGTTAGTTGCCTTAGTCACTGGAGAATAATTTAAAATCTATTTTGTTTTATGATGGCTGTTGTGTTTTTCAGTGACTGATAGAATGACTTTTTATGAGAAAGACTGAAGTTTTTTTCCAACAACAATGCCAAATTTTATTCCAATTAACCAATGAGGAGGACTATGAATATTGGAAGCATTGACTCCTTTCATTTTTGGGGGTACTTATACTTTTTGCTTTTTAACTCTTCTGCTATGGTCATAGATCTGTGCCATAATGCCAGGATACTGTGAAATTCAAATTCATAGCATTTTCATAGTTGTCCTCATAAATTCGAGTTATGGCAGCATGCACATGTTCTAGGGAGGACTGCAACTAAATTGCTCTGGGTGCTGAACAAACATAGGAAAAGTGATTCCTCACCCTCAGTATGAGTCTATCTAAAGAGGGGATAGAAATACTTTCCTATGATTAAAATGACCAATGGACCAACAGAGTTTAAATCTCAGATACTGTGTTTTGCCACTGATCCTCACAATAAAAGATCATAAACAAGTTAATATATATACATATTGTCAAGCTAATTCAATTGAATAATTGGAGAAAATCACAACCTGTTTACGTATACTCTATGAACAGAAAGTGAACCTATATTAAATCATGTAAATTATGCTCTGTGAGCTGTTTACTCTTTTCCAGTAATGATGTTATTTGTCACCCCAAGCTCCTGTATGTGGATGTAAACCAAAGCACGTGTTAGGAGAAGGAAATAACTGCACACAACGAGCTTTTCCTCTCTAGAGAAGTCTAGTGCTGCCCATTTACATTGTGGCCTTAATTAAGCAGTGATTGATGCTTATTTGGAAAGCTAAAGATAACCACTACCTTTTCTGATGTGAACTGGCTATCCATTTGACCTCAGTATATTAACCAAAGAACATTGTGGGGAGTACAGTTCTTTTTAATGCAAAAGAAAAAGTGCTGTCTTCTGTTCTTGTCTTTGGTAAGTTTTGCTCCTCAGAACAAGACTTTTTTCCCCTGCCGGGTGGGCCTCCTGGCTCCCGTGGAACACAACAGGAGGAAAAGGTGCTTCAGGATGATACCTTCTTAAGATGAAGGAAGCTCTGCCCTACAGCCTGCTTCCTCTTCAAGAGAGGAAAGGAGGAACAGCTCAGGTGTCACCTGTTGCTTCTGTCATGTGTTTGTGTGGCTATAGGGGCAGACAGAGAGTGTCCGTGTAATTTCTTCACAAGTGGCTTTCAAATTTTTTAAAAACTAGAGCATTATCACCATTTCCTTAAAAGGAACCTTCCTTAAAAGGAGCCCTTTTACTATCGCTGGATTTTTTTTGCATTAGTACACAGGTGTGTTAATGTCTCAATTTTATGGCAAGAAGGAATGAGAAAAAGATGAGGAGCATGCTTTCTGCCATCCATCTCTGTCCATCTTTTTGCTTGTTGTCAGCAAGAAAATAAACAAGCTTTTCCTTTTTCGTCATTCTTTTCCTTTGTTGTTTTCCATACTGACATGATGTGAGGCCCTACAATGGTGATTTCCAAAACTGTTGAGCTCCCTGCCTTGTTTTTATTTGCATTACATGCAGCTAGGCAGGCTTTATTTGAAAACAGCCATCTGGAGAGATTTAACCACCTCCAGCAGGCTTCATGCTTCAAATAAAATGTGGCAGATACCTGAGCCAATGATGGGATGACACATTTCATCATTCCAATGGGAATTTCCTGTTCTGAAACCAGTAACTTCACAAGTGCCATCATGCCATCGAGAGTGAAGAAAAAATTAATTTCCATTCTGTCCAAGACAATTGATTGGTTTTTTTGTACGACAAACTATAAGCAGGTTAATTGACTTCTGGGTATCTTACAGAGACATGAGCAATCTTTGTGCTAGATATTTCACTCTAGCTTGTGGTTCACAAGCTCCCCTCCACCGCAGCACCTGCTTGCTTTTCTGAAGTGCTGCACTCACAGTCTAAGAAAACACCTCTTTTCAAAACCACCTTGGGAGATTTCAAATGGTGTGATAAAACAACTGTGTGATAGAAATTAGAAATCATACAGTAAGTACTCAATTGGGGGTGTTTAAAAAACCATGAAAGTGTGTGCGTATGTATACGGCATCGTTAGGAACTATTTGAGTCCCTTTCTGATTTTCCTAATTTTTTTTTTAAGTTCTACATTCCTCATTCTATTCCTGAAACAAACAAATGGGAGCAAGAGCAGCAGATCCCATCCACAGCTAGGGAAATGCCAGTCACGGCCCTATCTCATGTAAGCAGAAGATGGCAATTGCATTTTACAAGCAATTAGAGGAACTTCTGGAGTTTCCACATACACTCTGTGATTTGGCAGCATGGCAGAATAGGAGAGATTTTAATGTTAGTGCTGAAAGATTGTAAAATCATGCCTTGCGATGTAGAAAATGGAAGTTCCTTTGAAAGCTGCATTAATGAGCTCATTTTACTAAACTTCATTAAACCAGCCATATAATCTGTGCAAACTTAGTCTGCTTCTCAATTACATGGAAATGGAGTGCGCTCTAATGAGTCAGGAGCTAGTGGCCATTACTGATTGTGTCATGCCAGAAAAGCTAAACTATTGCAGATGTCTTCTTATATAATTTTTTGAAGCTGTAGGTGAAGAAGAATTTGGCTAAGAAATGCGGCACGTGGTTGTGGGTTGATAGAAGACCTACGGGACACAGGGCTATTGTGCGTGTGGGCTGTGGAGACAGATGGGCAGACACAGTGGCAGCACATTTGGGTTGGTGGCTTACAGAGCACTGCTTCTAGGGGTACAGATGCAAATGGATATTTCCAGCACTTGTCAGAAATGAGCTTAGACCTGTGAAGGGACAAGGAAGATCCTCAAAGAGCATGGGATGATCCAATCTACCACCTAGGAAAACAAGTTGTGGGCAAAACTTCTATTTAGCTGAATACATTGCTGTTTATCTCCCTGCTGCCCTAAAATCTCTGCTGTTGTCTCCTGGTGCATTGGACAGGGACAGGGTGGTGCCTGTGCTGTGCATCCCTGTGCAAGAGTACCATGGTCTCACAGACACTGATCTCTGCTTTATGGAGGACTGTATGGTGTAGGTGTTTTCCATGAAGTGTTTTGTTTCATTTCATGTCCTTGAGAGATGCCAATCTACGAAATCAAAAATGTTTTGTAAAGAAATTCAGTTTTATGGAAATTCGGAACTCAAAGCTTTCCTCTCAAAATATGCTCTTTTCCCCTACTACTAATTATTTTCTATTGGAAAACTTGGGGGATTAATGAAGGGAGGAAAGGAAAATGAAGGACTGCAATCAAAATATTGAGTTAACCTGAACCAGCTTCATGGTTTTCTGTTTTCAGTTAGCAAACTATTTTGACAATTTAACTTTGCATCCCATATCAAGGATTTATTTGAAACCTGTGACTTGGGAAACATTGGACAGAAAGCATTGAAAAGATCAAGTGCCTTATGATGTGTTGCAGCCCTGTGCCCATTGGTGAGGCAGTCTAAATTTGTGCCTCGCACATTTTGATGGACTTTTGTTTAAGTATCTGTTTACTCAAACTCGATTCCAAACCTATTGTATATATTCATCCTGAATCAAAGAGTCACTTGTCAGGAGCAGATGTGGCTCACTCGCCTGCTTTCCCTTTTATTGTATCAACCTGTCCTTCGAGTGTCCCGGTGTTTTTCTTTTAATTATGTACCAGTTGTGCCACATTCTGCCTTGTGGGACACAATGTGCTGTAACAATTAAGACCAGAACATCAAAGCTGACTCAGCTTTTATTGGTGAAGGGAAAGTAATGTAGATGGTAAAACAGCACTTCTGGGATACCACAGACCTCCTCCAGCCACTAGCGGTGAAACCGGAGGATATAAAAGAGAGCTGGCGACTTGGGTCTTTTTCCCAACGTCTTTTAATGTGATTTAAATAAAAATTTTAAATCTGATCCAGTGCTTCAAAGGATATACATTTAATAAATCACTCAATGTGTATAAATCAACTATTGGTTTAGGGGTTCTAACCTGAGACATTTAAAAGGGAGGCATTTTTCAGAAAGTGTTAAGTATCTGTCCATCAAAAAAATTGCCGTCACTACAGTGCTGAAACGATGTGTGCCCTGACTGTGGTCAGAAACATCGGAGAGTGGCAGATGATTTGCAGTCCTGGTGGTCACCACTCCATCAAACCATAGGCAGATTTACCAGAATGCCACCAGCCAAAACAAATTTCATATTTGTACTGGCCATGATACCTGGGTAATGTGTTTAGTACCTCCCTATTAAGGCTTTTAGTTCCTATGCTGCATATGGTCCCTTATTATATCATAAAAGCATGCTGTAAATGTAGTTTGATCTGATGCAAATGTTTGAAAGAGAGCTTGTGATGATGTTATGCAAATGAACTGGCTGTGCCTGTTTTGCCTGCCCGGGGGATGATTGGTTCGAGGCAGAGTTATTTCCAGAGGAAAGGTCATCTCTTACAGAGAGTTTGTGAACAAGGATATGTTTAAGGACTCTCTGCAAAGTCCAGTGTGGTGTCCTACAAGCCCAGGAGATGCATAATGTTATAGTCGAATGTTGTGGCATTAATCATATTAACGTTAGGACAGTGACAGCAAAACTGACTTTGGAAACACCACGATGCTTACAGGACAAGAGGAACCCTGTAACGTATGAGCAGGACCATTTTCAAACCCTTTTATAACTGAGTTCCTGCTCTGAGTTTGGGTAAAAAGGGTGGAACAGAAAGACCGAGGGCTAGCTCTCGGGGTAGGATGGCAGAAATGAGGCAAGAGCGACTCTTCCTTAAATCGTTCCAAGGTTTGCGCTGGGCTTGGCACAGCTGGTGTATGAAATGGGGAAACTGTAACTGGTTGCTGCTATTCCCCCAGGCCTCCAGGCTGAGCAGATCTTGTTCAGAAAAGGTTCTCGTTGAAGGTAGTAATTATCTGGTAATTAAATGATGCTGTTGCATATGGTAGATTTCCAAAGTGGGATTGTCCTGGATTAATAAAAGCCTGTATGAGGAAGGTGAGCAAAATCTTGCCCTAAGACTTCAATGCATTTTTTTTCTGTGTGCTTTCTGTAATATCAAGCTAATGTTAAATGAAACTATAAAGTGAAACTATCAGCCATTTGGCAGTGGTTCAGGCAAGAAATACTTTTTAAAAACAAATTATAATATAAGCATGAAACATCTTTTCTGAGTGGCTGTGTTCAAGGAAAAACAATAGTTGTAAAGCTAATAGCAATTTCATAAGAGGCAAAACAGCATGTGTAGCTAAGGATTCAGAATGAATAAACTTTGGAAGCTGATATGTTAGATCTAGTGGTTGAGAAGTGTTAATAGGATATTAAGAACCATCAGAAAACTCCTTCTATATCTGTAATTTTTCCAGTGCCCTCCTGGAATAATTTTTTTTGCAGCAGCAATAGCAGAAGCACTTGCATAGGTTAGTCTACAGACCAAGACTTGTTAAGATTCAAGCTAGCAATTATTTTTCAACACAGAATGTAAATTTTCTCAAGGCAATGAGATGTTCAAAGGCTGGCCTCAACCTGCCAGTAGAGCATTTTTGGGTGGTTTCTAATTTTTACTTATTGCAGAAAGCAAGTAAAATTTACATTAAGGATCCATATTATGTTTCCTTTTTGTGTCCTTTCTGCACAAATACTGCATCTAACTGATTCTTCCAAAATTTTCTTTTTTTTTTTTTTTTTTTTAACATTTGGTTCTCTGGTTCTTTTCTCACCCTGAATTATTGACAGGATTTCCATCCTTTCTGGATCATTTTTTTTTACCTTTGAGAAAAATCTGTGTGTACAGTGGGGGGCAGGGTGTGATCAGGAGTTTTAAAGTACTGTCCTGGTGTGGTCTGAATCAGCGTGTGGAAAATTCTGTTCCAATCTGAGGACTTAGATGAAATGTTTTCCCTGAGGCCAGAAGCCTTTCAGTGATGGGTCAGTTCTAAAGATGAGTCACTGGCTTGAGAAAAGGCTGACCAAAGAAGAGCCAAATTGTGCTGCTGATGCAAAAGTGTGGAGGGAGTGATGACAATTTGGGTTAAGAAATGAAAAGCGCACTTTCCTCCAATCCAATTTTATTCCCCAAAAGCAACACTAAAAATAAAACAAAAGCTTTCTCAAGAGGTTTATTCTGCTGTTACTATCCAAAACAAAGTAGATATTCTGCTACTGAATAAAACCTCTCTTTTTCCTACATTGTCCAGTGCAGTTTTAGTTTCCCAGTCAAGACAGCCCACGTTCAGAAAAGGTATAATTTCTTCAGGTGTTGGCCATAGTTGCTTTGTTCCTTATCATCTGTGGAGCACAATCCAACTTCAAAGAGATAAAAACAGTCCTCTGCAAGCCATGGGGTGCATTCTTGCAGTTTCCTCTCTGTTGTCATGCAGAATTTATGAAGGCCTGATTTTTTCTACTCTGATGTGGTAGGATATGGAATATGGCCAGGTTTTCAGAGTATTCTGCAAAGCCTGTGCCCATGGCCCTCAGCCTGCAAGGTGCCTGTTGATAACCCATGTCAGCTGCACCGAAGGGGAAATATGGTGAGGGCAGAAGAAGGCCTGAGCTCTGCTCCCTAGTGACAACAAAACTCCATTAAAACTCTAAAATCAAATTAAATACACCTCCTGTTTATATTAAAATTCTTGTTCACTTGGATTGCGATGGCAATTGGTTGACTCTCACTGAAAGCCTTCCTTTCACTCAACCATCTTGTTAAAAGTCAAAATGCTTGTCTTATGCTTGAAGTTGGATATTCATCAAAGAATACCTGCACAGCTCTGGTAGGAGCAGAGGTCAGAGGACTGCAGAAGAGCTTCCCTGACCATCCAGAGGGGTGGATAGAAGAGGGTGGGATGTGGATTGTAAAGAAGAGGAGGGTCTGACATGACAGAGGCTCATCCCTCTGTCAGAGAAACGATGGTTTCCCTGGAGATTTAGGGAGATGATTTAAACTCTCTGTATTCCGAACTTCATTTTAAGACTACTTCCTGATAGTCTATTTTTGTTTGAAGAGTGAATCTGTACAATTAATTCTGGCGCAATATTTTTTGTTGCTCTATTTTCACTAGTGTAGCTTAAAAAATCTAGCCCTGTAATAAATAACAGCTTGGTAAGCTCTGAGCTCCCTGTCAGTGAATCTCTTTTAGTGCCATCTGATTCATTTCTAAGGCTCCAGTTTCTCATTGTGGCTTATTATTACATTTTACTGTTCTGAAAGATGATGTAGGTAATTGCGCTGGTCCCTTAGCTAACTATAGATTCTTTTTAGTTTCTTAATAATAATGAAATTGCCATAGATGCCTTATAATATTTTTCTTCAGAAATAAACATTTAAGTAGAGGTTCACACAAAGTAATCCTGAGCTGCCCTGTGGCAACAATTATAATTAAAATATAACTGTTTGATTATATAATTGAAATTGCTTCCATTTGATTAGCTTGGATCCTTTCCATGGCCATACTCCTCTTTTTGAATAACTCAGCCTTTGTACTCTGTGCTGCAGTAACATTAATGTAGATGCAGTCATGGACTGAAAAATACATGCCTGTTTCAATCCACATGTAAAGAAAACACTTGAATGTAATACTAATTGAAAAAATCTGGTTTGTGTGTAATTAGATGGCGACATGGTCCTGCTAGAAATACAGGGCCAGTGCTTAGAAAGAACAAAACAGACAGTGAAAAGCAGAGCTCAAATATCTCCACCAACACTCAGTCTAACATGCTCATGGAGTCAAGCCCATCCTTGCTCATGGGTGGTTTTTTACCCTTGTACATATTTATCATCAAAATAGGTCTAGAGATGATCCTGAGAGCTCATCCTGTCCTTCATTCTGCCCAAACGGCAGAAAATGTAGGCTGCCTGGATTTCTTTCAAGTCTGCCCCGAGAACACTGGTATGGCATGGCATGGCATGGCATGGCATGGCATGGCATGGCATGGGACATCCCCTGCACGGGAGCTAAAGACAGGCATCTTCTTTGTGCACCCCAGGGAGATTTAGTGAAGAGAGAAACACAAATATATTGACTTCTGGGAAGACTGAGGCATTGCTGGCAGTGGAGTGCTTTGCCGGTGAAGCCCAAGCGGACATCACATTCCTCCTCAAGATGTATGTGGTCAAATGTGGTGGTGAAAGCAAGTGAGGTTTAGATATAGAGGCCTGGAATGGCAGTCTGGCATATATAACCCACCCAAAATCATCCATGGGAGTAGCACCAAAGGGCAATTGGTATTCTTTTACCACAATATGAGTGAGCTCAGAAACTGTGAAAGGGCACAGCACGTAGAAAGTAACTGATTATTTAATTTACACAGTTTGCAATCAAGTTGCGTTTATCTGGTAGCAGAAACGTAAAGCAGCTCTAAATATTGCTAGAAATGCACAGAAGAAATAAAATAAATCTGACAGTATAATTACAGCTTCCTTTTATGATTCCATCAATGTTATTTAAGTGCACATGAACCTGTGCTTTTACAAAAAAGCTTTATGAAAATCCCAAATTGTATTGAAATTTGGGAGAACAAGGGAAAAAAGTAAAATTCCACATTTTGATTATTTTATAGTGAATACACACAGAGCCCTATTGTAGTGCATTGCATACAAAGCATGACATTCAATTAAAGCGTTGGTTAATGATTTCTTCATTTAGTGACAATCATGTAAACAGCAAAGTTGGAACATAACAAATTAAGAAAAGGACTATGGAATAAATTTCAATTCAGGTTGAAAGCTAATGAATTGAAATGTCAAGTCAATCATTTAAAAAATTAGAATTCAATAGTTTAAAATCGTTTAATCATTTTTATAATTATTTTGCGACATGGAAGGAGCAAAGGGTCAAAATACAAAACTGCGGGCATATTTTGGCTAATGTGAATATTGGAATGAACAGTTTAGTTGCATTTCACCTGGAGTACATTAGCAACTTTCACAATGATTATTTTTCTTGCTTTCAAGGAAATTAAATAATCAACCAGCCAAGACAGTTCTAAAATAAGCAATTGACCTGTCACAGAATAGAGGGATTGATTATTCTATAGTCTTCATTTCACTTTACTAAATACACATCAGAGCAGACTTTCAGAGGTGTCTAAAGGTTAGCTCAGCCATTTCAAGCCCCAGCCTCAAGGCTCTGAGTGCATTCAGTTCCCACTGAACTTTATAAAAGCGAACCATGGTTGATTGATTAAGCATCAACCCTTAATCACCTTCAGAGAGTGGACGCTATGTAGCACAGCTGTCTATGTTGAGGTGGGACAGGAAGGTGTCAGGAGCACCTAAGTCCTTTGCTTTAGAAACACAAATATTAACAGTTTATAACCATGCTATGAAGTACGACTATGTCGAACTGCTACAAGAGCCACCAGGTTGCTTATTTCGTGGTTACTCTCTTCCAAATATGACAGGTGACTAATGGAGGAATGAAAGGGTTGGCTAATCTTCAGTGCGAGTGCATGGGAGAAACACCATGTCAGCAGGTTGAACAACTATTATGTGATGATGGTTTCCTGATGTTATGCTCAGTAAGAGCTGAAGCTCTATTTTTAGAGAGGACATTGATACCACTGCAAAACTTCTAGAAGCTTATTTGCACTTTGTCAAAAGCATGGGGAGAATTTATTTTTGCTAGGTGCCTGTGCAAGAAGAGAGGGTCAGCCACAGTGGGATTTGCTTGGTCTGTGCTCTGCGGGCTGGACTTCCAGGGAATCCAGAGGGAGCTCTGTGAGGGGCTGATTGTCCAGCTGAGCTTTCTCCCTGTTAGGGCTCTCTGTGTCCTCCAGTATTTACGGAATAAACACCAGAAAACATCAAAAACATGGTTTGGTTTTGTTCTGTTTGTTTTTTTAGGAAAAAAAATGAGATTGTTTTCTAAGTAATATGATTTCTGACTAGAGTATTTAGTGCTGGTGGTGATACCAGGTTTTTGTTAATAGTGGATAGCAGGGAAATTCCTGGGTACTGTATGATATAATTAAGTATATAAACACATAAAAAATTGTCCTTAAGGACAACTGGGTAAACCAGACTGGTAGGATCAGTACCCAAGCACGGAAAAGCAGAAACAACCACCTGAGACAGCAACTAAGATGAACAATCTGAGAAAGTCTACCAGATACTTCTCCACATGCCATTCCACGGCCCAAGACAGTCTCCAGTGTCCCAGAAGAAAATTAAATTCTATTGTACAAACCCAGGCTGACCAGTAGTCCTAGAACAGCTTGTATTTGTCTTGCTGTGGTCAGCTTTTGGTAATTCATGTATCTTCCACAAATGCTTGTGATGTGTGACAGCTTACAGACTGCACCCAGGAATGACAGGAATTACAGATGGAAAGGAACTGTTAACCTTGGCCCCACGGGACTGCTCTCCACTTCATATTTTAATGCAATGTGCAGTTGGCCCATTCCAGATGATCTGATATAGATGTTACTGTCACTTTCCTTCTTAGTCAGAAAAGCAAATCAGTGACAATGGAATAGATTATATTGCTGCCAATAGGAGAAATGCCTGCTAAAAATCTGAGCCACAACTCTATAGGTTCTTTTGAAAGAAAACAACTTAATTATAAGGCTAGAAAATTACCGTGGAATAATTAATATGCTTGGTATTTACACTTAGGAAAGTGATTGTAATGCATAAAATACAGTATTAAATTGGAATTAGCTACACTGATTTCAGTTACTAATATAGCCACCCTCCACACCACCTCTTGTGGGACCTCTCCAACATCTGTTTGAAGAAATGAAACCAAATCAGCCCACAGTTTCTGCATGATCTAATTGTAAATCTCCAGTAACTTCTTGGGCTCTATCCAAAACAACATGAGTTCCAATTTTTCCAGTTTTTCCTTATGCTGGGAAGTCAACCACCCATGTTATTACTGGGAAACATGACCCTGTGTTATGTTCCGTCACTGAGGTCCTTGAGTCAATAATCCCAGCAGTGCCTCAGCTTTTTTAGAAGTCCTGTTCTCTTCTTTCAGCACGCTTTACTCTCAACACAGTGCCAAATGTTACAACAAGTTTTTAGAGGTGCCAGAGTTATGATAATTAATGCTAAGAGAGTTGTAGAAAGGATGTAAAAGCTCATACCTCAGGTTTTCAAACACTTCCCCACTCTTAGAGATTGAGATGAACGCATCAAGGGGGGTAGATTATTCCCTTTCTGCCAAAACGGAGATTTCTTGTGCCTTTGTCCAAGGCATCTGGTTCTGGCTGCTATCAGAGACAGGAAACTGGACTAGGTGGACTCTAGCTCTGATCTAGTGTGGCAATTCAGACGCTGGGAGAAAAAAAGGAGACAGTCTTGTTCTGTCACTAGCACAGAGACGGCCACAGCAGCTGCTTCCACGGAAAAGAAACAGGGCAGAGCAGGGCTGTACCAGGCCATCCAGATTTCCACAGTGAAACTTTCAGTTTCACTTCAAAGTGAGCAGACCAGTAGTTCTGAATTCCCGTTTTAGCCACATGTTTTGCATGTTTAAAGGTTTCCCTCAGAAGACAGCAACCAGAAGCAATTCTATGAGAAAACAAACCCTGGCTTGATTTTGCACAAGTTAAAATCCAGTACCCCTTTTCCTCAGCTGTAGTTGTGATAGTCCGTTTCTGAAACCCCCTTTGCCTGCCGGCGCAGGAGTCAGGGCGATATTCCCTCACTAGGAGTTTGCTGCCTTCAGAAACAGGATTAACATACATTTTGTGTTTGTATTTCAACCTTGTGCCCACCTTGCCAAGCACTGAGCCCCAGAACAGGTCCTGGTGAGGATGCCGCTCTTTGCAGGGTTTTGATGAGCCATAGCATGCAGGCAGTGTGCCATGTGGAGGGACCCTCCGTCGTGGGCCGAGGGGGGTTAATCTCTTTGGAAGACTTTCATTTTATTTGAGGGTGAGTTCCAACAGTTTTTCAGCGTTGAGAAAGAGGTTGTGACCCTCTGACAAAATTTTGGCTGCAAAATGAAATTTCCTCTCCATGCAGGAAACCACTGGAGAGAATATTTCTATAATACTTCCATTCAAATAAATCCAGGTATTCCAGTAATTGTATGGTCTCCAGTAAAAATATCAAATAAACCTGTCATAGGCTTCTCTCCCGGATGCTTAGATACTGTCTCCTTTCACTGCTTACCCGTGTAACACGGCCCGAAACGCTAACGGACATCCAAGGTTATGCTCCTGCGGTTCAGGCTCCGTGGCTTGTCCTGGATGGAGACAATGGTTTCACTATGCTCCAGGGTCTGCAGCTCGGCAGCGCTCCTGCTTGCCCAGTAAATGAGGTCAGAGCAGCACTCTCTGCTAATATCTTGGGTAACACGGCCTCTTGGAGAGAGCAGTTTGAACGTGATGCAATCAAAGCTCATAACTATATAATTTATTAACTTGCTTTGTAAGGCAAAAATGGCATGGCACAGAAAAGGTGTACTCCATAAGGAATACACAGCAGCCACAACGGTGTAACTGTCTAATAAAATGTTTGTGCTGTTGGAAAGGTTTGCTGCAGAGGAAGATAAAAGACAAAGATCAATAAAACGTAAAAACCTTTACTTGGAAGCCTTCTGTCTTAAGAGGAGACAGGTCTGCTTAGCCCGTGTGTGGAGGGCACATATTCTCCTGGCTGCCTTTGTACTAAGCCTCAGATCTGACTGCTTCTGCTCCCTTCCGGGCCACAAAAGCTTGTCTTCACCCATGCCAAGGCCTTCCAGTGTCACCTCTTGATAGAGCTGTCTTTTGATACAGCAACATTTAAATGACTGCTGGTCATTTACTTCAATTTGCCTCCACAGCAGACCTCTCCGCTCATCCGCCCAGCTGCAGAAGGGCATTTTCAGCCTTTTACATGCAGCTCACAGCCTCAGCACAGCACCATAGGCTCAAGCCCCCCAAACATTTTAAACAAACCAGAGATGAAACACTAACACAAGTAGTAAATCTCAAAGACAGCTCAGTGATAGCATGTGCTGCTTTAGCTATGACATACAGTAGCTTAAAAAATTAGAATTAGTTACGAATAGTAGATTTCTCACACTGCCAGACTGTATCATTTATCTTACATAATTTACTATATCATTTTCTCTTATAAACAGCTCAGAAGCCCAGGACTCAGTTAAAAACAAAACAAAACAAAAACCAGAAATGGATTTAATATTTAACTGTTCCCAGGGGACCAGGCTCATTCCTGGTAGAAGTGAATGACTTTGACCCACTCTGGGCAATTCCAATCAGCTTCAATAGACTTTTCTCGGGGCTGGGCTCCACCCAATCTGTTTTTCAGTTCTTCTCTGGATGACACTCTATTAAAATTAGAGTACCTTGACCTCCACTGGCAAGAGACAAAAGCCCAATGTATTTTTCTTACTAATTGGCACATCCATAATGGCTTTCATTTCAATGCAAGCACTTTGGAAATACGAATTGATGGGTAGCAAAGTTCATTGATTAGAGCTTGTGTACAGGCACCTTTCCTTCTGGTATGGTTTTTGCACATAATCACTCAGCGGTAGCCAGCACTTACTTATCAAAGAGAAATCGTGAAACGTATGGCTGAACATCCACATGCAGGAAACATTTATCCAACCACATACTTGAGCATTAATTTTACATACAGGAAGAGGGATTTCCCTTTTGATGGTGATAGTTCCTGTAACAAAGAGATGGAATGGTCTGAATAGTTTATACTATTTATTATTACGAAATGGGCAGGAGAAATTGAGTGACCTTCTGGGTTAATAAGAATTTTGAGCAATGGTTTCATTGAGATATAATTCAGTGTTCAGGAGGCATAAGTCTTATATCTTAATTAATAATATATAGATATTTTAAAATAACATTTTAGGAGTATTAAATCTATTATCACAATAAGACACTTCAGTGTGTGAACTAGTGTGAATTAATTCACACCTAGTTGTATGGGCGGCTCTTAGCCCTTTGGCCCCATACTTGACAATATGCTAGGCTTGAATTAATGCACTGTAATTCACAGCTTGTCATGTCTTATTGCTGAAGCATATCCCTGAAGTGGCTTCACCAATATATAGTCTGGCTTCACACTTTCTCACAGAAGAATGGCTTCAGCTCTTCCCAGTCACATCTACCTTCCAACTCTGTGACCTCTGAGGAAGGCGTCACACTTCCTACTGCCATCAGCTGGTGTTCCCCATTCATGGAGTTATTACTGCTACCTTTACAGCCTTGTGCCTGATGCGCAACACACAGCTCAGGAGCAGATCTTCCTGCCAAAAAGATGAAGTACATGCATCTTCCTTGCTTCCAAACATGGATATGATATTTGGAAAACCACAGACTTATTGAGAGACACCTTACTATAACTTGAGTGTGACTGTGGAGTGAAATGCTGTATTGCATCAGCACAGTACTGGAAATATGAGGGCTTACATACAGTAGAGAATAAGATTTGTCCTCCATTCTTGCTGAACAGAAATAATTCTGAATAAACCATCCAAGACAGACAGTGACTCATCCACTGCAGGAATTGCTCAAGAGAACTTCATTTCAGTGCGTGGGAAAATACTACCCCTGTAATATTGCTACAGACTGCATCATCTTGATTTATCCTCCTCATTCTAGAAGTGCAAGCATTATTTGTTGCATCCACCTGGATGGTGGCCTCACATAACCTGCTTAGTTTTTTGCTTATTCACTTGTTTGGTCAGCTGGCTGGTTGTTTTTCAGATACTTTGGATCCCATTTGACATTCCTGATCTGGAGCCTTATGTGGGAATACCAGAGCTGCTCCAGCCTGCCAAAAGAGTAGAAAGAGCCCCAGTTTTGTAGTGAGCCCTCAGAAAAACAGCTGAGGTGATGAAGTTTGGGAAGTCGAAGTCAAAAAAAAAAAAAAAAAAAAAGAAAAAACCCACGTAAAAGCTAAGAGCTTGATAGGTGTGGTGATAAATCTGAATAAATAAATGAGAGTTGCTGCAAGACACGGAGGTAGCAGTTTTGCTGAGCTATGTTGGAAGAAAGCCCTGATTGTGTGCCAAAGCAAGAGAGCAGCTGTGAAACACTGGGTGTGGGTACTCAGCAGTAATCTGGTTTAACCCTGCACATAATGATATAATGCAATGTCCAGCCCATGCTCGGTAAGTGGTAAAGCACACTAAGTAGGTGCCACACAGGCATAAAATACGCATAACCTGTTTCTTTTGTTCTGCAATAATCCGCATGAAGACAGTTCTCATTCTTCTGTCCATCTCAGGAACCATGAAAAGATGACGCTGAAGTCTTGGTGTGATCAAAACCTCTGTGCAGACCAGGTCACAGGGTTCTATTCTTTACCGGTGTCATCTTAGCACTCAACATTTCCCTCGCATCAATTGCCAAAGCTACCCTTCAGTGTCAGAGTGAAGACAGCTAGAATGTTGTAAAATCCAACTGCAGCAGAGTTTATTGAGCTTCAAATTCTACAGAAATGTGGGTTTTCCCAGAAAAAAAATCTAGAAGATCTCTGTGGAATTATTCAAACATAAGGGCATTCCCAAGGTTGTCAGCTCTGGGGTTTTTTACCAGTTGTTAAGATCTGTTTTCAAATGTGGGTCCCCAAAATAATTTATCAGCACCTTAATATAGATGGCATTTTCTTCCTCACCTGCCATAGATGTCACCTATTCAGAAAACAAAGACCTATTTTGTCAACAAAATTAACTACAAATTTAGGAAGATGGTATTAGGTTTGAAGCGTTGTCAACATTGGTTTTGTTTCAAGGCACACCTCTGGTAATACAGCATGCATATACAAAAGCTGGTAAGTGACTGTATACATCATGTCTGAATATATACAGAAGTTCAATATTTCTATTTACAGGGTAAAGTAATGGAGTCAGTCTGATCTGAGAGAGGTTCTGCATGCAATTTGAGGGAATCTATGTTTAATTTAATAGGTCATGTATCTGTCTCAAGTGGGGATTACAGTATCTGGTTTAAAGTGATCTACAGTATCAGGCTTATTATGTAGCTTTTATTTTTAGCAAGGAATGGATTTAACAGTTGACACTCCTACTTAAGTATGAAATACATCAAATTTACAACCCAGGCCAGCCTGCTGGCTGTACTAGACATACCAGTTTACAAACAACCTTGGGACTTGCACTCGTCGGGTAGTTAGGGGCAGTGTGAAGTGGCAGGCTGGAGGCATAAAATCATCATGATCCTGCAGCAACCCAGGCTGATCTATGGAGCAGTATTGTTGGTGAGGTTGTAAAGCTGATTGGAGGACGGGTTGATCACTGCACTGGGAAAAGTTATGGAGCAAAACAGGGTAGAGGGAATCCAGAGTGAAAAATAGTTCGTGCTTGCATGCCCTGAAAAAGTGTATCGGGCTCTGCTTTATACCTGATGAGTGCTAATACAGCCAGACAGTGGGACCAGCAGAGCTAGTCTGCAGTGAAAGAGAGAAAAACAAACAAGCAATAAAGAAATAACACGAGCATAAGATTTCTGAGGGCTGAAGGGGAAATACATAAATGGTTGCAATGCACGCTGAGGCAGAATGAGGGTTTTCACGTGATAGTGTTTTTGCCAGTTGCAATGTTTAAATGATTTGGATACACCAAGAGATCAAAAGATTATCGTATTTCCTGTGATGATTGGCTGCTACCTTGATCTCTCCTTGTCTGTACCTGCCTATTCCTTACTACATCCCTCATTGTAGTCGGTTTCCAGCTAGAAACCAGTAGCAGGAAGCTGAGTGCTGGTAGTTTCTCACATAATGAGATGACTTTCATTTTGCTTGTGTAATAAGAATGGCAAAACAGAGGTAAGTCATAAAGCGCTTATCTGTATTCTAATTAACTCAACTTTTGCTTCTGGCCTGGTCTGTAGGTTTTCTTGGCACAGGAATGAATCCTCTCAGGTGCAGAGAAAGAGGAATGTAATATCTAGTCATCATAATTGCACCAGTGAAAGCTGCTATATAAACAGAATTATTCTGCTAAAATTGCACTTCTCCTAGGAAGCCTATTCTACATCTGCAAGTGGCTTTACTGGAGTGATACAAAACTTCCTTGTATGGCCTGGCTACACAAAGGCTGCTATGCCGGGGCTGAGCAATACTAGCACGCCTGTATGAGCAAAGGGCTTCTATAGCAGACATCACTTTGCCCACTGAGATAAAGCTTAGGATTTTTTTCCCCTTTATTTTAACTCATTTATATCTAGCTGTAAAATCAATATCTCATGACCAGAAGTACAGCTATAAAAATTCCAACAAATCCATTTTCAAGTGCAAGTTTTGCTCCTGAAAATGATGCTGTAACAGAGTCATCACACGGTTCCATGTCCACCACTGAACAAATCTGCTTCACTTGCAATTAAAAGTTAGCGTTTCTAATTGCCAGCTCTAGCTGAGCTCTGGCAGTCCAGCCAGGATCAGCCTTCCTCAAACATCCTTACCAGCCGGAATGATTTTGCAAGCTGGATTCTGCCCTGCCTTACACTGGATTCTCAGAGAGATGCATTGAAACAGTGAGAATGGACAGGGGCATAATTTCACCTTTCACATCGGTCTGTAGCTTCACATCAGTTTTGTATGAAATGGAGGGAACCTGGTTCAGGTGACAGAGTACATGCTGAGTTCGCTTCTCTGGCCTTTAAGATTTATTCGCTTAAATATTTACTCAGGCACGATCTTTCCCTGGCATTGACTCTTCGGGATACCACAGACAAGGAGGCCAGACTGTTTCCACAGGGTGGTCATTTTGACAAGGTCAGTAATGGAAACAACTGAAATCTTCTTTCTTTTGTCTTCTTCTTCTGCTCTCCTAAAGGATACAGCCCTGAACTAAACTCCACTTTTGCAGCCACTGCACAGCAAGTTGGTTATTTCTGTAGGCAAGGTGGCAGGTTAGTGGCAGGAGGACACTGCAAAGCAGGTGATGTCCAGGAAAGTTTAATTGGCTCCCCACAGGTCCTATATTTCCAATATCGCTTTTGTAATAAATCCAAAACGTCACTTGTTAAATAACCCGAGACCTTTCTTGTAATCACACAGGATTACATTAGAACATTAAATCAGACATAATTGGACTGTCCCATTTAGACATAATTTTAAGGTAAAAATAATAAAAAAAAATCAGACAGTAGTGTATTATATGTAATGAGAAATTTATTGCAGTTCCAAAAATATCTTCACTGAAAGTATGAAAGAATTTATGGGCTAATTTTTTTTCCTGAATATAAAAAGGACTAACTAGAGTGTTTTAATCTGCAGCCACTGAAGTAAGCACTCTTTCTGACACAAAGGGTTTGATTTTACTAACAGTAATTAGATCTTTAGTCACCTGTAGAAGAAAATATTCAGAGGCTCTGTTCTTTGCTGGTCTTATCTCTTTAAATTACACTTTCTACTTGTTCTTGAAATAGCATCAACATAACTTCATTGGCTTGGATATTTTGACATATAATCAACCTCACAACTGATTTCTCAAATGAAGGGCTTAGAATTAAACTGGAGTCTGTAGAACTGAGATGTATAAAAATATTGTTTTCTGTAAAGTTTATTATTATTTATAGTCAAATATATTCACTATCAGAATGCTTCGCTGCCAAAGAGGTTGAGAAAAGGCAGAACTACTATCAGCATTGCCACTTTCCTGGAAATCTATGTTCTGCAGGTATGTTCAGAGCAGTTTTTGACAGAGATTTCCCACCCCAGGAAGAGAGGAAAACGATTAGGCAGTGGGAAGCTGCCCCAGCCGCACAGACACCCTGCCCACAGGGCAACCCCAGGGCCCACGTGTGTGCACACAGGATGTGGGCGAGTGAAGGAGCACAGGCAGGATGCACACAGCCGTGTCACGCCGGTGATGCTTCCTGGCAAGGCTGTGAGGATGCACCAGAGCTCTCCTCTGCCACACAGCCTGGCATCACAGCAGGGTGGACAATGGGTGCCTGAGGTGGTCCACGCTCCTTCTCAGTGTGTTTCCACACCCTGCTGTGGTTATGCCTTTCTACAATGGTAAAACGAGTATACGTGCAGGAGGTTTTGCTTAAGATATGATGAAAATTAAACATTTTTGTATACCAGCCAGTCTCTGCCTTCAAATAATTTTGTGCTAATATTGCTCTCAGAGAAAATTTGTGCTTCAGGAAGAGTTCTGAGACTTCAATCTGTATTTCTCATGCTCTCTCTTTTTGGTGTGCTTTGCATGTGTCTTAAATGAGATGGTTTGGAATTTATGGATGGTGTGCTTCCATCTGTGTTTTATGGTCGTAAGATTTCTAAATGCATACACTTCATATTTATATCATAGAGAACTAATAACCTTGTGTTATTATCATTTATTTCAGTTTGACATAAATCAGGAGCCAAACGAAAGGGAGGACAGGTTTTTCTGTGTTTAACTAGGTTGCTTCACGTTGCTTGACATTCTCCATGACTTTATTTAAAAGCTTCCCTCCAGCTTCATTAAACTGCCTTTGACAGGCAGCAGCTTAATATACACGTGCACATGCACATATGTATATATGTATTCATCTGAATTTGGGCTCTTTCCCTCCGGTCTCTAGTAATTATGATTTGTGTCTGGAGGGATGAACTGTCTAAAAAATAATAAATAAGAGGCCAGGAGAATTGAAAGCCAGCGTTCAGGTTCATCTAGAAAGAAATTAAGCAAATCAAGTTCAGGTTTATAAAGGGAAGCAAATTACCCTGGGGTCTCCACACACTGGATCAGAACTGACTTGACATATTTAATTATATTGCAGGTTCCTGCCCTTCTAAAGAAAATTGCTGCACTTTTACTACAGCCACCTAGGGAGGTGACAACAAGGTTATCTGGTAGTCTAGAACTGCTGCAACAGCTCCTTAAATACACCCAGCCAGGGAGGGCTCCTCGTGCTAATGACACCTCCTTATACCAACAAATTAATGCCCAGCTGGCCACTAACCACCCCCCTCGGCTGATTGAAAGCTTCAGCCTTTTGCAGGTGTGGGTGGGAATAAAGGAAGTGCCTCCTGAGGAGATAAAGGAGGCAGAGATGGCTGGGAGAAGCTGCTGATCATACCAAGTGTGCCTTCACAGTAGCAGTGGGCTGGTGTGGAGGCCACCTCTGGCTGCTGGGCTGGGTCTGGGTGGCAGCGGCTGCAGCTCTGGGTATGCTGAGAATGCTGTGTACCACAGAGGTATGCAAAAGAGATGACTCAACACCACTCCGATCATGATCCTACAAGCAGCTTGGGGATTTGGTCTTGATGGTGAGCTGATTATTATTTTATCTCTTACCAAACTGCATAATTCACAGCAGTCTAATGTTTGCATGTTTTCTTTGTAAGCCACTCTCGCTATTTCATTAGTAGCTGTGTTAAAAGAGAAAAATGCCTTTCCCCCCCACAAAACTATTTAGTCTCTTTCATGCAGACTGCTCCCAGCCCTTCTACCTCTCCACAGAACCCTGAGCCCACTTGAAAGGTTGTATTTTTGTAATCGCTAAACAATCCATTTCAGCTGGATGCAGAAAACCATCTTTGATTTCAATTTCCCCTTAAGTGATTTAACTAGGCTCCTGGTTGAGAACAGACTTTGAGAGGGGCCTGGAGTGGTTTCTGAATTCAGCCACCCAGATGAGAAAGCCAAATTTAAAGATGTTTGAGTGTGCACCCTCGCACACCTGCAGCTACAGCCTGCAATGAGGTGTTGATTGCCAACCTGTGCACACGTGTGACACTGCTGGGGGGCTCAGGAGCCTCTGCAGTGTCTCCCCTGCTGACCGCCGAGGTTTTGGCCTTGCTTTGCCAAGAACTTGACTGAAGTAAATATGTAAGTAAATAAATTATTGATGCAGTAGATCTTTGCACAGTTACCCAGAGGGAAATTCATATTCTGGCTGTTTAAGGGTTTGATTCTTGTATAGATTTTGGGCTGTTTGTTGGTTGGTTTTTTTTTCCACTTATAACCTAATGCATAGTACCTGAAACAATGCAAATACTTACTCAGGTAATGACTCGCTTGCCTTGCTTCAAGGAGAAAGGATCTGACAAGCTATGAACCTGCATGTTCTCGGGCTATCCAGGCTGCGTTGTTGCATTTTTTCCTTCCTTCAGTTAGTGATTCTGATAATCTGATGACAACTTCTTTGGGCTGTGAATGTTCATGTTGATAAATAGCAACTGGTAGTTATTTTGGCAGTATTTACCAGCAGCTGAGGCTGTGTAATACTCAGAAGGGAGGTCCTTGTCCTGCTGGATGCTGTGGTACAAGACAGAAGGGGTTTTTTGCTGCAGTTGTTGCCTGTTGCGTTGGTTCTGTAGTGCATAATTTTACATCCACACGGGCCCAAAAGCTGCTGGCTGAAGTACAGGTGACAGGGCCTGCACAAAGGGAGGAATGGTGAAGAAGCATGGCCACCAACTTTTGTTGGCCAACACGCTTCTGGTAAAGCCAGACTGTGAGCACAACTTCTGGATCACAGTTGATTTGACAGGGCTTTCAGACAAACTGCATTGTGTCACTGCATATGCTGTAGGCAGAACTGTACTTTTCTTAGCCTGCCTGGATTTTGATGTTAAGGTCACTTTTAAAAGGTGTGCAAAAACTCTCAGCCAGCCTATCCAAATGTTATTCAGTCTGCTTTTACAAGAATATACATGGAAATACTTTTTCTAAAGCAAGTAGATTCTATAGGGGTGCTCATTTTTGGCCGTGAAAACCAGGAATCTTGGCCTACAGAACATCTCTCATTGTTATTATTAATATGATAATCTATTATACTGATAGTGCTGGAGTACTTGTACCTTTGGAAGTATGAAGAGGTGCCGTTACAGGTTCACCTGGAAACATGTGAGTTGAAGTTGTCTCCACAACCCGCAGCAACAAAGATGGTTCCCACACTGTGCAACAGGGTAATGAATCAAACAACAAAGTGCTAACGAGTAGGTGATACTGACGGTGTATTGGATAAGAGGTTGGAGGGAAAAGGGGAAGGGGAGAGTGCTGCTTGAGCACTGCTGGGACACAGCTTTTATGATGTGGTCCTGAGCACAGGCCAAATCCTGCTTACCCTCATCATGTGCTTAGAAACAATAACTGACAGCAGAGGAAAAGGCATGGGGCTTAGCCTGGTATGTGTTGCTTTCTTAATGGGAACATCATTTGGCTCAATGACACTCAGCTACTGCCGAAGAATTTGGAAAGCAATGCTGTGAATGCACTGAATGCCAGCGAGAGTGGAAATAGGAAGCTCCTTCTGAAAACTGGGCTGCTCTTTCCTACCTTCGTCAAATGGTTGACTTCTGTTTCATTTGTTTTTAGAGGAGTATTTCAGCATTTGTTTCTTTAAAATTAAACACACAAAAGTAGTGAAATACTTGCCTCTCATTGGTGAGAACCATGTTGTGCTCAACTTGCTCTTTCAACTAGTCCCTTAAACTTTATTTACTGTATCCCCTATAAAATGTGTTTAAACTGCTCCTTTGGTTTTGGGGGTATTTTTTGTTCTGAACATTGCATATTTTTGCAGCCACAGCTTGTGACAGTTACTAGGCGTTCCTACTTCACTAACAAATGAGACTTTCACTTTCAAATTCTTTACCAAATTCTGCAATACACGTTCTTTATGAGACACTGAGTTAGCGTTTTAAAAAAAAAAAATAATTTGGCAGCAGAAAGACTGTTATAGTTGTGTGACAAAATTCAGATTGGAAGGAAACAGCTTACAAAAGCATGAATTAAACATCTAATTAAAAGTGTTAAGTCTCATTTTAATTTTCTTTAAAACACCAAAGACAGAAAAGCAGCTGCGTGCCTGAAGAATGCAGTATGATAGGATCCAGTTGGGTACAAACATAGAATGATATGGAGAGCTCAAGGAAACACATATTTATGGAAAATGTGGATTTTTGGGATCCTCGAAGACATGATTTATCACAGAGTAGATGTTTGTAAGGACTGCTTATGAAATGGTATCTGAAATGGGTGTGGCAGAATGATGTGGTTTCCTAATTTGTGGTGAGCAAATATATCACAGAATTTTCTTGGTTGGAAGGGACCTTTGAGATCACAGAGTCCAACCAACAAAACAAAAACAAAAAAATTTAATTAGCTTAATTTTTTCAATTAGCAGATGATATTCCTATGCATAATCTTGTGCCATGCCTCTCGTTTTGGACTAATGGGTTTACAGGGGTCTGACATAAATGGACTCATAGTTTTAGGTGACTGCTTTGAAGATACACAGTTGTCTCAGCTCAGAGTTGCAGTGTCCTGCAAGTTGTGGTTTGAAAATGTTAAGAAATAATTTGGCTCTGTCTCCAGTTAGAATTACAATTCTAAGCCAGAAAAATTTTATACACACACCCTCCCCAGAACTTTAGAAGAATACTTTTTTGGATCTTCCATATTACATATCTACTTAAAAAGAACATACAGCGTGACCTAGGATTGTTATCTATCGTTCAATAATGTAACTGGACAGTCTAATATTTGCTCTATGAATATGAAAATTGGAACGCTAAATTGCTTGAGCCATTTCATGTGATTATGGGGAACACAGCTCCTTGCCTAATTACAATTGTAATTCAAAATGTATTTTAAAATATTAAAAAGTTATCTGTACTTGCAAAACTCAATCTAACCAGAGAGAAATGCATTGTATCCCTCCCTGTGGGCTGTATTCTGTCAGATACTGTGCAGAGAAGTTAGGCTCAGAGATATGAGCAATGGAACCATATGAAAAGCCACTCTTCTTGTTTCAGTCCCAGACTGTGCAAAAAGCCTACCTGCCCAGACAGAGTCCAGGTGCTTCTGCAAGCTGAAAGACTCGACTTGGATCTGCCTTCTAAATTAGAGTGGTTTTACACTGGAGCAACTGGAATGGAGTTCTTGATTTACACCAGTTGCTAAGAATTAAGAAATGGGCATTTGAAATCAAAGTGTTTTTCTTTTCAAGTCAGCCCTGATGTTGGGATGGCTCCTGTGCAGAGCTTCCTGCTGAAATAACCGATGCTTCTAAGGAAGCAACACCAGCGAAGGGCTGTGCACAGCTTTGTTGAGAGCCAAAGCATACATGCAGGCTTACATGGGTGCTGCTGTAGTTGTGTGTGGTCTTTCTGTGCCGTAGGAAGTTTCTTTTTTGATTTGAAAATGCTTGTGTTTTGCCGTTTCTGTTTTGGAGAGACTAAAGAAGTTTGTCGCTAAAATGCTGGGCAGGTTGCTGGGCACATCTGGGGGAAGCAGTTTGATCTCAGCCTGGGCAGACACATAAGCCTATTTTGCTTTCATGTGATGAGAAGTTATAAGCTTTTATATTTTTATCTTCAGAAAATATCTGGGGTCTGATTAAATGCACATAAATTGTTACACAATTACCACAGTAGCTCTAGGTGTATTCTGGGTTTGCAGGCACTGAAACCCAATGGGCCAGGTCCTTGGGTTTATGCCTTGCATGTCTGAAAAGCTGCGACCAGCAGTGAAACCACACAGTGGAACAGTTCTGCCCCAGTTCTTCCCTCTTCCCGAGACAGCGATGCAGCCGCCTATGGCTGAGCGTTCCCGCGTGTGGCTTGGGGAATCAAGCAGAGCAATACATGAATTTCAATAAGCGTGCCCCCCTCTCCATGCACAGTCCCACATGCCTTTCTCAATTTTGTTTCTGGATGGAACAATTAATGTGCATGGGCTGTGTGAAGCCATGGGCAGCTAGAATATGGGTGTAATTTAGCACTGCAGATGCAGTACTTGTAGACTGGCATGTCGGGCAGAGCAAGTCAAATTCAGTTCTTTTGTTATGAAGTTCCTGGGCAGTAGTCTATGCAGGTAGAATATCTGCATTTAAATACATTTAACATTACTGTGGGCCATTTTTTATAAATACTCTGAGGTCTAGATCTATAAAGAATGCCTTACGGTATAGCCAGGAATCACTGTGTGCACTTTGGATTAAGAGAGGAGGGAGGATAGTGTTCTAAGAAAAATCAATGAAATATTTAAGCAGAAAAAAGTAATTTTGTCTCTTTGATTTCATCTGGTAGCAACTGAAAATACATTTTAGGAGCCCTTAAAGTACATCTAATTTTTCATTCACTGCTGAAAAAAAAGAAATTTCTCTGGTTATTCATAAATACAAGAGCAGTATGAAGTGGTTACTCATTTATTCAATATATTATTGCAAAACAGTGTTCTAAAGTAAGAGGTTTAAAGGGGCTGGAAATACAAAGCACTGAAGCATAGCAATGGTAATATTAATTTGCAGAGGGCAGCTGTATATGACTGTAACAACTGAAAACTGGACCGGGGAAATGGGTTGGATAATGAGATCAGGAACTCATAAATTGTACATTCCCCTCTTCCCCCAACAAAAAACCTCAAACAAACCCCCTCCCCCCATAAAACCCCCAACCAAAAACCCTGAACAAAACAAAGAAATCAGAAGCTGCTGAAATTATACAAAATATCAAACCATATCAAGAGAGGGGTGGGAGAGGAGAATTGGCTTAGTCATGGCTGGAGAAAGGGAAATGGGCTTTGAGACAGTGGCTGGGAAATTAACGCTACAGTCAATAGAGCTTTCTAATTATAAAAAAAAAAGTTAGTCACTAAAAGACTCCAACAGCCACCCTAAACCCCAGAAATATTTCTTTGCACAGAAGAGGATACTTGTATGTGCATGCCGAATTCTCTGCCCATGTACAATACGTGTGAAGCTTTATTGCAGCAAAGGCTGAGCAAACAGCTGGTGCCGAGGACCTGGTGTCTGTGCTGTCCAGACTTCAGGCATTCATGTTTCACATCGGCTCTAGCCTGGCCAGGCTTCATGTCCTGGCTTGCTCTGTGGAGCCAGCCTGGAGTAGGCAAACAGGCTTCCTTTTGGTGGAAACTAAACTGAGATGTGGCCCGGAGTCACTTTGAAAGAGTTGTCTTGACCTGAGCTGCCACCAGAGCCATCCCAGCCTGGGAGCACGGGGTGTGCTGCTGAAGCTCTTGTGCTCAAGTGCAACTGCTTGGGGTTTTGCCGCTTGTAACCTTGTCCAAAGTTGATCAACAAGACCGTTGCTTGTAGCTGAGGAGTCTTCTGCACACCCTGTGTTTTGGGTAATATTTATCTTTGGCTGAATGATCATGTGCTGCTTCTGCCCCTCTCACCCACAACACAAGTAAAGGGCTGATCAAAATGAGATTGCTACAACAGTTCGTAAAATGACAATTGATGGGGACTTCTTGTACTTGATGGGGAGTTTACCTATATATTTTTATGTTGATGAAGTGAGATGACACTGAGAATCCTGCCTTTCCTCCCCATGTTTATACAAAGAGCAATGACCAGTCCCAGTTGTTAAATACCACACAGTTGACAACAGAATTGATTTTAGGCTGATCTGCTTTAACTTCTTGTGCATCCGTACCCTCTTCATTTTGTTGTAGTCGTTACCCAGAGGACACCACTCATAAATTGCATGGCATTTGTGAGCAGGGTATTAGTTTTGTTAAGGCTTGTGTACTCCATCAGAATTTTAATTTGTTTTATTTAAAGTCCCATTTGCCGTTAAGGAAAACAGGAGAAAACCAAAATGTACCGGAAATGGTTAGCATCAATGCATTCACTATTGTATAGGAAACAACCACATCTTTACAGTGCTCTCTGGGCATTTTCTATCTGTTCAGAAAAGGCGGCACAGGAGGCTCCGTACCATTTGGCACTCTTTCTATGTAAATGAGCACAGCTGAGGATTGTGGCTATTAATACATTTTTTAATTGAGAATACATTGACTAGGCAAAAAGAGAGATGTTTACTCTGCAGAAATGCTACTGGCAGTATTCTCTCCATAGAGCATCAACCAGGAAAAAAATAAATAGTGGCATAATAGTTTCATAACTTAAAGATACATTTTTAAGTAGACCAGCAAATTCAGGGTAGGATAATAAAAGCAAAATTTTCTGTTGCATTGTTTTGCTCAGGCTGTCCCAAAAAGAATAGTGTAGGTGCTGTCCTGGCATGGAGAGCAAAGGTGCCCAGAGGAATTTCCCAGCACAGTGTTTTGTGACACTGCTTTAGTTTGTTCCCCAGCAGTAGCACCTTGTGCGAGCCCCCTGCCTTCAAGAATACAAACAGTCACATAACCTTAAAATGGTGTATGGGGAGCAACAGTAACTTAAATTAAGCCTGATGCAAAGCAGTGTGGAGTCACTGGGCCAAAACTTGCACCCAGTTCTACCAGTGAAAACACCAGCATCGTGTGGCTGCACTAGTGGGGTGCTTTTATCACAGCCAATAAACCTTAATGAGCACTGCTGAGTCACCTCACATGTGGCTGGGACTGCTGGGATCTGGCTTCCCTGTGCCAGTCTGGGCTCCTCCGCTTTGCCATGTGTTGCATGGTACATGTACACCTGAGGTCAGGCTTTATGCCTGTGGATAAAGTTGTGAAGGACTTTTTTTTCTAGTCATTCTACTTAAGGAATTATTTCAGTCTGCTTAGAGGGAGTTAAATATCTTATATATTGAATTTTTGTATCAATAAATATGAAAATAAAATCTTGATAACCACTCTATCTATGTTTCTAGGTCTTATCTAGCATGAAGAAGACATTACTGTTATTAATTTTTCAAAAGTACATTTTATTCTTAAAACTGTAGATTACTCTGAGTCGTTTTAGTTTTTAAACCATGAGAGTTTTATAAGATTATATTTTCCAGGTTAGAAACAGGCGGTTGAGTTGTCTCGGACAGTACAAAATGAAGTTACAGGTAGGGCCATCTCCAAACATTGGGTCTTAGCTTAAAGCAAATTAAGCAAGTTATAGGAAAAGCAAAATTCCTGGTGAAGTGGGGGTGGGGAGAGGTATAGACTCATGTTTGGGTGTAGGAGATTTCCCCTGCATCGGGGGGTAGGGAGCAGACTGCTAGTGGAAGGTGTTTGTACCTCAAGATCTGAAAACATAAGGAAAGAAGTACTCTCATTTTCCAGTGAAATAAATATTCACCCTGAGTACTTTAAAAATTAGGCTCCAAGTGTGGAAAGAAAGGATAAGTGCTCATAGCAGATTCTCAAGCTTCAAGGACACCATTGTGACAGGTACAGCATAAGAGTAGGGAAAATGATAGAAAGCAGGACAAAAAAATAAGCTTTTCTTTATAAAAGTCTCATGTTTATTCCTCAAAACTCCCACAACACTACTAGGGTCACCATATCTTAATTTAGTTCCTGAAATGGATGGACTTGCTTTCCAGATAAGATAGTGGCAAAATGCAGGTTTCAAACTCGAACTGGTCCTATGATTCTCAGGAGATGAAACCTACAATGCAAATGAGGCCCTGGACTAAATCTCAGCGTATGTGAATAAATGTCCTTCCTCAGCGCTGGGGCGGCTGTCTCAAATGATGCAAATTTTGGGAGCAGTTTGATCTGAGAAATCAGTATTAACTCTGTAGGAGGAGACAAGTGTAGTATATCAGCCCATATATTTCTTATACGGAAAGTGTTTATCCAAAGGGAAACTTCCACCTTCCGCTATTGGAGAGACTGGTGATGCTGGGGAAGTACTGTGCTAGCTACAAAGGGGGACAGGACAGAGCGCTTGGTACAATGTTCAACGCTGAGTATCTGATAAAACTGAAAATTAATGCTTTGCTGTAAATCACATGGCCCAAAATCAGAATAGCATGAAGTAGTGGTACTCAAGGGATACTGAAGTGGGACTTGAAGGAAGTAGAAAACTCCAGCATTGGAATAAAGCATAATCAAGTGGGAGAGTTTTGCATCAATATGAAGAATAATTTCAAAATTGCCACAATATTTTAAGTGAGAATAGGCCCATTAATACAAGGGAAGAAAAAAATCCTGGGTTTGTCAATTAATTCCCAAACTGTTTTTTTTTTTTTTTTTTTCAATGAGGGGAAAAAAAGGACTGAACTTGAAGGGGGGGTAGAGAGATGAAGAAGGAAAGTTTTTATACTGTTGTGTGACTGCTCTGTATCTACAGCAGAAAAGTAGACTCAGTTTTATACCATTTGCTGCCTGGGTGGTGGTGTTTAAAATATGGTCATATCTGCACTTCTGTGGCCTTTTATAAAGCACTAGCATTTCAATTTGCACTTCTGTTTTTAAAAAAGTCTTGTTACTTTTTCTCAGTTCAAGCTCTTTGTCCTCCTGGAACTGATTTGTCCCCTCTGATTCTGATCCTGTCAGAAATTAATTTCCTGCATATCATTTGTTGGCCTTTAATTATCTCTGGGTTAATCTGCCTCTTACAGGAAGGCCATCTAGCCCTCTCCAGCACTGCTAAAGCATGCCCCATCAACAGAGCCTCAAGGGATGGGTCATCAGAACAGGACTTTCTGTTCCCTGTAGGCTGGTTTGGGTAATTCACCCTGCTCTGACTTTCCTGGTCAGATGCATTCCCGTGCACTGTCCTCCACCATCACCACAGACATTTTACTACTCTCTACCTACATTCTGGTCTAAAATGGCAGATGGCAAGGTAAATGAGTTGTTAATTTTACCCAGTGCTATGTGACTGTGCAGTTAAAGAATTTATTCACTGTGGATGTTGTGAGCTAAAGGTCCTTTTTAGCTCATTCTTTCCAATGAGCTGAATTTTAACGTTGTGCTCAGTTTAAGTCTGTGTAATAACTGATGTACTATTGGATGGTTCTGGATAAGCATATATAGGGAGAAGCCACTTGCAATTAAAAATGGTTCAAGAAGCTGAGTAGGCTGTGATGGAACAAAGTTGCCTTACAAGGGTTGGTTTTCTTTCCCATAATTCTAGTTTGGAAAACATTACCGGGGTTTGGTTTTCATATATTTATCCATTAACTATTTTTAAAGGTAATCATCTCCTGAAGAAATAAAATGGTAATGTTTGTACAATTAACAATAGGATCATGTGAAATAACATGGTCAAGCTTGTCTGAATGATTAAATGAAATTTGGCATCTCTGATGCTACTGCATACCTTATGATGTTATGAAAACAGTATGATAAAGCTTTTGCTGCAAAGTGCAATTATCTGTAGTAGTATAATATCTTAAAAGTACAGTGGAGTTATGAAAACTATGCATTTCATACAGTCAAAATGGTGACTGTGACTGTATATTACCACCAGTCATGTCAGTAGCTTCATCTCCCTAGAAGCAAAGAATTAACTCAAGAAGCAAGGTACTTGAAAAGTCAATCAAAATTAATTAAGAAACTACAAATCAATCGATAATACCCCAAAAAGTCCTGTTATGACCTCAGTTACTTGTTTAAGCATAAACAAGATAATCGGCTACATTTCCTGTCTAGAAATAAGATCACTGCCAATTAACTTAGGACTTAATTAACTCTCTAAGGTACTGAACTTTAGATGCATCATAGACTGTCTTAACATTATTATTAGTTATTGCAGTGACTCTAGTACATTCTTGATTTATTATTATTATAATATAACTATTACATTTACACTTACGATGCTATTAAAAAACAAAGCCTTCAATATTACATTAAAGTTAATGCCACATAAAGGACAGAGGTATTAAATAAAAGCAGAATTAAACAGAGGATATAAGTTTACATTGGAAACCCACCAGGCCAGCTTCTGTTCTTTGCTGGGAGGCATCAGCATAAGAGTTTATATGTTTAGAGGTATCAATTTTCCATTGCCCAGCTATAATTGCTCTTTATTTCTGGTCATGAGCTATTGGATTTGCCAGCCCTTTGGCAGCTCGGAGAAGTCACGGTATAGACTGTAATGTAATCCCTACATTCTTTTGAAGAAGAGACAAGCAGGAAGGTTCTATAACAAAACTTGGGACAATCTGGATTTATTTTTTTCCCTTTTTCTCTGATGACATCCAGTAATTTCTTTTTCTGACACCTCAGTGACCCAGTTTTCTTCTTTTGCTTCTCTTTCTGTTTTAATAACTACAAGCTGCTCTTTTTCCAAGGCTGAGAAGAATTTGTTCCATGTTTGCCAGGAATAAACAGCCCAGCGGAACAAGTGTTCTGTCGGCTGAACAGAGGAGTGAAGAGAGAAAAAGTTGGATCAGTGCAGACATTTAAAGCTGTTCCTTTGCTCAAAGTGGATGTTAACGTTAGTTGTTCAGTGGCGTATGATAAATGTCTCCAGAACACTGAGTGTCTGGAAATAAACCTACACTATATGTAATATGCAAGTGTAGCTATTGCCTCGTGAGCTGGCAATAACACCACCGGCACACATCTTTTGTAAATGGGTATTTTGTCTTTTTTATGACCCTAAAAAAGTCACTACAAAAGTATTCCAATCTTTTATTTCAGAAATACTGTCACCTTGTCTATACGTCAAATCCTTCTTGGGTGCCTTTATGCACTCTTTCCACCAGGAAGAACAGTACAATCTAGTCTTCACCTTTGGCTTTACCACAGTTTTAGCTGGCATCTAGGCTTTGGTTTCTTTACCATTTTATGACTGAGCTGGACAAATGGGGCTAGGAAAGCCAATGTACCTTTTGGCACTGATCATATTTACAGCAAGAGTGGGCGAACAGCAATATTTTTTTTCATGAAAGAATCATTTCAGCTTTAAGAAAAGCTCACAGCTCCCATGTGTATTATCTTGTGGGCTTGGGGTTGTTTGGGTTTTGTTTGCTTGGGCTTGGGGTTTTGTTTGCTATGTCCAAACTTAGGAAGGAAAACAATCTGTTATCTGCTTCAAATCTGGCAACCCTAGACATAGGTGGATTTAAGATTTGCAGCCTTCTTTTTAGAAAGAAACAGGCTCACAGAGAGCTACTTGATAGGATTGATCCCACTCCTTTACCGTGTCTGAAGATCAGGAGCTTTCTTGTCCAAAACACTCCTGGGTACCTGTTTTGTGACTGACTTGCTAATGATATGCTAATGCATATATGTGGTGGTGTTGCCACAAGCTAAACTGAAGCTTCTACATCTTTCCATCCACTAGTCCTAGGCTGGGACTCCAGTTAAGATCTCCAACTCCACAGCATCTCTGACAGTTGCTATATATATTCAGTACTTCATGCACACATTTTCCTTTAATTCATGTCTAGATTGGTCACATAACATTTTACTTGGATCTAAGAATAAGTCCCTTAGAATAAAAGGGGTGTCTACCCAGGGAAGTCATTTGGCAGAGTCTGCCAAATACAACAGGTGAGCTATTGTTTCTAAAAAGGCTAGAAGAATCCAAAATGAGACACTTTTGTTCTAGAATAGAAATATCCATCCTGGGAGTGTCCCTTCTGGAAGTGAGGCAGCAATTACTACTCCCTGGAATAATGCCCCATGAGGGTTCACCTCTTTCTGTTGTCTCGTGGGCTTTTTCCTTCAAAATGTGAAGCAGTCAACGCAAAAATGTAGTGCTACATACAGAGATGTACTTGATTATCTTACCATATAACTTTTTTCTCAGTTACTTTTGGACTCGCTATTAAACACTGTTTCACAAAACTCCTGGTGTTATCCAAATTCATTTATTGAGCTCATTTTCTACAGAGGCCATATTGTTAAAGAGCAAGCAATGAAGAATGCTTTTTTCTTTTCCGATATAGTCCTAGCTGCCAAGGGTATATGGCTAATTAGAGTAACTTTATCGTAAGACAAGTGGATCACTTCTCACATGCATGTCTGCCTTCGTTTGCGTGTATGGGCTTGCTAGCAGAAACAGCTGGGAGGAGACTGAGAACCGGTGGTGCTCATGCAGAGCTTGTTTCTTTAGTATTGTGACTCCTGCTCTGGTGTCTTTTGTCTAGGTCCTTTGCCCCTTCCTTGCTATTCTTCATTTCCCAGGGTACACCCAAATCTAGCTCTGGGGTAACTGTGTTAGTGTCAAGGACCACATCAGCCTTCGTTCTCACGTTCAGCTGCTGCTTTGCCTCTGCTTGGCCCCAAAGCCAGGCTGAGCAGGGAAGCAGCTTCCGCAGCGTGCTTCTCTGGGGTGGCTTGGCAGTGTCTTCCGATGAGCAGGGAGAAAATGATGATGTTATTGCTATTGCTGGGTAGTGCAGAAGTACTAATATCTTTACAGGCATTAAAGAATTGAGTTATGCCTGGGCATTTGCTAGTTATGTACTTGCTCACAGTCACGCAAAGAGATGGAATAGGGCACATCTACTCTGCCTCCCTTTCCTGTGATTTAAAGGACACTCCTAATCACGACTTTATTATGCCTGCCTCACACTGCTTATATTTCTGAAAGGAGCTTGACTGAGAGTACTGACATTTCTTAATGATATTTTGATCATTTTCCTCTAAATTATACTGTTAGGAAATATGCCATAAGGAATAGAGGAAGGAATGGAGAATTTTACTTTCAGCCAGACTTAGATGAGTAAACCTTGCCACGGTTCTGGGTGCTCAAGGTCTTTCTAAGATGTTCTTAATATATTTGGGGCCACATTTGAAACTTCTGCTGAATTTAAATAGGCTTTGGGTTAGACCTTTGAACACTAACTGGTGGGGTTTTATTTATACAGGCTGTCACCATACTGCTTTTGTAGTCTTCAGCTCACCAAGTTCTCGTAGCCCCATGAGCAAAAGTAATATCGCCGTTGCTGTTCCTCAGAAGCGATTATTGTAGTGGGTACAGCAGCACACTGTTAGGAGATTAACCTCCCCATCACGAGTGAGGAGGGAGGCAGCCTGTGATGGGAGGTCAGACTGGTGGCAATTAATGGCCTTTTCATCATATTCAAGTACTCTGCTCTAGTCTGGTAGCTGGTGGCATAAGCAAGAGAGATTAAACTTCTGGGAGATAAAATGTAAGGGAAGGAGAAGGAAAGGGGAGGAAAAATATGAAATGTGTGACACATTGCAATGATGCAGTTATCTTGGCAGTTCATGAATGACACAGCAAATCCCAGACACTACAAACAGTGCTAATTCTGTGGGCTGTGATACAGACTCCTCATGTTCAGCCTACCCAGATCAGAGGATCTATCATCAGTAATTGTCACAAGCAGAAGACTATGCCGTTAAAAACAATCTGACACCAATGGCAGGTGGCACTGGAGTTTGCAGCAGCTTTGGAAGGTTTGCTTTATTTCTATTTTTCTCCATGCAGTGAGGTACTGTGCATGGAACAGAATTTGGGGGTCCATTCACAGATTTACCAATCCCCCCACACACACACACAGTGATCTTTAATCCTGGTGCAAGGGACTTGTCATCTGGAAGGGAGAGAAATCCCCACTGACAGAAATGGCTTTGCAAATTGGAGAGCAGCAGCTAAGAGAGTCCTTTATCAATAACACATCCTGGATGTTAGCAAATCCATAAGCCTATCTGAAATAAGTCAAGATAATCTTTTTTGAAACCTCTTTCAGCATCACCCTGAGACGGGGGTTTCATTGTTAACTTAATGAAATGGTCTTTTGTTTTCATGATGTGATTTACAGGGCAGACTGTACAAGCTCGCTGGGCTCTTGGTTGCAGCTTGCATGGCCAAGTCTTCATTGCTTCCAGCCCTTGGATAACCAGGCAAAATCTGATCAAACATGTTGACCCATACTGCAGGTCCACCTCTGATTACACTGTGGGTCAGCACTTAGTGAAATAGTTTGCTTTACCCAGTGAGTTCTTAAGAGATGCAGCAAAAACTTAAACCTTGACATTTAAGTTCTACTTCCAGAGGCTTTTATAGAACTATCCAGGCCAGGCAATCCTACCAAAGTCATGTTCACTTAATGGCATTTAATTCAGCCACTTTGCTGTTTTTTCTCCTCCATAAGCAAACACTGAAGCTCTCCATTTCTTCCATGAGTGTGTTCTTGCAGAGCTCAATTCTGAACTGTAAACCACAAAAAGCTACAGCCAACTGCAAACATAAGGAGCAGCTGGAAAATACAAAATGTAACTTCAGAGCTTCCTAAAGGATAACATAAGCACATCACACCTGCAATTGCTCTATCCCTAGTTAATGTACCTACTGCCATTTGCAAGTAGTAGTTTAGCCCTTCTGCTTCAAAATTCTGCAGTCAAGCAGACCGCACACTCATAAATTGAGGTTATCTGAAACAAATATTGCCCCTCAATTTTTTTCCCTCTAAAATCTTTAAAGATCTTAGAGACATGTAAAATAGAGCTTAGCAGAATACATACTGTTATCGGTGACTAGAGCCAAGCAATCAATCTTAGAATCATCCCTGGAGTGCACTAGCATTTCCTTGCACATGGGTGCTTTCAGAAAGCAAGTAAATTACCTGTTTAGAGTGATTAAGTGAGTTGGTGTACTAACCTGCAAACTATAATTTAAGGAGTCAAAAGCCTTTCTCTCCCCACCCCCTTTTGCAGAAATTAACAACTCCAGTAGCATAATGTTTTTTTGTACTGCCACTCTCTCTACAGTAAAATATACTTTATTACTATTTGGAGGCTTTATCCCTTTATGACAACCAGTATCAAGAGTAATATTACACCAATAACTTGGTTTGCTAAGTATTAATACAAGGGAAATTATGCTAAGAGCACTGTGTGAGTTTAATTGCAATTCACACTTTAATATTTTGATGCAGCTGTAAAAATGTAGAATGAGAAACATTACAATTCTATTAGATACTAATAAATTGTGTTGTGGAGGAGGATATGAGCTGTACTTGCCATAATGAAGCACATTCTACTTCCCATCTCTCTGTTTTGATCTTGCATGTATATGATTTCATAGAAAGGTTCAGCAAAGGTGCTACAGAACAAGTAAGAAATGAATGCAGGGTTATATTTTTATTTCTAATAATCAGAAACAAAGTGAAAATAATGTAAATCATCTTGCTCATGAAGTGTTTATGTCAAACACTTCATTTTCTTTATGTAAAATGTGAGATTGTTTAGAATGAGTCCTATCATGTTTAATTTTTTTTTTCTTTTCTGGGCTTAAGCTTTCCAGGTTTGGATGCATCTAATAAAATGGCTTTCTGAGAAATATTCAGAGATTTCATTTTTTCCTAATAGAAATGACATTTTTAAACTGCTATGCTTTTCCCTGCTATTTCAATTTCTAAATGAGGGATGTACTGTGGCAGCAATGCTTCTGTGGAGCCAAATCTTGCTGGCCCGCTCAATTAGTCCCATTGCATTTCTCTGGGTAACCATTTGCTGAAGGCAAATGTATATTTGGCCCTGGACTAGTAACTTCAGCACATAGTGTCTGAGGCTGTCCCGTAAGAGCCCTCAGAAGGAGAATGCAATCTGTGGTGCATATAGCACAAAATTGCGTGCGAGATGTTTGAGTTGCTGACCCGCTTATGTTGTTTCCAAGTACCTCATTTTTGGTCTTCTTTTGCATGTGTGTGACAGTAACTAGTTATGCTTCAGTAACTCACTTGCTTTCAATCAGCTGTCTGTGCCCTGGGTCAGTTGCTGCAAAAGGCACTAGTTCTCATGCTCAATAATTACAGCTCTCTGAGAACATAGCCAGGATCAAGGACTCTCACGCTGGACACCGTAGATAGCTACAAAAAGATACGGTCCCAAGTGAAAGATCTTTCAATTAAGTCAAGTAAATGACTGAAGAAGGTAGACTGCACTGCAAGATTCCCAACTTCCACATTTTCCGTGTTCTGAAGTAACTTCTGGGTGTTCAAAACATAAATCCCGTGGGTTTTCCAGATATCAGCAGTGACTGAAAGGAGGCTGAGCTAACAGTTTAGTCTTATGATCTGACATCCAGACTAAAATACATAGATATATGTGACTTCAGGCAAATCACTCAAGCTCTTCTTGGCTTCTGTTTCAGTAGCTGGGAAGCAGAAATAAAAATGTCTCTCTCCATCCCCAGTATATTTTTCTGATTAAATAAGAACATTATTTGTGTCCATTTTCCCCCTAGATTACTCTGTTTTCAGAGAAGTGCAGGTACAGGTGGGAATGACTCCAATTCTGTGCCACTGATACAGAGGGAGCATAGTCTCCTGTAGCAACACCTTCCTTAATTTATCAGTAACGAGGACAAGATTAGCCACAAAATATATTGGTATCAGGGTTTTAGTGTCATGCCACCTGCCACTGATAGCAATACAAGACTCCATGGAAGAGCTGATAAAGACCCAGCTCATGTCCTCAGGGAGGACAGCAGAGCACCACTTGAGCAGATCTGCTGACCATCTATACGTAGTTGATATTAAATAGTGGTTCACTGTGATTTTTTCCTTTGAATATATGTGACTCACTGTGTGCAGGTAGGGGATGATGCAAGACTGCTGGTTGATTTGTTCTCCCTTTATAAAAGTAGGTACTCAGAGTGAAACCAAGGATTTGTAATAGCAACGTTTACCTTTTCTTATCAGGCTTGATCCTCAAAGGTTGGTGTAGTTTTCCACTGGCTTCGGTGGATTATCTTTTTTTTGGAGGGGGGAGGTGGGAACGATCTAAGCTAACAGGTACTTGTACACCTCATTGCCAGCCCAAGTACTCTCACTAACAAGTTATGTCCTTTCACCCCTCCTAGCTTGTAACACCTTGCCTTTTCCCCCTCAATTCCTTCTGCCCCTCCTGGTCTGGGTATTTTGTTGTATCTGGTTTTCTGCCCACGCTCTCGGGCTGAGCACAGCCGACTGCACGTTTCTCTCATTCCTGAATCTAAACCCATCCATGTGTCTTGAATGAGCAACTTACACAGGGATCTTCTCAATTAAAATGTTCACAGAGTCATTAAACTAACTAATGGTGGAAACTTCAGTAGAAATAATGCTGTAATGAGACAAGCTTTCATCATCTTGCTGAGGAAAACATATTTCACTTGATTCAGATAAATTATATGCCCCTACATATTATGATCAATATTTTAGCAAGACTTAGCATTTAACTATGTCATTTTTGAGTAATGAATAATCACATTGAGTATATGAGAAATGAGTAATGACAGATATCACTGGACTGGTACGTTTTCTACTTCTCAAAATGATGTTTAAATTTTTACAAAAATGTTGTATAAAGGGTTCAATGACTCAAAGTTGTTCCTTCTAATGGGTATCTATCATTTAATACTGTGACTGCTCTCAGAGTACAGGTTAACATAACTAATTCTAAAATGCATGCAAATAGTTCTGTATTTTGACCAAGGAAAACGGAACCCAGTTGTCAGGGAATGTATGTGATAAAACTGGATTTTAGAAATTGAGGGCCTGAGCAGACCACTAAAATTACTCTCTCATGTTGCACAGTGGCAGTAGTACTTAGTAGTTCATGGCTACTTCATGGCTTTGTTATTATAGGAAATGTAAAAGGTGTAAAGTATTAGAATATCTAAAATAAATAATGATTTTTAAATAATGTGCAGAAAACCACAGCAGCTGTCCTCACCTCAGCATGCTTTAAATTGTATATTTATTTGCCTCTGCTTACTGTATCACATTTCTTTTGTGTGCAGCCTTCCCAATGGCTCCTGCCCTGATTTTAAAAATGTTTATGCTTGAAATTACATTCTTAAAAGCACAAACCAGGACCAAAAGAACAGTTTTGATTTTCCTCTAAAAAGGCCAATGTGATTTCAAGCATCTACTTAAGAAAATCTTTGCCTCTTCTAAGGCCTGTTGAATGAACCATCAGTAAATGCATGCAGGTCTTAAAAAGATCAGGAAGCATTTGTCACTGTAATCCAAAAAGAAATCTCTTTATGCATAGGGTACTAATTTTTTTCTCAGTCAAGTAATCAGTCACTTGATTACATTGATCTGTGGTTGACTTTTTTTCTTCCAACAACCAATCTGTCATACAGTTTTAAGGTTGCAATTGGGATGATAGATATTGTTCTATATTTTCAATGTCCTTAGGCTGCAGTTGGCCGTTCTGCTCTTTGATTTCCTTCCTTTTTTCATGATGTCTAGCAGGTGCCTAAAACTAATCTGCAAGTATGACCATGGACATGGTGACTTGCTCTTGTAGCTGGGTTTAGTGGTGCAATATTGTACTTCTACCTTTAAAAAAAATTTTAAATCATATTCATGACTATACCATAGTTGCATTAAAGAGAGGCATTGTTGGCCTCAATAGTTAATTTTTAAAATTAAAACAGAATGAACAAGCAACAGAAGGGTCTGTGATTGCTTAGGTCAACTCTTCTGTCAAGCAGCTCCTAATGGAGGTGTGTGGTGTTATCTGTAACAAGCACTGTTTGGTTTTAGTCACCTATAATATACAAAGACGTTTCTGTTCCTAACGGAGTGGACAAAAGGCTTTTCAGGTGTCCCCGCAGTGTAGCTGGCTGTAAGGTTTCCTTTCAATATTTGGTTATTTTAGCATAGTCCAGATAATTTTCTAATGTTTCTGTCATTTTACAGAAGAATAATGTCAAGGAGATCAGCTATAATCTTCTCATTATATTTACATAAATACTATTCTGCTTTTAAACTCCTTGCCGAGTTGTGGCTTTTTCACTCAAAGTTAAATTCTCCCTTTGTCAATATCAATGTTTTCCTTAGGGATGAAGAAAGAGCTAATAATCTATACTATATAATAGGAAAATTCACATTAATACTATCACAAGGATGGTGATTACTGACTTTTATAGGACTAGTTTTCCACAATGACAAAAAGGCATTCTAAAATGCATTTTCATAAATTAGGTCATTTCAATCAGTTCAATATGTAAGTCACGGTAGCAAATTTTTCACTTGGCAGCTCTTCATTATGTAGCTTGGACTAATTCTGACTTAAGAATTCTCTTCAGTTATTCACTTTTTCCCTCAAAACTTCATTTTCAGTAAAAGTAGTGACATCGCAAAATGGAATCATGTCATTTGGTGCCACCCGCTTGTTCTACCTGTGGAGATGACTTCACAAGGCACAGTCACTGTAAATAGTAGAATCACAAGTGAACCAGATAAGTGACAAGGCAGAGTTTGTTTCTTTCACTGGGGATAAGGGGGGAAAAAGAAAGTGGGAGTGGAATTGCACCCCAGGCCTGATGATGGGAGTAAAAGGAAGTTATACTACTCACTTTTGGAAATAGATTTTAAGATTGTAAGTCATTTAACCACTTTTAAAGACTTTACTCCGGAGTGTCTCAGTGCTAGAGCTGTACAAACACGTGGTAAAAGACAGTCCATGCCCCAGTGAGCTTAATAGCCCTCTCGGTTTCCCCCCGGCAATGCCATTATGCTCCAACCCTCATCGCTTGTGGAGGATGAAGGCCTCTGCCTCCTCCTCCTGATTATTTTAACAGACCTCTGGTTAGCGCACAGAGCGAACCCTCTAGACTTTGCCGTCAGCGCTACAATCCTTTCAAAGCTCACCTGGCAGGTTTCCCAGAAAAGCAAGACGCAGTCGTTTAAGCTGGTTGCCAGGAAAAAGGCTGAATAATGCTCGTTCTAGCTATTTGTTTGGGATACTGGTTCTCACTTTATGAAATAAATATGCCAGACATTCATCTCTTGAATGAAAAGAAATTGCTGCAATGGTCTTGCACTGTTCTCAGCAGAACCTTTCCAAGACTTCTCAAAGGCCTTTGACAGACCATCTCAGATGCTCTAATCCTAATGCTATTTCTGTATGGAGTATCAGTTTCACCAGGTCTTCCAGGGCTTGGATGGAGTTTGATTGGGGAGGCTTCTCCATCATTGTCTTGCAGGTGGGCCTGAATATTGTTTTCTCGGGTCAGAACTGGCTTTTGTTTCTTGTAAACAGTTGCGGGGGTGTGAACACACAAACCCACTAGCTATCGTGCAGTGCTCTGTGCTTGCCAAAGAATGGGTATGTGGGCTGGTAGTCTGTATTCTATAGCATAACAGTTATTACCTTATAGCAAACTAGGATGCAATAAGTTTATAGGATCCATTTCTTAATGGCCATGGTGTCTGGATGACTGGCTGTGTCTGCCCATGGAAAGCAGACCCTCCTCTCTTTCTCACAATGCAGCCAGGAAGAAGTCCTGACTCAAGTCTATTGGCCTCCCCACACACCAGTAAAATGCTCCTGAAATCCTGTGAAATTGATCAAATTTGTGAACAAAACCTCCATATACCTTCAGCTAGGTGTGCATTTGTGAAAACACATCAATCCTGCAAGTAAGTTGACATAATTTATTAATGCTTTTTACTGGAAAAGAAATGTTTTGTCAGTATTTTTCAACTTCCTCTTGGGAGAAAGTATCTCCTTAAATGAATTTCAATTTTGACTGACCTCTTCATTGTATATGTGGAATATTTCATGTGTGTGGATACTAATTGAATTTTTTAATGCTTCGTATTTATCATCAAATTCCTTTGTTTGGTATTGGAAATCTGGACAAATACTCAAGCTTTCGCTTGGATTATGTTGCTTCGTTATCGTTAATCCTGAATGGCTACAGGATCTGCTTGCGTCTTATTTGTTAGAGATACTGTGTTCTAATGTTAATAGAAGACAGGAAAGTCTATTTTCCTAACACAGGATGACCAGGCAAATGAGGTTGAAGGTGATGAACGTACTGGAGTGATCTTATCAGAATAACAAAAGAAAGGGGGGAAGAGAAAAGGAACAAGAGATCAACTTTTTGTCTGATATTCCACCTCCGTTCTAATGCTATCTGCTGTATATTATTCTATTTTTTCTTTCATAAAAAGGAAGCTTTGCCTAGTCTTACGTTTCCACAAAGTGCATTAGAGAATATCATCATAAAAATCACTGAAGACAAGACAGTACTTCAGCAGCTTATATATAGACATCATTGCTGTAAAGTGCCTCTGTCTTTTGAAAGCAACATGGCAGAAAGAAGGAAACTTGATGCGAAAAGCCTTTTTACCATGCTTTTGCACTTCAATTTTCTGGCTGTGTTTGTGTTTCAAAGTTGGTACGGTAGTTTTCTTTTACGCTGTGCGATAGCTTTGGTTCCACTCATAAGGAACATATGGCCATGCGACTGGTTAAAAAGCTACTACAGGGATTGCTTCTGCGTGCCAGGCTGGGAGAGGGTAAGAGCCATGCTAAGGCTGTAAGCAATTGGTGTGGTTAAAGGAAGGGATGGCAACAGATGGCCTCCTCCTTAGCTGCTCACTTCGGCCCATCACTTACAATCAGTTGGTAAGCATGAAATAAAACTTTGTTCCTTAAATCTTATAGAAGAAGATAGCCAGCTGCCTTAAAACCTACAAAGCAAAGTATTGGTCATAAACTTAAAAACAAGAAAAAAAGAAAGGAAAAAAAGGGGGGGTATTTGGGAGAGAAGGGTCTAATTGACACAATCCTAATTAATTAATTAATGAAAAGTCTATTTAAAAGTTGAATAGTTTTTGATTCTTTTTTTTTTTTTATAGAGCCTTTGTACTTTTGACCACTGGTGCTCTCCAAATTCTTATTTGTGTGACTCTCCCCTTGCCTTTTGCAGTTGATTTGCATCTGTTTTCCAAAAGATCTTTGAGTATGGTGTCCGTCTTGCCAAGTTTTGAATGTTTAGAATATTCTGACAGTGTTTTAAGAGTCACCTGGTTAATGTGCAGAATTACAGTAATAAATAGGAATCTCACTGTTATTGCCTTTTTTCCCCTTAATTTTTTCTGACAGTGGCAAAACATCACGGTGAAGCTGTGCCTCAGTCAGATAGGGTCACACGGTGTCACAGTCTAAGCACCACAACGTTTCTAAGATGATTGCCTGGTTATCAGTGTGCATCTCTTGAAAGCATTAGTTCACAACATGTATTAAGGAGGACTTTCACCAGGTGGTGAGAAAGTCTTGGGGCTTTTGCTGACATGTGGCCAACATACGGAGAGGTACCAAAAGAGGGAGCTGAAATCCCCCATGACCAATTCGCATCCGACTGTTGTGGGACCTTATAACATCCACTGTGCACCTTATATGAGCAAAGCGTGATGGAACTTGGTGTGTCCTTGCAGCCGGCTGTGAGCACGTCTTAACGTATGATACATTAGAGCTTGCCATTGTGAACTCTAATACAATAAAAATACCAAAACACCATGTTTCCTAAAAGAATCTAGAAACACTTACCGAAGGAAGGATTATTCAGCATTGCCCCTTCTCACACTAAGAAAACTTTATCAATATATTTTCAGAAGTTACTATTGTATTAAATTATTCTTGTTTCATAAAATTGCAGTAGCAGTGGTAATAAGAGAATAGCTCTGCACAGTTAAATAAATCACTCAGGCAGCACTGAGATGATAATTACAATTAAGGTGGCAGGAAAATAAAGATTACCTATACATAATGCACTTGAAACTAAGTAACAACATACTTTCAGTAACTAGAATTCTCATGTACTTTGAAACAGGAAATTTAGCCATAGATGCAGCATATGATGGGTTCCTACTTTATGTATGCACATCTCAATGGTGGTTTTTTTTTTCTGACATAGCAGCTTTAGGAGAAGTAAGATTTATGCACTCATGCCAACGGCCTGTTCTCACGGAGTTGGGCTAAATGTTCTTGTGCTTCCTTCAAACAGATGCTAATGTTAACTTAATTTTCAATGTATTAATGTAATCTCTGTGCTTTATCTAAGGTGTTATATGTTTGTTCTCTATACATGTTTAGTGCAGTGTGAATGAGACATAGAAAGAAAAATCAATCATTGCTTCACAGAGAAATATGAACTCTGTTAGCTTCATTTTTCACACTGTGAAAATGACTTGACCTTCCTTTCCGCAGAAATCCAAATATCTCCAATCTGTATTCAACAGCATAGCTGGGCACAAATTTTCCATTAACATTTTCTGGATAGAAAACTGTGATTTCATTCTTGTTGTTTTGTGGAAAAATAGGGTTTTCTTTGGATCAAATGGAGTATTCTCAGCAGAAAAGGTTTCCGTGCTGTCTCACAGGGGTTGCAGTTCAGTTACCTTTTGCCTCTGTGGCTGTGGACCGCTGGCCTCAGTCTCTTTTCCGACCCACCGTGGCCACAGTCCTGCCACTTCTCCTTCAGGAATAGGGACCACAGGGCCGCTTGTGGTGGCTGCAGCCCAGCTGCTGAGCCCTGCCTTTGGAGCAGAGCACTGAATGGGTCCTCATTATTTCTTCGCCATGTCTTCATTGCTTTTGTACCTCGCTTTGCAGCACGTGTGTGCAGAGCCTTTGGGGATTGAGGTTAGCATGGGATGTACGTAGAAAGAGAAAGGATGAGGCTGGAATGCCCCTTCTCTACTTCAATCTCTGCATCCTGCTGTTTGCTACTGTACCCGAAGGAGTCAGTGGGAAGTCCAACCATTTTGGTGTAACCTCATCCACTCCCTTGCTTGTTCGATGCTCTCAGCCTTGTCCTTCCACCCATGGCTGTTCAGTCTTGACCGCAGCAGCAGTTGCCCAAGGGGGCCAAGCATTTGTGCCTTCATCAAATGGGTGCTCCAACAGGCCTTCTCTTTCTCTAACCCTGAACGGGGACAGCCACCAAAGCCACTCACCATGAGCATCGTTCCAGAAAGCTGGCTCTGGGCTTGTAGAGTAGGATGGGCAGGGGAAGGGGTAGCTGGGGCAGGGCAGGAGTGGGTGAAATGGCAGCAGAACTAGTAGCCTGTAGCCTTGTCGGCAACACCGGAGCCTGACCCGTGCTGAGCCAGCAGACTGCAGGACTGGGCAATGGTGAACAGGGCCAGGAGGCCTCGCTGATCTTATTATCCCTGTCCTGAGCTGTTGCAGGTGCTGGGAACCACAGTTGTATTTTCCACTGTAACTGTAAAAGAGGTCACGCCAAAGGCAGTTGAACTTTCTATTCCTGGGTAAAATGAATCCTTCTCTATTTGAAGCCAGAGCTGGGGCAGCCTCAGGCTTGCGCTTGCCCCCGAGCGGGCAGTTTGCAGAGGCTGCTTGCTCCCTGCAGCCTCACACCACGGGAGCATGTACCACCCCGGCAAGTTCCCCGCCGCTCTTCACTTGTGTGCCTGGCACTAGGCGCCAGCAGAGCCTTGGCTGGGTGTCTGCAGCGGTGACACTTGGGCACGTCTTTGGGCATTTTGAAACCTGACTGCAAAAAGCCAGTTTCCGAACAAACTTTCTCATGCAGCTGAGGGCATGGGATATTTGGGGAGCTCCAGGTGTCAAATGTGTAACTTCTGAGGGAGAGGGATTATCTCTACTATCGCCCTTCATGGGAACAGCAGGTTTGCTTGCTCATGCAGGATCTCCCGCCCCCTATCTTTGTTAGAATGAGCCCCAAAAGCCTTTTCAGGAACTATTTTGTGCAGTTTCTGAAGAATTGAAAAAGGTTTACTTTAAGAAAGTGAAGGCACTAATACCTGGGCAGTGTTGTGTTTTTGGCTTTTTTTTTTTTTTTTAGTTTAGTTTTTGCTGGGTAAGTGCAACTGCTGCTGGCAGACCCTTTGGGTATGGGGGTGGCCGGCTGGCACCCACTGGACCATCTCTGAAAACAAGGGGAGCAGGACTGCAATTCCCGCAAGTCCCAGAGCAGAATGCTTTTAGTAAGTTGCTTAGTTGAGTTTAATGCTTCAAGCTCAAGATACCGAAAATAGGTGAGTTATTGAACATAAGTGATTTGGTGACAGACTAGGACTTTACTTTTACTAACAGTATTTAAAAAAATAAAAAAAAAAAAAAAAAACAAAAAAAACCCCAGCAAACCCTCTGCACCTGTCTCTGCACAAAAGGTCTGAAAATGTGACCCCCACCTCCCATGTTAGTTCAAAGTATTGGCCACAAGTTACGGTTTTTGAATGGGGCTTTTAAAACCAATGGTGATGCTAAAATAAGAAACAGGGGAGAGGGGCCTGACTCACGCTGTTTTAAAGCTCCAGGCCCAGAGCAGTGCGTTTGAGTTTCTTTGTGGAGAAAACAGAAATGCGAGAGAGGAAATGCTGCATGCACCTGCCTGCCCGCAGCGGGAGAGGAGCAGTGCTTTGGGTTTTGCTGGGTGCGAGCAGAGACTGTCAGCGGTGCAGCTCTGCCCGAGCTCCCGCCCTTTCAGGGGCCCACAAGACACACGATGCAAATGCGAACCTTGCAGCGAAGCCCAGGCGAAGATGATGAAGTCTGTCACATTTGACTTCCACTGATAACGGTTCCACAGCTTTCCCTCAGCAGTATTTTTAACCCAAGAGCGCTTCTAAAACAACTGTGTAGTCCTTAGGAAGGCAAAACTTATAGATTATATTAGCTGCTCTGCCACTGATCTACTTGATAATCTTGGATTTGTCTCTTAATTCTGAGAAAGCCAAAAAAGATGCTTCTGTTAGAGGGTTCAGTGGAGTCTGGTGTCTGTGGTGACAGAGCTGGCCACCGTGACCAGCTGCGTGAGCATCCTGGAGCTGGGACACGGCTGTGGAGGTGGGACCCCACTAAAGCAAAGGTCGTTTCAAACTTTGCCAAAACCAGGTTCCCGAGTCTCGTTGGCATGCAGGGAAGTTCAGAGTGCGACTGGTCCGGTGGAAAACCAGTTTTGGTTTTGTCTTTGCAATACCAATGTACTTACTCATTTGCTCAGTGGGTACATGTATTTGGAATTTTTTTTTGTTTTTTTGTTGGTTGGACTCGATCTCAAAGGTCCCATCCAACCAAAAATATTCTGTGATTCTGTGAAATGGATGTGGGAAATCATAAGGTATTAGTTACTGTTTAGAAGGCAGTTGGATACCAAAGCATGTGGGCTGGGTGCGTGAACCTGGGTAGAAAGTAATTTGATGTAGGGGACGGAGGGCACAGCGGGCCCCTTTCCCCCTCTGCCTGGGACCCTGCTCGGGCTCTCCCTGGGGCGGGTCGCTGCGGGATGCCCCGGTCCTGCCCGATGCCCGCAGGTGAGCTGTGCCGCCCCCCGGCACCACGAAGCCCCCGGCGAGCAGGGCGGCCAGCCCAGCTGGCGAGTAGAGGCCGCTCAGCGGGAGCCAAACCCCAGGATCGCTCGGGAGGACCCGTCTTGTTCAGCCTCCGCGGGCTGCCCCGGCCTGTGCTTTCCTCTGCCCGCTCCCCTGCCATCCCGCAGCTCCCGGTAAGGCTGACCCTGAGCGCTGTCGGTGCCACGGCCGCACCGCCTCTCGGGTCAGGGGGAGTCAGGCTTGTTCACTCACAGGAGTTGGCTTTGGCAATTAAATTATAGATGCCTATTTATTTGTTTGAGTTTTGTGGGTTTTTTGGGTTTTTTTTTTTTTCTTTTTTTAATTCTGTTTTCTCTCCCCTACCCCGCTTTTTCCTTCCCGGCTCCCAGCCCAGCCAGGACGCTCTCAGATTATCCCGAGGCGCGAAGCCCCGCTGCTCCCTCCTTATCCTCCCCCCGACTCCTCATCCCCATCCCCGCTGTTTCTCCTTCGCTGCGAAACTTCCCCGGGCGGGGGGCTGCCGGGCTCCGCCAGATCCCGGCGGTGCTGCCGCGCCGGCTCCATGCCGCGGCTTCGGGCCGCCCCGGCTCCTCCCCTCGCGGTGTGCGAGTCTGTCTCTGTGTGTGTGTGTGTGCGTGTGTGGTGTGTGTGTGTGTGTGTGTGCCTGCGCCAGGGCCGCCGCCGCCGCCGTGCCTGCCTCTCCCAGCCAGGCAGCCAGCCGCGCCGCGCTGCTGGCGGCGGCCGGAGCGGGCGGCGGCGGCGGCGCTCGGCGAGCCCCGGGCGGCTCCGGGCGGCCCCGCGGCGGCCGCCGCTCCCCGCCGCGCCGCTGCCCATGCCGGCCGGGCAGCCCTAGCCGCGCCGGCTCGGCTCGGCTCTCCGCGGCTCGGGGCGGGGAGGGGGCACCACTTCTCTGAGTCTCCCCACCAGATCGTTATGGACCTATTCGACTTTTTCAGGGACTGGGACTTAGAGCAGCAGTGGTAGGTTTTTTTGGGTGTTGTTGTTTTTTTTTTTTTTTTTTTTTAGGTTTGTTTTGTGTTTTTTCTTTTCTTTTTTTTTTTTTTTTTCCTCCCCTGTCTCTCCATCCTTCTCCTTCTCGCAGCTGCCTCCTTCCTCTCCTCCCCGCTCGCTCGCTCCCCCGGTGCCTTAGCCTTTGTTGCGGGGCGAAGCGCCCGGTGCCCTCCGGCGAGCGGGTCCGCGCTGCGCCCGCGGGGAACCGCGCAGGGGCCGGCCGGCTCCGGCCACGCTCCGCCGGCGGCCGGGGCTGGGGCTGGGGCTGGCGGGGAGCAGCTCGCCGGCTGCGGCGGGCGAAGTTGGCCGGAGCCGGCGGGGGGAGCAGCAGGGGAAGCGCCGAAACGTGCCGGGGTGCCGGCTGAAATCGCGACAGCAACAGCAGCCCCGAGCAGGGACGCGGTGCCGGAGGGGCGATGCTCGGCCCGGGATCGCGGCTTTGCTGGTGTGGTGTTTACTGCTGTCAGTGACAATGTCCCTTTCACGGGGAGAAACGCAACCGGAGTTTAGCTGTGTGGCACAGTTCAGCTGCAGCCCTGCTCAGCGCGGGGGCTTCTGTTGCTGTTTTTTGCTGGTTTCTTAGTCTGGGTGCAGCGTGGTTGAAGTTAGTTTTGGAAGTGGGAAGATCAGTCCCCGTGATATTATAAGAGGTCTTCCCCCCTTAAATCCCGCCTCCCTCCTCTTTATTCTATTTTATTTATATATATATTTTTTTTTTTTAAACGTGGAATTTTAGTTTTATATTGCTCTGCACACCTTGGAAGGGTCGGTGCATCTGTTTAAGTGCATTGTAAACTTGTTACCAAAGTGAATGTTAAGGAATTTTCGATGGGTGACAAGTAGCTGGGAAAGTTAGAATTTGTGTAGGTATTTAGTCGCTTCCCCGGCTGGTTAATGAGATTATGCTTCGACTGTTTTTATTGGTTCTTTACTTTTCAATTTACAAATATAGTTATAATTCTTTAACTATGCACGGTGAAATTCAGTGGTTGGTTACTGCTTTGTTAAATGCTTTTAGGCTGGAGTGCAGTTTGCCAAGAAAGAGAGAGACTAAAATACTGTATTTTGCAATACTAATCTCTAAATGTCACACAGATTGTATGTGTGTATGCATGTGCATTTGGACCTCGTGTTTTGCAGAGGGTTTACTTTACTTTGTTGATAATATAAAGGTATGTCTAGGAAAAAGATAATATATTTAGTTAATAACTATCATTTTGCCAAACACAGTCTAACAGCTATGGTTGCAAATCCAAGATAATCAGAACCAAATACCTGTCACATTCTATTTTACAGTAGTTTGGAGTAAATCTTTGGAACCGTAAATTACACTATATCAATATTAATCTGTAAGCAGGCATTTTGGATCATGTGCATGTTTTATCAGCTCTACATAAACCATTGTATTACATCTTTTAATAACCATGCTGTTGTTATTTAAAAGTAATAATCACAATAAAATTAGTGCTCAATTAAATATTATGCTTCTACCACGCTATCTTTACTCTGCTACACTAATTTATTTTGCAGACAACTGATAACCACCATATTACTACTCAAATAATATTTGCATACAATTTGCCTAATTTATAGTGTGGGTAACATCATTAATTTAATAGAAGCTGTTACAACCCAATATGTGGGTGTAGTTCAAATACTAAGCACATTATAGGTATTGAGTTTTAATGTTTGCTTAATAACTTACTTTCATTTGTCTATGGTTTTATGTGAATTTAGAGATGTGCATCAGAAAGAAGGGAACTCTTGTGCCTCTGTTTTTCCATAAAATATGAACATACTGCCACTTGGTCTAGAAATTCCATTTGCTTGCTTTCGTACAGTGAAATTTATTTGCTTTAGTGTTTTTAGGGTCCAAGAGGATAGAATGTTTTACTTTGACTGTTTCAAAGTGTTTGATATCTACACAAACTCTATATGGCACAGGCTTTCAAGCATAATTACTTATTGCAGAGATCAAGTTGGATTTAGCTTTTAATAATCCAATTAGTATATGGACATGCACATGCATATAGTATGTAGGTACATAATCTACATGTATACACAAACATTACATGTATGTTATTGTGCATGTAAAGATTTCTGTCTGACAAATAGTTGCGGAGCTTAAGGAGAGTTGATTTTAGCTCATTTATGCATAAATATGTGCATGTGTATATATGTAATATGTTATACATGCATCATCTCTGCACACCCAGAAATATGTATGCTAACCCATCAAGATTTATTAATTTTTGTCTGTGTATCCAATACGGTGTGGTTACTTCATGATACTTACAAATAAGTATATATAACATGGTGTGAATTGCTGCTTCAGTTTGAAGCTGTACACCTTCCTTCCGTCTGTAAACTGGCCTTTGTAAAACGTGTTTCACGAGCATTTATAAGGCAGTTAGAGACCCTCTTCTGCATTCCTTGCAAACCCAAAACTTCTGCTAATCTCTGCTGCAATCTCCAAGAAGGCAAGCTCAGGCCTACAGCGTGTGTGGGTGTTTGTATGTATTATCTGTATGCAAAGTACAACAGAAACATAGTTAGCCTGAGAAATATATGTGTGTATATATATAAAATTATAACTCAAGCAGAGATTTATTTTTTTTTAAATTCAGTGAAAAGGTGTAAAAGTAACACTTCCTATGCATTGTCAATATGTCAGGAAATGACTCCCCAAAAGTTTTGGGCTAATGGGAAAAATACAGTTAATTTCCCCCCTCCCTCCCTCTCCTTCTCCCCCCAATGGAGGTATCTGTTTGTGTCACTTCTTGAAACGTATTTTGCCAAGAACTGTCAGAGTTACAGCATGCGCTGCCACTATGCATGTTCTTAAATTCTCACCTGGCATTCCGGATGATTAGTGGGAGCTTTGTCTTGATCCAAACTGCAGAAGCAGCCCTTCAGGTTCCCATGTCAGGTGAGATCACAGTAGTATAAGAATGAGGTGTTTCATTGAACAGTCATAAAGAGGGTGATTAGGAGGGTAGCGAGGGTTGGTGTAGGGGTTTTGGGGGTAAAATGTGTAAAATTAGCCTACAGATATCCTAGTGGATGTTTTGCCTGAAATTAAATGCTGGAAAAAAACACCCAAAACAATTTAAATGAATCTAAACTCTAGCTGAGGTGAAAGGGCCAAAGCTAAAGTCTGGTGTGATTCCTGGATGAATAAGAAGCGTTCACCTGGGCTTGCATTTAATATGAGCCAGTCTATGAGGGAGAAAGGAAGGGAGATGGATATAATGAAAAGCTTGAATGCCTGTGTGCACCAAGGGGACCACTTGCTGTTAAAAATCAAATTTCATCTTTTAAATCACTTTCCACGCTTGTCTGTGGTAACCAAGTAAATGAAATCTTGAAGTGTCCTGGGACCATGTGGCTAGATTTGAACCTGCTTATGGGGTAAGGTGGTGCTATTAATCAGCAGCTGCGAAACAACAAAACCCAACAAAAACCCAACCACCCCAGAATATATAGCTCCTCACTAACACAAACAAAGGCAGAGAGATTCATGGTTTATGTTATATTTATTGTCATTGGTATTAATAATTTTTAAGTCCTCCAATCTTTTAAAAAATGTAGAAGTCAAGGAAATACTTAGCGGGAAAATGCATAATGAGGTATATAAAATAAAACCTGGCAAAGGGAAAATAAGATCAGCAGGTAGGAGTATCACTGTAGCTGTGTGGTTGTGATGAGGAAGACTCCTTACTGCAGAGAAACAAGCCTTTTGGGTTTTTTCTTTTTTGTATTATGTATCACAAGTAGCCTAATTACAGCAAAACCAGCAAACTGCCAGTTATACAGGAAGAGGCTTAAACTCACTAAACTGTTATATAAATAGAAAGTTCAAAGGTCTGTTTGTGGCTGACAAAGCTGAGAACCGGCCATCTGTGGGCCAGGTTCCTCTCCTGTATGAATGCAAAACCATACTGCACGCCACAGCAGCGTGTACTTTTGACATAGTCCTCAACCTGGAGGGGGTGATCCTACTCTCCAGACAAAGGTGAACTGTTTCAGTTCCAGGCCTGGGTATTTCCCCTCCTTCACCCACCTTCCCTCTTTGCCTGGTGCCTCTGCAGAAGACCTTGGTTACTGTTCTTTCACCAGGGGCTGTAATAGCTCACTAAATGAAAAGTCTTCTGAATGTGAAAAGTGTTGTGTATCTGATGGGAATGTGTGAAATAGATTAAATAGGCTCTTTGGAAATTAGACTGATTTTTTTTTTTTTTAATGTTTTGGGGTGGTGGTGAGACTATTAGTATAGGAGACAGTCACATTTTGAATGGATTTCTGGGAGGTTTTTCTCCCCCTCCCTTTCTTCTCCTTGAGAAATATTACAGTTGAATTGCAGTTACTTTTTGGATTTGTATTACAGACATCCCCGAGTAATTATTTGAAAACGTTTCATTTTCAATTTGCTTTGAAAGTGTAAATGGATAAATTGTGTGGCTGCTGGTGGGTGGGTGAGGGGGCTTAGATGCTGTCAAAACAAGCAGCTGAGAAAGACCAAAAATAGTCTTGGGCCAAAACCTGTACTTGAAGTACATCCTGATTTAGTAATTCTTCCCTGGTTGATATTGAACTCCATGGAGTGTAAATCTTAAAAGAATTTGGCCGTTTGCAAACATTAAGCTCACATCTATCCTATGAGGCAAAATTACAATCAGTTTAACAGCATTTGAATTGTTTTCCTAATGATTCATTCAAGAATTTAATGACTTTTAAAATATACAAATTGGGATGGAGAGTAGATACTTCAGATACTGCTCAGCTGTTCTGAAGCCAGACAGAACTTCAGAGCATTTAAGCACTTTGTACATGAATGCCAATTATATTGTTTGGGATTTTCTTTTGAGTAAAAGATGGTGTTATGATGCAGGTTCTTCAGTCAAGCAGAATTATTCCTTTTGTCTGTCTGACAAGGCTGTCACTGCAACCTGGAATTTAACTAAATAATTTAAGGGGAAAATGTGACGTTCTGTAAAGTATTAAGTTAAATAAATATACTAAATGATCTCTGAAGAAACGAGTGGACACTGCTGGTTGTTTTGAACTTCTTAGCACTGAGTCAGTATGCTTCAGTGTCGTTGAAGGAGTATTGTGATGCTTTTTTCACGGTATGAGGCCCAAATTCTGTTTTTTATCAGAGCTAAGCAAAATCCCCATCATGCAAGATGGGACAGAATTGGTTCTAAGACTTAGAAAAAGCTCATGGGCCTTAATACAGCAGGGTTGATAGGCAGGTATGTAGTTTTAAGCAACACACGCAGTCCTATTGAAACAACGCTGATTTCTAGTTAAGTTTTACTGAAATGGGTTCTTGATCACTCCCAAGATGTGCAACGTGTTTTACTTATGACTAAACCCAAGTTCTCCATGTATTTGGTAATGGAAACTGATGTTATTTTTGACTGTGTAGTAGGCATCCATTTGCCTGAAGTCTACCAGCAGTTTTACATGATTGCACAAATAATTGGGCAGCCGGAAAGAATGCAAATACTAAATCTCATTTTTTAAAAAAAATTTAGAAGAATTGTAGGAAACATTTTATACACTGAACCCATGAAATAGGTGGAATGAGCATCTAAGCAGGTAGATCTCATCCTATATTTCCCTGGTGCCTTTAGTTTGAGGTAATGGAATTTTTTTGTGTAGTGGACTTGAAAGAGTGGGCTCCTGGATGCTTGATAAATGCATATAATCAATAAATACCATAAAGTACCCATGTCTTCCCCCAGTTTGGGCCTGAGCCAGTAGCCAGTGATGTCAATGGAGATGCTCCCAATTGACCTCAGAGTGTCCTGGATTTGACCCTGTTTTGGCCAAAAGGCAGACTCTGTGAAATGTGGAGCAACTCTCTGATGACCAAGATCAGCAAGGCACTTTGCACACACCTAATACTATGCATCTGAAAAACTCCATAGAGCCCAATTCTGAACCTGTCTAATTCAAATTTACTGCCTTTCTTTTGAGAAGAAAGAAAAGAAAAATGGAAAGGAAAGCTTGAATCTTTTCTCTTGGTTGCAGTTAACAGAATAGATTTTATAAAGCCTTCAAACATCTATTAACACTGAAAACTGAAACTGTGCCACAAGTCTGGGTTTTGCAATGTTACGAATTCTTTCTTAAGCATTGAAAAAGAAGATAGGAAATCCAGTAATATGTCAAGTTAGAATAACCTTCGAGACCACTCATAATATAATGTAGTCAGGAAGTCACAACAGTGACTCAAAAAGACAGCTTTTCCATCCTTTTATTGTTACTGAATGTTCTATATTGATGCTTTGTAATCAAAATATTTGTTTAAATTGTTCTAATAGCTTTGGTCAGAGGTCAGAAGGTTTGTTACTCCTGACTAATGGACAACCGCAGAGATAAAAAATGAGAGGAAGGATGGCCACGTGCTGTCAGTAGCTTTTAAGCTCTGTTTTGAATAACTTCGAATTATACAGTCGTTTGACCAAAGATTCTCACAAAGGGCGTGTGATATCCAATCTGCATTTGTGAGTGAAGATTTTGGAGAATGAGCTGGGGGGGTTGTTTTCAAAAACTGTGCCGGAGCCTAGGCTCGCAGAAACTTGAAAAGAATTGCAAGTTGCTTCTTAATTTCAACAAGACTGCTGTCGAGTGCAGTCAGTACGATGGGTTTCCAAGGTTGGGCTCATAGTGCTGAAAAAATAACATGGAACTAGAGAGCTGAGGTAAGGGAATAAACCAAAACTTCCTGCTGTTAACTTCCCAGCTGTTATAAACTGTTTTATTGTGAAGAGGCTGTTTTTCAACTCGTACGTAGCAGATCCACACCATAAATTATTACGACTGTTAAACAAAGGTCTAGTCAGTAGTCTCTTCTTCTGTAAAACTTTATATCACATTTTAATGACATTTTATGAATGTGTTCAAATCAAGCCAGTGAGAGAAGAAAACTCTTAGTTGTGGAATTTCGTTTCTTTATGTGACCTCAGCAGTTAGTCTGATGTTGATGAGGCCTTATTCCAGGTGATTTGAGATGGTGAGGCTTAAGGAGGGTTGGAGATGATACTGCAAGTGGAAGCTGATTTTCATTGTAGGTGACACAGGGAATGGGGGAATGCCATTTACTATGTACAGTGTCTTGTTTAGTGAGGAGCTATAGTCAGCAATTCAGATTCTTGACTCAGGTGCTGCATGGTGCTACCAGTTATAGTAAGACATGAATAGCCCACTCATAATTATGTGTTTTTATAGGGGTGGAGTATTAACAGCCAGCACAGAAGAAAACGAGATAGAGCACCAAGCTAAGAATCGCTCAGTTGTTCCTTTGACAAGTATTATAATAGCTATTTTTTCACATGGTGGTGTGGAATAAGTAAATTCTGTACCTCTACACTGCTCTTGGTGCCTGGGGCTCAAACCTGCAGATGTCTCACTACTGAGATGAGTGTTTTTTGCTTATGAAGCTTTGCGTTGGCTATTGTCAGGATTCGACCGTAGTTGAAAAGTTTTCTTGGTCATTCAAGTGTATGATAGGTGACGGTATCTGCATCCTACAAAGTGATAGGCACCTAAAAGTAAGACTGGGTAAAAACGGAGCAGTGCTTGGTGGCTTGTCATCTGTGCTGAGAAAGTGGCTTCACAAATTCTAAGGTCTGAGAGTGACAATCCATTACGTAGGTCTACTTACTCTTTTTTCATCCTGTACTGTATCACTGGTTTAGGTCAAGATTTCACTTGTGAGGAAAAAAGCAAACAACTGTCAGTGGAGAAAGTAAATGCAAATCTTTAAATACAAAATCAAGAAATATAAAATGTCATTAAGGTTGCCAGTTCCCATTTATTTTAGGCTCGTCGCGAGGGGAAACTAAGATACTGCAGTAATACGATGTTTAGGGGGATTTGTTTCTATGCTGCTGTCAGTAACCATGCTTATATTTGAGAATGTAGTATTCGAGACTTGGAAGAATATATGCCTGTTGATTGTGGACCTCTTCGTCTGCATAGAGGCCAGTGTGAGAGATGATTTCAGGGGGCTTAATTTCAGGAGGCTGCACACTGCTTAGGTCACTGTCCTGAACTCTCAGGTGAGACACCCATAGCTTGGGGTAGCCAATGTGTATATAAAAACTTCGGGCTGTTCTTTTGAATGTGGGAGTAATTTTTCTTCCAGTTTCTTTCCTGTAGAACAATGGAATGACATTCTTCCTGGTGTTTCCTATGAAGAATAATGATGAGGAATTATCTTCTCTGTCTACAAGTGTTTAAAAACTCATTAGTTAGGGTCCCTGAAAGAATTCCAATACAAGTCAGTGGGTGTGGTGGAGCTGATTGTAATGGGAAGCGGACTGGGCCCTGGGGCTGGTGGTCAGCAGGGAGGCAGAGCTGTAAAGAATACTGTGCATATGCTATAGTAAGCATTTTCATAGATCCCCTCCGTGGGAGAGGACAATGGCTTTGGAGCTCATATTTACTCAAAAAGCAGCCCTTTGATTTTCATGGCTTTATGCTTCGTTGCACATTGGAAGGCCCATTTGTCTTCTCCAAGCCTTTGAAGAGGGATAGGTGAAGGGACTGAGGCCTTGGCCAGTGGCAGTTGCTTGGGGAAGGAGCTAAGTTGCCTTGCTTGTTTTGGTAATACTTGGCAAAATTTTTGTCCTTTATAAGTTTGTTAAATCAAGAGGAATATATATTCAGGAATCGAACATGGATTCTTTTACCAGCTCTGCCACTAGCTGCTTTACTGCCTTTGGAAAGTCACTTTGTGTCTGTCAAAGTGGGGTAATGATAAATACATCTTCAGTAATTTGCTGTGGTTTGGGGGGTTTTTGTTGTGGTGGGTTTTTTTTGTTTGTTTGTTTGTTTGTTTGTTTTTCAGGTGGAAGGCATGAGAGAGAAGGGCCAGCTGTGTATTTACTTTTGTCTGGTGTTTCTGTTCACTTTTTTCATCTTCCTGCGAGTCAGCTGGGAACTGTTTTTGACACTTTCTCTATTCTGAACTTCACTCTAGCTACGTAGCCCTTAACTAGCTTGCTTGTACTCTGTTACCTACAGGAAGAACAAACGGTGCTGACGCAGATTGTCTATGGCACAGCTTATGGATTGGGATCCTGTGTTGGATGCAACTTTTGTGCTGATGATATCAGACACATGTTTAGAAAAATGGGATGATATTTCTGGCCACGGACCTTTCAGGCAATGTTGATTTATGTCTCTCTGCTTTACCTCCTTTTGTAAAGTGAGAAGAATAACATCTTAGAATTTTACTGGTAGACAAGCATTTTGCAGAGACATCATTATCATTACCCCTTCTTATACATGGGGGAATGGAAAGAGGAGCAAAGTGACTTGCAGAAGGACTGGCCGTTGGTCAGGACTGCTGTCAGGGGAGTTCCAGTTCACTGCTTGCCCACTCTGATGGGTATATTTTCCTATTCTGCAGGGGTGTGATGAGGTTAAGTCCCTTAATGTTTATGAATGTTTATGGTGATAGAGCAAGACAGGAACCTAGGCAGATTTATTAGTAGGGGAAAGGCAAGCCTGTAAAGAGAAATGGTAGGATTTGGGCAGAGGATATCTGCAAGAAAAGGTAATCACAGCAGAGAAACTCTTCTGAAGGGCGGAATTTATTTACAGTGTGCATATCTGATATAATTTGCCCTGCTCTCAGCCGGACAGTAAAGGCCATGGACCTTTTGGAGACAGAACGGTCTTGTTACTCCAGAAGGCTTGTCATTTCCTGGGTCTTATAGAAAAGCTTTGTATATGCAGCTGTAGCTTAAGTAAACGTCATGTCTTGGATGCTTCACTGAATAGTACATGCACGCTTTTTCAGAAGCATTGTTGCTCTTTGAGCCAGCTGCCTTTGTTTCTAGCAGACCACTGCTTTGTTGGTTAACCCTGGGCATGAGTTTTCCTCGCATATGTTATTAGACTGAACATATTTTCTATTTATACCACTTGGGGATACAAATTACTGTGTTGCGTTTAGCAAGCACTAGGAAGACTACATCTTTGTGATGTAAAAAAAAATAAAAATACAGAGGTGAAATTTTATTCAAAGGTCCTTTCTTTCAAGGTTCAAGGGAAAATAGGCAGTAAAACCAGATGATAGTCTTTATTTTTATGTCCTAGAAAAGCAGGGAGGTATTTTGCACATACGTGTTTTAATAGATTATGTTGGTGGCGTTTGGTTCTGAAATTAACAATGGGCATTTGGCGACTGGAATGAATTTTGATGAAATCCTGTGTATCGTTTTAAGGTAATTAGGGAGATTATTAGTAGTGTACATACTTAGAAGTATTGTCTTCGTGGCTTTGATAATTGTCTGTGGGGCAGTAAAGTTGCGCTAGAGGGCTGAGCGGAAGGCCACTGCAACCTGTTGAAGTTTTTCATTGATTTTGTAAACTCTAAAACATTGTTAGCCAGAGCTTCCTTTGCTTACTCACTCCATTTCTGGAGAAGATGACCTTTACCTACTCTGGGGTAGAGCTCCAGAAACATTATGCAATCCATTGCAATATTTTTGTTTCTGTTCAGTCTTTCCCTCTGTCTTTAAAGAGCCTGTGTCCAAACTGACTGTTCTTTAATGTGTGCATAGAGGGGTCATAGATTAGAGAACGTAATTAAAGAGGGTTTTGATATTTGTGTAGGAAAACACCTGTGTGCTCGTTCAGAATCACACAGCCCCATCAGCAGGGCATTGAGCATGTCTGATCATAGACCATGACTAGGTGTTATCCTCATCAGGATAATAAATAATACACTTTCCTGTCACTTCACTCTGCCTGGTTCTTTCCCCATTACCCAAGACAAGCTGTTGCGTGAGAATTTTGCCTGGTTGTAGACTGCTCATGAATCTTGCAGTACATGACATGCAGACATCTAACAAACATGACTAGAAACTGCATAAAATACACAGACATAACACAGAAGTCATATGTTTGAAAACACATTAGAGTTCCACAAATAACCTGATATCTAGAAGGCTTTTTTTCCTGTATATCCATAACCAAGAGTATTCTTCTAGCTGCATTTCAACCAGATCAGGGTTATTTTAGATTTTGTAATGATCCTCACTTGTGTAAACTGATGCAATCTGCTTGCAAATTCAACGTCAATGATAAAAGCTCTCATCAAAAAATTGAGGCAGGCTAGAATGTTTGGTTAAGATTTAATATCTTTCTAACTAATTATAATGCAGTGTCAATATATGCTCTAATATCTGTGGAAAGAAAAGGAACATGAATGATACAGTTCCAATGTACTAGGTCTTTTGTAAACAATTAATGGTTAGGTGGATGTCTGAAGCAAGGGCGAGAGAATTGATAAACCTATTCCAAAGGGCTTGAAAAGTTGAAGTGAATTCTAAATGTAGATTAGGAGCAAATGATGACAGCCAAGCCAGCATTACCTCAGTTGATTAATTTATAAGGATACTGGTCAATGATTTTAACCAACAGCTATGCATAGTAGAATCCTAATGGGATCTGTCTGTTAAGATTACATAAAGTAGAGCATTTGATTTATTTCATAGCTTTCCAACGCTCCACTTTAACTTCATACAAATAATGCATTAGTCACACTGGATAAAATGGCGTATTGAATAAAGTTGTGATTTTGTCTGCTGCTTATAATCTGATTTTTATAAAGGATTAAATCTGTTTTAGTAGTTTATTCATATCATAAAAGAGATTGTCGGTTGAATGAAATCTTTACATCTGCCACTTTCTATCTCATTAGAAAAGACAGTAACATAAAGTTCCTCATTTCCTCCCAGTCTGTTTTATCCCCTGGTGTGTCTGAGTGTGTATATCTTCTGTATATGTTTGTATATTATAATGTCAGTGTGTTTTCGAAGTTGTGGTTAAGACTGCGTCACAGCTTTGGGGGGGTAATACGAGGGCTTATAAATGTTCTGGCAAAGAAAATACCCAGCCAGGAACAAATGGGGGATGCGGCAAGGGGTGGCTGTCAAAAATCTGAAAATGATGGCTTTTAGCAGCATGGCCATGTGTGTGTGCATTGCTGGATTCAGCAAGGTATTTAAGTACACGCAGTGATTTACTGCGAGTGTGCCGACGTCAGTGGACACAAGTGCATGCTTAATGATAAGCGCATGTTGACTTATGGCTGATTTAAGAGGACACGAAGGTTGGGCATTCCACTGAACTTACATGTGAATTGTCAGTTGTGATCAAACTGTCCAACTGTAATTCATCTGTCACGGTTCCAGTGGTTTTTAAAATATTTTTCTAACTCAAATGCAGGGTTGTTGGTTTTAAGCTAAATATTTAATGCAAAACTATAAAATCAGGCATTTTTATCCATTGTTGCCAGAATGTTCGTTTATTGTTTGTGTATTTTATTCCTTTTGTTTAAATGTGTGTCATTGACAGGATGCTGTTGTTACAACTGGCAGTTGTTTTCATGTAGACATTTAAAGAGCAGCGGATGATCTTTTATAGATGTTTTCATATTTGTAGGCAAGGTTCTTGCCATTTCTATTTAATCCCATTAAGTGTTTAGGGCCAAACTTGGTCTTAGGAACATGAGGTTCTCTTGGTTTCTGATGTTGAGCAGAGAGGTAGTATCCAGCTCTTTTAGTTACCTTTTTAGTCAGAAAAGCAGATTCTCAAGATCTCGGTTCTCCCTTCTGAGGACTTGCTGAGGATGAAACTTCTTCATTCACATTTTCATTTGTTGCTATATGTTGCAGTTTTTCTGGCTCTGGCATTTCAATCTTGGCTCCTTTTCCCACATACTTTGAATCAGTAGGAGTATTTTGATATAAAATGTGTAGTCAGCCTCTTCTGTAGAGCAGGGGAGCCACTTGCAAGCTTTGGTTGCAAAGGCGGTGGGAGCAGCTGTAGGGCCTGGGTGGGCGGGGGGGGCTTGTGCTGTGCTCTGCCCTTGCAGGGGACCTTGGGTTGCCCAGGTGTTAGTACAGGATGATTCCCGCTTGACTCCCAGCGCAGCATTGGGCCTGTCTCTGACTCCAGCAAACTTCTCGAATGAGACTTGACGATTCACCTATCGTTCACCAGCCCACTTCGTTTCAGCAGAAATGTCAATGGGACCTGGCTCTTTGCTCGGCGCTGGCCATTTTCTCTGCAGCCGCCGTGCACTTGCTGACTGAGTTGAACAGTCACAGCTGAGTCATTTTTTGCTTAAATTGCATTCATTACTGAAATTGAGGAAAAAAACCCCAAACCTTTACTTGTTACGAAAGTGGTTTTGGTTGTGAGTATGTTCCCATGACGCAGAAGGCCCCCAGGAAGGACAGCAGTGTTTGTTGAGGTGGAGAAACACCCTATGTAGTTTTGGGGGCCAAATCCAGGGAGTATGCATGGGTTGGTGAGGGCAAGTAGTTTCCATTTGGTGTTACTGCGTGAACAGTGCCTCTTCCTCAGCTAAATTTAAGTATCCTCCGCAGCAGGTTTACCTACACACATGGAGCAGCTCTCATATCTCTGACCTTGCTGTAAAAATGGGTAGTCATAAAAGCAGACACAGCTCCAGTGTGTGCTGCTGTGTAGCTCCAGTGGCACTGGGGTAGGTGGGCATTGCAGGTGTCTTGGGAGCCAAGGGAGTCATATGAAATCACCCTCCTTCCCAGCAAACCTGGCCTGTTGCGGGGCTCAGCCTGGAGCTGCACGTGGCTGGAGCACACATCCATCACTGCTATCGGAGAGCGGCCAAACCTGGCATCTTCTGTGTGCAGAACTTTTGAAATATGGAAGTATTTATTCGCTTTCTCATATACGTAGTAGCATAATTTCAGGGGTGGAAAGCACGTCCTGGTTACATACGGTTCTAGTTGCTATTTGAGAACGTGAGCTGATGCTGGACCCACAGTTCCATAATACACCGAGGGCTCATGCAGCCTTCCAACAGTTGGTTAACAAATTATCCTGCGAGATGGTTATGGCAATAAGACACAGCATAAGTATTTAGATCTGAAAGAGCAGTGCCTCACTGTTTATTTTCTGTGAGGAGTACTGACTGTATCTCTGAATAAGCAGACAACAGTGTTTTATGGGAGATTTTTGTTGTATTTTATTTGGCAGCTGTTTGTCTTAATAGGAATTCTTCAATAGTATTTATTGTATTTTGTGCTGGTAGGGGGGAGAGCCAAAGCAGAATCTGAGCAGTTTTACTTGCTTTACTCGTGAACAATAAGAAAATATTGCTGTATTAATTACTGTTGTGCTTTATTGGCAAAAATAAAGAGATCCTATAATATGAAATTGCTAATATAAGAAAGGCTTTGATTTTCTCATTAGCACAGGATATTTTGCATCTGTTCTGGTTCACGAGTGCATTGTCGGCACTTAAATAATAATAATGACTCAGTAATGAATAAGAATAACAACAAATAGGCATGCGAGTATGCAGGCAGTCAGGCACCCTCCGGTGTTTATCAGTAGGTTGGTTTTGGAGGTCTTGCAAAATGAGCTGTTCCCATATGCCCATTCAGATTTTCTTAGATCATTGCACAGACTGGAGATTCATTTCGCTGCTGGCATGGCTGGGTTATATACAAGCACTTTTTTTCATTGTGTGTCAGGAGTAAAGTGTTAAAGTTGACACTTGAAATGGAAAAATTTATGTTTCTTCCACTTAGAAACATTTGAGTCTCCATTTTTCCTCTGTTCTATTTTTTTGTGTGTGTGTGTGAATAGAGTCTTAAGTATCTTATTGTTTTGAATTTGTGAAAGTATCAGAGCTCTGGATTGTTCTGTCGGTCTTTCGAGTATGTTCCTAAAAATGTAGCCTGGCAACACCTTTACTACAGTTCAACTCAGTTTGTATCGAATTGTCCCTGGTACTGTAGTTACTATTACAAAACCAGATAATATTAAACTAATGTTAGCAGTCTGTCTTGAACACAGAAAAGCCTAGGAATCTAAAATTAAGGTTCAAATTCTGATTTAACTCTTAGTTTATAGCATTGTCTCGCCTCTTTTAAAATCACCCACCTGCCTGTATGGATTTCATTTTTTTTCCAGGTCCTATCTAGTTCTGAATAGTTAATAATAGTTAAGTGATAAGTGAAGGATAGCACAATACTCCTTTATTGTTAAGGCAGTGGCTAATTTCATCAAAGAATGTTAACTTATAGCCTTATTCTCAAAATAATTTGAACTAGTGATGTGGCTTAGTGGTTCTGAGTTTAAGAGAAAAGGAAAATGCTCAGTTCAAGTTGGGGAAAAAAATCAGCAATTACACTTTGAGTTACTTATTTCTTAAAACGCTACTCTGCGTTGTAAATTATACCTTTGTGACCCTGCAGCTCAAGAGAAAGTCACAAAAACGTGTGTGTATATAAACAATGACCTGGAATTTGATAATTGTCATCAAAATACTTAAAGTTCTGGGCTGACAGGCAAGAGGGCATCTTCTATATGAAGGGTCTAAATTGTACCTGCCATTTAATGCCATTAAAAGGCTATCTTAAAAAAAAAAAATTACCAAAAAGTGGCCTTATTGATTGCTCCAAGTGATACTTCCTTTAAGAAATCTGCATGTGTTAATGTGCACTTTAACAATATCTGTGAAGCAATGGAAAGCAAAAGTGGATTTTTTTTTTTTGTCCTTATTGATTAATAAAATTGTTTTGTGGTTCAACAGCCCTTAACTATAATGGCACAAACCTTATAACACATGCATAGTTAAAAGAAAACAGCAAGGGAGGAATAAAAAAAAAAAAAGAGAAAAACAAAACAAAAAGCAACCTTCCCCTTCAACTAAAACAGTTTAGCCCTGGATAAGCCAAAAGAAATTGGTAAAGCAAGTAGTTTATCAGCACATGACCCGTAAAGTACTTAAAATGATCTGTGAATGGAAGCTACCCTAAGTCTGCTTCTTGTCACAGTAATTTGTCTGGCTTAAGGGCAAAGTAAGTGGGTCTCCTTGGCAGTACAAGAATAAGTAGATCACCAGGTAAGATCAGATAGGAGTCTCTGATGGTAACAACAGAACTACAACAAAGCTCTTCTTTTGACACCATTTCTGCTGCTCTTACTGCTGTTAATAAGTGTGCTAATTATCGTGAACCTGATAAGGCTTATATTAATTGACTGAACTAAATGTAAATTCTGGTTAAATAGAGAATAGTTTAATAGACATGACAGGTGCTGGTTTGCTTAGCTGCTGTGTTACAGTAAAGGCATGCTTCATGGAAAACAAATCATATGAAGAGCGGTTGAAGGAGCTGGGACTGTTTAGTATGAGGAAGAGGAGGCTGAGGGGAGACCTCATCACTCTCTACAACTACTTGAAAGGACACTGTAGAGAGGTTGGTGCTGGTCTCTTCGCACAGGTAACTAATGACAGAATGAGAGGGAATGGCTTCAAGCTCCAACAGGGTAGGTTTAGACTGAACATTAGGAAAGAATTTTTCACAGAAAGAGTGGTCGGGCATTGGAATAGGCTGCCCAGGGAGGTGGTTGAGTCACCATCCCTGGATGTGTTTAAGAGATGTTTAGATGTGGTGTTGGGGGATATGGTATAGGGGAGAACTTTGTAGTGTAGGGTAGATGGTTGGACTTGATGATCCCAAGGGTCTCTTCCAACCTGGACGATTCTACGATTCTATGAAAACAAAATAAGTATCTGTATTTTAACCCTTAGATTTTGGGGAGGCTTAAAATGTTCAGATTTGACTCCTAAAATAGAAGAGCTTGAGGTTTTCAGGATATCTTTTTCTGCCTTTCTCCCCTGTCCTTTGATACTTTATGCAAGGGCAATCAGTTCTTACAGTTTTTGTATTGTAGTAAAACCCCTGTGTAGTTGTTTGTCACATATTTGCATGACCCAGAGTAGTGTGACCTAACTGCTCAGTCTCTAGACACCGTTACAGTAGGAAATGTTGGATAATAAATACCAACAATGACCAATCCTATGGCTGTAGACTCGATGTGGAGTTCCAGTTAGAACTGGCACTCTGTGTTGGGTTTTTGGGCATCTCTCTCCACCTCACTCAACACATTTGCAAAATGGATACTGTCGTATATGCTGGGCTTTAGAGGCGGTTTAGGGCATGCCTGGTAATTGTGAAGATACTTTGAGGTCTTTCAAATATCTTTAATTTGTCCAAGCAAAACAGTGTCAGTATTGAATTGCTCCTCTTCTGCCTGGGATAAGGGCAAAAGAAGACTGACTTACATTTCCTGACTCAAAGAAGTGTTTAAATGCTCAGTGTTGTTAAGTGTAGACTTGGAAATGGACAGGGAAGAAGCAAACATGATAAATGTGGTAAACGTCACAGATGTTCTTTGGAAATGCTGGAATATTTATAGTATATGTATTCCATAATTAGGTAGTCCCATTAGTGCACATGACCTCTTGATTTTAATTGTCAGGTGAGCTGTCACATAATAACACATGCTGCAGCATGTCATTTCTCAGCTACATTTTATTACTTTTTAAGATGTTTTACGTCTTTTCCCCCTTCTCCCTCCAGTAAACATCACATTCGTGTGTAAGGCAGACAGCTCTGGAAACCGGTGGCCTCTGCCTATCAAGAAGCCTTGGCAGAACGAAGCTCTTCCTCTGCGCTTGGTGAGGTGGTTCTGCTGTGCTCAGGTCTGGCCACTTCCAGAAGGAGGGGGGCGATTTCAGTCCCCCTTGTTCCTGTACTTGACACCCACTGTAATCTGCATCATGCTTGCTAGGGACTGACTTCTGTATTATTCTTGCTATAATGCTCTCCTGCAAAAACACTCCCAAAGCAATCTCCTACCAACCCGACAAAAGGCAAACCTATTGTGAGGCTTGTGCAGAGTTTCAGGACTCTGCAATCTCCCTGTGAATGGGCTGGAGTGGTACCTCAGAGTTAGTTTTGATGCACATGGGATAAAAATAGCTGTGTGCTTTCTGCCCTGTGCATGCCACCTGTTCCAGTGAAAAGAGGAAGCCTTAGTTTCTTATAATGGTCATGAAACTAGCTGCATTTTACTGAGACGTACAGGTGCAAATAACCCCCCTATTTTAAAATATATAAAGTAATAAATTGGCTGTTGAGAAATTAGAATGCAGCTGAACTCATTTGCAGGTTGAGGGTGGCTTATTTATCTCTGGATGCTCCGTTTTCTATCAATGCATGGTAGTTACCAGACGTTACACTTTATTTTGGATTACAAGATCATCACATGCTTTTACTACATGCAGTGCTTTATTGAAGCAATCCTGCATTATGTGTACAAATTTAAAAAAATAATAAAAAATTACAGTTACTTCCTGCCTGAGGAACATGCTGCAGGGCTTTTTTTTTTTTTCCCAAAGTTTTTAGTTTTGTATTCACTAATTTACTGTTTGTTCTAGAGCAGCAGTGAGTGGGAGTTAAACTTTAAGTGCACATTTGGCTCTTTAAAAAGACATTTAGTGTACAATTACTGCTGTTTACCATCTTATAATTGTTGTGTGTTTAGGCTTAGACAGGCTTAGGAAGATGGGTATCTGTAATCTTTGAGGGCTACAACTCCCTGTCCTAGTTTTTACAAAAGAGAAAGTAATTATAGATATTGAGATAGATACAGAGATAACACAACACTCCATGCTGTGATGTTTTAGTGATTAGTGTAAAATAAACACGTAGACAAAGAGAGGTTGTGGTAAAAGATGCTGTATGTGGCTGCAGTTTCAGTCAGTGATATTCAGTGTGATGCTCCAGTCGGATCTGGGAGTCAAGACTGCTCTTCGTGGAGTCCCCAGATTTGCTGTTCTGTCGTTACACAGGTGCACAGTTTGCAAAACACTGGGTTTAAGTAAGGGGCTGTATTTGTAGTAACAACTGTACGTTACACCACATCAGAGTAAAAGTAACCAACTGCAGTCACGCCTTGATTGGCAGCCTGATGAACAGGGGTGGCAGCGCGTCCAGTGACGTAGAGGAGAAATACCTCCATCAGCCTTTTTTTGGTGGGCATCTTTGTTGGATAGGAAATAGTAGAAAGATGGATGAGTAAGTGTTTGGGAAGACCCAGACCTCAGGATCTCAACAGCGCTTAGAGTACATTTTAGGGGAGCAACCAAGGGGTGGAAGCTGCAGGTTTCCCAGTTTGGGGTCCATCAGAGGAAAAGGACAATTGCATGTTCCAAGCTGCTGTGTCGCTTGTTGCTCAGTAAAACCGTTTGTCTTTTCAATAATGCATGCACAAAGCACTTGAGAAATATGGCTGAATCCAGGTGTAAAATAGGTAGCCAATAGTATTTCCCTTTTACAGGCACCGAAATGTGGTCTTTGTGATTTGGCAAACGTTGCTCTGCTAACCTATGTTGTCTGGATTTTCTTCACAAGGAAATGCATCTCTGAGGAATGGACTGAGACGGGGATGTGATGTCTACAGTGAAAATGTAAATTAAGTTCTATGGGTTGATTTTTGCTTTGAACTTGGGTTGAAAAGGCAGTTGTGTAAAAACGAAATGTAACAAAAGTGTAACTGAAAATGCCATAGAACTTGAAAGGCATGAGAGATAGGTAGTTAAAAAGCATCATTAGCTTAAAAAAGTATCTTCTTTCTTTAATTCAGTTTTATGACCCACTGTAATTGGAAGACATAACTTCACTGTTTTTCTTTAAACAGGAGAATATTATTGGATTTCGGGCCAGTCATCTGAAAGTTTTCACTTATAAACGTAATGAATGCTTTCAGCTGTATTTGTACGAAATGTTTTTGGATTACAGATGCTCTAGAGAAACAAATCTGAGGGCTATTTTGTAACTGAAAGCCTTTGAGAAAAATGTTCCTATCATTCAAAAAAGATCTGAAGCTCCGAGTATGTATTGTGACTGTCATATTAACTTTCATACTCAGAATGCAAAGGACAACTAATCCTTCCCTCCTTGGTAGGAATCATATGCTGCTTTTTAACTTTCTTCACCGTGTTTTATTTTTAATGTAATTTTAATGAAAAGGTGGATCTAGCATTATGAAGTGGTTGTTTGTTGCTGTTTTTCTGATGTCACAGTGATAGGAGTCCCAGCAGTGTTACTTTTTTGGGGGAATAATATATACATTCTGCACTTAAACTTTGATCTTGTGTTTAGTTCTACGAGTTGAAATCCATGACACTTTCTTTGGGCTTATCTATAGCCTTTTAAAATCAACTGATTTTTTTTTTTTTTTTAACAGACTGTAATAGTCTCTGGATTGAGACCACAGAGCTTGAGTACTTGGGTGTTACAAAGGTGGAATATGGGGAGGGAGGTGGTGAAGATCAAATCCACCCTCCCATTTAAAGGGTGGAGATAAAGCCTGATATAGTACCCCACCTCCTCTTGATAAGACTGGTCTGTCTGTGTTAATGCTGTTCCTCCTCACTGTGGTAAACTTCACCCACTGACATTAAATCCTCTCTCGTAAGTGATTGGTGTACAATCCTACTCTGTGATTTCCAGGCGTGTCAAGGGATTTAGTTGTACAAGCTTTTTCATGTATTTGAAATGCAACTTTTTGATAGTAATAGGAAGCATGGATCAAAATGTGTGATTCATCCTTTTTCGTACCTGTAAAATCCTATAACAATAGGCAAGCTAATTAAGATAGTTAATTAATTTGTTCAGACTGGTAACTAGTAGGGGAAAAAAACAAACACACACACACAAAGTAGAAATCCTAAAGCTTATCTATTTTAAAAAGAAAAGCTTTTTTTCCTCCCTGTTTTTATGTGAATCCCAATTTTTTTTTGAAGACTGAACTTTTATATGGGAAAATATATTTTCCCATAAAGTATAAGATTTCAGCGATTTTATGTCAGTACTATTGGAAAAATTTTTAATTTAGAAAAGGATCATTTTTGCCAGTGGAGGAGGAAAATTGTTTTGCTTTAAGAAATAAATCTGAGCATCTCTTAATAAACACTAACATTACTGTGTTTTTTATCTGTGTGTGCTTTCATAAAAGGTTCTTTTTAGTGCAATACACATTTGGTTAAATCCTGCAGTACCTTAATGCCTTTCATGCTAGTGCATCCCAAGGCACTTTACAATCTGTAAAGTTAACATTAGAAATGCAGCACATAAAATTCCCTAAGACAATCCTTTTTAAAATGCTGAATAAAACATCTAAACTGTTAAGTTTGGATTAAATTGCCCAGCAGTTGGTGCATTTTTTCTTTCTGTGGAAAATATGTTTGAAACAAATGACTGAAATGAATAAAGGCTCTGTAAATAATATGACTTCAAATGATATTCATGAAGGCCAAAATCTGCCATTCTGCAGGAGGAAGTCTAGACATGTACAAAGTTCAGCTCTGTTAATTAAGAGGGAGCAATACGCTGCAGTGAGTCAGAGCAATTTTATAATCCAAATGCTGCTAAAAGGGACTCTTGTCAACCTCAAAATCTTATTTGTTTTATAATCACTGGGTAAGGAGACTTGCTGGCTGAAGAGATACGTGTCTCTCTTAGGTTTGAATGCCATCCAGCCCTGGTAGTGACCAAAAGCTGTTACCATCTGATAACTGTTTGTTAGGCTATGCAAAATAATTGTAGTCTCCAAACAGATCCCAGTGTCAACGTCACAGAAGCCACCCCCATGCTTGGCACTAATTATTGCCCTTGCTGGCAGCCCAGGCAAGGAGGCCAAGGTTTGACTGTTATTTCTGCTTTCAGAGCTTGCAGTGGTCCTGCCGAGAGTGTGTCTGGTTTGTGGTTAAACGGTGTATGCTCTGTTCTCTGCAGGGCTGCCAGCCTGGCATCTTTTATAAGTACTGATTTTTATCATTAAGAAAACAAGATCCTTCATCATCTCCTCACTCCACCTTTGGGTCTGCTGCGAGCTGATTTTTCACATTGATGCAGTCTTTAAAAAAAAAAAAAAAAGCAAAAACCGAAAAACAACCCAGCAGCAGAACAAAACAAAAGCAGTGCCAGGTATGAGTTTGTTGTGCAGGATAAGATGAGGCCAGAAAGAAATAGGTGCTTTTAAAAATTGTGTTTTTTGCAAATTAAAAGAAATAAAATGTACGCTGAAAAATAAAAACAAGAATAACAGCCAGCTGATAGCAGTGGAATACATAAGAGAAAAAAAACAGGATTATGCAGCCTCCAAAAGAGCCAACAGATGTTCAGGGCGGGTTAGAAAAACAACATGATCAACGGTATGAAAGCTGCGACAGATCTAAACAAAACCCCAAAATAGATGCAATTCTAGAATAAGCCTGAAAAAGAGAAAATCATTATAGGCTTTCCTCAGCACAGCCGCTGGTCTCTGATAAAACAAGATTGAAACTTCTCAAAAAGGAAATTTATACCGAGGTGGGTTTGCAACTTCATTGCTAGAGACTTCTTATGCACCTCTGCCAGCGAGTAAATTGGAAACAGGATAAAAATGAGCAGTCTGTTCCTCAGGCAGGAAAGGTGCCTGAAGTAAGAGCTAATTGCTGACCCCGTAACGGAGTGGCACTTTCTTAGGAATGGGGAGTGTAGTTGTTGTATCACTTAAAATAGGGTTTTTTTTCATTTTACTGGACAACTTCAGCTGGAAGGAAGTACACACAGACTACATAGTTGTATAAAATCACCTCTCTCGCCCTTGATGCACTGTTGTGCATTCCCATAAAATGGAGGAAGCGTGGGTAAAGCCCGATCAGTGTGCAGTGGTGTCAGGGATGCTGGTGTCCCTTGCTGTGGATCACGGGCTCTGCTCCGGGGCTCAGAGCAGTGTTACTGCCTGACTTAACCGTCGTCCTCCCCCAGCATCAGAGAAATCACTTGTTGGGGCAGACCTGAGGACAGGCCGTTTCAGGGGGTTCGGGCTGGCATGAGCCTCTTGGTGCTCTCCTTGAGGTCCAAAGCAGCTTTCCCTCAGACGCTGGTGAGATGGTGTATGTATTTAACTGTCTGAGGCCCTCTTGCTCCTACTTCCAATTGTTTCTCGGCTTAAATGCCACTTAATGGACTAGATGCTCCCACCCTGGGAGGACTAAAGCCAGAAACATACGTCACTGGCTCCGAGAAGAGGGGATGCCTGGCTGGGGCAGGAGTCCATCGGCTGGGGTGGCTGCATGTGGTCCCATCGGCACGACAGGGCCTGAAGGATGAGGGGTTTGGGGCCGGCCTCCCAAAGGGGAGCCAAATGGGGGGGTGAAGGTGGAGACCCAGTGGCTTTTTTTCCAGAAACCTCCTTTACTGGGGTTTGTCTGCTGCCTACCCTGAAGTGAGATCACAGCCGTTGCAAACAGCCGGGCCTCTTGGCTGTGACTGAAAAGCACCGTTTTCAAAAGGCATGTATGGGTCTGGTTCAGCTCCTGTAAATTTTAATAAGATGGAGGTCCGCTCTGGTTTTATCACAACATTAATGAAACACTGGAGTGAAATACCTTGAGTTTAGTGTTATGGGAAGGGCACGATGCCCTGGTGGGTGCCTGCTGCCCAGCCTGTGGCATGGGCGCCATGTCGGGCCAGGCACGCTCCTGCTGCTCGGGCTCGCACCAGCCTTCCCTCTCAAAATGCTAATGACCAAATCTACATCAATTTGTATAAATTATGCAAATTGAGTAGCAGTTGTGCACTGCTGTGGCTTAGGTGCATCTCGTGCTGTACTTACAACTTCGCATTGGGCTGACGCAGATTTTACTCGCTACAATAAGTGGTTTTGCTGTGGAGTGTTTGGAAAGCAGCAGGTGGTGGTAATTGGTTGTAGGTGACACTGGTACACTCTGTTAAGGTTTATATAATAATATATTCTTCAGTGGAGAAACCCAGAAGGTCAGTGAGCTTAATTCACTGATGTACACGGCTCCAACCGGCAGTACTTGGGCCATTTTGCTGTAGGGGGATTAAAGTGATTATATGCTCTGTTAAAAATAGGTAATTTATTTGTTTTTCCTCAGGTTTAGGAGACTGTGAAATTAGCGTTGAATGATACAGAGGTGGGGCAGTTTCCAATAGTTGCCTTTGTACCTTGGTTTTCAGTATTGCCTTGCTCTGCAGCCCTGAGCCACTGACTGCTCTCCCCTCGGCTCCTCTGGGGACACCCAGCATCTTCCCATGGCACAGCAGAGCTGAGCTCTGGGCATATGTTTTCAGAAGGAATCCAGCTCTAGCTTTTCAGATGAAAAGGTTAAAGACTTTGACACAAGATAATTATAAAAGGAAAATGAATCTTTTCTTGGATCAAAAATTATTGTGTAAAAGAGTGTGTAAATTATGGCGTGCAAGTTAAGTAATGGCTTTTATACTGAAATCTGGAATTACTGTGATGAAGGAGGTGGTGTCAAACTGTGGTAATTTATTTCATTTTGGTTTCTCAGATCTGCAATGAATTTAGGAAATTCAAATTTATAGCAAGTGGGTCTTTGTAAGAATTTCTCTGTGAGAATGAGGATACTTTATGGAACTTCCATCGGGGTCACGTTCATACCATTATTCTAGCTAGGACTTCCAGCTAGAAAGTTCCCATGTATGTTTTGTTCCACTGGCTTCTGTAAATGGATTTTGCAAACTTTAAATGTTACTTCCATTTTTTCATTTAACTTGCATCACTGCTAATCAGTGTTTTGTTTTGTTTGGTTGGTTTTTTTTTTTTTTTTTTTTTGTGGAAGGCTTGGAAGTTGGTGGATTTCTTTCCAAACTATGCATAATTGGAGCTTTTGTTATTACACCAGAGTACTAAGAGCCCAATTTGAAGTTTCCCTGGAAAGAAAATTGAAGTTCTTAAAGTTGTATTTTGGGGAGATTAGGTCAAGTTAATTACAAGGGCTCAATTTTATTCCCAGTGGAGGATGGTTATGATTTGGTCGTAAGCATAATTCACCTTTGAGTCACAGCACTTCATACAGAAAAATATTGTTGATGCTGCAGAGCATGTAGTCCGCCTTGCAGTAAATCAAAACCTAGGGTGTAGAGTCTTTCCATGTGTGTTTAAAGAAAGAAATGAGCAGGCTATGTATCTGCTGTATCTAAACTGTGCTCTTTTGTAAACAGAACGGCTATTTTTGAACCTCTAGCAGGATGTCTCTGGCGAAGGGATAATGCAGATGGATCCTTGCATGCACACAGCCTCGTACCCACGTTTATCACTCGGTGAAGGGGCTACGCGTATCATTCATTTAACTGGCAATTCTTTTGTGGTGTCAGTATCATTTCCTAGCAAAATTGGCTAAAGGAATTGTTGCAAACACAAAAGATGTTTTGAACTGGCCTAATTACTTGCTCAACAGCCAATAACTTTGGGAATTGTTTTCTATGTGAATTCTAGATACAAATTGGGATATCTTCCCATTTGTTTAAAGAAGATTAGGCCAACAGGAGAAAAAAGGATCTTTACCCATTTTCACTGAGCAGTGAAGTTTGAATATACAGCTTGCAATTGAAACTATTTTTTTTCCAAAGCCTTTGAGGGCTGTTTCTCAGTCTAGTGTAAACAATTTATTGTTAAAGTCCTAGAATATTTGCATTTTAATTAAAGACAATTTTAATTAAATACAAAACTTTAATCAGAAAAGCAGAGTTTACGCAGACAGTGTGCTTGCATGCTAAGCAAGCTTACTCTGAGGGGACCTGTACTCTGTGTAAAACTAGTTTGTGTAAAACTAGGCATCTTTCTTGCCTAACTTACCTACAGATAGTAATCTCCCTCCTGCATCTTTTACCTTGCAGTAAGATATTCTTCCTACAGGCAATTAAGTGAAAGAGAGGGTCATGCAGAAATCTTAAAGAGGCAGTGAGCAGAAGAAAAGTTTACTTTGAGCTCATAAGGATGCCTGTAAAAGTAAATGTTAAAGTTACTGTTGTGATTTTTAAAATGGTCTGTTTAATGATGTTTTTCAAAGTTAATTTTTTAAAAAAAAAACCAAAACATAGCCAATACTGTGACCTTTTGATGTCAAATAATAAATGTCACATCTGGATTTGCCTGCGCTTGGTAATGCTATAAAGTTGATGCTGTAACAGCATCTTGAGTTATGACCTATTGGTTTTGCCCTGTTTGTAGATGAAGCTCTCTGAGGCCAGTCATAGAACGAATTAGGGCCCCAATGGGCACATGCTTAATAGAAAGTTGGGGTCTACCATGATGTCATTAAGTAAATTCTGAGGTCTAACAGGCAAATGTATTTGTGGAGCTTTCCTCCTGCATTCTAATGGGAATTTGCTTAGGCCAAGATTACATAGCTGGATATTCGGAGTAAATCCTTCCACAGTGAGCTATGAACTAGTCTTCTGAGAAATACAGTGGTAGCCCGACTCTGAGAGGTTTTGATTTGTGGTTGTTGTATGAGTTTATTTTTATACATAAGGTTTTAGTATCCTAGGGTAGACAAGAAGTAGGTGATCTTTTGTGCCCCTTCCATTTTTCTGTTGGAATTCACTTAATCCTTTGCAAAATAACAACTAAGAACTAAAATGATAAACAGTCATAATATGAAAAGAGGATATTTTATGTTTACCTGTAGCTACATGTTGTGAAAGCAGTACTTCTCATTAAGGTCTCATCATTGACAAACTGCTCATAAAAAATTAGAATGCAAGTGTCACTCAAGAACTGTTTAAGACTGAGACTTCAGCCATGATTTAGTATAATATCGGCATTGTGTTTTAATTCAAAATGGATCTATAGCACATGTACAAAAATATTTTCTCTCAGACCTAAAGTTACTTGCGGTAATGGCAAAGCAGTTAATATATTACCTTTGCTAACAGGAGAAGTGCTGCATATAAATATTTTTAGTCAATAATGTATTTTAAAAAAGGTTTCTCAGTGGGATCAGATTTATGTTGTCAGAAAAATTTATTCAGCTGACAAGTGCAGATGCCCGGCACGTCGTGTATTCTAAGATTTACAAAGCAGTTTCTTCCTAGACGTCAGTTGGATGTGGTTATGGCAGGGGTTATGTAGAGAACCGGGGAATCAGTCCAGGAATCCTTTTGTGCAAAATCCTGCCTTAGATTGGTGCGATCCAATAAACCTTTGCCTCTACATGTCCGTAGCAGCTTCTGGTAGCGTTAGATAGTCAGGTCAAGAAGGGGCAGAGCACTGGAGTCAGGATCTGCGGTATGGATCTGAGAACAGAATTTTGCCTGAAGCATTTGAGATTTTCCTTATACATTAAATGGGCCATTTTCCTCCCCCTATTACTTGTGTGCTGCTGCCAGCTGCAGTTCAGCTAGGTAGAAGTTGGAGCTTGCTCCTTTGGTTTGCACAGATAAAAAGTAGAGGATAATACTATTTGTGCATTGCATTTTGCCAAGTGTGCATGTTTCAACCGCTATTGTTAAAGAGCCTGCATATTGTTTGTTGTACAAAATATGTATATAATGAGAAAAATATGCTTGAACAGAGATTTCATGTTGCATAGAGTAGCCAAGCCATATAATGAGTAAAAAAAGAACAATGCTGCTTAAATCCAGTTTAAAACTAATGATCACAAAATAATTGAAATTCAACTCCTTTGGAAATTAAAAGCCTTTAAAAACTCGTAATTCCCATTTGTTTTTACAGTTCTAAGATCTGTAACAGGTTCACAAGTTTGTGAACTTGTTACATCAGTCTCCATACCTTTTGATGGAGCTGTATTCAGTTACCCTGAATTTGTTCCAAAAATTTTAATTGGTTGAATGGAATCTTTTCTCCCAAGATAAAAGTTGCTAAAGCCAAGGAGGTTTTTAGCTGCCTAATTATCCCAGGTTGTGAAATGATTTGGTATAGGGTACGTCAGGAACAATTTGACGTATCTGTGCTGACTTTGAGTTAATCCATCAATTTTATCAAATAAAGAGCTGGAATTTTTGGTTTTTTGATCAATAGGTTTAAAGTAAGGAGAGTTATTTTCCCTTCATTTTATGTCCTGTCTGAGTAATTCTAGTTATCTAATCAGCATAAAATTTGCACTACAGTTAAATAGCAATGCATGATTATACCTGATGATACACTTTTTTTTAAAAAGAAAAATAATCTAATAACAGGATTCTGTATTGATTGTGCTGCTAATTCTGCCTCGTAGCACAGACTGGCGGAAGGCAGGTAGCTGAATTGTATTTAACGGTTTTATTGTGATGTGACTAAGATGGATGTGACATGGTCCTCTATTATTCGTTTGAGAGTGTGGACACTAATGAAGCCATTAGCTGAGCTAAGGCAAGTGAAGAAAATAGGGAAATTACCATTATTCTGAAGCCATTAAGTTGTAATCTGCCACTTTCTCTCCTTACTCAAAAAGGCATCTTCTTTTTAAGGCCTCCCTGACTGTCCTTTAAAGATTCATTAATTCATTAACTTTCCAAAGGAGATGGAGGAAACACAATTGAAATTTTAATCAGCTTGGCGTGTCATATTATTAACATTTTGAGTGTATCTGTATTCACTGTTGCACCACATCAGGTTAAGGTTAAATAAACTACATTACAGCAAATAATGTTCTGTTTCATACCGTAAAACATAAAATGTTGAAGGCAGAAATTGGTTTCATGGTTAAATTAAATTACGATACAGAGCTCATATTATAAATTCTGTTATTCAAATCTGTGTTCTTTGGAGGAAATGCAATACTACCTCTATGTTATTAACATTAATATTTTCAAAATATTCAGGATTTTTGTATTCTGTGTGAAAAGATATAGAAGGCAGTACAAAACTTTTTTTATAATAGTTTGCTTTTACTATATACTCACTTATGAACAATGTTTTGATTTTTCTCTTTTGTAAAGTGGCTGACTGACTTCGATGTCTTTCTTGTAATGGGTCATTCAGACATTATGTACAATTACAGCTGCAGAATTTTCTCTTCATTATTCCTTTTGCTTAGATACTACGGAGTGATATTTTTATCTCTCTCTTCTTTTTTTTTAAAAATATTCCCCTTCACCTCAGCTGTACTGGAGTGTCCTAAAGTACAGCAAGCAGCTTTTGGCCTGTGCTGTTGGAACTGATTGAGATATGGTGGTGACAAAATGGATGAGCTGTCTGTCTTAACAATTAAAATATCCCAAATGTATGGAGGGGGTGACCTCAAACCTGATTATGGGAACGCTCTATTTGATTTCAGGTAACCAACAGGAACTTTTTTTGGGGGGGAAAAAAGCCCATTTCATTTTGGGCTTTCTAAGAGTGGTTTTATTGATGCCTCAATTAAGAGGCCTGGGGTTCAGACACTTTCTGGAAGGTGCATGTTTTAAGCATTTGCTTGAAATCCTTTGATATCATCCCAGGGATAGGGCTCACATGTCCCCAGGGATATGGTGGGAAAAAAAAAAAAAAGTTGTAGGAACAATAAATAGAGGGGTGCTGACAGCCTGCATGTTGGAGGTAAGATGAGGCACAAAGACGAAGGGAGGGTAATGGAGGCTGGAATGTTCTGTTACTTCTGTGAGCTTAAAGTTCCTTTCCAGGTTCATCAGATTTCTTCCTCTTCTTCCTATAATTTTATGTTTGCAAACACTTTCTATTTGTTTCTGGACTGTTTTGCCCTTGTGCTGTATCACAGAACTTTTAAGCAGTGATATAACAAAGCCTGCATAGCTTGATGTTAGTATTTATGCTAGGCAGGCAAGCCTGGTATAAATCTGAGGTGTTTTTCTTTTTTTTTTTTTTCCTAGCTGTGATAGTGTCAGTTTGATATATCACCTTTCATGTTGTGTTTGTACTTGAGGTCAGGAAACTTCTGAGTTGTGCGTATCATCAGCATTGTAAATACAAAGTAGCCTTTGGCACCTTAGTGTGGTGCCTTGCAGTGTATTTGTCAAAACAAAACAAAATCCCCTCTTTTGTTTTCCCCTGGAGTCAATTATGCTCAGGATGAAGTGGTTAGTGACACCAAGGATAGTAGTTGAAGCATTACAGGTTAACCTGCTTATCAGAAGTGCTGGCATTGGTATTTTCTAGTATCACTGGCCAGCTTTATTGGTCTATTGAGAACTTCTGTTTTCAGCAGAACTTGCCAAACTCACTAAAAATTCTTTGTAGATTTTTGAGCTTCCAAAAAGTACCCACTTAAATAACACAATTCTGCTGTGTCAGTGCTGGCAGTCTTTCAGGGCAGGACCTTTTGCCTATGAACAAACCCTTTGATCAGGGAAGTGGAGCTGTTGTTGTGCCTTCCAGCCCTGTCCTGCATGCCCTACTGCAGGGACAAGGAAGATGTGTGCCAGCCCCACTGCCCTGCCCAATAGCTTTTGGGACATACTGGCTCCACCACTGTTGAGTGTATTCTGCATTTTTATCTAGGATACACTGTCCATAAACACGTCCTGAGTGTGTGCTAGGGTGAGTTCTCAGGCTTTGGAGAACTCGTATATAGCTGTGTATATATGTGTATACACACCTTTATAGGTGCTGGTATTGTTTATATGCTGTATGATAATACAGGAGATATGCATAAGCATTATGTATACATATATGCATGGTGTATGGCAACTATATTATCACGTGTACAATATACCTGTATGTTCTCAAGATGCTTCTTTGCAGCCTCACACAGGATGATGTAGTTGCAGCTGGTTTCTCCACACTCCTGGAAAATGGGCTGGTGAGTTGTGGTTTCCCTAGGTTCAGTACAGCTGTGGCATAGTAATTTAACAGCAGTTGGCTTTCTGTGTCTTGGATTTTAAAATGTCCTCTCCTATGCTTAAGTATATGTAACTTTATAATACGAAATAATCTAAATCTATTTCTGAACAAAGCCTTCACTATTGTGCAGAAAAAGTTTGTTTTGAATCCCTTGTCAGATAGGTCAGCTCATTAATTTTGTTGCAGCTGCGATGGCATAGTAAATGTGACTCAGGTGTTCCCATATTGCTGTTGCATGTCAGATACAAGCTGGCTTTTGTAAGTAGTTTCCCTACGTAGGATTAGATTTTAGCCATGTTCTGAAAAGAAGAAGGAATTCAAAATCCAAGGGAGAAAAATAATAGCGTGCCTCAGAAGCAACAGAGTGTAAATCATGTATTGTTGTTTTGATGATGAGATCAGTAGCTGTTCATTAGCATCAGTAGATTAAAAAACTGCTCTTGGTTTGGGATGGGGTTTCCGGATCTCTCTGCTGACAAGCAAGGTTTGGGACCCAGTCACGTCTGCTGTGATGTTCTCTGCTTGAACAGGGGTTTCTTCCCATCTCCTTTCACTGGCTGGAGATTAGTCGAATATATTTGAATATAGTGAAAGGTCCAGACATCTTGGCCAGCAACCAAAATATGCTCTATACTTAATACTACCTCAAATTTCTCATAAATGGTCTGTGATTATTCCAGTCACAAATAACATAGGGAGGCTTTGAGATAGACTTTATGTCATATGGTTATGAGTTCTTTTGTAAATAAAGCCAATCCTCAGGAGTGAGCATGAGTAATGGTTGATCCTGAAAAATGAAGAATAGGACTGTGTTTTGAAGCTTGGTGAAAAAACCCACACATTGTAATTTATTTATTTACTTCCATTACTCTGCACTTCTCTGAGCGCTGAAACACAACCAGAACATAAGAACTTATTGCAGATCTGCAAAGTCCTGTACAGCAGGGACTGCTCTTAGTTATTGCTATCAGCAGCAATAAATGTAATAAACATAAACCTCTCACGACAGCCTCATACATCCCTCAGTCTGTGACTTCCCCAGTGGCCAAAAAATAGATGAACTTTAAAGTGGGCCTGAAAGGGGTTATCAGCAAACTCTGGGTCTGCAGACTTGAGGAAAAGATTAGGTTTCAGTGTCCTACGTTCTTCATGGAAAATACTCTGTCATCAGGACTTTCTAAGTTTTTGGGAAGCTCTGGTCATAATTGTTGCTGTCTTCCATATGAGGAGTAGGAGTCTTTTGAGTTGACAAAATCCAAATTAACAGGAGTGTTAGGAGCTAAACCCAGGGTCTAAAACCTATGTGAAAATTAGCCAGCACCCCATGCAGACTTTGGAGCACCGCTGGCACATGTGAAGTGGGACTACAGAAATAGGTAGCACCAAGAATGTACACCAGTATCTTATTTTGAGGTGAAAAACACAAAGCATGGCTGAATCTGCAAAAACCTCAGAGCTTTCCCAAGTCTTTCCTCAGATTCTTATGAAAACTCAGACCCTGCTTGTCTTCAAATGGTGTGTCTTGGTGACCCCACCATTCCTGACTGTGCTTCAACATCCCTTGATAAAAGAGAGGTTCCATGATTTGGTTTTGTTCCCCCATCCCTTTGGTGTGTGTAGGCAGAGGGGATGGGTCACACGAGTACTGAATTTAAGAAATGCAGTCCTTGTGAGCTCAGTTTGAGATAGAAATATATTTGAATAAACAATGTGTAGGAATCAATTCTCCCTCTCGTGGTCAGATGAGGTCCTTCTCACAGTCTTCAAGTACAGACAGATTAGATGTTTCTGTTTGTTTGATGTAACCTGCACCTTTTGGAAGGCTCCCATCTGCAGAGTACGACCAGGATTTAGTGGGGAAGTTACTGATAGTTCTTGAAATACATATATTGACTTTTTGCCACACTCTGAGTGGACAGATTGGAGATCTGAACTGAACTGTGACATTCCGTGGAATTGTATTAACCTTACTTATACACACCTCCCCTAAGTGTTTCTAATTTGTCTCTGTTTAGGTGTTAAAGTACGTCTGAAACATAGCTCTGTTTATCATCCTCCTGGCACTCCTGTTGACTCTGGTGGGTGATACAGTGTAAGCTTGGTTGCTTTTAAAGGATGCTGCAGTGTTGTTGACTTCGATAGGAGCGCTCCTCTAAATAAGGAGAGTAGGATTTGCCTCTCTGTTATAAATCCCACTGTTTGCTAAGAAAAGTCCTGAGGATTTTGTTCAATGATATTTAAGTCTCCCCAGAAGCAAAAAACCCCAAAACTCAATTTAAAAAAAAAAAAAAAAACCAAAAATGCACAAATGAGCAGGATTTAGCATGCCAAAATCAATTCTTAATTATTGTTTAATTGATTTCAGATATAAAAAGGAAAGAAAAAAGAAAATTTTCAAAGATATTCTTTACACAGGGCTTAACAGCCATTTTCTATCAAAGTGGATATTAGAACAATACCAAAATTCTGTCATGGACAAAGCCAGTGTACACCAACATGCCTTTTGTTTGGTTTTATCACTGAGGAGCAGAAGTTCTACTTTATTAGTTTTTCTGGTTTATTTCACAAATATTTTCTGTTGCATGCATCATTTTTAAGTGCTGCAAACACTAATTTTCATCCAGTAGCGTGAGAAAATAATTGCCACTGTTTTTAAAACTCCTGTTAAATTCTGAAGCAGTAAGTTTAATTGCTTATTATGTATTTCTAAGTAGTTAGTTTCCTCTAAGAATTGGCTAAAGATTTTCCTCACACAGATCTTGACTCAAAGATTGTCCTTTAGCTAGAAAATATTGATTTGCTTTTGTTTGGCCCCTGTGGAGAGCACCTTATCTCTAAGAGTGGGTTTTGTTACGATGCGAGTTGACAGAATTCAGATTTAGCCAGGTGAGGTCTGTCACGGTGAGTAAAAACATTAAAGAATCACGGTAATAAAATATGATATTAATCTTGTGATTTTTTTTTTTAACTCAAAGGCAGTTTTTAATGATGCAGAGATTTTTGGGAGTTCTGGCTTATTGAAGTAATTCATGCTAATTGTCTCATCTGCTTAGTATGTCATTTGTCTTCTATGAATATCAATGCCTACATTCATTTAATCCAAAATAATTAATACGCAAACAATTAATAATGAGAGATAGAATCTGAATTGAAAAGAACTTTAAAAGATGTTTAAATATATTCATGATTGTTAAGACAAGATAAATATTGCATTACATTTCAAATTATTTTATCAGAAAGATGTGAACTAATACAAAATCATATGCATCTTTTTGTTATGCATATCACTATTTTTATTTTATTAGGAAGTATATTGTGGCAGGTCAGGGATGAGACTTATGTACCATAGTTTAGGCATTGTGCAAGCTTAGTAAAAGGGTACAGGCCGTAGATGGACAGCCTGGACTATTTAAGTGCGGTGGCTGCCTCGCTGATGTAAGCAGGGAGATAGGTGCCTTTGAAGAGTGATTCAGCAGCTCTCCGTGCTGACTAATCACTAGATTTAGCCACTAGCAAATGCACGATCCATGGTGATGTCTGAGCTCCTGCCTTTTAGGGCTGGCATAAGGCTCTGACTCAGGGTTGTATCTGCCCACTAATGATCTGGTGCATACAGCCCTCTTCTGATGCAAGGTATCTGAGCCCATCTTGTTTCCTTAAAACTAGCAAAACCCACAACAAAACGTTTCTGCCTTAATAGTACTTTGTGGCTTTTCTGTTATAACCTGGTGACAGAGAAAGCATGGCTTTGGGGTTCTCAGCACCCTGAGAGGGCAGAGGCTGCTTCACTTGCCTGGGAGAGGGCATCCCCGAAAACCCGGCCTCTATGCACCTGCCTGAAGATGAGCTACAACACAACCGAAAATGCAGCAGTCACAGCGCCAGAAGTAAGTCTGATCCTGTAGCCTTGTGGCTTGGGATTTACCTGAAGGGGGTTGTTTGGGTCTTTGGTCTGAAGTGTTTGTATGTTTTCTAGCAAGTAGGAATTGGACAAAATAGGCAGGATGACTACTTCTAGTCTTGGCTGATAGATGTGAGCTGCTGTTGTAACACTGGAGTTTGCACCTTGCCTGTGAGGTTCAGTAGGACCCACGTGACCATGACTTCCACACCATGGTGGGGTGCTTTGCATTTGAAGCACTAGTTGCTTCCCAATGCTTTTGGTTTTAGCAGATCTTTCACGCTGCTGAGGAAAGGATGTTAAAAATGTGAAGGTGGATTAAGTAAATGTGGAGGCAGTAGCTGAGAACCTGTCTCTGGCTCCCAAAACCTGCTGTGTCCATCCATGCTCTCAGGCGTACTTGTGACATGGTGATGTGGAGGGTTACTTAGGTGTGGCTGGCGGTGGAATGTGACCTTCCACGCAATTTAACTCCTTGTCTCTTAGTGCTGATGTCTTTCTTCAGTCAACAGAGGACAGTGCGCCCTTGATCACCTCTTTTCTGAATATTTTAGGACACTGGCCTCAGACGTTCTTCTTCAGCAGCTTTCTGGTGATCTCTATACTTCAGGGAATTATCCCACCAAGCAAATTGGTAGACTTCATGAGCGTGTTTTGTGGATGTTACTGAAGTTAATTTTCCTTACTACAGGTACGCCTACAGGCTGTAATAGAGCTGGCATAGTTTGACCATTCCAGTTCTAAAGTAATAGCCTGATGTGCTACTGCTGCCTGGCCTAGAGGACATGGTAATGTTGTTAGTTGTTACAGTGATGTGTTTTATATATGGTTATCTGAGCCAGAGGTAGTTTGGATTTCCAAAGGTGATAGTTGGAAAGCTTGAAAAGACAAAGGGGATAATAAAGCTTGGATATTTTTTTAAGCATCTGTAAAATATCCTCAGCCTGGACATTGTCAATTGTAGGTGTGGTTTTTTTCATTCACTTTAAATTTGACACATGCACAGGCTGCCAGGACAAACGCTGTTCTGCCTTCCAGTCTTACCCTAACTATGCATTTGTTCTGTCTGCCTTGTGCTGGTACTGGGTTTTAGAATGTCATGTTGTGAATCAGATCAAGCAAATGATCCTGCTGAAAGCGTTCTCTCTTTTTTTTTTTTCTTTTCTGGGGTGTCAGGGTGGGAAAGGGAGGGAGGGAAATTACTTTGCAGCCAGATTAATTTCCTGATCTATCTGCCTGTGCAGTTGCAAGAATGCCACTACCAACACAAGGAGGGGACAAAATTACTGCTAAATTAAAATGTTTGTGGACTGCCATCTTTAGATTTGAAAGAAAGATTACTTTATTTATATTACTTTGCTCTAGATTTTGACACGCTATAGGCTAGGAGACATATGTCTGTAATCATTATTTGCTCTTGAAATGTGGAATAGTCATCAGGCATGTTTTGTGGCTTCTCTGAATGCATATGTGTATGTAGATGTACTGAAATACTCTTTGTTCACTAGATGAAATACGTATATTGGTGGAAAAACATAATTTGACTTTGCACTACAATAGTTTTGGTGTGAATGATTGTGCTGCTTCTGCTTGATGGTGTTAAAGTCTTTTAAACACTACTTGTTCTGAAGATGTTTTATCCGGTTCTCACTGGTGCAACTCTGCAGTTCGCAAAGCATGAAGATGCTGAATAACTCAGTAGTGTGTGCTGGCCCAGTGGCCATAGCTTCTAACCTTGCCATTGACTTTTAATGTGTATTTTTTCAGTTTCTGTATATGAATTTACCTAGCACTACACTGAAGAGTGAACAGATTTACAAAGTGATTTACATTAATATAGCATACCAATTCCATGTTAATGTTGCTATTATAGAAATCCTGTTGTAGAACTCCGATTGGTCTTTAATCAATGACTTGCGTATCAAAAGTAAAGAATGAGTAATTCTGGTATATATATTTTAATTCTGTAAACATAATCATAGTAGCTTGGTCATAAAGTTCCTGAAGCAGACAATTGCTTCAAATATAGCTTATGTTGAAGTAAAGTGAATATATTCTGGATAGACATCTATCCATTATAAATTACCAGCTTCTGATAGATATAGTGAAATACTTACTTTCATTCTGCTCCCATATTTTCTTAGTTTATTAAGGCAGTATGACTTCAGTGGATGTGGGAGGCAGTAGGTGAAAAATCTGAAATGCGTGTGAATAAACAGGTTTCCAGACAGGGTACAATTTTTTCTTCCCATGTAGTATGTATTTCAAAGTATTAATTTACAAAGTACTGAATAACATCGTAAATGCAGTGAGTGTTTTATATGCAAGATTCTACTTCTTTCCTTTTTTTTAAGCCTTTTACACAGAATTCACTCAGTTTACATGCATCTCTTTGCATAAATACCAATAATGCTTTAATTTATGGGTGTTTGCTGTTGGGCTTTGTTTAAATGAGTTCCATCCAAAAGGAATGAGAGCCTTCTATTGTTGCAGAAATGAATAAACCACATGAGGTGAATTTTCCTACAACCCATTTCAAACCTGGAGTTTTCAGGGTATAATTTAGATATTGCATTGGTGGTTTATGACCATATAAAGTGTAGGTGTGTAGGTAGGAGGTTACATAGATGTACTTGTAAATGGCTAGAAGCAAGGAGGCTGAGTATGGTCTCCAGCAGTGCATATTTCAGCTCACAGTTTCACATCTCTATCCTAAGGCATTAGATGTTACTAATTCTCCAAAAGCCAAAGATTTGTTTTACAGAAGAAAATTCTGATTTGATTAAGATATTGCTTCAAGACCTAATGTTCCTTTAGCAAATCATGCCACGACTGGAAACGTACATGATTGGAAATAAACTGCATGTTATCTGAGAAAGAGAGAAAGTGCCTCATGATTTGGAATGATCCTGCAGAAGCAGCGTTTAGTGTAATGACAGTACACTTAGATTAATTACAGCGCTGCTTGCAGGCGCCACTATATACTTACTGTTGTGTCAGCGCTTTTGTTGTTAACCCTGTGTTGCAAAAGTTTATAATTTGGCTTTAAAAAAAGAATGAATATTCTGATTTGAATTCAGGCTTTGTGCTGCATGCACAGAATCAACTTTTCATTAGGGCCTGAATTTTATTTTTGTATCATTCACACTTCAAAGTGTATAGCTATAGAAATAATCGTATCTATTTAATATTGTGTATGTTTTCTGCTCTGCCCACTTTTGCTGAGAAATTTAATTTCAGTAAATGCCTAGACTATGTTATGATCACTTCAGATGGTCTGAAATAAAGCACTGAGATAGCTGACCTTGAAATCTGGAAGGTGTAAGTATGAAGCCACCATTTTTCTACTCAATACATGAGTTAAATTTGGCTTAATGTGTATTTATGTGATTGGCTGCAATGAAGGATTGTGAAGGTCTGAAATAAGTTATGTCTTAAAAGGCTGTTTACACAAAAAATTGGGAATACTCTAAAGATGCTTTTATAATTAGTCATGTAAACACTACAGTGTTTTTTAAAATAAACATTCAAAATATACTGTACTTATTGAAGCAACAGTGAAATTAAGTAACTTTTTGAGTAAGTCATCAGAATGCTCTTTATCCTCATTTTACTCTTGATTAGATGGTAATAAATACTGAGCAAATAAACTTGCTTGTACCTAGATCATCTCATCCAGCAAATACAGGAATCTTTGCATGTTTTTCTAGCAGTTCTTAGTCTGTTATCCTGTATTCTTTTAATTTCCACTCTTAGATTGTATTTTACTTTTTTCTGAGTAGTGCTGGCAAGTGGCTCTTATCAAGAACAAATGATGCCATAAATCAGAACCAAAATCAATGATGCTGTGGGGCTGTAATAGCAAGATGCGGTTATGTGGGCCTGAGTGTTTTACCTGCCTCTGAAGCCAAGAGTGAGGTCCTGGGTACTGTTCCAACCCTTGGCTTCTAATTTACTGGCAAGCATATATATACAGCTGTTCTGTCTGAGTCTTAGAGAGGAGATATCAATATTAAACGCCTGTTTTAATATGCCTTTGCTCATAATGCAAACAGTAAAAAGCGACTGGACATTTGTATTGAACTAGAATTGCATAGGAATACAGAAAACACTTAATCCCTCCACCCTTAACAATCCTAGAGTAGGATTTAGGACCGGCAGGACTGGCTGAGATGCCTGGCAGCATATTGGCTGCCTTCTTTTTCTTTTGAGCATGTGTTCTCTGTAGGTGCAAAGGATACTGGGTGTTCAAATAGTAGGACCGGTTCCTTCAGTTGGAAGAAGGTTTATTTGCTCAAAGCAACAGGATCCTTAACATCATGACTGGCCATTTTCGGCTGTAGTTACTGCTCTTCTCCGTGATAGGTGGTAGTATAAACAAGGAATGATTTGTGCCGCTGGAATAAGGCCATGTGTGTTATGCCAAATATAAAATGAGAGGGCTGATATGAGTGCCTCTTGGACATGTCTTTCATTACCCTTTACGCTTCTCTTTCCTAATAGAATTTGGAGGAACCAAACACATGCTGTATGCAGGGTTTTATTAGAGTGCTTTGCCTCGGGCCCTTAACTCCTTTAGCTGGTCATTACCTGACCAGTAAAGACCTCTAAACGGGTCATTAATGCTTAAGTAATAAACTGTTTCACAAGACTGTCTAGTACAGAACCTCTTCTATCATTTTTACAGTTACTGTTTTATAGATAAATCAATGACCAACAACTGGATATTCTTGTTTTGCTACATAATCTTGTAATAGCGGCCACAGCAAATAGACAGTGGGTTCACTTAACTGTGTTCAGGAGAGCTGGAGATGGCCACATGCAAGTGGGACCTGGAGTTATATGTAGGATAAACCTCAAATAAGGTAAAGAATGAAGGCACGTTCTGCTGTTAGCAAAGTAAAGATTATCTGCTTGGAAAGTTTATTTTTTGTTTGGTTTTTTTGTTGCTGTTGGGTTGGGGTTTTTTTCCCCTTCTAGAAGTTGTATAATTTCAATAAGGTGGCTTTTCTTCCCCCAGTGCCATATTAGGGACAAGTAAGCCTCAGCATAGTCTGATGTTGGCAGAGAGAGATTTCCTACTTTCACAGAGATTTCCTGCACTAACAATTAGCTAATAATGTAAATCCTGCACTCTTCTATGCCATACATCTGTTGACTTTGATTTTGACATCTATTAAATGCTTCCTAGATATGACAGCAAAAGTTAGCTGTGGCACACATTTTTCTCCTGGTTCTTGACATGAAATTTTTAGGCCTCCACTTTGACCAGCACATCCCTTGAAATAGCTTTCTGTGCATGAAGTTGTATAGAGCTCATTCTCCCTGAAGAGGCAGAAAGAGAAAATGCATAGTAGGTACCACAGAATTTTTTTGGCAGATCACCAGGCATTCAATATTTCCATCCTTGTTAATATCAGTGTATCATTGACTGCTGGGCGCTGGAGTAAGCAGTCCAGTCATATACATCTTTTCTCTTGTTAGCCTTTGAGGAATGCTGGTCTGTGCTGGGACTGTTGGGTTTTTTGTTTGTTTGATTTTTGGCTTTGCCTTTTGTTTTTTGGGTTTTTTTGGTTTTTGTCATAATGCATGAACGTTCCAAAGTGGAATGAAATTTGATGCTGAAAATGGTTTGTTGTAGACACACAATGTTTTTCTGTGGTAAAATGGAAGGAAACCTCTGAAAATTGATGACTTCTAGTGCCCATGGAGCAAACACTCAACAATTATTTTTCTGAGAAATTGAAAATATGTTAGTTATGGGACAAGTTATCTCTGGCAATGTAAAACAATTAATATTGAACAGCTGTTTCTATGATGAGACTAACTGTTTTGCAAAAAATATAACATTTGCATGTTTCTCTATTCAGTTCTTCATTGAATTAGGAGTTTTGCATTTGGAGCTGCCATCTTGAATCTAACAAGAAAAAAGATTAAAGAATATGCGACAAGTTATTTATTGAAAGAAAAAATACAATAAGTGTTTTTTTTTCTTTTCCTTCTCTTTTTGAGAGAAAATATCTTTTTGTGTAAAGGCCTTAACCAGACCAACCAAGGACTTTGAGGTGACTTCAGTCCTGCACATTGTTGTGCTAGATCCTCAAAGATGATGCTACAAGTCATAACATTATATATAGTGGTACAAGAATTGTGTGCTGACTTACAGTTTAAGTAGGGATGAATCTGACACAGCACTTTGTTCAGTTTACAACTCTCATGATATTCTTAGCACCTGCAGAAGGATCTTAATTCATTTGAAGCAAAAATGCACCAAGGCTAACATAGGCTTAGAAAACAAATAACACTTCACAGATTGCAGCTCCATGATTGTCCCATTGTCATCTTTGCTGATAAGCAGAGAATGCTGGTGCAGTAGTGATCCCAGTATTTGTACTGGATGCTTCCTTCAGGCTCGCTGGACAGAAGCTGTCCTGTGTGTCACTTTGCTGTGTTATAACGATATCAGGAATCAATTTGGTCCCATCTGCAATCGCCTAATATAATCAACCTCTATTCTGTTTAGTTCAAATCACTACCTACAGTAAATGATTTGTGTGTGCGTGAATATTAAACTTTCCAAGTGAACGTGTGAGTAAATATGAGTTGACGATAAATGAAAGTTATTTATGTGCACTGAAAATGAGTGCCCATTACTGTTTTTATAAAAAAAGCATTATATTGCGTCATCATGGTGTGAATAATGATTATTGCTTCCTTTTTCTCTGATAGGAGAGAACAGTAGTTCCCAAATAATGCCTTTGTATTACCGATTTCACTTCTGGCTAATGTGGTCTCTGTTAGTCTATTTGGTGTAAAGATTTTCTTATCTAATTTTTTAAAGTCAAACCTCTGCGAGAGAAATTTTTTATGGCTCAACAGCTCTTAGGTTTTTTTTTTATATAACTGAGTGCAAGTATATTTGTCTAGTGATTACAACAAGGCAGATACAATATTTACAAGCCTTAGCAATTCCTGCGCAAACGCAGTCTCTGGAGAAGGGCACAATAACAAAGCAAGCAAACATCACAGTTATCTAAATAATAAGAAGTTGCAGGCATTGGGGTGGTGACTCACAATGTGGATGGAAACCCTGGAGTTTTAGAGTAATTTATGGGGATGCTGAGGAGACGGATTTCACTTAAATACAGTAACTGCTGAAATATTTCTAAGTTAAAAAGTCAACTAGTGGTTAAGTAAATATCCTCTTGACCCCTTTTAACTCTTGTGATGTACCGTTGTTTTAAAGTATTTACTTTGAAATGCTTGAGTCATAAAATGACCCAGGAGAGATGGATTGACCACAGATAGTTAATGCATAGGATTGAGTTGCTTAAAATTTAAACCCCATGCCTGTTTTTTATCTAATCTATTGTTCTTTAATTGGAAGAATGAGGTTATAAATGGAGGGCTATGGAGTCTAAAAAAAAAAAAAAAAAAATTAAAAAAAGGTTTCATACAGTACTGCAAAAAGCATTAGGGGAAAAAATTTAGAGAAGAACAGAGATTCCTTCTTGTTTCTATAGAAACCAATAGTGATCAGGAGGGGAGAGGATTCTTTTCAAGTGTACATTTTAGTGAGGCTGGCTCAGCAGCTCAGCACACTGGAGGGCCAGTGTAAAAAAAACCCTCTAGCGGCTTGAGATGCGGTGTTCATGCCCCTGTGATACCAGCTGGAATGAGGATAACACATCACTGGGAGTTTCTGGTTCGTGCTGCTGTGGGTGAAGGGAGCTCTTTGCACTGCCACATCCCCCAGGGAGTGCAGCCTGGCAGGAGGGCTCCTGGCAGCTGAGCATCACTGAGACGGGAAACCAGCCGCAACGGGAAGTTGCACGAATTGGATGTTAAAAAGAGGGAGAGGACAAAAGAGGGGGAAAATACTGATGAAGTGTGCTGTCCTGTGTCAAAATTAACTATGCTAATTGCTTTGAACCAATAATCTCCTTTGGGTTTATCATGACAGGATCATGGCCACTGAAATACTGTGTATCAAAATGATTACAGCCAGGACTCAGTGACTTGGCTTTTGAGTCATGATCTTCCTAGTGTACTGCATAATACATAATCCCCTCCACAGCAGAGTTATATTCTTAATTATGTTCTGTTTTCCTAATATCAATTAAGTGTTGCCATAAAGAGAAGATTAGGGAAAAAAACAAATTCTAAAGCAAATCTAAGTCTTAGTCAATATTGTACCTTTAAAATAATTGCAGGATTCTTCTAAATGAAGTTCAGGTCAAATGCAATGTCAAAAATAAGGCAGTTTCAATTTGCTGCAACCTGACAGGTCCAAGAAGTGACTGAGGAATATCTGGTAACTGGCAAAGACACCTTTGTTTGACATTTACTTTCCCATGTAAACAATGGAGCACTGTATATTGGCATCTGAATGTATTAGCTGGTGGTGATCCAAACCCTGGTATGAATTTAGATGGTTTTCCTTTCTGTTTATAAATACATAGTCTTGATAACAAGGGAACATTTACTGCAATCTTGCTCGGCAGTTGTCAGAGCAGAATGAATCATTTTGAAACATAAACCTCCTCAGATCTCAAAAATATCAAGAAAAACATAAAACATAAGGGAAAAGGATTATAAAATACAAATAAAAAAGGTTCTTAACATATTTAGAGGCCTATGGGCTGTAAACACTGTAGATTATCATTAATGAAACTCTCTGCCAAGTGCACAAACCACAGTTCAGTAGCAGCTGTTAAGCAAGCATTGTTCAAAGCTGGATAATCCCTTGAACATTATACATCGTGGCTCTGTACCTCTTCCTATTAGTAATCAGATAATTGCTTTGCATTTTCTGTTACACATTTTTCTTTTAAAATTCCGCTTCATTCCTCTTTATGTCAAAAGGCTTTATCTTGCAGTAATCACTTAGGCAGAAATCCCACAGAGGTCAACAGGCAGGGCTGCGGTCTGCTTTATTTTCTGGAAATCTGGTGTAATACAGTTCAGTCCTGTGGTGTTACTTTGGCTTTATAATGGTAAAACAGAGGAGAATCCCACTCTACAAACAAGGTGCTTGAATTGTATTGTAACTTAGTTATGTTTTTTTCCTATGAAATGGGCTCATCTAAATAATTTTGAAAGTAATTAAAAATATTTTCTGCCATTGTTTTTTGCTTTAAAAATAAGTTTGCGGTTACATGTTGGGAGGGGGAGGAGAAGATGGGAAGCTTTCCAATTCCATTTGTCCAAGAGTTCAGGCCTCAGAGGAAGTTTTTTCAGGACGTGATATGTAAGTATCTTGCAGAAAGAAATTTGGAAAAGATGGCAACTATTTTATTTTCCGGCATCAAAATATCCTTAAGTCATAACAACACAGAAATAGTGAGCCATAGCCCTGGTAATTGTGGGTTCCCTTGAGCTGCATTGGCTATTAGGCTTGAACCGGGAGAGCAGCTTATCTTGCACTTCTGGAATTTCTCATAACCCTACAACAAAGCACTATTGATTTTTCTCAGCCAGGCAGTAGGGGAGGAGAGATTGAAGAAGGTCATATGTAAATGTCCTGAGTTTGATAAGCAGCTGGACCAAATATTATGGAGTCTAGAACCTCACCTATGCTAAGTAAATCCATTTTATAACCCTGAAGGTACGCATCTGCTATTTTCTCTCAATTAGCACATCGTGTCTCTGCATTGGAGTTTTAAGCCTAGCAATACTTACTGACACGGGCCATTCGGTTTAAAACCACCACGTCTTTTTGATGGGCACTGGTTTCACAAGCTATTGGCATCAACTTCCTTAGTCCAAGATCTGGTCCCAATCCCAAAAATCAAAGCAGATGGAGACGTAATTCAGAGAGCAGAAAATATGATTCATCCTTAAACCTGCAGGGTTGTAGGGACCGTTTCTGTCTAGTACTTAAAATTATTTTACATCACATGGCAGAAGCAGAGATTTGAGAGGTGGTGTCACACCTCCCCATGGGCAAGGCATAATGTATATTTTCTAGCTAACATATCTCTGTGCATGTGTAAGAAGAAGAAATTGCGCTTTTTTTGTATTAAAAATTGCAACATTTTGTTTTCAAGAGAATCTAATGCTTTCTGTTCATTGCAGAAGCAATATTATTAAATGCCAGTCAGCAGGAAAAATTAGAAAAAGGATGGTCTGTAAGACAAAAACAAATGCATTTTCCCTCCATTTTCCAAAAAATAAATTACCAATGAAGCAGGAGCTGTCTTCAGGCAAGGTTTCAGGAGGCAGATCAGATAGCAGAACTTTCCTTGTTCTAGTGAGACGCAGTTTTCATTGAAGACAGGAATTTAGGAGTATTTCTAAGGGAAAAGATCTTGCAGCAAAACTGCAAATTGGGCAGCACTGTACATAAAGCAGGTAACTCACAGATCCTCCCAGCAAAGTAATACCAGTTAAAAAGGCATCTGTAACCAACAAAGTACAGATGTACTCATCTTAGTTGCTGAAAGGAAGAAAGGAAGACATGTATGAAACAATACTATTATTCTAACGTGCAACTAAGATTTGGAGAAAGTGTTTCTCAGTTGCTTTGTTATAAGAAGCCCTACTCTGTGCAGAGTGTCTACCAACAAATTTCTTCTAGCATATGCATTAATTTCTACGATATTCTAGAAAAAACATCTCTGCAAAGATTCTAACTTTTCAATTAATTTACTGAAATTAGGATGTTAATATTGTACGTTTCCAACAAAGCACTTTGACTTCTGTAAGAAGGTTGTGACAGTCCCAGTTTCTGTACCTGTTCGGATACATACATTTGGGGCTTCCTGGGGTGATCCTGAGCTTCCACTGAAAGATCTTCTTGCCCTTAATCGTCTTTACAGTTGCATAAAACTCTTGCATTGTCTTGGCAGTTGTGTGTTGGTTTGGATTTGCATTTCTTTAGAATGCAGAATGCATCAGAATCTGCCAAACTGTCTCAGCAGCACTCCTACCCAGGAAGGCTAAGAAGTCTGTGATTTAACTCTGCATTTATAGAGGGTTTAGTGTGCCAGTGCGGTAGTTGGGGGAGCTTGCAGGTAGCTGTTGGGTACAGAACGTCAGCTCCAATACTAGTACCGCTGAACATTAATTTCTGTTTTATTGTTAGAGATAACATTGGCCAAATACAAAGGTTGTCCTGTGATCTGATTCTCTCATTTTAAGTTAGAAGAGCACATTAGTCGTGGATAGTTTCTAAAGTTCCAGATAGATGGACAATTTTGAGGAATGTTGATCTTCAGGTATTGGGCATGAATATGAAAATAAACTGCTTCCATGTTCTATTAAGAATTGGCATTTTGCCTTTTATACGAGTGCAAAGGGAAGAAGAGGTATGGAAAATGGTGCAGGGAGGAACTGGGCTAAGAGTCAGATCCCATAACTGATCCCGTTGTAGTCTTCAGAGAAGCTGCAAAGCAATTGAGTAGAGAAAGGGCTTGAACGGTGGTTTCTACCTCCCCACCCCCGCTTCTCTTTACCTGACCACGTTCTGGGATAAAAAAATAGTTTCTGAGAAGTCTAAAACACAGCTGACCTGGTTGCCAGGCAAACAGAGAGTCTGAGACTTTTCTTATATTTTAAAAGAAAACAAACCCCGAGTGTTCACAGTTCCCCTTGAGTGGCATCCAGGAATGCCTTCAGCGTTTGACTCCAGATGGAAGGCTCACAGCTTCAACTAGAATCCAGTCAGCTGCCATTTGTGATTTGGGCAGTCTGTTTTGGGTGAAACGATTGAAAATATTCATCCTATTTGAGGGGAAAAAACCCACCATTCTTGTCATTGACTAAATGTGGGGACTTCTGAGCATCAAATCATTGCTAAAGGATTATTCAAATAAGATAAACAAAATGCTCTGACTTCCCTAGTAGAGAAAATTTGCAAAAGTAAATAGATGTCATTGAATCAGGTGAAACATACACTTTAGAAATAAGAGTGGAGAAGATCCACAGTAAAATTAAGGTACTGTTGTAGGAAGGTGTGATTCTTAAAAAAAAAAAAAAAAAAACAAAACAACCCAACAAAACGAAAACCTATGGAAAAAATTACATCTAAAAGGAAATGGGAGGGGAAAAGCAGTGCTTTCCTACTAATTTGCCCCCTTCATTCTGTGTTTAATTTAGTAAAGCAGTCATAAACCTTGCTAAACAGTCAAAAAATTAAATGTTGCTGTATAATTTATGGTGGTTACAGGATACATGAGAGTGCACTTTAATTAGCAAATTGCATGTTTATTTTATTTGCTTAGCATATAATTTAGATTGGATAAATGCGCTTTGACTGGCTATGGCACCTTGGTATCCTCATTTGGTATAATTTTTAATCACATTGTTTTGGAATTTTATTGCAACATTATACAGTTGATATAACAGTGCACAATTAAGTATGCTCAGTTCACACCTTGCTCTTGAGGAAATTACTTTTTATCTGTATTTGGATGGAGCACTTTGTATGGCAAGTGAGAACTTGGGAGTAATAAAGAATGTGCACTGTGGGCGCTAGAGCTGCAATCTGAATAGTAAATAATAATAGTAATGATGGTGCCCTGTTAGTGAAATGTGTTTGGGAGGAAGGTTAAAAAAAAAAACACAAACAAACCGTGGAAATAGGCACCTGGGAATTATTATTGTATGTAATAGTATATTAGCTGTATTGTAACAATGTCTTGATGTTCCAGCTAAACTGAGGGAGGACGAGGATTGTGCTAGGTGCTGTACATGGCCAGAGGGGAAGAAATGCTCATCCAAACATTAGGAAAGGAGGGAGATGTTGAGAGAGCATAAGTATGTGATACAGGATGTGGGATGTTATCAGACAAAATTGTCATCTCAGTCCTGGTCCTGCCCCTGCACTGCCACTACACTGTGACCCGCATCAGGATGCAGACCAGCTTGTAAAATGTTGTGAGTACCACTGTATAGAGACAGTATACTGAGAGAGACATGCACAGGCTTGGTGTGTGTTCCCATGGTTCTGAGACTTAATAATATTTCTGCACTTTTTTGGTTAGTTTACTTCTGTGTATTTGATCATGCTCAGGGAGTGTCAGTCTGGGATCTGTTTATGGTATTCTGGCTTCGACAGGCTTTGAATCTGGAGCTCAGTTTTCCCTGTTGTTCACTTGGCTTTTTTATGTGGTGACAGGACTAAAAGGCAGCTGTTTTCATGCTTTAGGGAAATTCAGATTCACCTTAACCAACTGCATTTAAATTCCCACTTTAAGTAATAGGTCAGCGGCATGTTTAGCTATTGTGTAGATGTTACTGGAGAACGTAATAGGGCTGCAACTTGGAGATTCTGGAAAGAAAAAATAGTTGTTGATTTTGGTGTTGTGTTTTTTTTTTTTTTACAGAAAAATATTCCCTAAATGTATAGACGTTAATAGAGAATATTATTTTTGCAGCTAAAATATGGAAGGAATATAGAGCATTTAATGGAGATCTAGAATAGATGTCAGCAGTGGCATTTTATACAATTTAGAAAATTTAGCAGAAAAGCTATCATTTTCTCTTACATTCTATGGACTTTTTCCATAAGGGCTGCCTGAGTATTGCATATATGCTAATCTGAGATCCCAAGCGACTGTGTCGGGAAGATTGATGCTGGGCCGGATTAAGCTTTCAGTCACACAGGTATAAATCTGGGGTAACTCTATTGTCTTGCTTCCACTGAGAAGAGGATCTGGCCCACATTCCTTTCTTCTCCGCCTTCGAGTAATTGGCCCTGTAATGCGCCCATGCTGCTCTTGTGTGATTGGCACTGATCATTTCGCTGTGACAGGACGTCGGCGGTGGTATGTACTGCTTGAACACTGACATTCCTTACTTTGTTACAGCGTGTTTTGATAACGTTATCTGTAAAGAATGTTCCTTGCACTGATTATGGTTATTAAAACATACAGAGATCAACAGATATAGCAAACAGCTGGTTAGTCACAGCTGATGTGAGAAATTTGATTTCATGTAAGTTTCACAATTTGAAACTATATCCTCTAGAAAAACATAGGCGATTAATCCCTACTGCATGCAAGCTAGTTGACTTTGTTTAAAATAGGATTATATCAGGATGATAAACAGAGACTAGAATTAAAGCACCTTTTTGAAGATTGTTGAAATATAGAAGAAAGAAAAGCAGAGAGGAGAGTTTTTCTGTTTTAGGGTTGGCTTTTTCTTTTTTTTTGACTGAGGTACTGGAGTGTTTAAATAATATTTATGGGACCTATCGTGCAGATGTCATAGAGCTGTAAGAAAATACCTGTAGTATTTAGAGCCAGCGACGCAGTCCTTTTAAATATCTGTATTGCTCTATAAAGGCAGACAGTGCTTCCCGGCATTCCTTATGGAATGCAGGGAGAATGGCATGGACCTCTTGAATAATTAATATGGTTTTCAGAGCAGTAGTCATGGAAACCCAGGCAGTGTCACATATATGGATTTTAGGAATTAGGCACGTTTTGAATTGCACATTTAGCCAAAAAAAGCATGCTGTAAGTCCTAAAGATCAGAAGCATTTTCTCAGTGAATCTCTTGTTTACTCTGACAAATACATGTATCTTATATATTTTTGGATTTAAATAATATTTGGATGCCTAAAAATTTACATGGTAGTGATCTAAAGGGCTGTTAAAGGCACTAACTGCCCCAAGCCATATTTTAGATGTCTTACTCTTTTTTTCTTTTTTTTTTTTTCTTCATCCCAGCCCCCTGAAGATATTAGGATGTACGTTTTAAACTGTATAGCCAATTGCTATTCACTTAAAGGACTGCAAATTTACCACAAAGTTGCTCGGCCCTTACTATTAGTTCAGTTGTGTGGCTTTTTTATCTGTCTCAAAAAATGTCTCTTCAGGATCAATATCGTCATTACCTTGGGTGTGTATGTGGAAGAAGTCAACCAGGCAGCAGTGAAAAGCTATCATCCAGTCCTCAGTAATATTGTACGTGTAAAGAATAAAAATACATGGAAGTTATTTATAGACCATAAACCCCCTGGCTTCATAAACCATTTTATACTATTATTTGTCCAAGTCTACAGAGTCTCTCCCTGAGTTCACGGCACACTCAAAAGCCTCTGTTCTTTATTTCTGGCTGTTTGAATTGGGAAATTAATTAAAAATACACTTAGCAATTTATGGACATGAAAAAGCCATTTGGCCGAGTAAGCTTGCTTTCTTTTTACCTTTTTTCATCCTCATTTTGTTTTGTTGCTCTCTTTCAATCTACTCTCTGCTAATAAAAATATCACTCCATTTCATAAACTCATTGAGACTTTGTGGCAGTAATATTACTTGGCAGCGTAACATGGCATATTCATTACTCTCCAAGCAAAATGATTTTTCTTAACATTTTGTGATCCAGATTCCTTAATTAGATGCACACTTGCAGCTTTCATTGAAGTCAATGAGAGCTTTATAGCCGTCACTGATAGCAGATACTGGCTCTTTATTTCCAAATGTGAAATGATGCCCACAGTTTTGATGTTTTATTTAAACTGGTAATGAACAGGTTCTCCCCCTCTCCCAAATCTGTGTTGTATTTAAAATGTTCCTAATATGAAATGAAATATTTCTGTTCAGTCATTTCAAAGTTATCTCTTTCCTAGCAAGGATAAATTCACTCACGTTGGCCTGTCTTGACAACAAATCTTTAAGTATCCAAGGTGGTTCAAGGTTTTTAAAAGTTGCACCCCCTCTACAGTAAAACTAACTTACCTCTGTGATGCTTAAAACTGTGGACAGAATTCCAGTTGTGAAGTAGTTATTAGAGAAGTCATCTCACTTCTTATGATTTGTATTGCAGCCCTTTGTTGATGCATCTCTGTGTCCTTGTTGCTTTTTCTTTTACTGCAGCCATACACAGAACAAATGGCTTCAGAGATTTTTCTACACTAAGCTCTAAATACCTTCCCGGTTGCTCTGAGCACTGTTTGGCTGTTCCTTTTCATGTGTATTCACTTTTTTCTGGCTTATTACGCTACAGCACTCCCAGCTAAGTTGTCCATCTGTAGACCTTTAAAAAGATGTATGTTAGTGATAGAAATAGTCATAAAATCAAGAGGACCAACTCAGAAAGATGTGTAAATATCTGCAGCCTATTGGAAACATCTCATAATTACACAAGGACTTTCAGGACTCAACCCCAGAAATCCCATGCAGTTGATAATCTTAACTGCAGTGTTTTCTGGGAAGAGTCGCAGGGAGTTAATTAAAATGCTGAGCATCCTTCAGACTTGTAGAGTGATTAGAGAAGTTAAAGGGGGACAAGAATATGGTCTAGGACTGTAGCTGCATGCAAGGCAATTCAGTGATGAGTCAAACTGACATTACCACAAAAGCAGCTTGGGTCACATAGGAATTATAACCAACTGAAGAGCTTGTCTTCTGGGTGTGTTTGGCTCTCCTCGTTTTCTGCTGCCCTTCAGGTAGGACTCCAGTATATTAGTGCTATGTGCCTTCCTCCTTCCATTGTGAACTGACTCGTTCGTGGTACCAGTACTATCCTAACCCATTCCCACTCAGGGTTGTTGTGCTTCCCTAGTCATAGAAGTAATTGTAATGACAACTTTTGCAAAAATCCAGTTGTCTCCTGGTTTTAATGCAGAAAGTTATTTAGCAGTTATTTAGTTTCCTTCTTACAGAACTATACATATATTCTTATATACAAAGGCACACACAAACACAATATTATAGTCTCAAAGAATTGACGCGGCTGTCATATCTGCAAATAATCTACAGTACCATCATTGCTGCGACCTTTCAGACCACTGAATGTAAATCAGATTCTTACCCTCTGGTGGTCTCTGTGGCAAACTAAAATTGCTCACAGATTGCATTCGAACAGTGCCTATCAAGTCAGATGACAATGCAAGACGCGTATCATCATTCTGGTTGCACTGGCATATTTCCAACACTACACCAACTGCAGTGTTTTACAATGCAATCTGTGGTTTGTCGAGGGAAGTGTGTGTGCACCTTTGTTAGCTGTCACATGCTTGCTCATAACCATTGTGTTCTCCCCGACTTCTACCCCCTATTGATGGAAATCCCTATTCATGTTCTTAAGCCATCAAATCTCTGAAAACATTATTGGCTTTGCGGATTTGGGCTTTTTAGATTGACATGTTACAATAACATCATGCCAGGAAGATACTTCACGTACCATATTCTGCCAAATTTGCATCTTTCTTTACAGGGACATTTTGAAGTCCAGGCAGGTGTTTTAGCACTTGGAAATTTTAAGTAGGGTGCGAAGAAGATAAGATAATGTGAAAAGAAGGAAGTGTGTAGTAGTACTGGAAATTCTCCTTATGGACTATTAAAATAATCATCTCCTGGTGTGATCCTGGGGAGGGATGTGTTGGGGTTAGGTTCTCTCCGGCAGAAAGCAAAGTGACCATGATCACAAGTTTCATTCATTGCTAAAGAAAGGCTATGATTAGACTGAGGGAATAGGAGGATCAATAAATATGATTTCCACAGAAATTGGTAGGTAGATGAATGAAGAGCACTGTTTGTTAGTTCATCCACTGGTGCTTCACATGTGATTGTAACAGAAGCAGTATTATCGTATCTCACCTTTGTTAGACCTTTCAACTTTATATTTGTCAGTTTTCACTAAAAGATCCAACAAAGGGAGAAAATATTTGTGTAAGCCAATCTAGGTTTTGACCTCTAGAGCCTTGATTCTCAGAGCACTCAGGCAGAGTGGGTGGGCTTGAACTATAATTCTTATAGTGGCATTCACTGTGTTGGGCTTACTCTGGAATCCTGCTCTCTTCTCAGACATGCAGTGGAGAAAATCAGGTAGGAAATTGATAGTCCATCCCTTTTCTCCCTCTCTGAAATTCTACATTTAAGTGGCTGCAGGAATATCATAATGCAACACATTCATTTCTGGGTTAACAGAAGAAAAGATGTGTTTGTTTGGTTATCTTGGTGTTCATAGTCTGTTTTCATCATCTGTCCAGGATTGTGTAAAAGGGCTGGTATGAAGCTAGATTAAAGAGGCTCAAAGCACAGCTGATCTGTCTTTTAATACATTGTGAGTAGAAGAGACTGTCTGAATGCTGCAGTGGGCTTTAGATCTTGGTTCCATCAGCTCACAGTGGAGATCAGGTGAACCACTGTACCTCATAGAGCGAAAGAAACTGAAACCATGAATCTTTGCCACAAATCTACATGGCACGTGGCCAGTTAAGAGCTGAAATAGGTTGGTATTAGCAGCGGGGAAGTCTGAAAATGCTCTAATCATACCTATCCCAGCAGGGCTCTTAGTGCAATGACAGGACGATCGTCTTGACAGACTTTGAGAACTTTCTTCTTTAAACACATGCAAAATTGGGGGGGGCGCTGAAAAGGGAGGAGGGAGAGGGGAAGACAGAAAAAGCTTTAACTCTGCTGATGTGGCTTCTTTAATTTGCTGTCAGTGATGCCACCGATGTTAATTCTGGCAGGGTTAATTATGAGAAATTAAAAAGCCGCTCAGAACAGACTGTACCCTTCGTACTCCAATAAAGAGGCAGCTCTGGCGTGAGAAAATTTCTTCATTAATATACATCCCCAAAGGGCTACTGCGTACAGCTTTTTGAATATGAATCATAAACTCCCAGGGACCCTGCAGGAAGCAGGGGAGATAGGATTCAGAGGAGATTGACTGTGTTACTTTTACTGCTTCAGGAGAATGACGCTTGGGCTGGCAGGAAATCACCATGCCGGTGACATTTGGAAAGAAGAATTTATTAATTTGCATGTTGGCATGTTACAAGCTTTGAAATATGGTTTTAAATACATTCTGTACAGACACTGCTGTATCAATGTTCAGTATGTCAGTCTGTAATACATGCAGCTGTTAACATGGAGCTTAGCATAAGCATTGTAATTGTTTACCATTTAGTATTTTGCAAAAATGGCTTTAGGGCATGCATTTATTTCTCAGGAAAATTTCACTGGCTTCTCACAAACTAGGCACTATATACCCTTAACCTAATACATTATACTAAATGGCAATGTGGTTATACCAGATACATTGTAGAAAGGAAACAGAGAAGAATACCACATACAGATTGTGCAGCTCTAAAATATTAGCTGAAAAAAGAATGTGTCCCAAACCAATAATCTATAATTTATATTAGTTTAACTTGGCAAAGCCATATTACCAAGCAAATATAAGTGCAAATGGAGCTAGATGAAAGTGAAATACCTCAGTGATATTAACTTTCAGCAGAAATAAAGCCCTATTGTTAAAAAATTATGCACTCGGACCATTTGCAGTGTAACTCTGATGCTGACAGGGTGTTCCAAAGTGCTGGTGCAATTTTGAAGTCTCTTCCCAGGAAAGGTATTACGGTCTGTAAGTCATTACTACAAAGAAAGAAGTTAAACAAAGTTAACTACAGCACAGAGGTCTAAAAGGAGGCCAGAGGAAAACATGTCTTTTTTTTCCCTCTAATATACAGAGAAGCACCGATATACAGCGTGTAACCTTTCATTCAAGAATCTCAACAGTCTTCAGAAACATTAATTACTTAACCTTAATAGCAGCTATAGTCCATGAGTATTATTTTGAAACTTGTTGTAAATGGTCATTCAGGGGACTGATAAAAATCAATTGAGAAGGACCTCTAAGAAAAATGAAACATTATTTATAGCAATTGAGAGTACTTGGGGACAGCCTCTTAGGAAAAGTTATTTAAGCAGATTGCTTTTTCAGGCAGGTTACATTCTATATTACTGTAGCAATTATTAGTGTAACTTTGGGCAGGAACAGTCTGGAATACAATGTTTGAATTTATGGGAAACTTCTGTGCATCTGCAGTCCCAGCGTGCTGGGATCTCTGTTTTGACAACTCTTTATACCAAGTTAACTCTGCTTATCAATCTCATTTTATTTTTCTAGTTGCTTTGTTAACATGGAGCTAGAGGTATAGGTAGACTGTGGCACGCACAAGGCCACAGCACAACATGATGCATTACCCCTGTGACTGAGGAACAAAGACAGAAAACCTGATGGCCATTTTCTTTGTTCTAACACTGGAATCCCACTTTTTAGCTATATAACTAAACATCTGCTATCAAAACTAAGGGAAAGATTAGGTATGTGCTATAAAAGTGGCATTTCCTTTGCCACTGAAAAATGACTTTAACATTTCCAGGAATAAAGACCTCCTTTGTTTTCTCCAATTCTAATCCCTGTCTCCAATTTCACCTTAGAAGTATGTGTCCCTCCCAAACCCTGAATCCCTGCTGTCACCAGCTGTGCATTTCTTGGCAGAAACCCACTTATCAATGTTAAGAATGAACTTTGAGGCTCATTGAATCATTCATTGTAATCCTCACGTAACAAACATAACATTTCAGCAAGATTTCTAATTACCTTTTGACTGGTTTTTTTTCATAGGGCCCTGTTGCTGTTGGAATGGCTCTCATGGCATACACAGAAATAACATTAGACTGTAAATCTATCGACTGGAGCAGTGGGTAGGAAGAAAAAATGTAGAAGGGGAGAAGGTCATTTTTATAATTAGTGTAATATATCAACATGCTAGGAAGCTGAAATGGAAGAAGTTGTTAGAAATGGAAATTTGCCTGAAAGTGAAAGTTCATCTGTGAGCCTCCTCTTCTCCACTTCCCTCTGTTACCTTACTCTCCAAAGCAACCCTTCTGACAGCTCCTGGGTATACTGTTCTTACAGTCTGAGTCTGCAACCCAATACATGGGTTAGCTGCTCGTACCCTCCTGAAGGACAACTGCTTTAAAATATTCACGTAGTAGAGGTGGGTGCTGCTCTCAAATGACTCCAAACCACTGCTTCCGGAACCTCGAGGGGAGTAAAGCAGCAGACCAGTGCAGGACTGAGTTATGCAGCTGTGTCTTCACTGCTTCCCATTCAGGTCTGCACAGATCAATTAGAAAGCCCTGCTTATCCCCAGACCTTGCTAATTGGTGACTACTGGACACCAGTTCCCGGCATTAAAGGGAGGAATAGCAGCATCTGTGAGTCTGAGATCCATGATGAGGATGGTGAAAGTCTAGTCAGATGAGATAAGCCTTATGTACTGATACACGTGATATCCATTGGGAATCAATATACAGGCTACTGTGAATGGGAATGGCTGCCCGAAACCCCTTTCAAAATCTTTTGATTTTTAACAGTCTTTCCCAGACATCAGCATATTATTTAGGCAAAGATCATGAAAACTGCTCTGTTTTCAACTGGATTTTTCATCTAAAATGCAGCTCACTCGCAACTTGTTACTGTCTAAAGAGAATGCTAACACTGCCACATTTCCTCATTAGCTTTGCATAAGACAGACTCCTGTGTCACAGCTGATGGAGCCTTTATGAGCCTTTTAGCCAAATGACTGATGTTTCCCTCGTTATGTCAGATCTGAGGGCACTGCTGGCATCTTTCTTTATTCGCTGTCTAACACCATCAATCGAGCAGCTGCCATGCACCCATGATCAGGCTGATTATTAAAATGTGCTCAGGAGGCTGCCGACACCAATTTTCTTTCATCTGAAGAGGCCAATATACACTGGCTCAGGCCGACAGTTATGTACATGGAATATTTAGTGCAGGGACCAGCAGGTAAGGCTAGGATGATTCCTTACAATCTATATCTAGTCCATTGGGATTATCATTAAGATGTTAAAGAAACAATGGTGATGTTTGTTTTTTTCCTCTCCTTTCTTAAATAGGGAAGTTGTTCTTTTCATTGGGGGGCACTTTCTCTAAATCATAGCCCTTCCTCTTATAGCTAGATGACCCTGGTGATAAGGGGTCACAGCCATGGAAGAGCTCGTTAAACTTCAGTCCTGCTAAAAATGGGCTCTTGCAGTGTTGCTCACCCCTAAGGTTTATAATACTAGTTTTGCTCTGCTGTCTCTTTATTCACTGTTATGTCAGTCTCTTCCAAAGGGAGACAGCCCTTGCCTTCTTTCTGATGCTAATAGTAAAAAAAAAAAAAAAAAAAAAAGCCTTCTGCAAACAGTGTAGTTCAGAGCCATGGGCTGACCCAGCATGTCAGGGATTCATGAGGAGCTCAAGCTCACCTGGAGTTCCCCTACCAACAGCAAACACAACAGCTTGGCCGTGTGTTCAGGGGTGTAGGTAGGAACTCTCCTGTTAACCTGTTTCTGCCTTTGGGGTCTCTAATCTTAAATGTCTTCATCTCCAAATAGTAAGTTCAAATCTTTGTCTAATGCACTTGTCATTTTGATATTTAAGGATGAGCTGTGAAGGTTTGATTGATTGGGGTTTTTTCAGCCCCAGGGCTGTATGTTTTTTAAAGGAATATTTTAAGTTTAATGGTTATAAGATGTAGTTTTGTCTTAGTACTGCAATGTTGTTATGTGTGACTAAAAGGTGTAGCTAAATGTGTGTCACTTTATACATAGGCTTATGTACATGTTATGAGCATAGCACCAGAGAGAAGGAGGGGGTAAACATCCGCAGATGTCTGGACAAACCAAGCTGCAGAGCAAGGGAGCACTGTCATTGACTTTCACCAAGTTCTTGTTGGAAAAAAGGGGGCAGAAGTTTTATGCTCAGATGTGGTGGATTCCCTCCTCTTGCCCTTGTTCTGCCCAGTCTTCTAATGCGCCTGAGCCTCCCTTTCTCTGGTTTGTCTTTTAAATAGACCAGAATGCTTCAGAAATTGTTTCTGCCTTTGTGAGACTGCTCATTCTCTCCAGTTGCTGCAGTGTTTAGACCCAATCTATTAGTTAGTTGGACGAGGAATTCTAGGAGCTCTGCCGTTCCCTCAGTTTGAGTAATATTATACTGTCTGCTCTGGTCTTACAGGAAATGCAAACCCGAGCTGTATTGCACTATATAAATGAATATATAAAAAATACATAAATTCATATAAATATATTTTACCATGATTCAGTTTTTATTATTAAAAAAAAAAAGTATTAAACTGCCTGTATTCATTCATAGAGTGGTTCGGGTTGGAAGGGACCTTAAAGATCATTGAGTTCGAACCCCCCTGCTATGGGCAGGGACACCTCCCACTAGAGCAGGTTGCTCAAAGTCCCATCCAGCCTGGCCTTGAACACCTACAGGGATGGGGCATCCACAGCCTCCCTGGGCAACCTGTTCCAGTGCCTCACCACCCTCACAGTAAACAATTTCTTCCTGATATCCAATCTAAATCTCCCCTTTTTCAGTTTAAAACTGTTACCCCTCTTCCTATTACTACAATCCATCATGAAGAGTCCCTCCCCAAAGGGATTCCCTGGGGATGGGGATCCCTTATAGACCCTGTGATAATCAAAACCACTCTAAAACTCTTAGTACTGCTAATTATCTACATAGCACTGCTGAGCAGTTAACACTTTTGTCTGTCTCAAGTTCACACCCAAGAGGTTATTTCTCTAGAAGGCGGCCCTCTCCTTGGGGAGAGACTAGAAACGACCAGGTGAGAGTAACTGAATTATAAAGGTGCTGAGAGTGAAGCCTAAGTTGATTTGAAACCTGTTTTGTTCCTGATGTACCAGTAGGAGGGTTTGCTGTGGGACTTGGTGTAGGGACTTGTCATAAGGAAGGCAATTGCAAAAAGAAGTATGTTTGATTATGGTCTTAAATCTCCAAACAACTGTGTCTGTGTTGCCTTTAGGACAGTAGTTTTGTGTGGCCAAGTGTGCATCTGTGTACGTGTGGTGTGTGTGTGTGTGAAAAATTGAAAGACCGTGGTCCTGTGCAATTTTTGAACCCTTATTCTGTGAGTGCTACAGAATCAACACAAATTCTAATAGCATGATATTCTATGGTATTAAGTGAATATGTTTTTCATGGCCCACCTGCTAGTGTAACTAATTAACAACCATTCTCATTAATTACATTGACCAGGATCATAAAATAATTTCAAATTGCTGAACATGATCAACAGGAGTAAAATGGTTTCACTTTAATCCCTTAATGATTTTTTCATGATTAATCAAACAAAATATATGTAGTTATTTGATCCATTTTTTCTTCTTGCAACTGCAACTCAGGGCAATTACAGTAGACATAAAGTTGGTGCAAACGGAACTATGTTTCATCCAGTAGCTAATTAAGCAATAAGGTACAATAGGACAGGGGATGTGTGAGTGTTGTGAGAAAATCACCCCCCTGAGGATTTAAAAAAAAAAAAGTACACGAGGACCTCTGCTCTGTCCCCTGGGAATGTGATTATCTTCGTATAACCACATACCCTGCAATTGCGTTCTTGCTACCAGGAAGTTCTTTAAGATTTTATGTAAAACTGAATTGGGAGGGGGAAAAATCTTGCCAGAGTCTAATCAGAGAAATGATGAGCTGCAGTCTGGCTGCAGTCTGGCTGCAGTCTGGCTCACCAAATCAGATGTCATCTACAACTCCTAAATACCCAGCTTTACTTAATAAAACCAGCATTTATTGCCAGTTCTTTGGATGTTGTATAGATCTGCCTTTGACAGTATGTAGCTCTTTTTTGGTGTGGAAACAAATATGGCTTTTGTTCAGACAGTTGATAAACCCTGAACTCAGGCTGTTGAATATGGGATGTTAAATATTGGTGGTTAAACTGTAAAGAAGATTCGGTATATATCTAAGCACAAAATAACATGAATCTGAAAAACGTTTACAATAATGTTTGTCATAATTTATTATACTGTTACTACTCCTCATTATCCCAAATTACTGAGACATTAACAATGTTTTGCATGGTCACAGAGCTGGAATGGTTTATAACCATACTGAGATACCAGCTTGTTTCTGTATATGGTAATTCTTAGATATTAAACACATAAATATATTTAAAAAAAAAAAAGGATGTAATCATTTCTGGTAGTTATGTGCACGTGAGCAAAGTTGCCCAGACTCAGAGACCATAATGCTCAGGTACCTCCTAAAGACTAAGGATTAGCTTCTCTCATGGAGAAACATGGCTGCTATCTACCAGTCCTGACCACATCTGGAGCAGATGTGGGTAGGCTGCTGTCGTGCTCCCTGAGAAAGAGAGCTTGAAAGACCAGGTGGTCTCTCCAGCTGGGGCTGAGGCAGTCAGAGGTGGGAGCAGCCTGGTGGTCCTCTGAGCGGTGCTGCTGGTGAGTGTTGGGGGGGTGGGTTGCCCTTGGCTTGCTGTTGCCCTCATGTACGGCAAGGAGAAAAAGGGTGTGTGATGGACGACGTTACTAGACCTGAACGACCAGGGAAATTCAGTAATTTGTTCCTGTGAAAACTTTACCAGGCAAACGTTTTTTACTTAAGGCTTGGAGATTTTTTCCTGATTTGATAGCTTGTGGTTGGACTTACTGTGGCTTACCCAGCAACAGAAATACAATAGCATAGTCTGTCATGATAATGCTTTCTGTGTGGTCATAAAGATCCACAGTATTTAACCTAGTTTTGCATGAAATAACTAGATTTAGATCAATCACAGTCATTTTGTAGGAGAGAGAGAGAATATTAACTCGGACTTGAAATGTGATTAATTCCAATTTGCTGTTTTCAAAGATAAGCGATGCTCACAATCCTGTTAATTAAAAAATTTAGAGTTTTCCATTTTACTTCATGCACTATTTTTTAATGAAATAAGTTTGTCTTTTTGCTTTTCTTATTATGACTGATGCCTGGCTCAACATGCCACAGTCTTCCTGTAGGAAAAGTAGTGTGTACTTGTTGTGACCCTGTGAAATCAAGATAAATGGTCTCATGCAAGATACATTATGGGCTTTATGACATGCATAAATATACAGTAGATTGTATCCTTTCCATAAAAATGTTCTTAGATTTCTAATATTGTGTTTTAATGCAGTTTTGTTAACAGGATGACAAATACTGAAAATATGTAGGTATTAAAATAGGATCCCAGATTTGTGTGCTGTTCATTCAACTGTCAGCAATTGCCACTTCTCAAAGAGCGGTCTGACTTTGACCTTGCTAAATATTCATTTCATGTCTCCACCAGTGCTTGATTAAGTCAGGCAACTTTCTGTGTGTAGCTGCACTTGGCATGGGTCTGACTGCCATGTGGAAACACTTTTTGGTCAAGGTTAGGAATGAGCAAGACCTTGTTAAAAACTAAACAAGCACAGGAGTTAGGAGATTTGCATGATCTAGAAACACTGGTTTCTTATGAGAACTACTGGTTTCACATCTTATCTTTAGTGCACAGCAGTTGTCAGGCCAGCATTATATATTAAGAAGAGGAAATGTCAGTTATTAACGTACTGTAAGTGGCCTAGCTAGGAATACAAATTGAACTTTAAAAACCGCAAAAAAGGGGAGGGGAAATAAAACTTAGATTTACTTTATAATTGGCTTTAGTGTTTTTTGAGAGGGTTTTACATCTTGCTTATGCTGCTAAACTCAGCTACTAATAAAAACAGTGATGGCAAAACCAATAATCGTCATTAAAAAAAGTTTTACTGTGCTGTGAGTGTATACGGGGTGTGTGTGTGTGCAGTGTGTTTTCTCTCTGTGCCCTCATTGCTTAGTCGTTACCTCTAAAGCCCTGATTGAAAACCACTCTTGCTAACAAGCCACACTATGCTGAAGCATAAGTCACCCATTAATTGACAGATTGTGGGGCAGATTCTGAATGTGCAGAAAGTTGTGCATCAATTACTCTGCAGTACTCTGTTGAGTCATGTTATTTGACATGAGCTTAGTGTCTGATTCTGTATCTTATTTGAAAATAAATCTTAGAGCAAATAGTGTGTTTTTAAAACTGGATTGTCTAATTAGTGTTGTTATTCAAGAAGGCAACAGGGTGTAGGAATGTTTATACCTGTAAATATCCAGGTGTTTTGCTCTTTTGAAGTAAGCAGCAGTCAGAGTTGATAAATGTCTTGGCTGGAATTTAGCAACACAATGAACCTCTGTATAGATATCCCACATGGTATCAATTGAAGCTCCATTTAAGACCTAATCGTTGGCCCATACAAGCAGAGGAAAGCTTGGCTAGACAGATGGAAAGAGCTGCTTTAAGAAGGGATCAGAAAAGGCATTGCTACTCGGCTGGCCTAAATCCACTAATCTGATGTTATTATTAGCGATAAGGAGCAGCGACCAGGATAAAATCTCATTCTCTGCAAATGTCATTTAAATAGGACTCTGATATTTTCCAGTCAAGTAGACAGGCTTTAGTCAAATAGTGAGCACTTTATTTGTAAATGCAGGAGGAAAAGAAAAGCTTTAGTTCAGCAAGTTCTTAAGATGTCAGCTTACCAGTATTGATTAATCGTTCAGCAGTGGCAGCTGCTTCTTTATTAAAAGCGTAGCTCTCCATACAAAAGATATCAGATGTAGGAAATGTTTGTTGACAATTTACCTTTTCTCACGATGTGGCAAGAGCTCAGTCTGTTACACATTCCCTCACTTTCTGGCCCTGCAACTCAGATAATACCCATGAAGGAATACATTAGTCCATCTGCATGAGGTAGACTGTGGCAGCTGGACTCCACTGGAAATGTCGCTCTGTTTGAAACGGACCTGCAGCCCCGGTTCCCAGCATGGGAATTAATTCATGGGGTGCCAGTGCTGCTTAGGAAAAGCCTTTGGTTTGGCTGTGTTGGAGTATACACAAAAATATGGCCTGATGAAGCCAGAGCAAAGAATGAGATGAATGCCTGAATTTCACACAATGAGAGATATGACCTAAGGTCCATTTGTATTTTGAATGTTTTAAAACCTTTGATTCCACCCACTGCTGAATCAAATGGCTGGTCTACTAATTTGTCACACCACACAGGCACCTGGAGGTGCGTATGGACATGGGGACTTAAGCAGCTGTGCAGACGAAGATGTTCCAAGATGAGTATTTTCTTCTATCTCTTTGAATACATTTCTTCTTAGATTTAGGATATGGCTCCTCTTACTGAATTTTGAATGTCTGATCATGTAGACTCCCTCCATGGAAAAAGGTAGGCAATTAGATGCATTTCAGGTTGAAATGGTTCACCTTTGAAGTTGTCGTGTACCCCCCCTGCTACTTTACTGTTTAGGACAGAGGAAGCCTGTCACCTCATTTCTTGAGTGTATTTCTAGAACTAATAAAGTTGAATCCCACTATTAACTGATTGTGGAACAGTGGAAGCAAATATTGCATAGTGTACTAGGAGCACAAGCCAGGCTTATCCTATTGCTTATATCTTCTTTTGTTGCCAAATGTGTAGCCGAAGAAAGAGAGTTGCTTTTCCAAGGGATTAGAAGGGATCTTAAGTCACATCAGCGTACATAATGTCTCTTCTTATAATGTAAGTACAGTTAATAACCAAATATTATTCTGGAAATTTGAATAGTTTCTTTGCTGTACACCGTCCTTGACTGAATCTCCTGTCTCCTGTTTCCTCTTTTAGCTTTCTCTTTCAATCTGAGCTCTCTTGCCATGTTCTTCAGAAGTAAAGCAGTTTGATACCCTCTGAATTTGGCCTCAGCTTTCATGGAGGCAGGGGAATTAAAATGGATTAAAAATAACAAACTCGTCTCACTTTCAGCAAATACACAGCTATAGAAATTTAAAAAGAAAGATGCTTTTAAATCCTTGTAATTATTGAATGCTGAGCACTCCTATTCTTGGGTTTGTGTACAGGGTTTTTTTGTATGTGAAATATATCTCATGCTAGCGCATGCTTGATGAGAACGTATCCAGCAGAGCCGATCATATTAAATGGCGTTGAAACTGTTCGGTATTTGAGCTATGGCTGAATAAACCAATTAAGGACTTATCCAAATCTTCACTGTCATGTCCAAGTCCTTGGGACACAATAAATTATTTGATACCTTGTCCTTTTCATTTATATGATTATGCTTTATACAGCAAGCTGGCTTCTAGTAGATATTAGATGAATGAGCTTACTCCTTAAAACCCTGATTTGTAGTTTCTAAGAGCTTCTGTTCAGATGAAAACCCAAATTAATTTTTGAACTCTTTGAGGTTTTACCTGTGACTAATTGTCCTAAACAGTTTTGGAGTAGGTGGTCAAATATTCATTATTAGCCCCTGATCCAATAACTACAAATTTTCATAAAGATTCTGTGATACTATTTATACTTTTGAGGTTTCAAAAAATGAAGTGTCTGTGTCAAATGCTCAAGCAGACCAGATTTCACTTGTCTTCTTTTGTTACCAAGACTGTGACATTCTATTTGTCTCAAATGCCTGTAGGTAGAGTTTGGATTTTAGGAGTTCTGAGTTAGTAATTTATGGAGTCATCCAACAGTAAATTCACCCATTGACCTTTGATCATGCTGTCCAACTATTTATGGTTAAGAACCCAACTGGGGTGATCTGATGGATAATGTAACTGTGGTGTGTCAAGCATTTCTTTTCATTTAGAAATCAAAATGAATTTGAAAATGGCATCTTCTACACTAACTCAATTTACTTACTAACCTGTTGTGTAGAGATCAGTAGATGACTGTGCCATGTATTTTTGTCCAAGATTTGTATTTTTAAAAGAAGATAATATTAATTGAAATGTCAATGAAACTGTTCATTATTGATATTATGCTAAATTGAACAAGCAGTTGTCTGGACTTGACATTTCTTTACTACTACAGTATCTCTTTGAAAGCATATATAGCCTCACAGAAGCCAGGATTTGGTGTAACTTGATATAGATATGGCTCGATATTGGCCATAGAAATGTCATATTTATCTTGCAAAAACTGTTGTTGCTCTGTTGTTAGCTGCTTTGAGCAGAAGCTGATATTGAATCTCTGTAGTGGATATACAGTACTGCCAGTGGTAGTGGGGCAGCCTGATCCCAAAGAGTAGAGTGTATTTTCACTTGTGATTTGCCATCCCCAGCCAGGGTAGAGCTCCAGACTCCCCAGATAAAAACGATATTTCACTTAGCTCTGTTATACTGTTCATGTAATCTTTATTAAAAAAAAATTCCAAACCAAAAACCCTCAAAAAACAAACCCAAACAACCAAAAATAAAACTCTCACCAAAAAACTCAAACAAAAAACCGGCCCCCAACCAAACTTCATCACCCCCAGGAAAAACTCAAACCTACAATGACATTTAAAATGTAAAGTTGGAAGAATCAAAGTTGCTGTGAGTCATGATGATGTAAAAGCTCTAACTGTGGTTTTATAGGGAAGTCAGTAGGATTTGAGGGCATTCAGTTGTATTTGAATGGCATAATGTAGAATACAAACTAATCATTTGGTCAGGGCAATAGTACTTAGGCCAAAGCTCTGTTCTCTGGTATGCGTGGAAGTCCTTTGTTTGAGCAGTGCTTGCCCACAGGTGACTGAGGGCAGCACTTGATATCCATTCCCCACTCCAAATTTCACTCCTAATACAAACTAGTAGTTTTAAATTGTTAAGAACAGTCATTATTGTCACCAGTTACCTGTGTTTAAGTATCCAATATTGTAAATACTAAGATAATGAAATGGAGGAGGAGGGAAATGCGACAACAGAATACTTGCCCATCGTTTTTATGTGGTACCCCAAATACCATGTGTGAGCTCACCTTTAGTAACTGTCTGCAGAGTCAAGAATTACTGAAGTTTGGGGAACCTTCTTTTCCTTTAAATTAAGAAACCGTGTTTAAAATATAAGGTGTGTGGGTCGTGTTTTATTGGCTTGGGCACAATCTAGGGAATACGTTCTGCCAACAATGCCACTTTTTAACAGGAGGCGCTCCACAGTGCCCAGTAGGAAATTACTGCAGGCTTGGGCTGATGTGAGAATACAGAGCGATCCTTTGCAACCTGTGCTGATGGATTTTAAAGACACAATTGTGTATTATTTTCTAAAACACATCTAGAACATAAGATGGTTTTGTTGTTAGCTCCTAGGGACTACAGGAATGCAAATTGAGAGTGCTGTATTTATAAAATAAAAATAGGTGCTGGTCTGAAGCTGTCTGCTAGAGTAGAAATGAATTTTAAATTACGTGTGCCTGAGGCTTTACCTTACTTGCCGTGGGCAAGGCAGATCCTCCAGCCATGGCGTTGTATGCACAACTGTGCTACTAACAAAACACTGCTTTGGGAGTAACTGAACCTATACATTTTGTAAAGCTTTTCCTTCAGCTGAAGAAATATTACTAGATGATTTTCTTTTTTTTTTTTTGCCATCCTTCCTGCATTTTTCCTTCGTCATGCTCAAGTTAATGCAGAGTTAAACACAAGGCTGAACTTCCACTCTGGCTGAAAGTGATGCTCTGCTAATGCCATCTATGAATCTGAAGCTATGAGCCAGATTAACGGAAATGAGATGTTCCACTTTTCCACCAGCCCTAAAAGTGATTCCCTGCCTGGCGGGGTGAGTGCAGAGGAGTCTTGCTTTCTACTTAGCGTAATTATAAAATCCAACCAGACCAGCAGCACTTGAAAATATCAGCTTCCAGAATCAGCAGAATCAAAATATCAACCCAGTCTTGCATATCCTACTTTTTATTTTTCTTGGAGCTCTTTGGTGATGCTTGTATTTTTGAGAGGAGGATTAAAAAGTTTTCATATGCTGATTACATGGGCTTTTAATCAGTAGTTATATGTGGAAGCATGTATGCATGGAAAAAAAATTCTTTATTTTTTCCTTTTTTTGCTTATATGCTTTTTTAAGGCCTGGTAGGAAGTATCTCTGCTTAATTGGAAAGATGCTGCAGCTGCCGAGCAGAGCTGTTGGCTTGAGTGGGATTGCTCATGTGAGTAAGGGCAAGTTCAGGCCTTTTTTGTGTTACTTGTGCCTCTTCTTCCTAGGAATATAAAATGTCTGTTGCCAATGGTAGTATCAAATGATGAAACTAACATTGGAGAGTTTAGTATTTACAGAAACTCAGTAAAATAAAGAGCTCTAGAGGTTTGATTCCTGAGTCCTGAAAGCAAGTATAAAAACCTCCCACATCCATGAATGTATGTTGAGCAGAAATGAAACATTTAGATTTTGCTTCTCTTTTTTTCTATTTGTGCCTTTAGGGGGCTGTAGTAGAAATGGAATACTTAATGTATTGACAGGAGATATATATTCCACTTGTGAGTAAGGCTCTGAATCCTCTTGGCTTCACTGTTTCTGAATCATCATGTCTTTCCTCAGTGGAGAGATAAATATGGCATTCACTTCAACCCATTTAGCCCATTATTCATTTATATAAAGCAGGACCAATTAAGACATTCTTTTGTGTATTTGCACATTCTACATATGGAGCAAAAGGGAGTTAAAAATATCTGTTGCAGCAAATGTGACAGGATGCTCTCTGAATACTGAACATGTTACTCCTGCAACTCCTCTGAGCAGTAAACTGACATTTGGGAACTGCTGAAATATACAAATAGACACTTGTTTGGTTTTGTGTTTGCTCCGTTTCTGATGTATGAGATTCATAGTCACCTGCTCACTTACCTGAAAAAGTGCATTCCTTTCCACTTCCATGGCTGCCTGCTCCTCAGTAGACAGTGTATGGGCACAGTGCTTCAGCCAGGGACAGAGGCACAAGTGACCAAATAGTTTCTGAGGCAGGTGTCTGTGTTCCAGGAGGGATCCATATTAGGTGGCACTGGTGTATCAGAATGAATTATTTTATTGGTATTGCTGCTTTCTTTCAGAACATGTGTTTTGACTTTTTGTTCAATCTCTGAGAGTTTGAGAAGAGAATGAAGTTAAAAATAAAATAATAAAAAACCCCTAAGAAATTTCTGCTAGTGCAGGCTTAAGGAAATAAGCCAAAATATACATTTTCAATTCCAACAACATTTCAGAATGGTATAAGTCTCTGTTGGCTTAAGTGTTTCTTGGCACAAAATGCTGATTATATATGTCTCAAGGAGACAATCAGCATGTTCATACAAAAGTCTCAATCCCTAAAACACAATAACATGTGGTTGCCACTAAAGACTTGCTGTCGAAATAGATAAGAAAAGTTCTTCTGGATTACGATATGGGGCTTTACATTGAAAAGCTTTGTTTTGCATTAAGAGGTAGTTTGTGGCATTGTGAAGTGATGAAATGGTATGCAGCATAATACAGTTTGAATGGAAAGGAAATACAGTAAGACATAAACTCATTTGCTGGTATTTTTCCTTGCAACTCGGTAATATTTAACTATTGCATTGCTGCCTGAAACAAGTCATTCCAGTCCTTACTGAGGAAGACATGATGGGGTGCAAAGCTCTTCCGCAAGGCCTGACGTACCGGCACCGTGGCCCAGTTGCAGATGGGCTTTTGCAGCTGGGGGGAGGCAGTGGAATGACCCAATATATTTTAGTGGGTCAGAATGTATGTGAATAACTCCTGTCTTGTGGACCAGTACAGCAGTGATGGATTCAGTTGCATCGCTTTGTATCTTTTGTGTCTGCTGGGCTGAGTTTTATGTATTTCACCTAAGATCCTTTCCAAATCTCTCTCTGTATTGTGGTTTAGAACTTCAACATCTTTTTCTGCACATTTGTGAATGTCAGTGTGAACATATGCTGGAAACTTCTGGTTGTGCAGTTTTGTTCTTTTCCTCTGATGAGTGAGGAAGAGGGGTGAGAAGAGGCTGTTTATGAACAGGTCTGACTTTCTCAGCAGCTCAGGCCCCAGAAGTGCACCCATAGAGTGTCAGGCAAGGAGCCCACCCTCTGGGCCGCAGAGGGCAAAGGCAGAGGAGAGCAGTGCTGCTTGGCTGGAGAAGGCTTCATTTCATCCTTTCTACCAGGGCTTATGCCAAACCCCCTGTGGTGTAATGTATCTTTGAGAGACTTCCAATACCTGTCTAAAGGCTGCAAGGGGCAGTGAATCCTCTGCTTTTCTAGTTAAGTTGTTAAAATAGTTATTATTTTGTTGTTGAAAATTGATGCTGCATAAACTGGTTTGAATTTGACTGGCTTCAGCTTCCAAGCACTGGATCTCGTTACACCTTTTTCTGCTAGATTAAATACCCATCTGCTCTCAGTAATCTCTTTCCTGTGTAAGTATTCATAGTCTGTGATCAGGTTGCCTCTTAACCTTCTCCTTTATGAACTAAATAGACTGAGCTGTAGTCTCTCCTTGTAAGGCAAGTTTTTCCAGGCACTCTCATCGCTCTTGTAGCTCTTGTCTGTATCCTTTCCAAGTGTTAGAGGAGGTAGGGAATAAACCAGCCTAGCAGGGGAGGCCCACTTTTGTTCAATTGAGCAGTTCAGTATCAGGAATTGTTCATTCCTATTGAGAAGGCTGAGAGGTACATCATGATGAAGAGGAAAAACAAAGCAGTGTGTTTCATCTGTCAAATGGAGGGGAATTTATGTCTCAATGTTAAGCATTGCTTTTCTGAAAAGCCCTGTCTTTTCAGTCATTGGCAGAAATTCAAACTAAAACTGTAGTTGCTTTTCCTTCTTGGTTCCTCTGTTATATGTATTTCCCAACATGTTCCAGTGTTAACCTCTGTGAATCAGGTCTCGTGATCCTACCCAATGTGTCGGGCAAAGTTTCTATATTTGCTTTGTATAATGCCAAAATAAGCATTAAACTGACCATGAGAGGTTCCAAATAGAAGAACCTTGATGATTGCGTGATTTTAATTATTTTAAGAACTATTTTAAAATCATATACGTATAATTTGTTATTTTATGTGTAATGGACCACTCATCTACTTCTGCAAAACAAGGTATCTGTATACACAGCTTAGCTGACCTATTAATATGGCATTTCTGGCCAACTTTAGGACACAAGGCAATCATAGTTTATTACTTGATAGAACTAAAAGAATGAGTTAAGAGGGAATGTCTGTCTCCCTCTGTTTCTCATTTTCTAAATATATATATAATAGCAAAATAGCTACCTATAGGCAGACGTGACTATATCCTCATGCTGTACAATTAAATACGTTTTATCGTATTGAGATTCAATTTAGTATAAACAACAAATGTGAATAATTGAAGATCTTAGTGAGGTCTTCATAGTGATTGTATTGCCAGTGGTTGGTTAGTGCTGAGCATTTGGGATTCAATAAAAATATGTTGTAAATATGTTCTGTTTTAATGCTGCTCACATTTAAACATGGTACATTGTTAGGATGAAGCTTGAATTATTGAAGAATCAGAACGACTAATCCTTGATAAAATCATAATGATTTAAAAAGTTTAAGCGAGTCCTTTGTCCTTCAGGTTATATGACCTGAAAATAAAAGTATGCAAAAGGATTTAATAAAACATAGGCTACCCTGTGTGAGAGCTCTCTCAAGGCTTTTCAAGGAGTAAATGGTTACTATTACCAGAGGTAATGTACTTCATTTGCTTTCCTAAGAAGCTACTTTGATATTAAGAGAAACTCCTGAGCTGGGATTGGAATTTAAACTCCTGTAGGGTATTTCATCTTGCGCCCTAACAGCCCTAAACAGCTTGTTTGATTCTGAGGTCAACTGTATTACTGGGCAGCAGACTGGCTTTAAGAATTTCAGTGTTATTTCTCAATTTTTAATTTTTTTTTTTTTAGTTTGTGCAGCTTCAGTAACGATTTTGCGCTGTTATGTGCTGTGATTACAGAGTAGCCGATGATGGCTCTGTTCAGCATTTCCCATTAAAGAAAATCCTACATATATTAATGATAATTTTCTCTCACCAGTTCTACATTTTAAGTGCAATTTTTTTTTTATTGTAAGTATGAAACCATGCATGGTTTCTTTATTGTAACACAGCTGTAGTTGGTTCCCTAGAGTACTTCTCTGAACAGAGTTTCCCAAGGGAATAGTAGTACATGGGTGCTTTGAGGGTGAAGAGATTTCCTCCCCCCTCACCCTGCTTTAATAATGACTCAGTGGAAATATCTATGTAAAGAAGGTACTATATGTGTGTGTGTGTGTATGTTTAAAAGTAATTTATGCTTGTGTGTTACGTTATGTATTTTGCTGTGATTTTGATAAATACTATCTATCTGTTTGCAAAGTAAAGCCATCATTCGAATGCACTAGGGCCTGATTTAGTGTTTGCTGAGGTCAGCAGGGAGCTTCTACTTCATTTTTGAAGGGATTTGGCTCTAGTGCACAAAGAGGGAAAGTTGATTTACACGACTGTTGAACTGTGCTTGGGATAGAAAGAATAGAAGCTGCATGCTGGAATGTGGTACTTGCCTTTAGGCACCTGGAGGAGAAGATGACCCAATGGAACTAGAAACAAATATATTCTTGCTGTTTTTGCAATTTCAATTTCCACGTTGTATAAGAAAATTGTAGCCCATTAAACTCATTGCTTCATCTGTGAGCCACTTTTCCTCTCCTTGCTTTAAAACACTGCAACAGTTTAAACACAAAGGATACCTATTCGCCTCCTGGGTTTCTCAAGCACTTACATGTACAATTTTTACGTGATATGTTTCTTTTAAATTTGCCCCTCTGGTAGCCCAGGTGGTGAGAATTATAAGATGGGAGCATTTAAGAAACTGGTGCAGTGTAAATGCTTCTACACATATATACCTGCTCTGGAATCTGGCTCAATTTAACTAAAAAAGCCCTCAGCAAAGATGTCGTCTTTGATATTCAACACCAGAACCTTGTGTGGACAAGTGAAGGTATGAACACTAAATGTAAACATCGCCTCTCCTCCCCTTGCTTTTGGCACTAAGAAATGCCATCATCTTAATGTATAAAATTGTTTGGCAAGGCAGATGAGTTTTATTTTGAGGGAGGAATATGGCTGCTTTTTGTTATAGGCATACATTGATTTCATTTATTTGTAAGTGTAAAACAGAGATTGGAATCTCATCAGATACCATACCCCCTTGGGTTTAATTGGACTTGCTGTATGCAAAGGACTGGCAGGTAGATGCTTTAAGATTGGACACTGGTTTCTTATGACCGGTTTATCGCAGTCAAGTAATATATAAAAAACCTTATCTCTAGTTGGTGAGTGAAGGGTTATATTCTGACCTGCCTATTGGTTGGTGCTGATCAGTTACTTAGCAGACAATAGGTATGCTCCCATGTTTCACATTCTATGCTACTGCACAAATAATAATAGTATTTCCAGTTCTCACAAATTATGATTATTATCCAACTGCTGATGACTGTTCTGTTTTCCTAGTCTTTTCCTTGGAAAGCTCTTTTTTGCTGCCATAGGTCTCTGCATGCTTTCCTACAATCCTGCTGCTCTCCAGTAGGGTTCTGTCAGTGTTTGCTGGATTAGCAGGATAATTTGCTTTCCTGGCATGTTTTGCTTGTCCACAGGGACAGGCTGCTCAAAAGAAGAGAGACCTAACCTGGTGCATCAAGATGCAGAAACTAGTAACTATCATTAGTTCTGAGTTCAAACCTCCCGGCGCTGAACTGCACGGTCTTCAGGAATAGTAAGATTGATGTGTCTGTTGCTAGTTTAACATGCCAACCCAGCCTGCTTCCAAACTGAGCTGTAGCGTTATTATCCTTCAGTGACAGATATGTGCAGTGATGGTGATCTTTGACCTGCATAAAATAAGTCAAAGGAACAAAGCAAAACTTCAAAGAACACGAGTGTGCCCAACACTTTCAAGCTTATGAGAACAATATACTGTTAGCATGAGTATTGTGGAGATTTAATCGTTTCGTCTGTACCTTAGCACGTTTTTGTAATTAGAAATCAGACAATCTTTTTAATTTCAGAGCTAGAATTTCTTTCTCTCCTTTTTCTTTGTTTTTCTCCGAAATCAATGCTATGCTTTGATTTTATTTTAACATTTTGCATATCACATACTCTGATTTATCACAAAAATGTATGTTGCATATGCAACTAGTAAAGAGCACTTCTGGTCCTGTTTTTGACAGAACAAGTCTTTTGAGCCAGCTGCAGTAAAATTTCCCCAATTCAGACTAATGATCACAAGAGTGATTGCAAATTCCAGAATTTTCTGATGTAGGGAGCCAGCTAACAGCTATAAAACCCAGGACAAATGCATCCTATAATGTACTTTGTTCATTTATTTCATACCATAAGGATAGTTTTGTTTTAATTATTTATGATAATAAACTTCTGAGTAAAGGCGTTCTGCTATATTTTGTAATGATAATGAAACTTGAGTGATGCAGGGCCTCTCCACAGCATCCTGATATTAAACGTGTCTTGCAAACAAAATAAGGAGTTGGTCATATGCTCTTTTAGGGATTTTTGCTATTTAAGTGGGGGTTGAAAGCTTGTTTTCTCCTTCTCTCCTGTCTTTCCCTTCCCCTCAGGATAAAACAGGAGCCTAATGCTATTTCATGTATCAGAAATTCACACTGTTAAAAAGCAGCTCTTAATTAAGGCTTAGTATCCTGCACTTTTTAATGTATGAGAGCCATGGAAAGCATCTTAAAGAACCTTTCCAAACATTCTCTGCAAGCTTACAGGGATTATCACAAATTTTGCCCACTGGCTGCCTTTATTATCATGCTACGGGAAAAAAAAGGAGGAGTCGGAAATACAATTAAAAAGGTCTTTGCAAGTCACCTGTAAAGTCTTTATGTGCAAATTATGGCAGATACAACTCAGAGGCTCTACAGCAGTTCATTTCTAGTGGCATGATTTTTTTTATCACTGGTGATCTATTTAAGCAGAAGCTATTGAAGCAAAAGGCATTTCCTGGGGAATTAATGATCGGATGGGAGGAGTTGATAACCTAAAGTACAAGTGAGGGCCATCTATCGCAGCCCATCATTAGTCTCCAGAAAATGCCCTGTACTGAGGTAACTGTTGTACTGAATATTTTTTTACTAGTTGTTTTTTTGTTTGTTTTTTAAATAAAAAGAATAAAGAGCAGTACCAATTTACTGTCTGCATTTTTAACAATGCTCAAATATTGTGTTTGTATTTAATCTGTTTTAACCTGGTGGATTGATAGGATGACAGACAATGCAATGCTTAAGAACTTGATAAATAATATTGTATGGAACATTTATCAAGAATTAATGCCTCTTTACTAGCCAGTTGAAATACTTTAAAAATTTGTTAGTATTTTATTCATTTGATAATAGCTTCTTGAGTGCTAACATTTAAGTGTTAATTTTCTGGTTGTGACTATGGTGCTATTACAACTAGAAGAGACAAACACTATAAATAGAGTATTAATGGTAGCATTCAGTTTAGTTTTAACCCTTACAACACAATACATGGCAGGTATATTTTCTGGTGGGTAGTGCAAATAGAGCTGCTGTAATAGTAATTCCTTACCATTAAAAAGGAAGGTTAATCGAGTTGTAGGTAACAGGACTAAGACGTGGGCAATGGGAAGCAGTTCCACTCCCGCTGCTGCCACTGGTTCATCCTGTCGCCATGAGCAAGTCCTTTAATCTCTCCGTGCCTCAGTTTCTCAATGCAGATTGCATGTTGCTAATGGCAATTAACTGCTTAACTAGCGTTTGCTCATTGTTCTGAATTAATAGCTGGCAGAAGAGCCTTTCTTCCCCGTTGTTACCAAATTCCTAAAGATTAACAATGGAAAAAAATGAGCGATTTATCTGATGAATCACAGGTTCTCATCGTTTGGTGTGGCAGGCAGTCCCGCCTTCTCCCTTTGCCTGATGATTTCTGTCAGCATTATGAGATGGAAGCCTGTAAAATGTTAAATCTTCTAGATCAGATCTGGCTACAAAATCCTTATTAGACTAATGCTCTGATGTGATTGTGCTGTAATCCAGTGAATTAACGGGATGATTTTTAAAAAGGGAGCAAACTATATTTTATTCAAAGAAGTACTTAGCCAGAATCTGTGCAGAACTAAGGAATGCAGTTGGTAGAGTTCCCTCAGGAGGATTCATCCTTGATGAGTTGACTTGGCAGAAACCCACGGGATCACTAAGTATTGATAGACCTACTCTCCATAAGGGCAAGCTGAGGTATGGAGGGACCGAGACTATTTCTTTTCAGGTAGTGAAACACCGACACAGAGGAGAAAAGCATCTAAGGAGTCATATAAGCAGATGGTTTTATATTTATAGAGTATATTCCTCCTGATAATAATTTGGTACAATACCTCTTAAAAGGACATAATGCTGTAGTTCTGGCTTCTGACTGCTGCTTAATGTGTTTAATACCTGGCCCACAATGGTGAAGTGATCCACACGGCCGCGGCCAGATGACTTCTTTGAAGCCGAAATCATTAATTAAAATGTTTAAATCATCAAAATAAGTAAAGATAGATGTGAAATGTGGCTATACATGTGCAGTCATAGCCCTTATAGCTAATGATATGCAAATTGCTGTAGAAGCTGTTAGTGCAAGTGCTGTGCTCTCCTGGCTGATGTTCTGAAAAGCCACATTTGGCTGTGGCCGACTGATGCCGGGGGCGGCCTCACCGGGACTGCCTTTTCTGAGGGTTTGGGCTGTGCTGGCTGTGGAGATTAAAGGTTGACCCTTCCTGCGGGAACTTCTTATTTGGTGTTTAACAATGTTAGGCTTGGTTTTTTTGCCCCTTCCATCAGCTCTTTTAGGGCACGTTGTCTGATGTGGCTCAGGAGGCCAGGCTGGATCTGTCAAGGCCCTTGGTTTTGTCTCTCAGGCTTGTCTTGCCCATAGGTGGGTGTTATGTGGCTATAAAATCCACTCTGTAGGATTGTTTGCTTGAACAGATGTTACATTGGCTTTAGAGCTGTAATTATTCTTTATTTATGTCTGGTTGCTTGAAACTGGCATTTAAAGAATGACAGGTTCTTGGGTAATACAGAAATGTGGGGGGGGTTTGAATTACAGTATGTTAAGTTAATGTGAGGAGAATAATCCACGTTGTAAAAATCAGAGAATCCTTCCTAGACCGACAGTAATATACACTTTTTTTTTTTAGGCTTTCAGTGTAGCAATGCAAGACTTTCAAGTGGAAAATTGTTAATTTACTATAATGAATTGAAATGTGAAAAAACAAATATTTAGTTAATTGCCTCATAAATCTGTCTGTTACTATCAGTGGAATTAAATTGATAAACAGTTCTTTAAAATTAATTTCCACATGGCAATGTGCAGATTTTATTTTATTCAAACCCCATTAGGTATTTGTATGAAAGAAAACATAAATTTGTATTTCTGTCACATTAAAGAGTGTGTGTAACAAAACACACATTTCCTACGTGGGTTCTGAGGTTTTAATACATTTGGCATAATGAGGAGATCTCAACATTAGTTCTTTTCAAAGGCAATAGCAGCTGAAAAGTGGAAGTACATCATACTTTCATGATTGTATCGTGTCGCTTTACTGTCAATACAGCTTAACTCAGCATCCCTTTGCTGTTGGGGTCAGAGGACCGTGGACATGATGCTTGAAGGTCACATGTGGTTTTGGGCTGTTGCCAGTGCTGAAAGTGTTTCAAGAGGCTGAGGGGAAGATGTGCTCTCTCAGGGGGGACTATGAAGCTTATTTCTGGTCACTGCCAGGATGGGAGTTCCTCGGGAGAGGAGGAGGTTGGTGTTTTATGTTACTGGGCCCGTATTTCCTCCACAGCTACAAATTTTCCCAGTTTGGAGCCTGCTGCAGCAGCACTTGTGGGCCCTTGGTATGAAAGGAGGTGGGAAGCTGAGTGCTCTTGTACTTTAATCACCTAATGACATTATGCCCTGTGCAGTATCAGTTTGTCAAAGTAAGTGGGGCACTACACAAAATTAAATCATTTGATACACTCCATCCTTCCAGCAAATGTAATAAGAACATCCTTGCTGACCTCTCCCAGTGACATACAGCAGGAGCAAACTTGTCTCATGGTGTATGACCCAATGTTCTGGAAACGCACATAAAGATAATTCCTTCTTGCACTATCGTATTGTTAGCTAGTCTTAAATTTCAACTTGATGGTTGTCATCTCAGTGTTTAGTGGTGGATGAATGGTTGCAAGTTACAGTTGATCTTACGGTGAAGTGTAACATCTGAGAGTTGCGACTCCTCAGTTTTCTTCCCACAGCTGTCTCTTACTTCTTGAATGACCGTCATCAACTCGCTTAAACTTTCATTCCCTCAGTTGTTTTACTTGACAGTAGTTGCTCCTTCCCAGAGGTGTAATCAGGCATGACTTGCTCTGATTCGTAAAGAGCTTTGAGGGGAACCCAGACAGAGGGACAAAATATTAGTGGTAACAGTGACCTATAAGACTTCAGAGAAAGGAGGTTGCAAACACGTTTTCAGTTAGCTTTAATAATACTTTAATAATCAAAAGAAGAAATGTAATGTTTAATATTTAAACAAAATTGCATTCACTTTCTTCTCATGTTGAGTATTAAAGCAGGATGGAAGCTAGTTTACATGTTTTTACACTAGACTATTTTATTATTAAATACTGAAATGTGCTGGAGTTGGCCAGCCTCCAATGAATATGACTCAACTTACATTGCATTTTAATATTTGCATGTTACATAGTATAATATTTCTATTAGACAAGTGGTTGATGGTAGGGAATTAAAAAAGGATGCACTTTTATTAAGTAACACATTGTGTTCGTGTTATGAAAATAAGTGATATTCATTTGCTGATTGACAGCAGAAGGGACCCAAATAGAAAGGGTTTGGAGTGTAAGTAACTATTATTCAGAATGCAGTAATCCATGTGTCTGGTCTTGATAATGCATGGTATAGTTAGTGCTGTGGGATGTGCATCTGAGATTCTCCAGAGACTGAAGAGAACAGGAGCTTACTGTCTGTTTGCCTGTAATGTGTAGGTGCCCCCCAAAAATGCATGTGAATTCTCACATATTCAATACAGTACAAACAATCTTGTTAAATCAATCAGGTTTTCAGAACTATATGAGTAGTAAACCTAGTTTGAGGTAAGGTGGTAATTTTAAGGTGAGTTGTGAAACTCCTTGCCACAGAGTATTCTGTTTGAGAGCATTCTTTGGAGAAAAGTCTTCTAGAGATGTTAAATACAAAGATACCAGGTCCTTTGTACTTAATACATAGCCTAATGTGCCAAAAATTTCTCGGGGCGATGTCAGTACTTTGGGGAGTGCTTTGCTCTGTTTCTAGAGGCTTTACTGGGTATTTGCTGTTGGCTGTTGTCAGAGGCAGGATGAGTTAAACGGAACTTTGATCTGTCTGTCTTCTGGGAATTTGGCCTTAAATGGCCGTGTTTTCTTCATTGTGGTATTTCTGTCATTCATGAAGTGAGTTATACATGTGAGATTTCAAACACGTTCAAAACGTAATTGGAGAAACATAATTTCTGTTTGGCTCTGAAAACTGTGGTACTAGGATGATCATCTGCATCACGCCCACCTTAAAAATTCAAATAATTTCAGACATGAGGTGGTAGTTTTGGCTAGTCTGAGTAAGATTATGTTACGATTTTGCTCTGTCTAAAGAAGTGAAATTATTTTACTTTTTTAAGTGCTCTTTTTTAGCTTTCAAATCCCAGGGAACATTTCAAACTTATTTCAGTAACACCTACATGCCATATCCCTAGTAGCACAGCATTCCCATGTTGAGTTAAATTTAACGGTGGTGTTTTTTCAGGGAGGATGGTACATTTGCTTTACTTTTTCTCGGTGACAAGGTCCGTGATCTGCTGGCTGGTGTATGTGTCTGTGTTGGTACTTAATGTGGGATAGAGGCAAATTTGATTATTCCTCAGTCAGTTGGTTGAGATGTCATGTGTACAATCTATAACATCACTAAAAAAAAAAAAAAAAAAAATTGTGCTTTAGCTCAAAGTGATAATGGCCTGTGGGGTACATTGGGAAGCATATTTGGTACCTTGCTTTTTTTAAAAAAAGTTGTTTTTTTTAAAAAATTCCTAAATTTCAGTTCATTTGCATTTGTCAACCAGGGAATCTCTGCAGTCAATATCTGTTGTACATAATGATCATAGAAGCTCTGTAGCTCTGGCATGTTCTGGTTTGTATTTGACTCTTTAAACTCTTGGCAGTGGATAAAAATTTCTGTTAGCATGAGGAATATAGCAGAAAAGCGAGTTTATACCAATAAGTTGCTGCTGCTTAGAGCTGGCTGTGTTATGAGACCTGGCTTTTTTTTGTCACTATTAAATGGTGAGGTCCCATCCAACCCTCATTGAATTCACTGGGAAAATTGCCAGTAGCATCAGTTGAAGTTGAACTATGCCCTTAGAGAAGATGTAAACCTCAGCAATGCTGATTAACTTTGTGCTACTTTGGTTAAATTATTTTGTCATACTTTATACTTTGTTTATAAATGAAAAATAAACATTATATGTTTGCTGAAGACATGAGCAGTATTTGTTATAGATTATCTTCCTCACTAGAAGCCGATGATGATAATCCATTGACCTGCTGTCAAGTCTCAATCTATTTACGAAAATTAAATAGAAAATATTATTATCTTTCTTAAGCTGTGTGTAACAGGCACCTTGTTGTTGTGAGGCTTTTTAAGGTCTAGTGGAAGAAGGCTTAAAATTTGGAGTTTGTAATGTTCTAAGTTCTTTCCAAGCTGATGACCGTTAAGTCTCATGAAGGTACAAAATCATTGCATTTCTTGCAAGATGCCTAAGATGGGCAATGTATTTCACAACAGGACTGAAAAGGGGATGCGTATTTACTTGAATTTGAAATGAGAGCACCTTGCATTTATTTGATCATCTCTTTCCAGTAGATATTACTACAACAAATGGAGGAAATTATACAGGGTTTCAACTGAGAGAAGAATAATTTATTTAAAAGATAATTTCTCTAGCCAAAAAGTGTCCTAAATAATAATCAATTAAATTATATTAGGTTTACAGTACTATATTTTTGTGCATTGGGGTCTCTGAATCAGTCTGTACATGTGCACTGCACACAGCGACCTGCGTGCACTTCTCCTTCAATATAAAATTGATGAATGAAATAGTCATCCTACTGAATTCTTAATTTTCCTGTGGTGGTGTTCTTCAGCACAAGTTAAGTTTAAGAACATGTGGTTAAAGAGCTGCTCAGCATGTGATAATGCTCAAGGGAGCAGAGATGCCTGTTAGTAAATGAATGCATTTATTAGAGCTGTAGGGGTAGCACGGAAGCACTTCTGTGATAAAATACTCAAGCAGTTGAGTCTGCTGATTCATCTGACTCCAAAAGGCTGTGTTAATCAATGATTGTTTTGTAATTTTTTTAAAAGGCTAGATTTATTTCTGTTAGCTGTCTATTGCATATCATTGCAAGTATTTCAAGAAAATACAAATGTGTGGATTTCATTTTTAAGGAAGTATCCTGCAGGTGCCCAGGAAAGTTTTGAGTAGCAGTATTAAGGAAATTTCTTAATTATAAATATGAAAAAAGGTAAAGACAAAAGTAGAGTTTCAGAGTGGTTTTCAGCTCAGATGTAAGAATGCAATCTGTACGTATTAAGTAAATAAAGATTTTGTGTTTCCATATATTAAAATCCATTTTAATTTTTGGAAATGGTACATGTACAAAAAGAAACTTGAACATTTTCAAGAAATTTTTCATAATTTGAGGTATCCAGGTGGGTGAAAAACAGACCGTAACAAGTATTGTCAGAAGATCTTTAATTACATCAAATTAGTGTTATGCCTTGGGAGTAATACATATACAAATATACACTTTGTAGTAGTACTACATGGTGTTTTCTACTGATGTGTATAAAGACTAATGCACAGCATGGAAATAAACACAACTATATTCAACTGTAACACATTAATACATTGAATGCTGGTGCTGATGGGCATATGAAGTAAGATGGCAGCTAGGAAGCCGTTAGGAGATATGCTGTGAAGTGTGTTTGAATTATAGTATATACTTTGGCAAAGACTTAGTGACTTCATTCCCATCAGTGAATTTTGAAGAAACTTCAAATCTCAGGAGAGATCAACAGAATTTTAAAAAAAAATAAAATTAAAAAAGGAAGAAACTGTCATATTCTGTTAAACTCATAAGGGCAATGAAATTTGGAATTTAGGTTGAACCACCTTCTCTGTTCAACACCCTTGTAGTGATCAGAGCCCCCTCACAGTCACAACACATTACCTGTCTAATAAAGCTTCCTAATCCAGCTCCTGTGTCCTGAATATAATTCACTTGATGCCAAAAGTGCTCATAAATTTCACATTTATGTAAGTTTGCTGCAGTCTATCAGAGGTTTAGTGTCATAACTAGAATACTGGATTCCAGGTGTTTCTGGGAAGTTGATATCAGTACCTTAATGTGCATTCATTTGTTAAATGATAAAAAGGCAACCAAAATAACCTCATACTATTATCTTAACTGGCTCTTTTAGTTATGTATCAGAGATTTACTCTTAGGAATATCACATGTTGGAAAGCTATTTTATGTGACTGATGTTCTAGTTACTATTTGTCTTTCAATGTCCTTTTGGAGCTGTGGTTATAAGCATTTTTCTCTTGAGTTTTATTTTTTTTTTCCACTCTTTTCCTTCAGTTTTGCTTTTGTTTCTCATACTGAAAATTTGAACTGACAAAAAGACTGTAATAGACTCCAAAACATACCTTGAACACACATTGTTAACCAAATTACAATCGCTGATGTCATTTACACGTGTTGCCTTTCAAAGGATGAACATGTTCATTTAATTTGCTTTTTAAATATCCATAACAGTGTCCCCAAGCATTTTAATAAAACAGAAACAGTTAATTATTGCCGAATGAGGATATCCAAATACAGTGGTCTGCAGTTTGCATTTAGTATATCTGACAGCACTTCTCTCTTGAAGAGAAAATTGTGTAAATTGCCAGTTATTATAATTTTTAATAAATAAGTCTTATCTTGACTCTGTTTCTCTCTTTCTTTCCCACCCCTCTGCAATACTGTTCAACAACCATACTTTCAGTGGGACCATTTCTATTACAGAGTGATTGAGCTCTGATTTACACATCAATTACCCAACTTCATGGAGATTTTCATGCTCCCCTAGCTGACATCAATGAAGCATAACTGCGTAAGCGCTTTATTTCATCCCAGTTTTTGATAACTCAGACTGATAACTAATCATATTGAAAGACAATGTGCTATGATACAGGAAACAATAAATGCTCCCCTTTGAAACCTCATCTATTCTTTATACGCTTACTATTCAGGAGCTTATCTCTGTCATCCATTCCCCCAGAATCGTTCTTTCCAAATTCACGTTAAGGAAAGGTTTGGGGCTGCATAATACCAAAAAGAGGAGAAAATTAAGTGAAAATAACATTTTCTAGGTACTTGGGGGGAGGGGGACAGCAGGGAGAGGAGGGGAATAACTAAAAAGAAGGTAGAATATGACAAATATAAGCCAAACCCTTAGCCTTCTAGCTTAAATTTCCATAAATTGCCCAGGGGTCTCTTGGGTGTTATTTTGTTCGGAGGCTTTAATCTTCTGGATTCTCTATCAAATGTGCTACAGGAATGGCATTGTTTTTAATGCAAATTGTTAAGAGATTTAGCTCATGTGGATAGATAACCAGTGACCATCTCAAGTGTTTCTCTACAGAACTGTTGAACATCAAAGACAGAATATTCTATATTTTAAAATAAATCATTTATCTTGAAGTGCAGTGTTAGATATTTTCTGTGCTAGATACTTTCAGTAACTATTCATGCTATGAAGAACACAACATTAAAGTAAATGTTAAATATGAAAGATAGTGAGAAGTTGTAAAGCTATTCTCTCATGGCTTGATTGGTCTGTGTCAAGTAGTAAAATTACCAGGACGAAGATGCAACTTCAATGGTGATAAAGGAGGAAGAGGAATTTTGCTATTTTAAGTGTGGCACTGCTTGTGATGTTTATCATTAAGCAAAACAAAGACTTCAGATGAGCAAGGAACATATGTGAAGTTGGCCATATTTCTGCTTAAAGATCAGGTTTTAAAACTCCCCTCATTTACTGAATACATTTTAAGACCTGCAATGAAATTTAAGACCTGAGGCTGGTGGGGTGTTTTTTTTTTTGTTTGTTTGTTTTTGGTTTTTGTTTGTTTTTTTTTTTAAATAAATGTATTGAAATACCAGAGTATAAACTGGGGGAATCTGAATATACTACGGAAGCCTGTTTTTCTTCCCTTGTACAATGTTGTGATACTCTGCTTTTACCTGAAATCAATGGAGTTATAGTGAGATATATCGGGAGTTACGTAGAGGTGAATTCCCATTGTAATGTATTTGCTAGAAGTACTCTTACCTACTTTGATTATCAGATGAAATGCTTTTTGCCATATATTTTCACTCACATTGAAAAAGAATTGCCCTGGTGTGGAAAAGCAAGTGTGTATTTTAAGCATGCGAATGTTCTCATTGACCCGAGTTGGATTTTTCATGTAAGGCAAGTATGTTCATGAGTGGTTTTTTACTTGGGATGTTTAATACCTTGTGCAGGCATACGAGTTATTTTTCGAGGAAGCCCAGTTTCTGAGTTTACTTCACCAAATTCCTGGGCAACAATTTTGTCCCAAAGTCAGAGCTATGAAGAAATAACCTTGGGAAAGGGCTTTCAGTTAGCAAATTTATATCATTTTATATCCGCTGTGTCTTAGTTCAGAACCTTGTGTTTATTTCTGATTTCCAGAAACAACAAACATTTCCGTTTGAGAACTTCTTTCATCATTTAGGCATACCCGATATTTTAAGGGATGTGGAATTAGCGGAGATATTTGATTTGATCATAGTGTGCATTTTTGTGAATTCAGACATGTTACTGAGAACAGCAACTACTTCTTTCCTAACTTGTGGATGAATGCTTTTTTTTCTTGAATGTTGTTCATTCATCCTTGTGGATGTAGACTGTCACTACTATAAAGTCTCTCTTCTCCAGCTTTTTTTATTGATTCTTTCCCCATTGGACTCTAGTTGTTTTGATTGAATCACCAGAGCAGTGGTTCTTATTCATGATTCTTCTGCAACATTAGGTGTTTGATCATTTTTTTTTCTCTTTTACTTTTCCTTCACATCACTGTGACTACTTCAGATTTGTCTGGTCTGACTTCTTTCTTCTGCTCTTCCTCCTGTCTTTCAGGCTCTTGTCTGCCTTGCCTAGTCTTCCGCAGTTTGGGAGACTACTTCTGTGGCGTTAGTTAGCACATCTTTGAAAATAAACCCCAGATGCTGGGTCTCAGTCTTTAGCTGTTGGTTTTATTTCTTCAGCTTTCCTTTAACTCTTCCCTCTAACCTCTTGCTCTACTGCAGTCTGTCCTAAAAGGTTTTTTCTTTTCCCTCCAGTTTTTTTTGTACCATATCCTCTCACTTTCATCACACATGACTGCACTGTCCTTCCCAGTGCCCCAATTTTTATGCTTCTTCTAGTTCTCCTTTTTGTGGACAGTGCACATCAGACTTCCGTCTCTTAGTGCCAGATCCGCATTTTTAGCTTCCAGTCCAAAACCTACGTGCATGCTTGTTATCTCTTTGCCTTGATATAACCTCCTACTGCCTCAGCCACCTTCTCCCCTTCTCCATTCTCTGCTTGATGCAGCTTGTCTCTGCAGCCATTGTGGACCATAGCAGGTATGAAGGGTGCAGCTCCAGGGGCCTCGCTGACACTGCAAGTTCATACAGGCTGAGCACCTGGCTTGTCACAGTGCATCAGCTCACTGCTGTCCCTTAGGGTGTCCGTAGCTGAGAAGAATGACAAATGGATATATGCTGGTCTGATTTTAAAGGGTTAAGTATCAAACACTGTTATTCAAAATGCATTTGCAGCCTGCCTCAATGTTAAACATACCAAAACAATAATACAGTTACAGTTACTATTCTTCCTGCCATATCCAGCACGCTGGTAATTTGTAGATCAGTGGTCTCGTGCTCTTGTAGCATTCTTACTGCTCACCATTCCTGATCTTCTCAGATTTATGTACAGACTTTCCCATTCAAATTCAATTATTAATCTAATAAGTGGTAACAAAACAATAAAGCTCATGTATTTAAAGTACATTGGCATGTAATAGCTGTGTCTAGGGAACTGGCCTTCTTGGATACAGTGAGCATAGAAGAAAAACAGCTGCAGGTCACTAAATCTCTTTTTAAAAAAAAGTTTGCAAAAGTCTGTATTTGTGATTTCTTGCTCTCCTGGCTTTAGAAGAGTCATGAAGTATTTCTCATACTAATGAGACAGAGTGAACTCTGGTGTTCCTCATGGTATCTGACTGTAGTTTTCACTGACACCTTCACCACTAATCACATATCTGTATTTCACAGAACATTAGTAAAGCTAAATATTAAACATAAATCCTAGAGATTGCATTGTGGCTGCATTAAGAGTTTCTGGAGAGCATCCCATTAGGTTCTCAGTGCACTGCAGTCTTAAGATCTAATCAGCATCCCTCTTTGGATTACAAAGAACCCAAAGAAGTTGTTATCCTAATCTATGTATGATCTTATAATATTTGACTTTCCGTAGCCACAATCAGTGCCCTGTCAAATACTCCCATAGCAAAAGTACATTTGCAGAGAAATAAGCCAAGTAATTGACCTGACAGGATGAGCAACCACTTCCTTTTGAATAGATACTTCGTACACTTAAGTCTGTGATGTGACTGTGTGAGTGGAAAGTTCATAATGAACGTTTAGTTCACAAGAGAATATATGAGAGAGAGAGAGATTTGGATTGATGCAGACGTAGCAGTTCACTTAAGGCTTTCCTTGTGTTGTAAAATGGATGCTCACAGTTTGGTAGTCTGTAAATATAGTTGAGGCATGAGACGCGTTTGTGCCCACCTCTTGGGTGCATGGAATAGGTACCTTTCATAAACACATGCACTAAACCAGAAATACTGCAGTACATTGTGTTGGAAAACTCAGGTTTTTTCAACTTTTTGCTGTTAAAATTGTAAATACTGTCTTATCTTAAGTTAATGTCTTTTAAAGTGATGATGCCATTTGAATTACTGCTGTTTTCATCACTTTCGAATTTGTGGTTTTGTAATGTGTCACAAAACTTATCTAAATAGTCTTAGGGCCTCTGCTGCTTTTTCTTAGATAGGATATAGCATAATGCCTCACTTGTTTCCCCGAGTACTTTACATGCTTGAGACCAGAGCCAGCTTTTAGATAACAAAGTGCTAGAACCTCACATGAAGGGTGATATCTATTGTGTGCTGTGATCTATGTGTTCAGTTGCCAGATTCAGTTTGATTTGGATGGGCCCAAGATTTCACCCTGAAATTCCAGGCCATGGTTGCTATTGGGAAGCTGTAAAAGGCAGCCCTAACTTTCATGAATAATTCTTTCTGAAGTGAATGCTGGCAGTGCTTGGGGTAGGACTGCTCCCATAAGCAAAGATAACTTGTGCAGGATATAAGTCCTGTTTATAAGTCCGCTCTACTGGCACTGAGACTGAGCTTACAACTTCATAATGATCTGATCTTGATATGAGTCACACAACCTATGGGTCAAACTGCCAAAAAAATCCCTGGAAAGAGCTCCAGTGGGGGGGTGGGGGGATGAATACAGTGTGTTCATCCTGCTCCTGGCCTGGATTATTCCTGTGCTAAACCAGCCCCCTACTCCAGAAGAGCTGTGGGGAGAGATGGAATCAGCCTTGTCCTCATCTTCATGTACCATTTTGGGAAACAGTTTGTACTTGCTTGTTCCCCTACATGTGGATTTTAATCTTGATTTAGAACATGAAAGGAAGGAAGACTCATGCCCCTCTTCACCTTTTAGTGAACAGGTCGCTTGTGGTTTGCAGTATTGTGTCTGCAATATGATCACATATAGGGTAGTAAAGTGACTGTTGCTTACCACAGTTTCCTTTCTGTTGCCAAGAAGCCAGCAAATATAGTACTATAGCTTCTGCAAAGTAGCAAGAATGATTATAACAATGTTCTGGAGCTTGATGTTGGTGCCAGTGATGTTACTACATCAGGAGGCATTATAAATAAATAAGTATGGTATCTTTTCAGCCTTCAGCTCAGCCTATGCAGGTGGCTTTGCATTCTGTTTACACGCCATACTCAAGCCTTATTCAATGAATTGCTTAAACCAATTATTATTTCCTATTTTTTTATTTAGGGATCTCATTGTGGCATTAGCCTTTCTTTTTTTTCTTTCCTTCCTTGTACAAAAACAAGTATACGAGAGTAAGGATACATGGAGTCATCAGGCAACAGACATATGCTTCCCTGTGCTCTCTGCAGGGCTTGCAGGTTCAAACACAACCTGCCTGAATCATAAGAACTTTAATTGAGTAGATAAAGAGGTCCTCATAATTATAAACTGCAGTAGGTATAACAAGAGGCTAAATACATAGCTGTGGTTTTAATTAGCTGGTGCTTCAAATTAGTAATTGTGGTTTCACTCAGAAATCAGTGACTTTATACACTGTTAAAGCCTCATCACTGTGCAGTTCATTCCTCATTATATCTCTCGGTGTGAAGCTTTCAATACAACATCATGCTGAGCTAAAAAGGCAAAAGTTGTAGATATTTGGTTATCTTCCAAGTGCAGCGGAGCTCTATGGAGATTTAATTCATTCTCACCAGAGAAAGGAGAATTAACTGGTTTTTGTTACATATATAGTATGTCTGTTTGTATGTATGCATTTGGACCTAGAGGGTGTGCATGGATGTGTGCATGCATGTCCAGAATCTACCAGGGAAATAGTGCTTACAACAGATAACATCAGTGCATATACTGAGTCTGCTATTCAAATTGTTGTCTGGAATTTGGTAGCTAATTAACTGACACAAAACAGAGCCAAAAGCCTTATAACAAATCAAATACGGGTTGAAAGCACAGAAGTGTCCCTTAATGCTTGTCACATGAGAGGTTGTCAGTGCAAGTTGAAGCATGCATCTTTTCCTTTCCTCTTTCCTTTCCTCTTTTTCCCCCGTCCTTCAGGGTTTTAATTATATCTTTTCCCTCGGAGGAGCAGGAGGTAGTTTGCAAAGCCAAGAGACCAAAATACTTCAGTGCTATTCAGGGGAGAAGTGAATGTGGTCTCAGCTTGTCATCTAGATCTGGCAGGTGCACAAAGTAAGCTGACATACAGCTAAGTGCCACTCGCCATTGCTACGCTGAGGCGCTAGATCCTTTTCTGTGTGTGTGTAGAATTATCTGACACAGGAATCAACTATCCTAAAGGCTCTTCCAGGAGCCTGCTACAAAAACACTTCTTAAAACCTGCTTGACACCCACAATGAAGCTGGACATAAATTTTAACAAGTACATGGGACATAATTAGGTGGTCGCAATCATTTGAGGCTGAACTGGAGCATTGGGATGGATGGAGACAAGTGTTACACAGCTCAATGGAGTTGAAGGTGTTGCTGTGCTTCCTTGACTTCGCGTTTGCTTTCTCTGCACAGACACTTTCTTTGTGGGCACACATGCCTGTGTTTGTGTGTCTGTGTGTGTGTATTTTACAGACTGTGCGTACAAATGCATCAAAATGTATCTTATTCCTCTGCATAATGCTCTGTTAATTTGAAAAGAACATTTTTGTCTGTTTTCATTGTAGAAGTGTACTGACTGTGCTACTGCCCAATTTCACATAGTATTATGATTCCAAATCTACATTTGGGAAAATTATTCCGTAGCTGCTTCTTTCTTTCAGAATTGTCCTCACGAGTTTCATTGCTTCTGATTACTGATAGTAATGAACATGTAACTAAATTATGGGGAAAATAATGTGTTGTCTTTTTTGTCTTCCTCTTCTTCAGTCACTATGAGCAAGACCGGAGTGCACTTAAGCGGAAAGAATGGGAGAGAAGAAACCAGGAAGTCCAGCAAGATGAGGATCTCTTTGCTTCAGGTTTTAACCTCTTTGGGGAACCCTACAAGGTAAGTTGCATTGTTGTGCTTTACATACTCAGAATGTCTTTTACCTGAAGGGCTTTTACAAATACAGATAAAGCTTCTCATCACCTGTAAGAAAAATAAAGCATCAAAGCCACCTTGGTACTTACACTCCTGAATACACTGATTATCCAAATCAGCATATGGGAGCAGAGCAAACGGAATGCTCTGCCCAACACTGCATACTAGAATTGACAGAATCAGGAATTGTGGTTACAGTCCAGTTCAAGATTTCTTCCTCTAAACACGCAGCAAAGTCCTGCAATAGAAGTAGGTGCAGCTGATATCTCTACAAGTGGGTTTTTACTTACAAAGCTAGCACTTAGTCTTTTTATTTTAAGAAGAAAATATATCTCAGTTGTTAAAACCAATGTCCTCTCTATAGATAACGAGTCCATAAGCTTTCTTGTGCAATCATAACCATCCAAAGAAGTCTTTTGGGAGCCTGTCTGAATCTTTGGGGAGCATAACAAGGGTATGAAAGTGAATTATGACAAGTCTTATTCTCTCTAAGGAGCTTTGCTGCCTGAGATTTTCATCACCAAGGGATGTCCCCCTTTATGATTTCTGCTGCTTTGATTTTCAGTAAGACATTCCCTGAAGAATTCATCAGAATGTAAATTTCCATATCTCTTTCTCCTCCCAATCAGTGACATCCATTGAAAGGCCACCACTTCATCTTTCCATTTTACATTGTTAGCAGCTGTAGGGAGCATGAGGGCTCTTTGAAAATCGCCCGTAAAGGAGGAGGAAAGACTGGCATTATTATCAAATGGTGTCTAATAATTATAGACTGTGAGACTATGACGGATGCACTTGACTCCTAGCTGTACTTTGGTTCAGGCTGACTGAGGAGCAACAGGCCTCGCATCCTTGGGGTGAACTCGTGCACTGGAAAGCCCCTGGCTCATGTACAAGGGAGTGAAAGTGTCATGAAAAATATTTAAAAAGGTGGTTTTGAAACCCAAAAGTGCAAGATAACGGTAGTACAGAACAAGATATCAGAGCTAATACAAAGGCATCTGCCTTGTCTGTACTATTGACTAGCAGCCATCCACTTCACGCTATAAATACTACCGTCAAGATGGGCCCAATTTGAGCTCTTCTGGAATTGCAGCTGGACTGCACACCAGGTGAATCTCCCTTGGAGCAGGGATGCTCTCACGGGTTGGAGATTCCTTACCTGAGACTAAGAGATCTCTCCTTAGCCAAGACAGAGAGATCCCTTACCCATGACAGATCCTCGGTAAGTGACTGATAGCATGCTGAATTAATAGTATGAAACATTACTAATCCATGTAGCTACTCAATATTATTGTAAATATTGTATGGATAATTCCGTTAGACATAAACTGTTGACCAAGTCTGAGACTAAGATTGGATCCAGCAGCACCTAGGCTCCAAAAGGAGGTTAGAAAGCAACCTCATAACTCAACAGGAGGGTCCTCCTTCCTTTTTGCATCTCTGGTCTCTGTGTGAATCATTCTAACTTGATTCTAAGTCCATTTTCCTTTGTATATTTCTTCCATGCAGTAATTAATAAGATGAACCTTGCCATCAAACTTACTGAACCTTGTCAAACCACTGTTAAACTGTGTTAAATGCCATCAAACTTATTGAACTCTGTCAAATTATTATTTTACCTCAATAAAACATATTGCTGCTTTTCTCTTTTGAGTGAGGTGCATTCCACTTATCCACAACAGAGACTTATGCACCCAAATAAGGACTATGCACTGGGACATACTTGGGGATTTTTTTTTGTTTTGTTTTTATAAAAATCTAACCAAGGTACTATTTCTGCATTGGGCCGCCATTTTAGCACCATTATTTATGGGAATAATAACTTACTATGAACTGATTTTGTTAAGACTTCCTGCAGGTTGTGTCAAATGAAATGTAGGTGATCATTGTAGTTTTGGACAAGTGCGTGTTTCTACATTGATTCTTTGTAGTATATGTATGTGTACATATACATGAAAAGAGATATTTATTTCTGTGGGTGTATAAAATACATCTGTACTTGCTTATTAGAAGATAAAAAATATTCTTTTGAAGCTCCACTGTCTCATGTTTCATGTGGGGAAACAAGACCTTTGACAATGTGGTGACATCCAGCATTATTGGGCTGGTTGGGCTGTGAGGGCTCTGTTGCCATTTAATGCAAGTGGGTTGCAGGTCTTGCCTTCAAGCTCTGGTGCAACCTGCTAATGCTCGATTTTGCAGAAGGGATCAGAGAAGAGCCTGCAGTGTTATGACAACAGACATCTGAAAAAACAATGACAGAGTTTTCCTGAGTGAAGCTGCAATTTTACTGCTGGATTGTTGATACCTTTTACATTTTGAATTAATAAAGAGTTTCAGAGAGGAGTATTTTAGAGAAAACAGTAGCAGTATTTTTGTTACTTTTCAAAGGAATTGCCTCAGAAAAGTTCCACTTGAGAAAGAGAGCCTGATGGGCAGCATTTCCATTGGGGAGCCTTTGGTGAATGTTAAATCATTTATCTTTTTCAGGTAAAGCCCCTCCATGCTATTCAGGCTTAGCATAAAAAAGATCTCAGCTTCTAATCCATGGAGGTTAGTTTAACTATGAGGCATGAGAAAGTAAATGAATTATGAAACCTCAAGTTTCATACAAATTTTCACAAAACCCTTGTAAATTGGGCCTATAAGTTTAGTGCATTAGTTCTCTTCTTTGTAAAACTATAATGCAATAGCTAGCTAGCAAATTAGTCTTCCAATAGGATTCTATTACAGATCTTTTTTTGAAAGCAATAGAAGCAAATGTAGGAAGGTGTACATTTCCTAAATTAACAAGAGCCTAGAATGAGGGGGAAGGCTACTAGCCATGAGTCACACACCAGACATAATTTATGCCTTAGAATACTCAGAAAATGCTTCATTTCCTTGATACCAGTAAAATTGTGATTCAACATCTGTTCAGAAAATAAGATGTACAGAGGTTTCCTTTAAGAAATCAGCCAATTATCCAGAATGTGAAGGTAGAAATTGTCCCCAGTCTGGAAGTAACAAAGAGCAACCAGAAATTGTGACTGGATTTTGGGTTTGTCTTGCTGGTATCCACGCTTGTCAAGAATACTCTACTTCTCACAAGAGCCCTGAATTTGTCAAGGAAATAAAATAAAAACATTAATATTATGCTTTATGTCTTAAATGCGGGTAGTACACTGCACTACACACCTGAGCTCGTTCAGGTTTTAATGCACAAATGTGGGCTTAGTTGTGTGTGCTCTAGTTTTATATAAGTCAAATTACCTCTCACATTCACTATGTGGTTTTTACTTTGCAATCTGGTCCAAAGGCCATCAAAGACAGTAATAATCCTTCCATTGGCTTCAATAACTATTGGATATGAGCTTTAGTGCACTTAAAATATGGTAAGGATGTTTAAGTTAATTTAATCTCCATGCTTTTTAGCAAATAAATTTTTTTATTAATGCTCCTAGTAAATGACTACATATAATAATGCCTAACACTTATATGGTGTCTTTCATCCCCAGGATTTGAACATTCTGCATAAAACAGAGTTAATATCAAGCAAAATTATATTTATCATTGTGACATGTAAAGCAACGTAAGTTGAGAGAATCAGATCTCTCCAACACAGAAGTGATTGAAAACCTCTACATTCAAATTAAAATATTGATTCCCTCTGTGAGGATTTAGGCAAGAGCCACATGTACTGTGCTGTGATGTTGAAGTGTTACAGTGATGATATGTTGTTAGTACTTTTTTTTTTTAAACTTTTGCGTTCTGGAAAGTAAGCTAAATGCATCCTGAAAGTATAGCGGAACCAGAGGTGAAGGTTGGTGGTCAGGCTTTTTTCAATACTTGTTTCCCATGTTCCCATGTGTTATCCCATAAGGAGTTAAAGTGTTTGGGGAAGGAAGAAACAGAACAAGTATGCAAGTGTTTAGACTTCGCATCATAATTCCTGCTGGGCCCTTAAGCACAATGGAATCTCCTTGTTTTAAATTTGGGGGTTGAACAGAGAGAGCCTGGCTTTGGCTGCTGCCCAAACAGCTCATTGTGCAACTCGGTTGAAGGAGACTGCTCATATACAAAGAGCTTATTCTTGGCTTAGCTAGAATATAATTTTTGCCACTAAAATGACCAACCTAGGGACTTAGTGAATAAAAGTGATTCGTGATTCTCCACAACTAGGATTATTAACTGTGTCAGTTAGGAGCACTGGCAAAATGTATATAGATGAGAACCACATTGAACAGTTAATTTTTAAATCACTGCCTCAGTGCAGTGGTAATATATGTTACAATCCCTGAGAATGAGCAAAAGGAAATTTGCATTTATTATCTTCTTTTTCAACATTTTTTATGGTATGTGCAGTACTAAGGAAAAAAAATATCTTTCTGCAGTATTCTTCTCATCTCCTGACTAGTTCAGCAGTGGGTAATATAAGCAGATATTTCAGGAGAAATCCATGCATGGATTTTTTTCATCACTGAAACTTCTCCTTAATACTTGAGGAAAATGGGATCAGTGGCATGGTAGGATCCCTGGTCGAGGAATGAACTGCAACACTCTCTAACCAAGCACAAGCTCATAGTGTTGCCTTTCCCCATCTTTATGGCCTTGAAGTTAAGGCATCTGCTTTAACAGGAACTATAGTTTTACTTTGTTTTTATCCTTTGAGTCTTGTAAAGTAATAAGCATGGGGAATAACATGTTTTAGTTCTCTGCTGGTCATTTCAATGGAACATAAAGGTCAATAAGAAAACTGGTGCTTTGGGTCTCTGTGGGGTGAGTTAGAACAGGAAGAGAGAGGAAATTAGCTGCCTATTAATTATAGCTTCCAGCTTATTTGTCCAGCTTTTTACAAGTGAAAGGAAAAAGGACCAAAAAAATCCACTTCATGCTTCAAAAGAAAAAATATAATAGCAGTGAAACACAGATGAGTCAGTATTTATTTAATAATTACTGGAATTCAAAGAAAAGCATGATTCACAAATACAACCAGCCTGCAGACAATGAAAGAATCCTGATACTTAAGAATGTGGCAATCATGTCTATTTATGTTCTATAAGAAAATATTTTTGAATTATCTCTTATTTGAAGATACCTGTAGCATTTGAGTGGGTAGAAGCTTTTTCTTTTCTGGATTCAGATGGTAGATACCTCAGGTCAAACTGAACCCTCCATGGAAAAGTAATTGGAGTTACACTGGAGTGAAGAGTTTGGCGCTATATGTTTATTACAGGCTACCCAGCTTCTATTTATGGCAGGACTATGGGTCAAGGGGCTGATAGAGCAATAATGTACTTAAATAAACTCTGTGATTGCAATTCAAATGCTCAGTAGCCAGTAATTGCACGTTCATGTTTTGCGTGATATGAAGTGAACATGCCCAACATCTCTGACATAAAACCAGCTTATTTTGCTCCTAACATCCATAACTGATGCAATTTAAACACTTCTCTGAGAGCATATTTAAGAAAATGGGAAGCAGTATACAAGTGTTACTCATGCAAGCCTGTTTCAAGAGATTCTTTGAACACAGTTATTGATAGGTTTTTCTTACATAACATATGCAAAATGTAATTGAAATTAAATTAAATGTCAGCATGACACCATTAAACAGCTAACATTTGCCATCTTCTAAGACAACTATTCTGAGCAGTAACTTTGTAATCAGGAATTTACTCACTCTTTTCCTTTATTTATTTTTTTGATATTTTAGACAAATAAAGGCGATGCCCTTGCAAACCGTGTCCAGAACACATTGGGAAATTATGATGAGATGAAGGACCTGTTAACCAACCATTCCAACCAGAGCCACCTTGTAGGAATCCCAAAGAATTCTGTCCCACAGACACCCATTGACAAAAATGAACAGAACTTTTTCCCAGAGCCAAGAAACAGGATGATCCCATCTCATCAGATCAGTGGCCACTCATCAACAACAATGCCTCCACCTTCTTCATTGTCATCTAATTCTACTTTGCTACATGGGCACCAGAGCAGCAGGAAGTCGAGGACAGACTGGTCACGTGGTGGTCACAACTCTAGTGGGGCCCAGCCAAGCCAATCCAGTAGTCAGCCGAGTCGGACAAAACATAGCTCTTCTCATGACCAGCCGCAGGGCAGGTATGAAGACCTCTATAATTGTCAGAGTGAGCAGCATAAAAGTGGAGGAACTGAGGAAGCAAATTCTATGGCAGCATCTTCACATTCGAGGAGGCATACTCATTCAAAGTCAGCAGCTGGAGAACATACTTACAAAGAAAACAGTCATTCGAAGTCACCCACAGAGCTTGAGTTTGTAGGTCATGGTCCTGGATCTCCAATTCCTTCCACATCTTTGCTATCTGCAAACAATGGTCTTTCAACCCAGAATTTCCCACCAGGGCTTCACTGTAAAAACAGCATGGTCCAGCAGAAGCCTACAGCGTATGTCAGGCCTATGGACGGTCAGGACCAGGTACCCAATGACTCACCTGAACTGAAACCTCCGATAGAAATTGAGAGTGGATATGGAAATCAGTCCTTTGGAACACTGCTGGAAGGAAAAGTGAACACACCTAGTTCAAAGAACAAAGTACCAAAGCTCAACATTCCTCCTGTTACTGAAGTAAGTAGTTTAAAATATCTTCTGTCTCGTACCACTTGAGTATTTCATGCACGGAATATTTTCCTCTGGAAATATGCAGTTCCATTTCCTGGAATTATGGTCTAAACCATTCCTTTTTTCTAGAATGTGCACGACTACTTTTGGCAAAGTTTTTTGTGGTAGTCCCAGTAGCAATATTTAATGAAGTTTTAAAGGCATAGTTTGGAATGCTAACATTGCTTATTTCTGATTAATATTAGAAGGCTAGATCTCTGTTGGGTGTAATAAATTTATACCACCTAGAATTCTGGGCAGAGAACTCTAATATCTCAGTTCATCTGCAATTTTCACTCTTGCATTTCAGTTAGGAGCTAGTTTGATAGGAAGATTGCTGTTTTATCTCTAAGGAAAAATGGCAGTGTTCAAATTTCAGTGGTACTAAATAGTTCTACCAGTAAGGAGTTTATTTGCAGAGTTTGCTAAATTCCTACTGCTTTTAATGGAATTAATGTGGCTTAAGTTCTGAGTAATGCTTATGAAAATGTGTCCCATTAAAGCTTTTATGCATTCTGAAGAGCTGTTAATATCGGGTTTCAGTCCCAGTCTCTGCTACCAACAGTTTAAGCCGTTGAATTTTGTATTGGTGGTCAGTACAGCAGTCATGTGAGGAACATCTTAGTTGGTCCATATTCATGTCCATTCTAAGCACAGATGTATAATAAGGATACCAATTAAACTATTCATACTCTGTATACTTTTTCTCTGAGTTTCTCTGAAGCAGTAACCTTTGCAAGGTAGGTTTATAGTGTGCGTATGAGCAGAATTGCAGTATGGGTTTTTCATAGCTTTCTGTTTCCCCCAAAATATTTTTATACTAGGAATGAGGAGCGATGCATTCTTAAACCACTTTATTGCAAAAGGTCAGCTTTTTCTATTGGAATAATTGTTTCAAGCCAATAATTTGTTTGACTATTTAAAAACTTGATGTTATTTATTAACATTCCAGGCAGCAACAAAGACTGATGTGTTTTGCAGTAGAGCTTGGAATAATTTTCTGGGAACTGCATCTGAAAACAGTAAAAGGCCTATTTATATCAAGTGGAAGCTGAGGGTTGCTTGCAGATGGTGTTTTATTAGAAAATGTATTTGTTAATAAACGTAGCTTTGTGCAAGATTACTTTACAGATGTTTCTGTTTATTTTTACCTTAGGTTAAAAATCTGCTGATGTAGATGGCTTCATAGTCTGTTGCGATTTGTCGCTAGCATTGTTTGGCAAGTAAATAATTGCATGCAAAGGAAATAATGATGTTGCAAAAGCAAATACATTTTTTCACTTTTGCCATCTATTAGCACTATGAGTCAATAGAGGTACTTTCAAGTGCAGCAGTAATATGAAGTATTTTTGGAAATAGAATGTACCTTTTGCAATTTGTATCAACTATTAAGAATGCATTTTTTCTTTCCTTTATTTTTGAGTGAAATCCTGGCACTGTTGAAATCAACTGGGTTGTTAGCAATGTTTTTTGGGCACAGTATTTCACCCACAGTCTTTTTGCGTAGCTCTAAGAACCTCTGATGTGAACTGTTGTTTTTGGAAAGTTTCCTAGTCACACAGATGAAAAATTACATCTTAATTTGTTGCTATAGCTACTTTACTTTTCACTACACAGGATATAAACTATAGGTGCATAATTAATTTCATTTATGATCAAATAAATGGTAAACTCTAGGCACTTTAGAAATGAATGCAGATAATAATCTTAAAACAGTCTGCGTTACAAGAGCGAACAATAATTTGAAGAGGGAAAGAAAACCCAAAACTGTGTTAAGGTGACAAATATCTTTCCTTTCCGATACAGAACATATGACAATAGCCAGACTGGTGGATCTTTTACAGGCAAATCTCCTCCTGAGTTTGGAGGTTTGGATTTTTTTTTCGCCTGTGTCAGGACTGTGAACTTTGGCCCTGTGTGTTTTTCCACAGATGTGTATCCTGAATTTGATTTACCCTGCGTTCAGCAATAAAACTCCTTCCAATCCAACATTATAGATAACTGGTTTAGTTTAAGCTTAATCAGAACTGACAGTGCACACCTGTGAAACCCATAACCTTTTCAGAATGACTGCAGCGAGTGGCTCTGTTGTAATCTTTATACAATTGATGTGGAGGCTTATGATCCTTCGGTGGTGCTTATCAATTTATGAACCTTCCCTAGCCACCTCGAGCTGTAGTGATCTGCTTGAAACAATTTTGCTCCTGCTCCATGGGTTTCCATCCTAACACAGTTCCAGGTGGTGGTGGTGATCTTCTTCAAATTAGCAGTAGGAGAATTACTTTTTTGGGGGTATTTTTCTGTAATTTGTTCTACGGCTCTCTTCTGTCTTTGAGTCCATTTTTTCAGATTGCTGGGTGTACGCATAGCGATTGCACACCAAACATTTTTCAGTGATTTCTCTCAAAACTTTGCATGCTCTTAAGATGAGGAATTCTGTGCAGAAATAAAATTCCTAGAGGATGATGGTTCTGCAATAATGGCATCTCTTAAGAAGTGCAAAGTTGTAAAAGAAAAAGACAGTTTTTACTATCTTAAGGAGGGCGAGGGGAATAAGTAACCAAATATTTGAACAAGAAGATTTAAAAGATGAGTTGAGACTGATGTGGAAATACAGTCTCATTTATCATGGCTTAATGGAATAGGATGTTGAGTGCCCTGGAAGCATTCTGCCATGTGTAAGGAAGTGATCAATTTTATAACATAATTTGTGTCACTTGAGGTGTTGCTCTAAGAATCCTTGCTCGTTTGCTGGGCCCAATTCTGCCCTCAGAGATGCCCATCCATCTTTCAGCTCCTCCGGAGTGGACAACATTGTTAATGCCTTGCTGCTGGCATGTCTCCACTGTGCAATGGATTGTGGTTTAGTGATTTCTGAGCTTGTAGAGATTCATGATAAGTTTATACAGACTTATCAGACTGGGTCAGGGTGTAGCATTAGCAGCACTTGTGCACCCATGGACTAATCCTTGCCTGTGAGTGAATGGTGGTGTGTGACTTCCAGACCTTGACTCACCCACACAGAGCTAGTTCAGACCTGTCTGCACTGTGAGTGGCCATATCTGGTAGAGAAAGAGGAACACAAGAGCCCCTGTAGCCTTTTAGTTATGTCCTGTAAGGATTTCTTTATGGTTTTGTGATCCGTTTGATTTCTTTTACCTTTCTCCTTCATTTTACTTATGAGTATTGTTGTCTAATGGTGAAGGTAAAAAATTTTAGTGTTTGGCACCTTGAGCGAAACCCAGTGCACCTTGGCTTGGCAGCCTCCGAGATTCAGAAATTGTGAAGCAGACCTTTCAGATCTGGGAGGCCATAAGGGCATTGTGTGACTTAAGGGGGACATGCAGAAATGCACCAGATATCATGACACAGAATTGCTAACAATGACCCTGGAACTAAAACTTAGAGAAAAATTTATAGAAAGCTTCAAACTAAACGCTAGTTCTTGGTCCTTTCTAATTCACTCATTTCTTTAGTCTGTATTTATATACATACTTACTTACATTTCCATATTAATTTTGAGCTTGCATTTAACATTTAGTAAATTGTGGCAAGCCTGGGACATTGCAAAGAGCTTTTGCATTATGTAGAATTCCACCTACTTAAATTTATGATGGGAGATGATTGTTACCACTGAAAGAGACCTGCGTCGTTAAATCCTGAACATCTCTTCAAAAAAGTAGAGGTTAGAGACCACAATAACAGCTGATCCTCTCTCTCCTGCATTAAAATCCAGAATCTTGATACATGTATGTATATTTAAACCTCTAGGAATCGGATGCTTAGAAATTATTTCAAATTGACTAACTCAGCAGGAGATGGCTGAAAGAAAGCCTGTACTTTTCAGATTGGGCTTGAACACAAATTACTGAGAGTACTGAGTAAAGCAAAGGTTGTTAAGGTCTCTGGGAACATCAGAAGTTGCATTCCTAGAAAATCTTATGTGCAGTTTTCCAGAACAATTCATGGATTTCCAATAAATGTTTAGGGACGGGAAATCAAGGGCAATTGAGATAACATTTGATTCACAAGGCAGAGTTTTTAAATCTCACTGCAAAATTGGCCTCACGTTCCTACAAAGTAGCAAATGCTCATATACCAAATTTTCCCAAAAATACAAAGCTAGGAACAAATCCAAAAGGCCTACAACATCTATGTCACCACCCACTTAAGTAATAAAAAAATAGAGAACTTCTATTTTCTCTTTACTTCTAGGAAAATATTTTGACGGGTTCAGTATACTGCAAAATGATAAGCTTCTGTTACGTGTTTCAAATCATTCTGTTATCGCTGCATGTATTGATTAGCTTAGTACTTTCTGAGCTAGCTATAAAAAAGGCTGCTTTCTGCATTAAAGAGCAAGAAAAATTGACAGGTAGATAACCATATTGATTGAACCTAAATAGTCAATGCAGGAGGCTTATATATGACTTATAAAACTCTCTATAGGAACCAAAGCCAGTTTAATATCATCTTTTTTTTTTTAATTAAATGGAAAGTAGGTGTCTTTAATTAACCACCCCCACACCCTTTTGGTATACATGCTACTCTAGTTGCCAACTATACTACATTACCATAGTTGTGGGCAAATCACTTTTTTCAGATGGAGCTTTAGCTGTCCCCCAGACTTTGAGCTCTGAAGAAGAATGGACTGAATCACGCATTAAGCTGAAATCCCTTTGCTTGGTTCATATTTCAAAAGTCTGAGGCCAAAAACAAACCCAAAGAGCAGTATTTCTTGCAGTATTACAGGTTACAGCCATATGTTTTTCATTTGTAAATACTGTGAGAAGTAATGTTCTTGTGATACTTCTAAATGAAGACCATATGACACCACTCGACTGAAGACTTCTTATTGTGGCCTTTCTGAGGCTACTGTCCGATTGCTCGGACAGTTGCTAGCAAAGCTATTTTGCAGGGCTAGCAAGAGGACAACTTGCTTATTTTAAATTAAACATAAATAAGCCTGTTTAGGGCTTGATTTTGAACCGCTGTGACCAATGGGAACATTGCATTCCACATCAGACTGTGGAACAGGGCACTTTAACTCAGTTGAATAGGTGTGGTTAAAAGAGTTGACCGTGTATATTTGGATTGGGGAAGGAAGGGTTAGATAGCTTCTTTCCCATTGTGCATTTGTTAGTGGTTTTTTCCGTTTTGTTTTATAAGTTACTCCTGATCGTTTTTTGCTGGGCGGAAGAAAAAAAATCTCAGTGCAAATTAGAGTACCTCTATTTGTGAAGAGTCAGTCTCATGGTGTCTTGAAAAGTGATTTTTTTAATAATTTTTTTGAAAATCCCAGTGCTGAGGTAACTGCTTGTAAGTGGCTTGTTATTGGTCCAAGTTAAGTGTAAGAAATACTGTTACTCAAATGGTGTCATATGAAATGTCACAAAGTGAAATGACCTCAAAGGCTTTGGGGAGAGCAGTAGAATTTGTTTTGCTTGAGCAAAGATGTGGAGGCATCATTTAACAGCTGCAGTGGGACTGTAGGATGTATTCGTAGCTCTGCCAATAGATTTGGTGTGCAACTATGGGACAGTCACTTTGGTATTTTTCAAACTCATTATACCCAATTTAATTTGTAGAGGTTTTTTAATCAAACAGAAATCTTTGTCAATCCTGTTCCTTGTTTTGATGAGTGGTCCTCAGTTCTTTGGTGCATCTGACTGGGAAAGGAAGTTATAATATTTAGTCTTCATCCACGGAGGAATATTGTGCAGGTATCTCACGGAAAACCATTATCATGGCAGCTAAATATAATAACTAAATAATAACTAAATAATAATAACTAAAGCTGCATCTTTTCTGCTTCCTTCCATTAATTTAAGGAAAACATCACAAGCCATATAAAGACAGTGTTAAGTATTGTGATATCTTCACATTGACTAGTAATATACTTTTTGAATAATGACCAGGAGTTGATAGAGCTAATTTTTCAGCATCTTGTTTACATCTATGTAGGATGCAAATGCATAAAGAAGGATGCTCTTGGATTTTGATAGTCTGCTTATCTGTCAGCTCGCAAGGGCATTCTTCTAGGACCCATCCAGCAGGTGTAACCAAGTTGCAGCCTTTGCACTATTTGTTAATACTTTTGTGGAACGTGACCTGCTTTAATAAATGTATTCTTTGTGAACTGTAAAACAAAGAATGCTCATATAAGAAAAGATGAGAAAATGCTATTTTCAGTTATTTAATTTTTTATTATGTGTGTTTTCACTCTGAGCTGTGGTCTGCCCTCGAGTGAACAGCGTGCATGCTTCTTACTGAGAACGGGATTGGAAGGTATTTGAATATCAGCGTTTGGCCTTCCGTGTTTGAATGAATGGTCATTTGTAAACTTGTCAGCTATGTTAAATATTGTTTTATCTGATGAAAACCTTTAAAGTAAAACACAGCTAGTTTGAAAGAACCTACCTATACATTCTCTACTCTTTCCTGTCATAACTTTTGGATATTTTTTCCACAAATTCTTCTGTTCTTTGTAGAGAGCACAGGAATTAAGGTTTTAAATCGTCTGAGAACACAGAAGTAGCATGTTTTTTAAAGTACAAGCAAGAGAGCATGCACACATTTTTGCAGGGACAATGACAGCTGTTGTGAATCATCGCTGGGACTGAATCTGGGGCTTCTCAGGACAGCCTCCGCTTCTTGAACAAGAGTGCGGACTTTCAGTAGTAGCTATAATTGACTTTCTCCCAGGGCCGCTCATTTAGTGAATATGATGAAAACATTTCATGTAATACACACCTGTTAAATGTATAAAAAGAGGCATAAAGAAAATACAAGAAAATCAGTGGGTGTAAATGTAGACTTGGAGAAGAAAGTTCTAATCCTGATGAAAATGGTGGTCAAGTAGAAAATTGGACTTTGCTTTATCTGGAAGGCGTAGATCAGTAAGAAACAACTGGAATGTGGTTTTGCAAATGCCAGGAATCTGGGCAGTTGAATGGTGCAGAAAGTGTGATTAGATATTATAGAAGTAATAGGAAACCAAACACAAACCACTGTTCAGATGCTATGGTAGAAGTTGAGACTGAAATATAGCTAATTAAAGGCAAAGGAGGAGGGATAGTACCATATATTGTCAAGCTGAATGAAGATTTACAAAGAATATTGCAATAAGTAAAATAAGACTTAGGGAGAAATCAAGAAGGAAAAGTTACTTATGCAACAGAGGTATGGTAGACATGAAGGAGATGTAGGTGTGATCTGAACATACAGTAAACCTTTGCGACAACTTTGAGTAGGAATACGCTGACCATGAAGCAGAGGATGGACGGTAGAAGTCAGGACAGGGAAATGACTCCCCATAGGGGAAAGAGGAACTACAGTACTTAGGTGCAGTTGGCTTTCTAGTGGGAATCGCAGGAGCAGAAGTGCTTAGCTGTTCTTAAACTCATCAAACTCCATCTTGTGAAAAGCTGTATGTGATATGCAAGCAATTAACCCATGATTGAGAAGGCAGCCTCCTCCTGTGCTCTGTTCTTGCAATTTTACATGCATAAGATGCTTACTCGCATGCACACCCCTGGGTATATTGTACGCTTAGTTCATTGACATGCAGAATTATACTCAAATTTTAAACCATTAGAGCAATACCATATGAATCATATTTATAACATACCTTCAAAGTGTGAAAATCAGAGGAGGGTCTTATATATGAGCATTTCCGGCTTTATGGCCAAAGCCACCCCACTATAAGCTAGTTGTCTCTGACTGAAGTATGGAAAAGCATTTAGGAGCTGCAGGTGAAAACATCATATGGGAATACTTTAATAAAAAAAGCAGAGTGAAAGAAAGTTGAACATATAACTTGGCAACTCTCCATGAACTGCAGATATAGGTTAAAGTTATTTAGTTGGCAGGCGATTGCAAGTGTATTAGCAATGTTGGGGAAAAAAAAAAAGTAATTTCTGTATTTTGGCTTGTGCAGTAAAGAAATTCCTCCCACATAAATATGTTCATTTCACCTTCTGGGAAGTAAAGAAAGGAAACTGTAGCTGCAGTCTGTTATTTAATCTTCCTGAAATTAGCATTTGGTGCTCAGGAAGATTGAAAGATTTAATGCCAATGCCTTCCTCAAAAGAAAGAAATGACACACCACATATGTTTTAGCACTGGTTAGACTGTTAAATGGAATTAATCAAAATCCATGTTAAAATATTTCCATGTGTTAATTAGCAACGGTTTGGAACATTAAAATACATATTGGCTTGGGAATAAATTAGGGAAGAAATATCAGATTGAGTTTGTGGGCTTTTAATTGCAACATAATATACTGTGTGTTTTAGAAAGGTAAATGTAAATACACTCCTATGAAATGCTATGGCAATGTGCATTTAAAAATTGTGTAATAAAACAATCTAAAACAGGCTTTCATTATGGCAGAGCGAGCGATACCATTTCCCGTTTTAAAAGAAACATTAAATTGTTCCCTCATATAATAAAGCAAGAGAAAAACAGTTTAAAAATGCCATGAGTTTCATCTCAGGCCAAAGGAAGTTTTAAAATTTCTCCTTTGAAAATCATGATGATGTAGCAAGTACCAACACCAGGTCTCCTGTTGTGAGTAGAAGAATTCACATTTGCCTTTCAATTCCTGCTGGGTCACTGCAAAGCTTGTTTCCCATTCCCTCATGCTGAGTCTTGAAAGCAGCAGAATAACATAAATTTAGTTAAGTATGTAAATGAGACTGGACAAACGGGTCTGTTCATACTCTTAAATTAATACACACAAGGGAGGTAGAGATATCTAAGGTAGCATTGTAGATAAACTTAACTCCTGACTGAGGGTAGAGACCATGGTTGGCCCACAGAGTAGTGAGGACCCATTTATCTTCCTAGGGAGGGAGTGACCATTCTTTTCCATGACAAAGACTACGTAGGAACCACCTCCAAGAGGTTTTCTGAAGTTGCATCCCAGGATTTATCTCCCACAATCACGTAAGTGGAGATGATTTTGTGTACATCCAGCCCGGTGAGCTTGAGATGGAGGTAGATGTTGATTTTAATTTTTTCTATGGTTGCTGTTCAAGTAGCCATTTGTAAAATAACATTGAGCATAAAGAAAAGGTTTGGGGAGCAGAGAGAGGGAGATGCAAGATAAGTATAGCTTCACTCACTTTCTAGGCTAACGAGCCTATTTTTGCTTGTATTTGCAAAGATCTCTGAGAGGAGTCAGTGATCATAGGTGTAAGCCTCAATCCCGATTAATACTGCCAATTAATACTGCCAGTCTAAACATATTTCAGTTTATACATGCTGCTTTCCCTTGCATGCTTCCTCAGAATAATTTCCCATTGTTATATCCCCCAGATGTGTAAACTCGTTGGGTTATATTTCACTGAGCTGCAAGCTGTGACACTTAAATCCACAAGACAAGCTGGCAATTACTTCTGCTGTTTGTAAATATCCAGGCACCCATTTACATTTGCCAGTATTTTAAATATAAACATTGAGATAATTCTTTCTTAAATATGTTAAAACACTGACACGTAGCCATTGTAAACTTAGAAAGTGTAAAAATCCTCAGGCCAGTTGGAGTCAGGATTTGGATTTTATTACTTGGTGTTCACCCTCAATGAAGTCCTGGGCAGTAACCTACATCTGTGGGGTTTAATCCTTTTTGATTCCACGAAGCCCTACCTTCCATGTCATCAGAAACTAAAAACATCTCAAAACCAATATAATTTCTACTAGCATGTGCTAGTGACACTTAATTATGCTTAGTTGTGAACCTCTCTTTACATCCAGGGGTAGCTTTCTTAAGCAGCTTCCTTGTGAAGTAAAACTTCACAGTATATTTTGCATTGGGAAGAAAGAGAGATTGTAACATCTTCCCTTCCTGCCAACACATGCAGTTACACATTGATATGAAATATGGCACAAATTTATCTAGGGAAATATTAAAAAGAGTAATTTTTATTCAAAGCAATTATCCTAGCAACCACATCATTTGCTGCACAATACCATGATCACAAAAGTCACCATTTAACATGGTTTCATGGCAGGGACCACAGAGTGTGGTGTCATGGACCACAAATGATTTACAGATCCAAGTTTGGAAAGAAAGGATTTAGGGCTTTGTCAATATTTCTGAGAGAAAAACGTTACCATTGAAGTTTCCTAAGGTCCGTGGAGGCGCAAAAAGCCGATGAGGGGATATGCACTGTCTGTGCCAATGATTGACATTTCATTCTCATAAATTATTTCTTCCACCACCAGATAGAAAATGACTGTGCCAAGTGGAATGGAGGCGGGGCTGCATTCAAAAAGTTTCTGCATGTGAATATAAAGAAATGCATTTAAATCCCACTCAAATTTGTTCTTACAACTCCTATTGCTTTTTACCCTCTATGAAGTGATAGAGTAGTTCTTCCTTAAAACATAAAATACCCGATTCGCTGTACTCCAGATAAACAAAATAAAGCAGACCCCTCTCTAAAGGGTGTAGAGGTGATTGTAAAACACAGCCAGGTTAGACCTATCCTACCCTTTGACGCTGGCATTGCTGTGCAAGTAATCCCCCTTGTTCTCCCCTGGAATCCCCCTAATTCCATGTGAGGACTAAGGCTTTCTGATTCTGAATAGAAGAAGCAAAATTGGGCCATAAATGATCAGTCTGAATAAGACTTATTTTGCCTAGCAGCAAGAGTAGAATGTAGCAGGGCTATAGAGAGTTATTGCTCTTCAGAGGAGAAGAAAAATTAAAATTTGCAAATGCTGTTTTCGTAAACACATTTTATTAAGATGTAACTGCACCTGCATTTCATCAAGAAAATTGTTTGCTACAGTTTTTAATATACTTTGATATATTGAATATATTTGATTTATTTTGATAATAATATTTTTTCTGCTTTTATTAGTAATTTACATACTTGGGACTAGGGACTTAAATGATCAGATCTTGTGAGAGGTGGCCTGTTTACTTAGAAGTCTTGTCCCACTTTTTCAGAACTAGTGTTTTAACTATAATGAAGACTTCAGATAAGCAACCAGATTTCAGATGTTTAGCTAAATCAGGAATATCATATTACTATTGACTTTGCTTGGTCATGAGAGCCACGTGCTAGAAAGAAAAAGGTTGTTTCTGTTAGCATATTAGTTTATCTTAGGAGCACACTTTGGAAACAAATCTGATCTTCTCCAGTTGCTGCTCTTTGGTTCACTGGGGAGTGGTCTCAGGATATGTGAACTAAATTTCTTTAGGTTGAAAGGAAAAGAAGAGAAGGATGCCCATAACGTGCTCCAGATGCTCTCTGGTGCTCAGGAGAAGTCAGACTAGTGCCACGCAGCCCCTTCTCTTGCCTCCTCTCCCCCAAGACGCACACTGCGTTCACTGGCTTCTTGGCACCAACTCTGTCTCTCCATGGATTGACTCCTGTTGTGCTGTGCTTCTTACTAATGTAGGTACAGCTTAATTCTCTGGCACTAGGACCAGTAATGACCTGGGATAAAATTAACTGTCATAGTGTTACAGAAAGGGTGACTGACTTCTATAGCTTGCCTATAAGAACTGTAAATACCTATATGAACAGGTGGCAAGAATGGAGAAGACTGCCTTCTCCTCACCATGGGCTGCAGCTCTACAGGGACTAGCCTAAATCTAGCTCTTTGAGAAGGGAAAGCCTCCAAGTTATGGAGACAACTTCCATAACTAAGCACGTTAAAAGGGAGATGATTTTTACAGCCTAGCGTGGGAGATTTTCCATAACAAATCTTGCATGTGGTTTCAGAAGTGGAAGCCCAGAACAATTCTCCATGTTCTTGGCTGCTCCAGTCATTTTGGTTTCTAGGGTGAGGCACATGTCAGGTCACTGAAGGACAGAAGGGAACAGAGGCATGAACAGAGAGAGGGATTTCCCCTTTCATTAGCCACAATAAATATGTTTGTTCAAGAACAAATAGCTGGAATAAAAAGGCATGCAGCTCTTATGCTGAAAAAAAGGCTATTTGTGTCAAATACATAGGAAATACTGTTCACAGATAAACCATTGTAAGGATTGTCCTTTAACAAAGCCAAGTTTACTTGAGATCCTGACTATGTAAAGGGCCCTGTATTTCATTCTTTTTCCCAATAGCTAACATGGGACACTGCACGGTGAGTAAAGATGATGATTGCAGTGAGCTGGGCTTTAAACTATTTCAATAGAATATAGTGCTTTACTGCAAGCTGCCTTGGACTTTGGTGCTGTCAGAAATCCTTATTGAGTGGGATTTCCAGGTTTAAAGTCAACAGCCAGAGGCAGAAAGAAGAGATGCTATCTCTGTGGCATGCCCTTAATAAAAAGTTTGCTTGAACATAACTCCCTTATGATAGCAAACCTGTGTATAATGGTGAGAGTATTTACTTGGCGCTCTTCAGGATTACCTGTGGTATTTTGTTGTGATGGTGGAGAGAGAGAGAAGTCTGCAGAGAGACCAAGCCTGTGGCAGGGGAGCATAGCGGGGGTACTTCCATGGCTGTCCCATGCAGAGAGGTGGCATGAAGGCAGCTGGGCCTGGAAAGACAAACAGGTTTGCTTTCACCAGTGGACTTGGAGCCCAGGCTGAAGGCAACTCTTAAAGGAAAAATGTGGCAATTTGTGTTGGCGAAACAGGAGACTTAATCAAGAGCAGCTAGAACTGACATGAGCTTCAGTAGGAGGCTGTGGCAGAGGACATGAGGGAACGCCTAAAAGGTGCTGAGGTTGCGTTACCTGACTTTCCCAACTGCTGCAGCCTCTGTCTGGGCTTCTCCAAAACCAGGCCATTTCTTCTTTGTGGAGTTCTTGCAAATCCCATCTTACTTCCCTTTCAGTGGGTACCTGGTTCTTCAAAGTACTGGAAGTAAAGTTGACTTCTGCACTGTGTTTGTGAACTTGAGCTTTTGTGGACTTCACAGATGATTATTTTTCTGTCAGCAACAGCATTGGTTTGTTTTCTCTGTGTGTGTGCGTATGTATAAAATCCAGATGTAAAATTATAGATAAGCAGTACATAGACAGTCATATGACCACTCGGATCTGCATCCACATTTGCAATACAGAGGCTGAAAAGGCTTTCCCTGGCACAGTGCAGTGGTTTCACAATAGATCACACATGACGAAAGTGGAAAGGAATTACATATTTTGTTGCCTCCTCTCCTGTGACATAAAGCCACGTGGAGATCTTCACCGCATCTGGTTTCTGATTTTGGCCCTGAATACAGACAAATATCACAGGCCCTAACAATTGTCGTTTCTAGTCCTCTCTCCAAAAGTGAGACCCAAGGGAATTAGTTTTCAGCTGAATGCTCTGTTCTGTTCAATGCTTAAATTTACTGGCATTGCTTGTTTGTCTCTTGCTGAGTGGGATCATACAATTACTTCTTAAATTCCTCTTTGTTCCCACAGCTACTTTCACGCTTAATCCCTCTCAAAATGAAGCAAGAACAGCTTTGCCCACAGCGCTGGTGTCCCATGGCTCCCAGCACTTACTGTTTCCCCTGCTGTGGGGAAGGGTGTGGGTCTGCGGTGTGGGAGCCGGAGGAGGGAAAGAGAAAAGTCTAACTTGTTGCCTGTGGCGTAGGGAGCAGAGCTGTGAGCCTCAGGAACTGGAGGAGACATTGTAATGCCTACGTAGAAGAGCAGAAAAGTAAAGGCATCAGTACATGCTTTAGTGGACGTGACAGAAAGATAAGGGCCTGAGAAAGGGAAAAGTGCAAGGGAAGAGCAAGGCAGGTATTCATCGGGTGCTGGGTGCTGGATTCTGGCTGCCCAGAGGAGGCAGCAGCAGCAGTGCCCACCTGGACAAATGGAAAACCTGGAGGATATTCTCTTGGATGACTTCTCAACTGTCTTAGCCTCTTCCTGTGGCCCGTCTGCACCATTTACAGGGAGTAGCAGTGACCGCAATAGTGTGTTTTTAGATCAAATCACTAATACATCCACTTGAAAGAGAGGTAAGCTGTGCATGAGACTTCTGCCCAACTCCAGTTTCCTCTTATATACCATCAGATGCACGTTGCAAATAGCTGTGGCTGTGATAGCAGCACAGCCTGTACTCTGTTGTCATAGAAAATCTTGAACATTGTGAGTGAGTGTTTGGTACCTGAGAAACAATCCAGTATCTTCTGTTAGGAAGCTTTTGAGTTAGCAAGCTGCTCTTAAACCTTCAGGTGATTATAGTATACATGTATAAGGTATAGAACCAAAGCTTCTGTATTTGTGTATGTGTATAAGAGAAGGTATTTGAATATGTTCTCCCACCATTTTTCATGTATTTTTACAGTGGTGATGGCTGGACTTTGCATATGGATTATTGTAATCCTACATCCCTGTAGCAAAGTCTCACCTTGGATTGAGTGTCATGTTGGGCAAAGAAGAGAGCAGATATTTTGGAACAGAGTTTTCCTTTGTGAATGATTGCTTTCTCTCTGCTCTGTGGAAGGAAAAAAAGAAGCTACAGGACCGCATTTACTGCAGCTCTGTGTCTGAGCTAATAAACTGTGCTGAGAGCTTCAGCTCAGGTTTGAGCATTTTTTTTTTCCCAGCCTGAAACACAAGCTGAGATAACTCAGGTCTGCCTACAATAGACAACACAAATATTCCTTGAAAGGATTCCAAAAGTTTCAAGGCCTGTACAGCTACAGCAAGCGTTTCTATGTGTGTATAAAAATATATACCATATAGGATGTGTGTAAAGCCATTTGAAAATCAAGCAAAATGTGCACAAAGCTCTATTGAGATTGCTTTTGGGAAAAAAATGTTTGGGAAAATTACAGAGTTCCTTTTTTAAACAAGAAACAAACAAAACCCCAAAAAAACCCAGAGCAACAACAACAAAAACCCACGGAAAGCCAACACTGGCATTTTTGCATGTGGATGTTACACAAGTCTCCTTAGGGATTACCTTTGACACTGGGCTCTTAAAGCAGCAGCATCTTGTGTAACATGTTTGCAGAACAGGCGCCGTGCTTCCCAGGCAGCAGGTTTAGACCCACTTCAGTCAGCAGCAATCACTGCCACTGTCTGCAGTGTTTTGTGAGAATGTTCTGAACCATTCCAAAACCAAGGATAGAAAATGGAGTAAAGGAGACTGTTGAGGAAAAAAAATTAATAAAATAAATCCTCACAGCCACATCAGTCTTGCACATTTGGCTTTAAGTAGAAGAGATACAAGGAATTATTTCAAAATCTGATGTCTAAGATTTTGAGTTTATTTAGTAAAAAGGAAAAATAAATGCATTTTTTCCAGGAGGATCAAGTCAGTTTAATTTCTATTTTTGGCTTCAATGGAAACAATTTTTGACCCTTTATAATTAAAGTTATTAGATGAAAAATGTTCTCCATTTTTCCCCACTCATACATCTATACCTATTCTGTAATATGCCAAACAGTGAGACCCAGATATGAACCTAGTTTTCTGCAGAGATTTTATTTTTAAGGACCAAATTCCAAACTTACTGTTGCTTATAGAAAACTTGTCATTGACTTCAGTAGTGTTTGGATCAAGACCTGTAAAAATAAATTCAGAAAGAACCACTCTGAAATTAGCACGTACAGATGACGACTGCATTATAGATTGGACTGGACGCAGTATTTGTGCTATCCTTTTATGTAGCACTTCAAAACACCACAACTTTCCCTGAAACAAGCTCTTGGGAAAATAAATGGGAGAAGTTTCCAAATACTATAGCTGCTTCAGTATTCATACATAATAAACCCAGCTTCTGTAAATAACTCATTTTATCTGTCAAACATTGTAGGCACATATGCCACATTAACTGTCACTGGGGTCGTAAATAAACAATGTATCTGTCTACACATTACTTATGTCTGGGGGGAAATGAACAAGTACACAAGAAAAACAGTAAGGAACATAATTTAATTGTAAAATAAAATGTTGGTGTTGCTATTGCTAATTATTTTAAATACATCTGAACTTAAAAATTTAGTTCATAATTCAATGCAAGATGCAAAAGAGTAATATTCAAACAAAATTGAGTTAATAATGCATCTATTACGTATTTTTTAAATGCATTTCTACTCCCAGTCATTCAAGTACAGCTTGGGGCACATTTTGATTCTTTATTCTTAACACAACAACAGAAAACAGCCCTCCACACCAGCCCCCTCTCCGAATCTGCACGAGCGGAGTTTGGAGCCACAGCAGTGTCTGTAACTGATGCCGTAACGATGCTTGACTTTGTAGCCGGAATCTTCTCGAAATGACATTTGCAGATTTGACTCAGTTCTATCAGAATCAATGGTGTTTTCTGTATATAATCATACAGAATTTACATTTGGGTTTAGAGTGTAGGTACCATTTCTGGGTTACTGTATATCAATGAGCTGAACTTCCTTACATCTCTTTAGCATTGTCACAATGGACTCTCCTTTCTAATAGTCTGTGTGATTTCTGCTTAGCAGTCTGTGCTGTACCGCTTGTTTGTAATCGTGTTTAGGCACCAGAGATAGTAGGAGACTTCTAATGAGATGCCAAAATACCAGGAGTCTGCCTTTGACTGCTGGAGTATTTTGGTTGTTGAGATACGTTCTGTACGCTTTCAGTTTTGTTTTCTGTAGGCAGCGTTGTTACTTAAAAGACCAATTTCTAAGCCTTTCTTAGAACAATTTGTTTCTTGTTGTATGTTTGAAAACAATCAAATCCCAAACCAGCAAACCCACAGATTCCCTTTGGCCCGTTCTAAATTTGTTGTACTTTGGTGGGGGGGGAGAGGGGGGGAACAATTCATCAACCAACTATATAGGGATAACAGGCTTGATTTATGATAAAGTAAAATTAAGTTAAGCTCTGTCTGAGCCAAAGTGATAGCAGATCTTAAACTGTTAGATGATATTATCTTTATTAATTAAAGAATTATTGTGATTTAGTGTCTGTGCTAACCACTAATGCTGCAAGAGAGAGGATGTTTTAAAACAAAACACAAGTCTTTATAAATTCTGTTGATTGGCTAAAGTACACCTTTTATATTAATAGTCTTTTAGCAAAGCTAATGAGCCAGAATATTAAGATTTAAGACATTAGTGCTATTAATGTAATAGCTAATGATGATGAAATTCAGCCTTTAGAAATTTCCATGGATCTCTTGGTAACTTATGAGTGGGCAGAATTTGACCCTACATGCTTTTCTAAAACATGAAAATACCACAATAAAGGACTAGGGTACATTTAATCTTGGGATGATTAAGTCATGAGGTAGCTACATTTTTGAAAAGAAATGTATTCACTTCTGTTTGGCATGCATAGAGCAGGAATCCATTGTGTGCATCCATGTTATTTTTCTTTGACACTGTTAAATATCTGCTAAGTTGTTTTCTGCCATGCACAACATTGCAAGTGGCATGCTAGAAAGCATATACGATCTATAAGGAGCTCTTGTTGCTGGATTTAAACAGCACAGCTATGAGAAGAATTTCAGTGCAGACACCTCTTGTTAACAGCCCTTCCGTAGGTGCTTAAGTTCAAATTAACTGTTCTAAAACCCAAATTAGAGTCAAATCTGATGTGAGCCAATTTACTCTGCACAACAATCATGGGCAATGAAAAGTGTTCTGCTAGATTGCTGTTTAAATCGGATCACTACAGCTCCCTCAGTGGGAAAGTAGTACGGAATAACAATGGCCAGCGGCTAAATGTAATTTAATTATTGGGTTTACATATTGGTTAGTTCTTGCATTGTTTAAAAAGACACATTTTCCATCCAGGTGTGCAATGTCTGGCCAGTGTTAGAAATCATTATAAAAAGCTGGAGGAATAATAGACTGATGATCTAACACATTTAAATTAAGCAAGGTCTGATTGTTGAATGTTGAAGGGTGGTGAGTTCATTTCCATCGAGGACTGACATTTTGTCCTTTTTGTATATTGCATTGTTAGTGGTATAATGCACACAGAAATATGATGATGAAAAGCCTGAAGACTCAGAGTTTGAAAATAAAGCTTCCTTAGGGTTGAAATATCTGTTGTTTCACACAGCAGTTTTTCTGGTTCAAATCACATGGTAAATTTGAGACCCTCCATTTAATATTTACAAGCCAAAGGGAAAGAGAAAAAAAAAAGATGTCAGTCTGTCTTTACCTTTCATCTGTCTGTTAGGCTTTCTCATAACTGAAAGATACTCCAGGTTGATGAATGTAAGGTGGTGTAGGGCATCATCATTCTAGTACTGCACTTTTTTCTCCAACTCTTTCTTTTGTATCGTAACAGCAAAATTCCATATCACATCATTGTTTGATATGAAATTGCTTGATAGGGTGTGATGACACATTCATATTATGTTAGCAGCATAATTTAACTGCTCCGTTTTTTTAAACCATTTGCAAAAGTGCCTGAAATGTGTGCATTATAAAATAGGGTCATTATAGCTATGGTTGAATTGGCATTTCGGTAATAAACCCTTTGTAGAGGGCTAGATGTTAATGCAAATCTTTTATCATTATAAATATGAATCAGTCAGCAACAATATGGAGTGACTTCAATAAATGGACACTGGAAAAACTGATTTGCTGAATGCTGATACTGCGGCTCTCAAAACCCTGATGTCATGCCACCAAAATGTTTGCCAGGGGTGCTATGAGTCCGGAATGTAGTTTGTTAGTTGTTGGAAGGAGGAATGCTATTCGTGGATCAGCTGCCACCATAGGTGAGGAGTGGCTGGCATCTGCTGTGTTTGAAGGGAAGGAGGTTGAAATGGATTGTCATCTTCTAATTGTAGCCTCAGTCTGTGCCTGTATTTCATACAGGCACCAAGGCCCATCTCATTATGTGCCTCTCTGGCATCACGGATCAGCCCTCTGTCTTTACTCCAGTGAAGCCTACTGCAATAAATATGAGTGTCTCCCAGTAAAACGGATACAGCCCTTTCTGCTCTGTTTCAGAAGTATGTTTTTCATACTGTGTTGGGAATAGAAGCGTCTCTGTATTGCATATAGAGAAGTGAACAAAAAGATGTGTGTGCCAGAGCTGCTTGTCTCATTCTTTTCCTGCCCTTTCTTTCCAAGGAAGTTACTTCAGCTGTGCTTCTATGAGGGATAAAAGACATCCCCATGGGAAAGTGAGAGCATCTTCTGCTGCAAAGAAGAGGCTAAATACTGATCTCGGATTTGGATTTGAAGTAGGTTAGTGGACACCTGAAGAATCCTTCCAGGTGTAGCTCTGTGAGGGCAGAACCTCACGTACAGTCCCATATACATTTTCCTCCTCTTCCTGAAGCAAGGGACAGAAGAAGCAGTTGCCTCAGCTTCAGCACCAAAGCTTAAGTTCCTTACTTAAGGAATTTAATTGGCTGCATTGACTTAGCTTTTGTCAGGATTTAGACTTTCGGAGGTCCATCTTTGGAGTATCTGTTACAAGCTCAGGAGGGATGCCAGCATGGCTGGAAATCTGAAGACAAGCTCACAAAAGTTGTGACTGTGCGGGTGGAGTGGAGAAAGGGGGTGGCTGTGGATCCTGCCTACAAAGGTTCATGAATAACAAAGATCAGTAGACATTGGCATGAGTTCTCCCTCTTTTAAGAAGTAGTATCACATATATGCCAATCAGTAGTTACACAGTTTACGTTGTCACTTAGGCTATGGGGCTCCCTTTCTGTTGAGTTTCACTAATTCTCTTTTATACTCTGTCCATGACAGCAGCTAGTAAACTCACAAAAGCATGTTTTTACTGCTGAACAACTTCTGTGTAATTCTTTGTCATTTAGTGTCATTACTCTTTGTCATTTGTGTTTTGTAAAGTGTGCCATATTCTTCTGTCTTCCGCAGTATGATCCCATAGCACTGGGCGTGGTGAGACTCATGAGGCAAGCTGGTAATTTCCTCAGTAGAGGCCTTGTCTGTTCATAGGCTTAATGATTTTCTGCATTTTTGTCAAACAATGGTGTTATCTCCAGTTGAAAAACCGCCAATAAACATGACTTCTTACTGTGTGATAAATTTTATGTCACTTAGTATGTTGGGACTAAAGAGGACATTTATGAATGAACCATGAATTAGCAAGGTCCTTTCCCTACTGTATGCCCATTACAAAATGAAATGATAGAATTTGGTCAGTTTGTACACTCTATGATTTATAGAAATTTTAACTTTAAAATATCTAGCTTTTGTTATTAAAGAAAGACTCTTGTAGTGGAAGCACGTATCCTAAGTGGGTACCAGGTGAAAATGCAAATGACATTTCTCAATTTCAGTTCATTTTGTTTAAATTTAGAATAATGTTGGATGATTTTTTTAATGTTTGTTCATTCAGTAGGCACATAAGTCATATCTGCCAGCATGGTCTATTTCTTTTTTAGGTCAGATTTGACACATATATGTGTTATTTCAGGAGTGTAATCACTCAACTTGTTGCTGGTTTCAGGGAATTCTTTTATACTCAGGTCCTTGTGAATTGAATTAAATGGCTAAAAAATTAATTTGTTGTAGAAAATAGACAAATAAATAGATTGATGGCTATTATGCGTCTCATTAAACAGTGTGAACCAGAGAGGTGGTTCTTTGTTATAGTTCTGTCTGGAAGGCCAAATGTTCCAAGTGTTTGAGCCAGCTTCCACGTCTTACATTTTGAGAAGCTGATATTAGTAAGGTCCTTCTAATGCTGATGGAGTTATGCCTGACCTCGGAGGTATCTGCAGTTTGTGAGTCAATATTACTCAAACCTGTAGTTTAAGTGAAGTAATTTCCCATGTTGAAAGGGAACAGAGCATTTCCAAAATTATAATATTGTAGTATGTATATGCAAAACCTATAGGTGTTTTTGATGAATAATAATGCACTCTGACAGCAAAGAATCAACACAGAAAAATTAGGTCACAGCAGCTTGCTTGCTCTTTACACTGTCATGGTTGATTGGTTATTCTCATCACCCTTTGTTTAAAATCATTTCAGAATTAATTGGTGTTCATTAACGCAAGTCTTTGTAGCAGAATTGCAGAAACAGTCATTAATGTAGCTAATAAACATAAAAAAGAAAAAAGGATCCTATTACCAGGTCCCTACAGGCTGTTAACTAACATTTTGAATAAGAATACATAAACATAAATTAAACATTTTTACAAACTGCTAAGGATGTGGGAATTTAGCATGGTGGTCTGTAGTAATGCTTTGAACCAATTTGTTACATTATGTCGATTTTTTAAGGTTTCTGCTGTGAAGATAGTGGTCCTGATTAGATTACATTTTCGCTGCAGTCAGGCAGGTTTCTTAACACGACTTTCTACCTCTGCCAGCTCCTACAGAACGAGGCTCTGATCCTTCTCCCCTGAGTTCAGTGAGTGTTTTTCTTGAGGAGTATAGAGGCTCAGGTTCCTTTTGTGATGTTTTGGGGAGAAACGGAGCAAACAGAAGCCAGAAGTTTTGGTTGGGGGCCCAACAGCAGCTACTGACGGGTGCAAGCGTTACCTGCTTCATTTGTATGAGCAAAGGTTGGTCTTTATCTGGGTGGTCTGCCAGCCAATTTTCATGTTAGCTTGAGTTAGACTAACTCAGTAAAACGCGCTCTCAAATTTGCGGTCTGTTAATTACAGGATTTCCCTTGTTTGGGCTGTTGCCCTGATTTGTTGGAATATACAATTTAGAAGGCACTGCTGTATCTCTTAACCCCCCAAAGCCACTTTTCTAATGGATCTCCCAAGGTTAAGAGTCATTAGTGGTCAACTACAACACAGGTGGGAAAAGTCACCTCTGCCCTGTACCCTGATGTACGATGGTGCATGAGCAGCTCCGGGTCTGGAGCGTGTTTCTGCCTGACCCCTTGCAGGCTGTGGGGATGCAGCAGGTCCCGGTGCTCTGGTGCAGGGTTGAGCTGTCTGAGAAAGACCGGCTCATTCCTGTGCTCACAGGTACTTGTTAGCCAAAATAGAGTGAGATGATGTTTTTACTGCCTACTTCTATGTGGGAGGGAACTGTGGCTTTTCAAAGGGTGATAAAAGCAACCATGGTGTTGGGCACGCAGCAGGAGCTCCCAGCACAAGCTCTGGCTGGCTCTTCGGGAATTCCTTCCAGCCGTAGGATGGCTGCAGTGTAGGGAGCAGGCAGTGGAGCCGAGAGAGGAGGCCACGCCATCCGCGCTCTCCTGGCCTCTCTGCACCTGCACCAGGCTGGCACAGCTGCCTCCTGGGCACCGTTTTGCCCCCAGGAGAGTTTGTGGGACACCTGAGTCCCCGATTTGCAGGCACAATGAGGTACCTATGCAGCCAAGTGAGCGCAGCCTGGGAACAAGTGAATGGAAATGCCAAATTATTTAACCTGAAATGCTGTAGACATTAAAATGGAGCTCTAGTGAGGGGCAATTGGAAAATGTGTCCCCTACTATTTAGTTTTCTAATGTCTTATCTACAGCTTACTCGATATAAAGAGGGTAATTTGCAGATGAACCACCTAATGTACTTAGTTGGTATATTTTGATGTTTGTAATATCTGAACAGGATTGGCTGATGCACTTTTAACTTTGGGTAAATGCAGAGTCTCCATGCAAATGCAGTCTTGGCATACACAGTAAGTTACAAAAACATTTCCAATACAAAATCAACTAGACAAATATATTGCTTTGTGTGTCTGACTTGATACACAGTGTCTGTATACGTTCTGACATACGCAGAGAAACATGAAGGCTTGTCAGTGATCCATATAGATTACTTTTTATAGCATACAGTTTCAAAGAATTCAAGCTTTAAGTAGGATACAGTTGGTAAAGGGACAAAGCAATATATTTACCCCTACAATTAAAATATAATAACAGACTAAAAATTGTTTTAGTCTAACTTTTGTTTATTGACTAGAACATATAAATGGCTTTAGGCACTACTAAACAATAAAAAAAATGTGGCTCACTATTGGGTCTTTTATCCATTTTAATTTATTTTGATGCTGCATGCAGTTTCTGAATATCTTTTGTGGGTTGTAATAAAATAGCCGCAGTGCAATTTTGCATGTATGTCAAGCGGTGCGTGACCTGATATGCAAATTTAATACCAAGGTGCCAAAACTGAATTCATAATGTTTCACATCTACAGAGCTGTTTAAGGCAGTTTAGAAATCAATGAATATGTAATATGAAGGTGATAAGACCTAAATAAAAACCCTATTTATCTACTATGAAAAGTATTTATACACAGAATATTTAGCACAAGCAGAAAATGGACAGAGTTTCCAATTATATGGTTTGCATAAACAAATGTTGAACCATGTGCTTAGAATAGATAATAACATAGCTGGTTCCTTTGCATTATACTTTAGAAATGTTTACAGATGTCTCTCTCTTAGTGTATATATAAAATGAAACACTAAACTGAAGCAGCTTTTGAAGAAAACCTCTTTGAGGTCTCTTACTTATTTTTAATTTACAGTATATGGGGTGCTTCATTATAGGTTTCTGTTACTGGTTTTCAGGTTATTAAAGATCAGTGAAATAAGATACACTTTTGCGAAGTCTTGTAGTTTATGGTGAAATAAGGGACATAAATTTAACTGGTAATAAATAAGAATCAAATGATTTCCATCTGCTTACCTTTAAAAGCAGAGAAGATCTAATTTTGGAAGCATTTTGACTTTTGAGATCTTTTCCTGAATTGATGAACTGATTATTTCTATTGTTTTGTCCAAAAAGTTAATCTAATAAAGTTTCAGGAGTTTACCAAATGATACTCGTGAATTAGATTGGCCTTTCACTCAGCATACTTACATGTGGAGATGGACTGGGAATCCAAGTTTTGATTGATGGCAATCAGTCCCAGCTATACCACTGAAAATACATACTGTCTCCCTGCGGAGGAAGGGCGTGTGTGTGTGTGTGTGGCTGGCTGGCTGCGTTGTTTTACAGCACCCTGCCAGTCAGCACAGACAGACGTTTATATCTCTTGGCTTGAAATAAGTTGCTACGGTAATGACTACCAATGTGTTGAGCAATCAAGAAAAATGTAGGGGTGCAGAGGGGTTTGAAAAATGTCCATCATGCCATATGCGTGCTGCTGGTATTTGGAAGAGATTTTACATCCACCTTGCTACAGGCCAAGGTCCATCATAGGAAAAGGCAGAGCATTAGACTGACAGATGAAATAATGATTTGAAATCGATACTAATGAATCTTTGTTCTTGTGTAAGAAACTAGAGAAAACTCAAACCCTGAAAGTGTATGCTTTTTTTCACACCAGACCTTAAACCAGCTCAGGTGTAGTTTTCCACTGTTGGTCAACAGCCTGTTGACTTAATGTCTTGAACCTCAACGAGAGTTTAAAGTTCACAATAAATTTGAACACCACCTTTGTCTGACCAGATACAGATGAGCAGAACTGGGAGGTAGATAATAATGAAGAAGATCTTAGGTTTTGTCCCTTGCGTGGCTACTACCCCGTGAAATTGCTGCCTCCCTCTGAGAAATGAATGATGGGGTCATTTCTTGTTTCTGCATGAGGGATTGTCTGCGTTTCTTCAGCAAGTGCTAGAATCATTCATTTTTTTTGAAGTTTTTTTTGGCTTGTGCCACTATTTATTAAAAAGAGATTGTATTAAAAAAAAAAGTAGCCATCATAATGTGAGTGATGTACTTTTCTCGGCCTGTTATATGCAAAAACCTGAGGTTAATTCTCTGTAGCAAATATGCTGCATTAACTTTCCTCAACTGAGGGGATGGCACCATATTCCTTGGAGGCGAGGACATCCAGGTTTTCCCTTGCATCCTTACAGGTGCCCTCTAAGAGGTTTGTTTTAAAAGGATCCGTATGGATCCTTCCATATGGAAATGGAAAGATGCCTGAGCTTCCCCTCACAAATTTCTCTTTGTATTGTCTTCATGGTCACGAGGAGTGCTCAGCTTTCATAAGAGACCGTGTCCTTTCTGGTCCTAAAAGAAATCTGCAGTAAAGGACTGCGTTTGGATGAACGTTTTATCTTTAAAATTAATGGACATTATGATGATTTCCCCAGAATTCTTATTTTGATCTTGGCTATTTATTTTTCCTTTCTGACTTTGAGACTTTTTTTTTTCTATTTTAAAAAGCAGAGTTTTCCATGGAATGCAAATTCTGGTTCCTAATCAAGTCATAGAGTACAGGATAATGTTATCGTTTGGGTTATTTTTCTCCAGAATCATCATTTCCCTCTCCAGCCTCTTTTACAGAGCATGGAGGAGAATGGCAGGAAGAGTTGGTGGTGCAAAAGGAACCAGAGGGGCAGGAGACCACCACTTTGTGCAAATTCTGGGTTCCCACCAGAGTCTCTGCGCTGTAATAGAGACTTGAGCTTTGACTGTTTGTTCCTGGGTTCAGCTTTGAGGTTAGATAAAAACATTCCTAAAATGGGGAGTATTTTTGTGTTGCAGATTTGTTTTAGTGACAGTTTTGCTGCTTTGGAGAATATCCATCCAGGAGAACTATATTAATAAGGGAAACATTCAATACTTAAAAAACTAATTTTCTTGGCAGCTTAAATGTCTTTATTTGTGATTTTTCTGTCCATGTCTCTTAATCAGTGTCATGCTGTGAAATCTGCCATTTTTGCCATGACCAACCCATGAAATTTGTCATTGCTGTTTCTGTGATTTGCATGGGGCTTGCTTTATGATTAGCAAGCGAATTTTACAAGTGTGTATTGTATTTGCATGGATCACTGCTCTCCAAAAAATGCACAGCCTCTTAGTCTGGCCCCCAAACTACACTGTAACTCAAGGCTTAATATTTCTAATATTAAAGTGTAGTTATTTCAAGGGATAGTTAGGCTCTTTGTGGAAGTGGTTATTAGGTTAGGCAATGTGGTGCTGTCAGTGGAGCTTACCTTAAATGCCTGGGTTCATCACCTTTGTTTTGCAGCTTGTTCATATTTACTCAGTTTGGCAAATAGAGAAGCAACACAAGCTTTGTGCAGAAAAGAATTCAGATGCTTTAAGAGTGTGTCATGCAGCAAAGCAGATTACCGTACAGGCTCAGCTAAGGGTCGCATCCCCAATTTGGAGCGCAAAATCTGTAGGAGAAAGTGAGGCTCTTACTATTTGATATATAGAAATTATATAGTGAATTATATTTTTAACACTGAAGCACTGTCTTATGAATCTTTTGGCCCAGCAAAAGATAGTATGTTTAGTTTAACAATGGGATGATATTTTGACATTTATTAAAAAAAAAATTAGCTTTGGCTTTATTTTAAGTGTGTGGTCAGAAGGAATTCATTTGCTTTTACTGGAAGAATACTTATCATAATGGACTCATGTGGTATCCATGTGCTTGTCACGTGTTCTTTTTTATACACATCCCTCTAATTCCATTTCAATGCCACTTTAATTTAGCATTAGTTAATGGACTCCACATAAAGGTTACTCATTTTTTATCTGGATTCTCCAACTAAATTTCTGGTATTTAAAACTGCTAAGCTGGAGAGATGAGCACTAAATATTAATAGCAGCACTTTGAAAAATTAACAGAATTATCTTCCTTTTTGTCTGTTGATTCCCTTTTACTACTTTACAAATTAATAAGCAAAACAATAAGGGGCTAGAGATTAGTCATGAAAAATGAAATACATTGTTGAAAGAGAATGTACAGCTTACCTACACATACCAGTCGTCAATGACTCTTAGGCAGCATGGGAAGATGTGCAGATCACCACTGGTGGGCATGGTACAGCAGGAGTGAATGGAGTCACCAGTTTAATACATGAAAGATGTTTGTATTAGGAGCCCACCCCTATGTTCTTGCTGTAGCTGACAGAAGTAACCACTTGCTGAGGCTGAATTAGGAGCCTAACTGCCCAAATTACATTATTTCATTTCTGGAGACACCTGCCTACCTTGGACACCCACCTAAAGCTAAGGTGGGTGGTGGGAATATCTCCTAATATATAAAATCCACAGAGGTCCTTGGGAGTTACAGAGTTTAGTTTAGTTGGAATCTAGATTTCACCCAGAGACTGAAGGCCTGAAATTGTTGAGAAGTTTTTTCATTGACTTTGCTAGGGTTTGGCTTAGGTTGGATGGGCCCGCATTGCGGTGTGAGACAGCCCTATGCAAGCCAAGGTAGAAAAGATCCATTATGATAGCCAGTCAGTAAAAGAAAATACTTCAATGACTAAATTGGCTCCAGTTGTTTATTATCTATTATTTATTATCCCATAAAAAGTCTTTATCCGATAAGACTGGAGCTGAATTTTCATAGGGCATTTTAAACAAAAGTGGCTTCATGTCAAATTTATGCTGGAAAGGTCAACATTAGTTTACATCAAAGGTTTGGGTTGTTGAGAAACAATAACATAAGGTCATAATTTCAGCTTGTTTGAAGAGCTGCAATGAGCTGTTTGCCAGAGATTCGATCTCTGGTAAACAGGCCCCTCTAGGCTCACTTGGAAAAGCTTGCAAATGCACTGATGCTCTTTGCCCATTAGGTTCGGGATGAAAAGCAAGCCTGAAAGCTGCCAGTGTTTATATACAGAATTTGGTTCTTATTTCTTTTATTTTTTTTTTATTTTTTTTTTTTTGAATCTTGAAAGTGAAATCACTTAAAGAGAAAAACAAAAAATGATGGAAGATGTAAAGAAGGGGAGTAGGTAAGAGGAAAGGGTCATAATGTTTAGACTCCAGCTTAATCTAGTTTTACAAGTGCATGGTGCAACTGAAAGTTGCAATAAAAGTTGTTGATCCTAAGGGGCCTTTTTAAAAATATGTTATAAACCACAGGCTGGAGCCCCTTTACGTCAGGTTGAGAATGGGTCAGAATTGAAAACTTCCCTCCATAAGGGAGGAGAAAGCCTTTGCTTAGCTGAGGGAGGGCTCTCTGAAGTGCCAGGCCAGCACATCTTCCCGAAGCTGGAAAGAGCTTGGTCTCTTCTGAAGGCTGCCTGCGGCTGGCTGTTGTGGGCTGTTGTCCTCTGGCCTGCGGTCACCCTTTTTTCAGAGGGTGGAGTGCACGTGCTTTTCTGCAGATTTGCCTCTGTGCTGTCATTGCTCATGGGCTGGTGCAATGGGTGGCCTGAGTGCTCAGGTGGGAGCAGATGAAGGCACTGCCATTCCTTTACATGGTCAAGGTCTCTTTCTGTCCCCTGAAGAGTAACATTTCCCCTCCGATTACCTCTCAAAACTCACCTTTCAATTGCTTGGAGACCATTGAAATGTTAAAAGGACCTTGTCTAACAGAAATACTGCAGCTGCTTGTTGAACTTTAGGAGTCCATGTGTCCTTGCACATTTGGTTATTGGAGTGATGTAATTTCCAGGCTTTCACACACATGGAAACTATAATATCTCATTACAGATGGGGGAGTCCAACGATTAACATACAAAAGAAGGTTGTCTAATTCCATGCAGTTTAAGAATCACCTTTAAGAAAAGAAAGCAAGAACAATAGATTTGCATTGCTGTCTTTAACTCTGAGTGAACTTTGTCAGCTTCGTTTATTGGGGTGAAATATTGGGCCTCTGGGGCTTACTGAAGCCCTAGAGTCCCTTAGGATCAAGTGACAGACCTTATATTGGGAGTATCCAGTAATTACCCAAATCCTTTGAGTACTGTTACTCACAGTTCTGATTTTTACTTTAACATTGCTAGTGGTACTAATTTTTAAGTTTCTTCACAGACTTCTATTCATTACCCCTCAGTGATGTGCTAATTAGAGCAGCCAAATGCTACAAATGAGTCTGTGTTTGCGATTTTTCAAGGTCTGGAGTCTAATAATTTTCTCCACCACTATAAAGATGTCATGAGGTAATGTGTAAAGTTATGCTGTGGAAAACCAAACAGAGAGAGAGGGAGATAAAGCATTCAAGGGTGTCTGATTTAACTCCTCTGAATACAGTCATGCTCATGCACTCCAGGTTGGAATAGCTGGTGTGCACACAGTGCTCTGCAGCCTTGCACTTTCAGTTGCATCAGTGTTTTTACCCTCCTAAGAAAAAGAGACATACTTTAATACTCATAAACATTCATTTAATCATTTGAGTCTGGAAAGGGGCACCTCCAGAAAGGCTCCACACGAATGTCTGTTCTTCAGAACAGGCAATAAACAAAGTCTGCTGTTAGTCTGCCAAAACCCAAGATCCACCTAACTAGACAAAAATCTGTGAATAAGGAAATGCCCAAACAAAATACATGGATTCAGTCTCTCTTCCCTTAAAATCCCTTCCACAATAAAGCAAAAATAATCTGTTTTCTTTTACAAACAAGCACTCCAAAGCAGAGACACTTTTCTTGCAAGCCTGGCACTAGTGTTTTGACACAGCTGAGTGCAGTGTGGCAGCTTGGTGACACGTGGCAATTCCGTCAGACTTTGGAAAGAAAATTCTTTTTGGATAAAGAAATTCTGCTATCTGAAGTTACATTTAAATCTTCACAGCGTGCTTCATCCCACCAGATTTTAGTCACTTAAATCATAAGGCATTTTGTCCAAGATTATGTTGTCTTCTGTAACCAGGTGAGAAGAGTAGGTGAGAGATCTCACCTGCCTTATCAGTCTAGCTTGAAACTACATTTCAGTGTGTATTGGCCTAGTACTGTACCTTCCAATAAGGTTGTAAAGTTTCAGGTGTGTTTACTCATAGGAAGTGGCATCTTCTTTCAACACGTGCGGTTACCTGTTCTGCAATAAAAAGGGTGGCAGGATCTGGCCCCCAAAAGGCTAGCAGTAGCACTTTGTTAGTGGGATTTATTTGTGGTTAACCAAATGGCACAGAGCACCTTCGTAAGTTTTGAATTTTTTAGGAGAGAAATGATCTAATGCCTCGCCTCAACACAGCATGGAGACTTAACATTTAATGCTGGAGACTTGCCTTAAATGCATTTGCCCCGTGCTAGAGTATCATACCTAACGCACAGTAGAGACAAAAGTAAAACTATTTGCTCATCCACTCAAGGACTGAATAAAACCATCATGAAAAAAGTCATCCTGCTTTTCTTGAACACAGTGGCAAAAATTGCTCTCTTCAGCAGCTTAGGATTGAAAACTCTCCTCTTCACTGCCCTTTTTTGTGTATTTTTTGATGTTTTATAAAAGGGTTCAAAATCTGTTCTATAACACTATTTGACTAGATCTATGATGATGTATGCCAGAACATGTCAAAATAATTGTGTGGTGACTATTCTGGGTTAAGGAGAATCATATTTAATGTTACTAATTTTCACATTATTTCACCCATAAAAATCTTTCTAGCAGCAAAAGTTTTATTGCACTGTATTTCAGTCTCTAATTTATTCATGGGATAAATGTTTCATGTAATGAATTTTCTAGTAAATGTATTCTGAAATTCATGCAGAAGCAGGACCACTGTAAAACTGCACACAGTTGTGCTAAAAGAGATGGATTTCCCCCGTTGGAAAGTTTGGAAGGCAAATCCTATAGCTTTTGCCCTTATAGCCCTAGTTTCTTCTTTTATTAAGCTTTTGTAGACCTTTAACAGCTTTATTGTAAAAATGCTACTGCCACATAATATGCAAGTTAGATTTTGAGTTGGTTTATATGTGCGGTCCTTTGCACTAACAGAGTATTCTTAAGCCCAATGTTTTTCTTGATCATGAGGCTTAACCATACTTTCAGTGTTTACACTGAATTGTCTTTGTTCCTCTGTCACATCTTGGCACTTGCAGGTAGGGAGCAAGAGGTCTTGAAAGCTCATATTATTTTTACTAGAGTAAGGCACTGTGTTATAGAGATGCACAGTGTTTGAAGAAGAGGCAGAGAAGAGCTCTGTAGAGGCTGATTCTACTCCTTTTTGCTGATCTCCTGGTTTTCTTATGCTAAAAATGGCACCTGTATGAAGTAACATGTACAGAGCAGCACACATATCATAAGGGCATAACCACAAACAATATATTAGTGACTCTAGGTTTCTCCCTGAGTCAGTGTAAAGTCATTTGGCTATAAACTGTCTCTTGCTGCATGCAGCAGGTACCAAACCCAGAATTTCTAGCAATCTAAAAACCTCACGCTCCTACAGAGAAGTAAGCAACAGATGTTCCTCAAATATTGATACCAGACAAAATTCCTTATCTTAGAGACTAAGCCTCCCAAGTGTTACTAAAAAGGCGGCCCTAACCATGTCATGCTGCATTGGTGAAAAATTTTTGTGGATAAAACTGGTCTTGAATAATAAAATTATGTCACAGGGGCACTTATCCTCAAGCTGAGTAAGTTTCAGGGACAAATTCACTGCCTATCAGTTGGTTATTAACAACTAGCAGCAAAGCAGAAGTACCCTACTGCCGTGTCATATAAAATATACACGGTGATCAACATTGACACAGTTGTTAGCTGTGGTTACTTCTCTATACTTGTCATTGACCAGTCCAGCCCAAACCACAACAAACACCCATGTATTTCTGACTCTAGGTATGAGAAAATACTGAAGTGGCGCTGTTCTTTAAATGCCGTCTATTTAATGGGGTTCAAAATAATAAAAAAATAGGGCATCAAATCCTAAACAGGAGTTAATTGATGACAGTTCTACAGTTTATACTACAGTTTATCAAAAAGTCTACAGTCCACTATTACTAATTAATTACAGTGCTGCACCATAGTCTTCAATATGGTCAAGGCAAACATTTATCAGTAATCAGAAAAAAGAGGCATTACCACCCTGTGGTGTATGGAGTTGGACGTGTGTGATCTGAATGGGTATAGTCTCCTGATGTCATTTCTTTAAGGCTGCTGCTTAAATAAATGAGGTAACCTTAGCCCATTCCAGAGCTCTGTTTTAATATTCTTTTTAGGGTATGGAAATCTTAGGATGTGAATCTCTGAGTGACCAGATGCATAGGAGCAGGTATTAAACTGCTACAATCTAATTGATATATGCTGCCATCAGTTCTGACCCAGGTAATAGCAGAGCTAAAACAATTTCGAGTGGGTCGAAACATCCCTGGAGTACTTACTGCGGTGATATAAAAATCTTGAAGCAATGTGTCTTAAGTCCTGTAAATCATGTTAGACTTAATGAAACCTTCTGCAAGAGTGTTCTGTATCTCTGATGCATTCAGCTGCAGTCTGTTGACATTTCGTATCTGGTTTTAAGAATTATGTAAACTTTTGATGATGTGCTATAGCTGATGGGATTGAAAAGTAAGGATTGCTTTTTAATGGTTCGTTTTTGTGGAGATCCTAATAATTGCAAAGAAAATTCCTGAGATCCAATGTATTTCATTGGATGTTTTGATTTCTTTTGCCCAGAGGAATTTTTCCTTATGAAAACTTTGAAGCCAGAGATGCGTCTGTTGTGTACACAATATCTGTTTCAGCTGGCTTGATACAATTGAGTCAGACCAACTTCATACTCAAGTTGTTTCAGTACATAAAATTTATCTGCCTTTATTTACCAGTGAGCTATAAATGTTGTCCTTTGGAAGGGAAGTTGCTAGATAATGACAAGAGAAAGATAACAGGTGAGACTGCAAGTACATAGGCATCCATTCTTCCCTCCATATGCACACATAAATCCTTTTGACATTAATGAGGACAACATGCATGTAGTGAAATGCTGACAAGACTCCATAATAAAAGTTAAGCAATGTGCAGCACTTGAAATGCTGTATCAGACTCTTTGTTTTCAAATATTTTCTTATCACTATTACTGTGCTTAAAATAGAAAAAGGTCTTCATCTCTTATAAATTAGGGTGGTTTTATGGATTTTCCTAATTCACTCTTCCGTAGTGGTTTTTATTGGTAGAAGCTTACTGCTGGAGGAGAAAATTCTGCTATGTTATTCCAGAATATACCTGAATAGATGAATTCAGCAATTCTAGAGAACTTTGTTTTGTTCAGAATTTCAGAGCTGTGTGGCTGAAAGCTGTACTCCAGTCTAATGCACACTTCTACTATCTAGCGTATTCAGGTACAGCAGGCAATTTCAAATGCTTATTTTAGGAGGGATTGGAACCCAGGGGACCCTAAAAAGAGCCTGAGTTTCACAGAAAACATTAAGCAATTTCGAAATTCAAGTTGGACTTCCTCTAATTAAGCCACACAGACCAATAATCATTTTTGGAAAATGCAAAAAGTCCTAGCTTGCATTTACAACCAACCATTTGTCAAACTGGATGTTGTCTCCGACAAGCACTTAAAAAAATATAAGAGAGACAGACAAAGGTTCTTTCTCAAAAAAATCATGAAACTGGCATAGTTATCATGACATTTAAAAAAGTAATAAGGTCTTATGTGCTCTTATTTGCTTTCTAGTTTCCAAATGAATAAGGGTAACATTCTGAAGCTTTTCTCTGGGACTGTGTAAGCTGGAAAGCTTTTAAATAAATTGAAACGAAGTTCTTCATGTGAATAAATGATGTAGTAGCTTAGGCTTCAGGAGAAGCACCAAATGTCTCAGGACTCTATGTAAATCTGGTGGGCTAGCACTGTTTCTTCAAAGTTGGTAGATTTATTCTAATGCTTGCTAGGTAAAGGTAAATATCTTTTAAAAAAATAATATTGTTGCTGTCTTAAAAATGTAAAGGTCCTTACTCCTGTAGCCATCTGATAGCAAACAGATACTGCTTCATTCCATAAATAAGATTTTTTTTCTGTTTCATAAAGGGTCTCAGAATGCATCTTTTCTTCTATAATTACCTTAATTTTGTAGAACATAGTGGTGTTTTGCAATGTAACCCAAAAGCTGTTGTATGCTGGGCTGTTCCGAAAGGAACTGGTGTGCATGTACAGAGTTTACTTCAGAGGGCAAAGTATGGAAAGAAGCTGCCATTTAATGGAAATGAACATTTTGAGTACAAAGCTTTCCAGTCCTATAAATACTAAGCTGCATAAAAACAGAGCATATACTTAGTTCTTCAGTGTCTCGCGGAATTGTGTCATTTTAAACCCTTTAGAAACATTAAACTAGTAGTCCACGTAACTCTGACTTCTTGTCAGGAGAAGTTTTTCTCTTGAGTTCTGCTCATGGGCTTTAAAAACAGGGCCCTGGCTTTGCCTTGTTGAATCTGAAAGGGTTGGAGGAGGGAAGCAGAAGCAGCAGAGGCCTTTGTGCTGTAATGCAAGAGGGAGCAGGCTGCAGATACCTACAGACCTTGTTGATAAGACTGTGAGGAATACTAACAGCTCCCACTACTCCATGATGTCTGGAATTCCTCCTCTGTGGAGAAGTCATTGTCATACTACCTTCATTACTATTGTTAATTGAGTTGGTAAACTATTACAAATCTTGAGCTACCAGTAGTGTAGCAGCTAAGTCAGAGAGAGATAAGGCCAGTTTCGTTTTCCTGGGTCAGCAAGGCGCTGAGCTCTGGTGGTTTCTCTCTCTTGCACTGCTCTGTGGCCAGAGAGCCTGGCTCGGGCTCCGCATCTTCTCTTGTCCCTGGGGAGGGCAAGGGCTGTCCTTCAGCTGGTGGCTCTCCTTAGGTGACATCCTGCAGTGCTCCAGCTCATGCAATGAATTCTCTATGTAATGGTGCTTGTATGGCAATGTGGAGGAGTTAGGGCATCAGGTCTGCTGCTGCTCCGTGCCCAGCTGTGACTCTCATAACGAGACAGCCTTTATTTGGAAACAAAAGTACGGTTTGTTTTAATAGTATGTGAAAATGCTTAGAAAGAGAGGGGTTTAGAACAATCCACATGCATTTCCATCTCACCACGGGGCTTATTATCCCCTTGGAGCAATCCAGGCTGGCCTAATTCCTTTAGTCACCTTCTGTATATGTAAAAGTCGATACAGAAATCTGATTCCCCGGAGCAGTTCCCACTCTGAAGAGAAAGCCGCCTCCTAAGCAGCAATGGTTTTATGTTCCTGGCCATTCTGGGTGAAACCTGTCAAGTGTGCTTACTACAGATAAAACCGCTGGCTCTCAGCGCATCAGCGCACTGTGCTGCCATGGCTGACCTTGAGCATTTTCCATTCTTCTTTGCTTCTCCTGTGTGTGACATCACCTTACAGAACTTGGATCGGTGTGTTTGTACTGTAAAAATTGCAGTTGAACAACCTGGTTGACTCGTAATATCCTTTACATTTGCCTCAGGTTTAGGTACTCAATAGATGTTCTTGGGTGCAGATCTTTTTTGAAAATCTGGCCAGACCTCCCAAGTGAAATGTGCTGATGCTGAATGCTTTTGAAAATCTGAATTTTGAAATTCCCTTATGAGAAACACACAGGCACTAGAGTAGAAGTACTCTGTGATACGGTGTTGATGTAGTGAGTAGTTTCTTTTGCTGTCCAGACCAGCAGGTTACACTGTGAGCACAGGTGTAACTAAACTCCTTAGCACTGTCCTATGGGACACCTGGTTAGCCCCTGAGTTTTACAGTTTCTGGTTCAAGCCAAATGCAGTTAGACGTGAGAGGTGGCAGCAGCCATGGCAGAATGTTATCTGAAAACAGTGAAACTTCGCATAAATTCCACCTTTTCTAGATCTTTGTCAGTCAACGCTGTTGATAGGTAAGGTTGCTCTCCAGGCATTTCTTGCCAAAGACAGCTGTACCCATTAATTAATAGCAGGGATTTACAAATTCTCCAGTCACTCCCTCCTCAATGCTGCTCCTTCTCCGCAGAACATCCTTTCTGCCTCATCTGCCCTGAGTCTCTGCCAGGCTCACAGCAGAGCAACCCGATGAACACTGTTCAGCACGGGTGGAGACAACCAAAATCTCTCCCCACAGATATGCAGAAAAATGGTTTGAACGTGTTGGTGCCAGGGGTAGTACTGTCTCAGAACAGAGTAACACTGTGCTCCCTTCCCTCACTTGGGACATCCTGTGGAATACAATCACCAACTGAAAGAGTAAATCCTTCCTAAAGCCCATTCCAAAGGAAGTCTGTCACACTCGGACACTGTAAACACTAACCTCCTTATCCCAACCCTCCCTATGCACCCCCCCTACATCTCTGTCCTCTTCTCCCCTTAAAATATCCATTTTTATCTTTCCTGTTACATCACTCCCAGCACACTGTATTAATCATCTGGCCACTATCACGTTACACTTAATAAATGAACAAGATCTAATACAAAAACCTTTCCAAACCAGATGACTTAATACTATTTTATGCTTAACTCTATTTCGTTCCACAGATGTGTTGCAAACACTCATGAGTGTTCTGTAGTGGATGAAATGCTTTTAACAAAGATAGTTCAAAATACATGTAATCTATATAAGCTATTTTGAATACTGCTGTTCTTTTGTTTGATGGCATATTGTACATCCTGTCTTCATTGTAAAAAGAGAAAAAATTGCTATTTTTGTGTGCACAAAAGGACAAACCCCACTAAGTTAGAAGCCTAGTTTAATATGTGGCTCTAAGATCAGGAGATGTTCTCAGGGCAGTCCGTGTCAGAGTTGGAACGGGCACTGCTAGACATAACAACAGTATTCCCTTTTAACTGAAATACCCAGATAGAGCTTTCAGTCTGAAATAGATACACAGAGAAGGCCCCAAATACCTAAAAGTACCACCCAGCCTTATGTAGATGTGTTCTGTGGGCTGTGCCACATCACCTGTGCTATGGGAAATAAGCTGTTAATGAGAAGATGCCTAGGAGAGGGAAGTAATAGGGTTTTCTGAGCGGGATTTTGGTAGGGTTATAATAGGTGATTAAAAAACGCTCCAGTAATCCCCTTTATTTACTCACAGAAGAATATTTACTTTCATTTTCAAGAAAGAGGATGGTCATTTAAGTGAGACTCGGAAATTTTCACTGTCTTAGGTTTGCCTGAGATGTCCTTATATTTGTGCTAAAATACATACGAATTTTTAACTTTCAGATTGCAATTTGTTCACCCAAAAACATTCTACAGAACATGTTCGGTTTCTAAATTGAAATAGTAATGACCCTTGTATGACTGTGAAAGATTAAGCTCTGGGTTTTGCACACATCAGATTCTTAAAAATGCTGGTGAGTAGGTATAGCATTAGGTGATTAAGAGAAAGCAGTTGAACTTTGCATCTGGTGTAGCTACCGTAAAGCTTTTCTGGAAAATGTAAACCAAATTACCCGAGTACTAGAAAATTGCATTTGAAAATAATAACGGTTTCATTTAGTTTTATCACGCAGACTGACAGCTGGAGGAGACTCGGTCCGTTGCCGAACCCCCAAATCAACAAGTTTTGTCTCTTGACACACACGGGGGTGGGAGAAGCTGTTCATTTAAGACCAGTAAACAGCCACTGCTGTGAATTTCTAATCCCTTCATTAAGTATCACTCTCTATGATTGCTGGCTATGTTCACTTTCCTTTCTTTTAATTCACTATCTCCTAAATTATAATAATTGAAAACACATTAGGACCAAGAAGGGGAATGGAAAAAGCTAAGTAGACAATCACCTTGTAAACATCTTGTGATGGTGATGGCTATTAAACAGGAACGTTCAGTACCAACTGAGGCACAGGCGAGCTTATCCAAGCAAATCAATGCAAGTTAATCTTTCAGTGTCAGCTGGCTGAGTTTTGGACTAGTGATGAATGCCTTGACTGGAAAGATGAAATGCTGGAATGCCAGGCACTGCTCTGACAGCTACAGATGGTGCCAATTACTGCCAGTAGAGCCTGTCCTGCTGTGAGCCCAAGATGTCTGATTTGTGGTCACAGAAAAATGAAAAAGAGGTTTCCCAGCTGGGCCTGTCACCTGTCCTATATTGCTCCATAGCAAAAATGGTATTCGTGTTCTAAAATCAAATTTCTTTGTATATTTATGCTAATGATCCTACCATGCTAATTACCAGACATATGCCTTGGAAAGATGCAGATACTATTAGAAAATAGAATTTTCCTTTCCCTTGATTAAAATAAACTTCAGAAATTACACAAAAGTTAGAATAAAATGCAGCATTGAAATAAAAGGGAAGGAGGTTAAAGGAGGAGGAACAAGTAATTCAATAGCTCAGGCAGACATTCTGTGCTTAATTTTTCTCTATGCAGTTGAAAGGGATTTGCAGGCTGTAAATCAGAACAGAATCTAGCCCATGGTCTCCAGCCTTACCATACCAAGCTTGAATGTTAATATAAGCCTTTATTTTTCCTTTGTACATTTGAGCCTTTTTGTGTTTGTTTTTCATGTGCCGTCTTATTCCACCACTACCCAAGCTATACAAATTGTCATTTATTGCACTTTCACGTTATTTCCTGCCTCTGTGATATTTAAAAGGATTAGTCTAGACATCTGTGATCTGTAATTGGCTTTTTCCATGAAAGGGGATCAGCTGTAAGAACTTAAGCAACCCAGACTTATTTTACTTGTGATACTTGAAAGCCTTCTGGACAGAGAGCACCTTTGCTGCAATGATTTAACACCAGGTTACTCAGTGCGCAAATGCAGCTTCAGCCAGCTCTTTGCCATTGAATCCACTGTGATTTTATCCACCTGAAAATAGCCCATGTGTTTTAATTAAAATACATTTTGAAGTAACTGGTTCCAGGTTTGGCTTGCTTCAGCATTGTGCTGTGAAAGGGGACCCGATAGAATACTCAAATGCTGAAATAAATTTCCATCGTGCTTTTATTTATATATTAAATTAACAATAGCATTGTAATTATCCTTATTGGAGCATGAAATACAAATCTGCCTCTTTTTCCCCTGTTCTTGGAACTCATTTACCACAATTTGCCTAATTGTTAAGAGCTAGTAGATGGGGGTTGGGGGGCAGATGACTTATTTCCATTTTATTAGACTCAACCTTTGCTAATGAAGCTATTTTTCACTCAACTTCAAACACAAATGTTTAAGCAAATTTTAGAATTCATTTAACAATAGCAGTAAATCAGTAGAAAACTGTACTATAAAAATAACTCTTACAGCAGCTGTGGAGTGGAGTGGGCCAAAGTACCTTTAGGACCTGGCTTGAGTCACGGAGTATTTGGTGCTTTCAGGTCACCACTCAGTTGCCAGTTGTAATTCCACCATGTAACTTTGGAGAACTGGCTCTGTGAGTTCCCAGTAGCCATGAGTGGTAAATGGTAAGCTTTCAAGTGATCATTTCTTTAAGTATTTGGGAATTAAATGGTGATGATAAAATGAGAGATGGGAAGAAACCACAACTTCTCTTAATTTTTATCTTTTCACCTTTTGTCAGGTGATGAGGAAAGTTGAGACACCGAGGAAGTCTGGGAAGACTTTCAGTATGTCCATAAATTGCTGTAGCTTTCATGTGCCTTTTATCTTGAGAGTACCATTAGGTTGCAATTTTTATTTGTTACTGGGTTCACTTTTCCCTTTCCAGAGTTATTTATCCGTTGAAACCAAATATACAGGTTTTTCTGCCAAAGGTCTCAGCTTCTTGTAGAGCCTCTTGTTTTAGCACACACTAGTCAAGTCACTTGCTTTTACTGATTCCCTTTTTCTGGGTAGGTTGCCTGTATTAAAGACATTATCATTAATATAAATGCAAAGAGTTTGCTGGACTAGTAGTGGGAAGAATCACATAAAAAGCCATTACCAGAGCAGGTAAGATCCATAGGCTCATTCTCAGGTACAGCTATGGGGATTATAGATTTGATAACATGAAGTAAAAAAGTCTCCCAAGCCCCTTTTTTATCAGCAAAGTGAAGGTGGTAAAATAGAGAGACGCCACAGTTGTGGCTTAATCCTGCAGCAACTTGATGTGCAAAATCTGTGCTGTCAGCCCCTCACGGAGCAGTGGCTGTGGGAGGATGCCTGGAGCTGCCCCACATCATACCCCAAGGTGAGCCCGGGGCAGAGAGTGCCATGAGGCTGAACCTCCTGTTTGTGACCAGGTTTTCTTTCCCCTGCCCCTAATTATGTAACAGTTAAACCCAGATATATAGATTTTGCTGCCAAGGGTCTTGGCTTCTTGTAGAGAAATATTTCGGTTGTCTTCTGAACCACTTTTTCATTTCCTGACTGCTGGGAGAAGAAGGATAAAACGAGTGAAAGCCACAGCAGTGGGCCCCCCGAGTACAGCGTTTTTGGGGGCAGATACGCTGTTTTGTGTAACATTAAACCTGGGGAGATACTTAACCACTTTGCCTCAGTTCAGCATGTCTAATACTTGGCACAAATCAGCGTATTCGTGTTTCATTCAGCTTGGCTAACAGCCAGCATAGAGACTCTATTTTCATTTTTGAATTTCACTTGGCAGATCCTTAAAAGTCACTGGAGAACTTTGCCTGGGTAATAAAAAGCAACTTTTTTATTGAAAACTAATTATTTTTTCAGCTCCATGTGCCAGCTGTTTAAAAATGTTGTGGTCACGTTAGCGCATACTTTAATTACAGAGTTCTAGAAAAATGCAGATCCTATTGTGAAATGTTCCTCATAGCAGTTAATAAGCCACTTATTTTCGGCCACATCCAAACTGTTAAAATACACGGATAGATTTTTTCGGCTATAATTAAGTATCAATTAACACTAAATGCACAAATACCAAGATAAAGCATCTGCCTGTTTTGGGTGGAAAATTGTGAGTTTAAGGCTAGAAGACCAAGCTTGTGCGTATGTGTAAGGATGTGGATAATACTGAGCGAGGTTTTCAGAAATGCTCAGGACTTTCCCAGCCACAAGGAACTCCAGACTCAAGGTACTTCTGAAATTTCTTCTGTTCCTAAAGAAGATCCCTTTAGGCATCCCGATGCATCCTTAGGCACCTAAATGCTTTTGAAAATGAGGTGTGACGACACTCCTGGGATGCTGTCATGGGCTCTGCTAGCTCACGGTACAGCACTTGGCTTGGGAGGAGCCGGGCCCTTCGGTGGGGTGATACAGGCCACAGCACCAGAGACCCAGTTTCTTGGCCCTGAGTCGTGTCCCTGAGTTGGATGGGGTTTAGGTCTCAGGAAGAGAATAAGGGGAGACAAGAGGATCAGGAGGGAGGACAAGCGCTACGTGAACCAAAGCGGGGTGTCTTTTCTCTTTTGCAGCGAGCACCACAGGGATGGGGGGAGCTGGGTCCCTCCGTGCAGCTGCAACTTCCCCTTTTCCTTCATTCACCCTTCCTGTGCGACCCGGCTTCCTCCACGGAGGAAGTGTTTCTTCCAATACGCTGCGTCGCATGAGACTTCATCTTTCATAGTGCCAGCGTTTGCAGAGCATTTGGCCTGCCAGATGCTGCTTCAAATTAAGGATGGGTCTGAGCCAAAATCTTGGGTTCAAACACCTTCAAACTTTGGGAAAGTTTGCATCCCATTTTTATGGTTTTGCTCTATCCCTGCTTCATTTCAGTCTTACCTAGTTATAGTTTTTATATCCTCCTGCAATCAGAAGCTGCAAAGAAATGTAACGGGAACAGGGTGGGTGGATGTTCCATGGGAGAATAGTAAAACTTCGCCTGGCTGGAGGCATGCTCACTTTCCTTGGTCAATTTATTGAACGTATAAAAGGGATTATTCAACGGACAAGAACAGTCCTGCATCCCTACCTTTTTTACACTCTATTTTTGGTCATACCTTTCATATAAAAATAAAGTGCCTTTTGCCTATTATATTTGATTCATTCCCATAAAAACTAATGCGTTGCATATTTATAAGCAGAATTTTTATATAAGTATATAAACACTAAGGGAAAATGGCAAAACAGATGGCAAGTAATAAAGCCATTTAAAGGTATTACTGGACATGCAATACCAGACATGTATGTTTCTTCTCCGTAACTTCTTTAATTACTCTTTGAGTTTGTTTAGATTGCACCTGACCTAATTTTTCCTCCCATTGTTTTGAAATAGATTGAACATCCATTTCACCTATATTCCCACTTCTTAAGTGTAAGCATGTAGTAGTAGAACATGTTCCCACAGCAAATTGTGTAGGTACAATATTTGCTTATATTAAGTTATATTTAATTTGTGTCATTAGAGACAACTGTAGCTGTTACAAGTAGCCTGTCCTGGAAATAAACAAATTAAAATGGAAATGTCAAATCATTCGGAACATGTAAATTTCAAAACCATTTCTTTGACTACAGAATATGTCAGATTTATTCAGCAAAGGATGACTTAAAAAACTGAAAAACTCAGACTAGAGTAGCTGTTTTGATACTGTGTGATTTGACATTTTCTCCCAGGAAATGGTGAAAACCAAGGAGACGAACCAGTTTAAGGTGAAGAGGGAAGAAACAAAAAGTACATTTTAATGAGACATTTACAAATTGTTCAGCACCGAGAGAGGCACATTATGCTAGCACTTTGTCACTGTAAATATTGCAGATGTCGTTCCTCTGAGTTTGTCCTGGAGCATTATTAGAACAAAATATACAAACATACGGCCAAATCTTTTTGTGTTGATATTAATGCCTCTGACTCAATCAGGCTTGAGCAGGGAATCCAGATCTGCCCCACAATCAAATAGTCGTTAGGGCCCAAGACTAATTGCTGCGACAATTAATTCCGTGCAGACACCGGTACTGGTGCGGTAGGCGTCGTCTGGCTGTTGGTGGGTTTTGTTCCCTGCAATGCAGGGAACAAAAAGCAAAATCCTGGTGGAGCCATGACCCGTGTTGGCTGTTAACTGTGAGTCCCCGTGTGCCTCCCCCAGCCCAGGGTGCTGCGGGCAGCAGGGAGAGCCAGCAGGTATGGCGAGGTTTTCCCAGGAGCCATTCAGGGGGACAGGCTGATCCTGGCCCGCTGGCCGAAAGGTGGCCCAAGGGCAGGCAGCCAGGAGCAGCCGTACATTCAACAGCCACACTCCTACTGCACAGCACCCATGTCTCTCACACTCCTGAGACTGGCTGCTCTTTCAGTCCCACAGCTGGCTCTGTTGATCTTGTCCAAAAGGAAGTTTTCATCTACTGCTTGTCAAATGTCTCTGGCCTGTCACCGCAGGCAGACAAACCCTGCCGAGCATCGGGGCTGACCAGGGAAGGTGTGTGGCTGCTGGTGGGCTCTACCTGGCTGGCTGCAGTGAGGGGCTTCACAGCCAGGGGGATTAAGGTATGAAGTAAGAGACTTGCGTGGGACCTAGCAGAAAAGAGGACAAAAGAGAATTGGCTCAAGCAAACCCTCTTGTGAACAGGGAAAGGGTTCTTTTTGCTGGGGAACAGATCTTCACAAGCAAACATCTTTAGTAATCCATCACTCAGCAAAAGAGCTCGGTGCCTTACACACCCATGTCCATGTCTCATTTATTTCACCATCTTTCCATACTCTTATTACCAGATCTTTTACCAGATATTTTAGTTAAATAGCAGGAGCTTAACAGATTCTGTTGTTGTTCCTGTCACCCTGGAGGCATTAGTCCCCTTTGCCGATTTATTTCATGGCTGTACTGGTTCAACTGGATTCAAGTGATGTTGAAAAATGTGCAGGTGGAGGCATAAGCAAGCAACCAGGAGCAAGGACAGAGGATCTGCTGGTTTTATCTCTTCTGGTTACTTGGCCGGCTGCGTTTGGTGTGACTTAGCGCTCTTTAATGTGGCAGAGGGAAGCATGCTTGCTTTGGGGTGAGCTTCTATCTGAATTTTCTCAGGTGGTGCATACCCGTGAGGTCCTGTGGCAGGTGTCCTGCAGGCAGCATCACCGGCTTCCCCCATGGTAGGTGGCAAAGCTCCAGCTGAGTTTTAGAGGGGTGAGAAGGGTCCTTAAGAGAAAAACATAATGGTTTTTTGGGGTTCCTTCTTACCAGATGCTGATGGTTTCAGTGAGAGCTATCAACACCAGAGCATTCCTGGATATTTCAAAAGCTCTATTTCCATCTTCAGATTTTGCCAGGAAGCACGGTTATTTTTCTTCATGCTATATTTAAAAAATGCAGTTGAGCAAAAAGTTCATATTTTCTTAAAACTGGATCATTCTTTATAAATTACTTATGTTTAAATTTTTTGGCTGCTAGGCTTTTTTGGAAAGCTGCCATCTTCTTAATGTATCAGTGTGTATGTATGCACTCCCTACCACCAGTGAATGTAATTAATGTTTGAAAATTGTGGCTTTCAGTCTCACAAGCATAAAGAAATGTTTTAATTTGACAGTATGGCTGAAAAAATACTAATTTGTTTTGGGACAGACCCTCACCTAGTGGCATGGAGACAAGCACTAATAGGAAGCAAAGCCTTTCCAGAGTTTCCAGCAGGAGTAAATGTCAGATTGGAACCTGTATTTAGAAAACATCCACATCCATTATAATTATGCATTTGTAATATTAGCAATTTCCAGTAGTAGAATTCGATAAAACACTCATTGTACAATTAACTATTAGAAAAGAAAACTAAAATGAAGAACAGCCTTTGAGAAGCATTAGCTTCTTTTATTTAAGACAGTTCGGTGTGCCCATGAAAAATAAATGTATATTCTATTTATAGTACAATGGACTGAAGTAGAAAGACTATGTAAGTGCAAACAGAGAAAAATACAAATTTTATGAATAAGATATGATGGACTACTTTCAGGAGTCAAGGTAATTGTAAAAGATCTATCTGGGCTAATGTGACTGCTTTATATTTTTGTCATGCCTTTGTAACATTGGAGATCATTAGGAACTGTCTCCAGGGAAAGGGACCTGTGTCTAAAATCAGTTTGGGCCCATTATCTTCAGTAAGAGACTGTCTATACCCCAGGCATCCTGAATCCTCTATTTACTGGGGGAGAAAACACATTATGTAATGGATATTAATACAGTAGGACCCCACATTTCTAGAGATCATTAATCTGAAGGACTCGGAGAGCTGAACGTCACTCTGTTACTACCTCTGCTGCGCCTGCTGCTCCTGCTGCGCTGGGCAGGGGGGCTGTGTTCACTGCCCTCGCTTTAGTTATTGTTTCTTCTGTTTTGTCTTCTCCTGAAACACTCATTCGCCATGAAAATCTTTAGTACGCAAGGTAAAGGATGCATACTGGCACAGGCAGGTGCCACAGGATGAACTTTGGTGATAGTGTCCCCAGGTTTTGCTGTTAATGAGGTTCCTCTGCTGTTGCATGTGTTACACGGAGGAGAGGCTGAAGCCGATAAATGCACATGCCTTCCTGATATGACGAGCCAAAGAGCTTCTTTAGGTGTTGGATTTGAAGTTACCAGCAGCCTAATTTGTTACGTGTTGATGGGGCCAACTTTCTTCCTTTGCATTGCTCCTACGATGTCCTTAAGCATTATTTTTAAGCTATTCCTCTGAACACAGTGGTAATGTTGGAATAACGTAGCACACACACATATTCTAAAGTAAAATATGACCATGTGATGCTAGCAGAAATGTAAAATTAACATTTTTAAAGTTATATTTTGAAAATTCATTTAGCATCTGAGGCTTTTTACCTCCCTCAAAATACAAGTTAGACGTGCAAACAAACAAAAGCTAGAGGTGACTGTTAAAGATCTGACTTTTTGACTGTTAGGAATTTTGTGGTTTTCAAACAATTGAGAATGTCTTCTGCTTTTCTTTAGAGGCTGAAAACACTATGAATTACCAAGTAAAATGCTTACTAGTCCCCTGTTCACTAATCAAAATCTGTAAGAATTGGCACAGTGTTATAGAATCAACATTTAAAAAACATAAACCTTGAAGGACTTTTTTTAACAATCTAAATATATTTCTTTATGTGCCTCTAAACAGTTTTTAATAGCTGTGGAAATAGACCTTTAAATGTCATGATGTCTTTAAAAACTACAGGTTATGTCACCTGGCACATTACATGAAGGTGTAGATAACATTAAACATACGAGCTTTATAATGACTATACAAATACGTACAAATGATACAACTTGAGATCACACAGAAATTATATGGATACGCATTAGATAGATGTTATCTCTAGTCCAAAAATTACCCTAAATCTGGTTAAATAGTTATTCGCCACAAGTACAATAAATAACTCCTGGGTTTATCTGTTACAAAGATCTCTTCTGAGGTCATCTGTACAGATGTCTGTGCTTTCTCTTGTAATTTGATGACTGTGTCTCTATAGGCAGAGTCCTGGGAAGCCTTTGGTGCCCTTCTGACAGGTGCTGAGGAATTGCAGGATTATTGAAGCCTCAGTAAAAAGAAATGTTGGCGATGTTGCTAAATTCACTCGTCCCCTGAACAAAAAGAAATTATAAAGCTAAAAAGTATGCCCACAGATCGTTTTAATGATGGAATATGCCTCCATGCGATCATATTTCTTACTTTAATTCCTCATCCAAATGAGGCTGATAGCAGCAAAATGAAAATAAACAGATATAGGTGTCCACGTGCTAGGCAGACAGGCATGTTCTTATCCTTGTGGGATTTTGAACATTTTAATTAAACTGGTAAAGGAGGGACAGGAATGTGTTTGGCTAAATCCAGCAAGTATCTAGGCTGTGGTTTGTCAGCACCCAAGCTACTCTATTAAATGCCACCCAGTTTTTGGGTTATGGGGTTAGTCTGCTCTAGCAAATATGTTGTAAAAGAACAGGCAGCCAAAAAGGACGCTTTGCTTTCAGTAACAGTTTGGTGCTGGTAGCTCCTACCCTGTACATGTCTATCAGAAATGAGAATTCTGATCTTTAAAATTCAGTGCTCTGAGCTAATTTCTTTTCTGCTCTGAGAAAGTGGGGCTCAGTAACTTCCATTTCTCTTTCTTAGCTTTCAGTTCAAGTCTAAATAAAACCCAAAACTGATCTCTCTGGACTTATTCCATGCTACTGACCTCATGTCCATCTGCTCACATACCCTTTCCCAGCATGACCACCTCCCTGTGACAGTTTCCCTTCCTGGTATATTGGCTGGTGCACTGAAGAGAGGTCATTTTTCCTCTTGAGCTACCCCACAGTATGGGACATGGTTTACCCACCCCCTTCAAATCCAAAACAAGATCTTTTCTTGAAACACCATCTTCATTTTCTTTTTGTTTGCAGCTATTTCTACTTTTCCCCCTTTCCTTCTCTAGTGTGTCTGTGAGACTGTCTTCTGAATACGATATAAAATAAAGTGTGTTGTATTGTAATGTTGTAAAGAGAGCTGCTGCTTGAATGAGGTGCTTCCCAAGGAGTAACAATATTTGCTGAGCAGATGTTATTCCATTCTGAATAATGGAAACCATTTGGTGTCCTTCAAAATCATCATGAGGGCAGTAGAGGGGAATAAAAAAGATTCAGCAGAGACGTAACAGCTGGAGAATTTCTTCCCCCCTCCCTCTGTACCATGAATAGTAGCTATTGCAGATGTTTCAAAATGGCCGAGGTGCTGTTCAGGAGAAAAGCTCCACAGCTTTCTGCACCATGTGAAGCCATGCAACTGGCTCCTGCACCCTGCTGAGCTATTCAGTAGAAAGCTCAGCTGGGTCATGGAGTTCCTGCCAAGGGGCCAGAGGGCAATTCCTGTAGAGAGCATCAAAATCAGGGCAGGAAACTCTATTCCCCGCGCTCCTCTGAGTCTAATGCAAAATGTCCCACAGTGGGCAGTCTTGTTTTTATTAGACAGAAATTCTCTGTGCCAGGAGATCATCAGTTAGGTAATTTAGCAGGTATGGTAACACTTCGTTTACCAAGCTTATTAAAGGCAAAAAAAAAAAGAAAAAGTTTTGTTCCCTGCCATGGATCAGAGGAAATGCAATTTGCATTATTTTTACTTTAAGAAGCTCTTAAAATATTTAAAACTGCAGAGCTGATTGGCAGCTTTCCGCCAGCCAGATACTTGCATGCTTTCCTGAACAGGTATTTTTGAAATCTGGAACCGTTGGACTGTTTTTCTAAGACATACTCTGCAGCTTTGCGGTTGTGTCTAGCTCTATCTGATGGAGAGGGATCAGAAAGTGCTGTAAAATAAACTGATGCTGGTAGCTGGAGTGATTTATGTCAGGAGTCCAATAAGAATGGTTGGATCTGGTTACCCCCAGTGTTCATACACCAGCTGAATTTGCAAAGATTAACTTGGTTGCATGTAATAAGCAATATATTTGCAAACCAACTTCATACCTACTGCCTTCTGTCCAGGAGTTTGACATATGTGTACATAAAGAAGCCATAATACAAATTTGTGAAACCAGCTGTTGTACGGGGACCTTTTGATCTCCTGCAGCTCAGTTGTCTGAAGAATGTCCAGGCTGTAATGAAGTGCATCAATTTTAGCAGTGTCTTTTATGTTGCAGGGCAGAACTGAAATAACACGCGTTTGCACACCCCTAACTACAGGATCACAAATACTTCTTCAATTAAGAAGTGGTAGAGCAGCTAAAATGTAAGAAATATCAATCTTTAGGAGATAGTGTTAGAAGAAATGGCTGCTTTATTAGCAAAAAGTCTGATGATACTACAGCCACTCAAGTAGAACATTCATCTACTTTAGATCTATTCTTAATTAATTCTTGAATACTTGACAGGCTTTTTCATTTAAAATTCTGTTTTCCCCCTTTGAATATCCGTTCTTGTTTGTGCATTGGTACTTAATTTTCTTACAGCTCAGACTAACCTTTCTTTTCAAGCCTTTTTCTTTTTTGAATGAATACTTTATATCATCAGACTCTCACACAAAAGTTCCAATGTGGTTTGACAGTAAAATAAGAAACCGATGTTGCTTTACAGCAGAGAACAGCACTTCTGACACAGTGCGTTTCATTGCATCAGCCAGACTAGAGCCAGGTCATTTTCATATTAGGAAAAAAGCTTGAGGTCTCGACAAGTGTGATTATTTTACAAAGTCTATCTTAAGATGGTCCTTGAGAATTGCATTTCCAAGTGACAGTGGAAGAACCAGTTTAGGTAAGATCAAAAATGGACCTAGTGCAATCTTTTTTGACAGCTGAAGAAATTAAAGATATTTTTGCTTCATTTTCCTACGGGAGAGATAAGATGCTGTCGGACCCTCTCGAAAGTCCAGCTGACTGGAGCAAGTGTGTGACATCTTTGGTAGCACACATTTGGTATTAACTAGCTGACTAATGTGTTTGTAGCTCCATGGTAGTCCATGCAAGGTATTGTATGTGACCTGTCTGGCCAGGATGAGTGTGGGGGTACTGGATTATTCTGCTGTGCAAGGACTGTGGGCCACAAACCCAGCCCTTGGTATTTCCACATCTTATGGGACTTGTTGGGGTTGAAAAAAAAGTTTTGAACAAAGGAAGGACCTCCTTTCAAAAACCTGGGCTGGACATGTTTCCAAAACACCATTTCTTTTCTGTCTTGTGTTTCTGTTCAGATGTATATACATGGCTTCCTTGTGTTCCCATTGCAATCTGCCCTTCACTGTAAATTCAGAGATCCCAACCTAAAGTGGTGGGCAGATGGGGGTGGGGGCATTTACACTACTGAGCCTCACTCCCCCTAATTTAGTCGCTCTCTTAGAGAGTCTCCTTGACTCCCAGAGATCGGTATCGAGAGATGGATCTCTCTGCAGAGTGAATTGGAGCAGCTAATTCAGCTCCTGATCCAAATACATCCCTGGACAGACCTTTCTCTTCCTAGAACTCTTTAGGGAAGGTGGGGAGACCAGTTTCAAAACATGGTACCAAACTGTGATCTTTAGGGGGACTTTAGATGAACACTCCCGCACCGTAATAGCACCCCAATGTTACAGGGGTATGTAATAGCACCCCGATGTTACAGGCTCCCTACGCTTTTAATAGAGCTACATGCATGGAGTGGGTGAAGTCATCCTTTAGAGGGGAAGTGATAAGCAAAGCCTATTTGTAGGCATATATGAGCTGTGTCACCAAGGCTGTTTGAGAAGTCTCCCTTCTCAGTCATGTCCCAACTTCATCCCTAAACCAGTAAAACTTCAGTAGCTTGGCCCCAGGTTAAGCTCCCCATGTTTGTTCAGAATGAACATGGTTGACTCGGAATCCTAAAAGGTGACTGTTTGATTTTCTGATTTGTTCTTCCAAAGACAGGGAAATTTCCCTAATAATTCTCACCAAGTCTCCCAGCTTGTTGTTTATGGCTTTTGCTGTCATTTTCATTAACAGCAAATTGTTCAATATGATGCTAAACTGAGCTATATTAGATCAGCTAGAAATCTTTGTAGGCTCTCAAAGCATGGGCATTACATATTCAAAACAGGACCTAATGTTTCAGAGATTCATATTCTACTATAATTATATGGTTCAATGCAAGTGATTATATCTCTTCTTCAGTATCGGACTGAAAAGTTTTGGTTTGCTGGCTTCCTCATAATTTACTGCCGAGGCATAATAGGCCAGTCTTGCGGAAAAAAAGATGATAAATGACGCTGGCAAGGATTCATAGATTTATTAAATTTCTATCAAACAGTGCAACAAAAAAAATCTGCTTAAGTTAGAAATGGGCTCAAATTTTTTAATCAAAATTCATGAGTCCTGATGCTTGGTTCAGTAGGTCCAAGGAAGGCTTGAATTGAGGACTGATTAAAGAAAATAAAAGGCTTATTTGAAGTAATTTTTCAATGACGGCTTTTAATTGGATGTTAAATCAAATTCTTATCTGCTTTTCTGCAGATAGCACATTATATAAAATACAGTTAGTGGCACTACCACTGTAACTGATACACTGAATAACAATTGACTTCTTACTTTACACCAAGAGGATAGAAGGACTTCAGTTGTCAACCTGTCAGAAATTAAGTATGTAAATTAATGCTTAAGTATATGAATATGAATATGATTTACAAGAGGCTCTGAGTGCTGTCGATAAAAATACTGATTTCTTCTCCCTCCAAGGTTAACAATTACTCGCTGACCTTTACAAATTTGGGCTATATTTTTTCCTTTTTCTTTTCCTTTTTTTTTTTTAATGGTATGATGTTCTAGAGGTCTCAATAATGCTGAAATAATCTGAAGTAATCTGTCATGTACAAAGACAAGTATTTTACTAATACCTATTATATTTCATGTGTATAAGGCAATACATTGCTAAAGATAATGGACTTATTATTTAGTTTGATGGTTACAGTATCTGTGAAATTTGTTGCTGGCTTTCTTTGTAGGCTGAGTTGTAGGGTAGCACTATTTATGTTGAGGATGTATTCTTAATAGGCTATCCATTAGTTTTGTAATGTTTTACTGCTGAGAATAACGTCTGATTTCTTGGGCTTAGGAAAAACCCCTCTCTCACCCAGACTAATCAGGACCTATAAAGAAAAGTAAAATATGCTGTAGAATATATGCAGTCCAGAGTGTGGGAGAAAGAGGAAAACCAGCAAGGTTTAAACTTCAATGTTACAGTTACTTTTTCTTCAGTAGGAGAAATGCATATGTGTGGTTTTTCTCTGCTGGAGTTTGCATCATGCACGGTATAATCACTGTGCTGAACATTATGATTATTTGTACCGCTGGAATTTGCATCTAGTTCTTATGGATTCCCCTGCCTGTTCCTCCACAGAAGTGTTCCCACAGGAAATAAAACTCCATAGTAGGAGATCCTCCATGAGGTATTATTTTGAATTCAGAGAAACTATCCTCCAAAAACAGATCAGAAATTTCTCTGAACAATTAAACTTTACAATGTATAACAGCATTTTTCCACAAAGAGGCAGTATCGAACACAAGGTAGTGTATCTGAATTGCAGGATTCCCAGGCCTAGGATGGAAAACTAGACTCTCCTCATGGTTTCTTTGTGGTTTCTCATGTTCCCCCCATCTCAGATACCCAGCACATTGGGATCCCTAATTTCTGTGACTGGGACAAGAACACTACGAAAGAAGGGAAAACGCACTGTAAAATTATTGCATGCTAAAGCGAGGTTAAGCAATTGCAACTTCTCCCAGTGCCTTGTAAAACGGACCCCCTGAACAGAGACAAGCCATCTTCAAAAGACTCTGAAATTTGGTTCGGATAATCGTCAAGAAACTCAGCTTTTTCAAAGCTTTGAAGTCCCTTATTAGTCATGCCCCAGAGTACATGGGGCTTCAACGGCTTGTGGGCTTCTATAGGTACTTCACACATTGTGGCGTGTAACGGATCTTCCCGCCTGGGCTGGCAATAATTGGAGGGTGCCACCGTGCTCCAGGCAGCTCTGGGGTTGTCCTGCCAGTGTCAGCTGTGAAAGGAGAATCCAGCTCATATCCATCAGAGATGACCATGCGTCGCTGCTGTTGCTCTCTGTCAACACCGGCCCCTCTCATGTCAGCCCACTGGAGGCGGCTCAGAGGAGTAGGTAGAAAAGTCCTCCCCGAGAGCTGACACTGCTCATACTGCTTGAAGTTTTGGAAGTCCCTGATTTAGTCACTTGCTCAACCACCTGGTTAACTCTTAAATGCTGTGCTGAATCAGGGCTTCACTGCTTCCCAGAGGGAGGTTTGTCGTGGAAGTAATTTGCACTGGATTTTAAATGTTGTTCTTCCTATATGATGAAAATCCCGTTTAAAGCTTGTGTTCGCTAATTGGGAAGTGTAAACTTTTTTTTAAGGCAAATTCTTCTAATTTTGCTACTTCCATGGTTTCTGCATCATAATGCATGATATGGATGCCCTATTTCATTTTCTATAGATGAAGTTTGTGCTCCTTGTAGCACTTCTGGCAGGTTTCCCATGTTCTACTTTAAATTCTGGGCTGTTTCTCAACTGGTACAGATTAAGCTGTGCCAGTTTAAACTGGGCAGAACTCTGACACCTTAACGGGAGCAGGCCTGAGTTTGCATAATCAGAAGGGGGACCTCAGTCATTGTCCCTGTGAAATAACATAAATATATGGATATGTAAGTCAAGTTATTTGTGGGAGGTAAACGAGTGTCAGAGAAGAATCTTTCAAGGTACAAAGGTGTATGCAGTTTTTCACTTAATCTTTATGGTAACAAAATTAATCTTCTTGCTAAATCTGTATTATTTGGTAAATACCCCAATAAACACTGGCAACGGTTCATGGGGAATTTTTCTTCTAACAGCCTGGAAGACAAATAGTATGTTGCTCAACCAGATATGGTTCTAATTATAGCGTTTGCATTATACTGTTTTAATTGTCCTCTTAAATGCAGTTTTTGACATCCTGCCAAGAACTTCTCAATGATTTCTTCATTGAATAGAGGACTTTTAGTCATCCACTACATTTCTTAAGGCCATAATTTTCAACAGCATTAAAATCCACTTCTTCTTCTCTGCCTTGTGCTGCAGTTAATATCATTCATCTCAAGAACAATTGTCCTGTCACCCGTTTACCTGGGAAGCGCAGTCTCCTTTTTTTTATTAATCCACAAAAGGTAGAGATGGAATAGTTCAGGGAGTGAGTAACTCTGCCATCTTCCTTGGGTTACATCAGGGAGGTGGTGGTGATGGAGCTTTTTGCTCCTGGTATAATAAGGATTTAAGTCGGAAATTGACAAATTTTATTCGTTTCCACAGTTTTCATAGTATGCATTTTTAATTATATTTTTTGTATGCGGAAGTCATGGAAGATACTCTTTACTTCTTGTTTTATAAAAAAAAGCTGCCTTAGGGTGACACTATTATAAATTCTCCAGGAGAAACTAGGAGTAGAAACTATTTCGCTAGTTGTTTTACCTCTGTGGCTGCTTTGTAGTTCGTGTTTTTTGCACAAAAAATTACACACTATGGGGTAAATTTTAAGTGTGGTTATAAATTGCCAGAGAAGACTGCTGCTGCAAATAATAAGAATGAATTTAAGAGGCAACTCAGTAGTTCAGAGCAGGGGGCAATGCTGTAGAATTAGGAAGAGGCATTTAAGGTCATTCAGAAGCAATCAGCCTTCGTCAGTCCCAGATACTTTTGTTGTGGTGGGTTTTTTTCTCTCAAAATATATTTAGGAAGTAGGGGCAACATGTCGATGTGATTCCCATTGCGTTCATATCAGTCCAGAGGTACTCTTGAGCAGAAGTGCCTGCTGTTGAATTACAGGTTTACAGAGGGCTCTATAGAAGCCTGGATTTTATCTTGTCATACAAATTGACTAACACATTTGCTAAAGTTTCAATTATTATTTATCTATTCATGTCCTCAAAAAATAAACATTTGCAAAATGAAAAAATACATAAAATGCATGTTAGACCCCTCTCCAGTCAAACACTTGACATAAATGCTTAACTTGGAGTATTTAAGCTGTTGAATTGAACTCAAGCGAACTATATTTTTGTTAAAAATCTAGAAGTACTTGCCAAATCAAAGTCCTAACATGGAAAACACATCTCTTTGGAAGAGCACTCAAGCCTCTGTTTAAGTGCTTTCCTGAATCAAGACTTTGTTTCCAAATAATGTGTTTTCTAACAGATAAACCCCAACAAATTATAATGGCCATTCTGATTAGGCAAGAGCTCAGGTAATCAGGTCTGCAGGAGAACGTAGCAAGTATCCTAAAGTTGCTCCCACTGCTCACTTTTTAATGATGTTTATAATGATTCAGAGATATTTCGGCTTTTAAAATGTACATTATAAATTTATGGTAGACATTTTTACTAAGGTGTTTCTTTTAATCACCAATTCAGTCATTTTATTGCATGCTCTCCAGGAAAGCACATGCAGCCAATATTCATCTGCAGATGGATGTAGTCCAACCCGTTTCAATAAAAGTCATTAATTTATTAGGACTATTTGGACTTGTAGGTAGAACCTTACAATACATATCCTTGCTGTCTCCCCAGTCTATGGAATGTTTTTCTGGTAGCAGTAAGCATCTGGCTGTTTTTAAAAGATTACACTAAAAATGAATAGGTAAGTTTACCTCTTACTCCCAAACTATTGCTGCAGTTCCTCTTACTGTCTGTTGTTGTTTGATAACTGAAGTACTGCTGCAATATTATAAAGTGTTTGTCTGCACACACACATCTCCAGCTGGATTATTTCAGCAATGAACAATTAATTGAAGTTTGATCACTGAAATTCATTAATTGTAGTTTAATTTGCCACTAGTGGAAGCTGGCAGAGATCTGCGAGATCAGCGTAGTTCTGGCAGTTTATACCAACAGTGGATTTGACCCATTATCTTTTGTTGTTAAAGCTTTATTTCTTTTGAAGTAGGTTTATCCTTTGTCCATAGTTAATTATGATATTAAATTGCAGAGGAATGTTTCCATTTTCTCCAACTGCCTAATCTGAGCCTTTGGTCTGACACATCAGATTAGTTGAGATTTAAACCAATGACCTCCTGGCTCTGGATAATGTCATGTTAGTTCCTATACAAAATAACAGGGCTGTCCCTGTTCAGGTTACACTAAATCACAAGCTGATGAGAGGTGACGGGTTCTGCAGCAACTCTGAATCACATGTTGTTTGATTTCTTCCTCTCTGGGCCAAATTCCTCTAGATAAAAGGTACAGAAGGTCACCCCCTGTCCAGAAACACTGTGCTGAGATCACAGCAATATTCCAGCAGTGTATTTTTGATTTGGCAAGTAAAACAGCGATGTTCTTGTAAGTAAAAAAAATTGAAAAATTGTTTACAACAGCACCAACCCAAACAATGCTTTTATGTGCATCTCATGTCTCATTTAGAAATAATGGAATGAAGTGATGAGATGTTTTTTAAAAGCACTTTTAGGCTTAGTTTTTCCCAACACCATAGAATAATCAGAAGATGCTGTAAATATATTCTGAAGACAGTGGCCAGTCAGAAGTACTTACATGCCAGCTTGCAGCCTTGACATGCTCAGAAATCAGCATTTAAGACAGCAGTTGGCACAGATCAAGTTGGAAGTCTAAATGTCAGTGAGTGGTAAGTGTCTAAATCTTGATCTCTCAAGTCATTAGGTTGTTTATTTGAGTGGTTGCCCCCTGAGGTGGACAGAAATGTCAGGAGAAAAATGTTCAAAGAGATGTTGCACCACTGAGCTATTGGATAATAGCATTGTTGAGTCTTGACTGTGACCATAAAGTTGCCATAAGCATTTAATAATTTTATTTTTTAGTATTCAAATAATGATTTTTTTTAGCTTCCTAATGAATCCTAGAGATTTTATATTTTGAAAATTAGGTGCAATCATTTGTTCCTTGTGAGTCTTGGAGCAGGTGAGTGTGTGTGGCTGTTCCTGTGGAGAGAGGGGAGGGAAATGAGGTCTGGAAGGAGACAGCATCTGAGAGGAGGAGCTAGAAACAGACTCTGGATGGAAAGCCAGACTTCCGCAACTGCAGAGAAGGAACTGCTACAACGTCTGCATGCTTCAGTGAAGCCTTCAAAGTTTCAAGTCTTATTAGTCAAACTTCTTTTAAAAAACCATGTATGTGGTTGTGTCCATATGTGTCAAGGCTTTTGATTTTGTCAGGCAATTTCAACCAAATGTCAGTGAAGCCATTGAAAACTGTTAAACTTGCTGTAAATTTTGTGAAAGCAGTCGGATAAAAGTCGGATTCCCAGCCATACTAGCGTTAGGCCTGGAATGTGAACTCAGTTTATGTTAGACATATGAGAAACCCATCTGAACTGTGCCTGGAGACCTGACTCCACAGCTAGCCAGCCCTCATTTGTCATGGGTTTGGTGGAAAAGCATGTTGTTCCAGGATGCGAATGCAGACTAGGTTAGACACCGTTGTCCCGGCAATATTTAAATCATGCCTCTGCCAGAGCATATTCTCTTGCTACCTCCAGAAGAGCTTTGTCAGAAGACATGGCCAGTGGGTCACATCCCATCTTGGTCAAAGCCTGGACTAGCCTGTGGTCTGGAAGTTTTCCCTGCAGTGCAGGCCTTGCAAAGCTTGTAATTTAAATAGTTTTAGATGCCTGTAAGTGTGAGACTTACAGACTTACTAGACAAATAGAGCAGAATTACCCACTCGCTATTTCTATCTTACCTTCTTCCCAGGATGCCCACACAGTGTTGATGTGCTTCATGACAGAAATCTCTCTAGACTATCCCCAAAACCTTGACTTCCAGACAGAAAAATATCAGGGAGATATGTTCCAAGTTAGAGAGAAAATTATCTTTCCATGTTAAATCTCCTATTCCGCCTACAGGGTATCATTCAGTATTTTCAGTGTGCTCAGGTTCAAAGCCCGTAAAGGTCATGTTTCCTTAGGAGTAAAGGGAACAATTAGGGCAACAAGTTTTATTTCATTTGATAAAAGTTCACATACTTTTATATTCAAGTAATAATTACAGTAATCCGTAAATTAGTCAGCTAAAATATTAATTCATTTGGCACAGTCCTAGTGTACGCTGTCATAACAGTGTCTGACAGGACTAGCTGAAATCCTGTAGTTACCTTTTTAAATACCACAGAGTTTCTTCATTGTTGTGATAAAATACAGATGTGGCTTCGAACGAAACTTGCATGGTGAGCAGAAATAGAATATATAATTAGAACAAAGAGGGCTTAAATCAAATTAATCTTTATCTGACAGGAACATTTACATTTACATCACTGAGTGCAAAGTCATAGCCAAAATTGAAATTAGAAACAGATAATTATGATAAGAGAGGACACTTATGCTGACTTTTCTCATGCATAATTGGAAAGTACACGAAATGCACTGCTTGTTAGAATTAGAATTAGTGTTAAAAATATGCTACTTTTGATGAATGCTGGTTTGTTGCAATAAGAAGTTGCCTAAATAGTTGTCTGGTAAAAGCACAAGTTGGGTCTGATTAGAAGATCATAAAGAGGGCAGATGGTTTAATAGCTTTTCAAAACCAATAATAATAGAAATGGAGTCGGTAACATTTTGTCTAGTGTGTTCTAGATCTTTGAAAGCGTAGATTCTTTGATGCAGGGCCTAAGTCCAGGCATCTAATTACTGTCATTTAAAAATTGTAAGTGTGCATTGTGAGTGGTTCACCAGTCACCAGGCAAAGCATTTGCCGCACCAGGATTTCATCTTGTGAAGAGCAAGCTTCACTTTTGTCAGTCTGGAGCAGCAAATTAAAAGTGCCCAGCACCTGGGAGAATTGTGCCCATAATGCCCATGCAACCTACTTTTAATTTACTTCTCAGTATATATACCTTGAAAGTGTTTTACATATACAAACCTGTCCCCTTTGCGAGAAAGCTCATTTAGCTTACTGGGAGTTTTGCCCCTGGCTTCACTGTCAACGCAGGGTTCACTGCTTCTCAAGTCCCAGGAAAGAAAATATGTTTTGTGAGGTTGCTGTACAAAAGAACTAGCTTGAAACCATGGAGAGTGTGAGTATCAGAACAAAAATCAACATTGAGTATTTTAATTCATTTGTTCTCAGCTATATCCTTGCTCTGTAGGTCACTCATCCTTTTATGTGTGGTTGCCAATTGGAGGGCTAGATTCTCAGTTGCTGTAAATTCAGTACGACTCACTTGACAACGACAAATTTGACTGATTCATCAGGCAGCTGAGGATCAGAGCCTCTGTATGTATAATGCTACAGAGGCACACACATTTATGATATTTGGAAGCAGCAGTAAAATTGCCCCCAGCTCTAAAAAACTCCAGATGTTTAGATTTTTAGATTTCAAAAGAGGTATAGCTGGAGCTCTAATGATGTTTGTCTGCTTTACACCTCCTTGACATAAGGGAAGCCGTTCCCATGATGTTAAGGGTGATGGGAAGAGCTGGGATGTGAAGTTCAGCCTTTGGGTGGATTCTCACAGGCTGTGAGCCGTTCCTCCTTTGGCTTTCACTTGCGACTTTTATTAATGAAACAGATCCAGAGGGTCTCTGGGAATTCACCACCACAATAGTTTAGCATGCTGTCAGAAAGTAGCTTGTCAGATGGCTCTATTGTACTGGGATGTGATTTTTAGTAACATGTAGGATTAGGGAAGTGATTCATGTATTGTGCACTGTTGAAAAGAAGGGTAATTTGAGGTAGCAGAAAGGATTTTCAATGCCAAAACAATAATGATAATTCATCCTGTGGTAAGGAATTGTTATGACACGTTTTCTATTATTAATCTGGTTATAGGGTCTAGGTTAAATGACTGCAGTCGATTAAAAGATATATAGATAGAAAAGCTTTATGTATTTATTACCTGCTTAAAGAAAAGGAAATTTATCTGAGAAAATTACAACATGGAAGAGTGCACAACTGTGATTTAATGAGCTGCCTTTACACGAACATCTGGAATTACTATTATTATTATCATGAAGATCATTATTATTTTACATAAAAACAAAATACTGACAAATATGAATGAGAAGTGAGTTTTTATGTTAGCTGAAACAAAAATAACCAGTGTGGTTAAAACTGTAGCATTGCTATGGGCTCTGTGCTGGCATAACTGCTGTAAATCAGTGCTTTTTCTCCTGGGGAGTGTCCCACTTAAATCAGGGAGTGCAAAGGCACTTGGTGCAGTTTGTACAATGTAGTCCCTCAATGATAAATACGAAGTGCTGTAATTCTGAAGAAAACTTTGCTAAAGGAAATAATCTAGCAACTAGGAATTTCAGCTGATGCCGTAGGATGGTTTGTTCAAGGAGGTCAGCTCAAAGTATACACAGTGGTATTAGCTCACCTAAAATCTGTTTTTTGTTAAGCACAGTGAAGCATAGTCCTGGTGCTGGTCTTCTGTGTAAAACCAAAATTCACTCTTACATACATATTCATTTGCCCAAAGTCTAGAAATGGCCACATGTAAATATATACAGTTGCTTGAAGAAGGGCTGTTCTTTCAATTAATGCCCATTTCCCTATATTTTCTTCCCAAATACAGAACTTTACTGTAGCTATAAAACCTGAGTTAAGTCTATGTATTTAGGTATTCTTGTTTGTGATATTAATCAGTTAATTTTCAGTGCCTTTTATTCTTGCGCTAAATAGAGGAGCTCAATCATAAGAGTTAGAGTGATTCTGAAGTATTTAGTGTAGAACAGAACTGTAGAGACAACAACATATTTCTGCTAAAACAGTCGTCTTGCAATTTTCTAAAGCATAAGCCTAGTTACAAACGATACCCGAAATGTAGATATCCTTATGCCAGCAAAAGAGTTCATTGGCCGGAATGGTCTATTAAGTACCTACTTTTCTTTAAAGCAGAAGTCTTAAGTTTGTTGGCTCTTTAAATTAACCTTGCCAGGAACCCATATTTTAAGGTATTCTATAAAGAGCTGAGGAAGATAAGACAAATTTAAATGAAGCATAGCTAGAGTAAATATGAATGTTAAACCAAAGCACCTTTCTCTTTCTTTCTATACACACTGACTTTGCCCTGTATGGTAAGCTATTGTGAACACATTTCTTTTTAGTTGGAAAACAGGACAAGCATCCACTAGGTTAATTTAATATCCAACGAATTTCCCTTAAGGAAAAATTATATGAATCTTTGTTACAGTATTTCACAAATCAAATTAGCGACTCAACATTAATAGATTTTGATTGACACATCTGATATTAACCATTAGTGTCTCTATAGACTTTAGCTCTTCTTCATTAAGTGAATTATAAAATTCCATCTCTTGATCAGAAGAAGAGTCTGTTTTGTCTTTTCTGAATGGAACCAAGGGCAGAACTTCAGCTGACATAAATCAGTGCACCTCCACTGAAGTCAGCTTCGGTACTCCAGTTTTCAGCTGCCTCAACAATAAACTCTTTATTTCCGATGAAATTAATTTTGCAAGACAGGACTGCCTGATAGCACAAGTGAATTTCCTGGGATTAAAGTTTATCATTTACAGGTAAAATTGTGGCAAAGCAGAGGTGTTGTTACCCTCCTCCTTGCACTCCTCTGGCTGATTCTGACCATTCAGTTTCAGATTGGAGACTCCAGCCACTAATGTGGCTTTGATGTTCTGCATCAGCAAAGTGACAGCAACCCGTTGGAAGGAATTAATTGAACAGAAGATTGGTTCTGTTTTACCTCAAACCAGCACACATGCTCTCAGAAAGTACAAGGGATTTCCACTGTAACACGTCCCTGCTTGAACAGGAGAGGGTCACCATTTTGGTGGAGAATGTGAGGAACCATACCCCATCCAGCAATCGGAGCACTCACTCATGATGTGGATGGCAAAGCTTTATGCTCCCACTCTCTTGAACTCAACTCCGAGGCTTGAACCTTAGTCTGTCACATACCTTGTAAACACCAGGGTGGTCTTGGTTATTCCGGTGCAAGTCTCTTTTTGATAAATGTGTTGGAATTGCTCTTCTCTGTGCAGGATAATTAAATGTCAGCTGGGACTGGAAATTTGAAATCAGTTGTCTAACTTGCAGGGGACTATTTTAGCATCACTGACCGGTCTGGTGTCAGTGTGAAGGAGCAACTCTATGGGTTTTGTCCTGTGAAACTTGAAAACGTTCAATTCCCAGCTTCTCTAGACAGGCATTTGAAAAATACTTTGAGAAAAAAAGAAAACCAGAAGAATTAATAGCAATCAGGGCTCCTTTCAGCAAAGTGAATCTTGTTTAGATGCTACCTACTGGTTTGTGGAACTAAAGCCTGAAAGCCGTGAATCTTTTAAAGAGAAAAGATGACATAGGTAGGGAGAGAATCAATACCTAATTTCTGCTTTGGAATTGCTTAAGAAAAAGAAGGAACACAGAGAGTAGCGTTGCTATCATCATAACCATATTAAGTGTGTTTCTCTTAAAAACCATGCATGCAGATATAGATATGCATAGGAAAGCAAACAATAGATACTGGATTTGCTAAGCCTTCATTTGTTGGGCTTCTGTGGTACACAAATTGTGTTTCCTTGAAGAAAATGATTTTTTCTTTTGATTTAGTTAGTGTTTGCCCAACATTCTCACCTCTATGATGATTATGAAGGTGACTTACTCCCTTAGGAATGATGTCTTATATGACACCTGATGTGTCTTACAAATTAAGGTAGATAAGTGGGCAATTTATCTCCACAGATATCTCTGCAGAATCATATTACTTTACTGACCAATACTTTAAACTTCTCCTGCACTGGGTGGGAGGCTTCTCAATTTCTTTTGCTGTGAGCAACATACCGGTTAACCCAAAACAAATGTATATGATAGATGAGACTAATTCTCCAAAAAGGAGCTCAGGCTCACACCTGCTGCAGACAGGTTTGTGGCCAACCTTCCTTGACAGAGCTGGTGTGAATTCAGATTCAACAAAGAGACTGGAACATCTCTGCGCCTCCTTTAATGACTGTTATTTTTAGAACAGTTAAAAGCCAGCTATGCAGCGTGAAGGATATAAAGGAGTATGGAGTATGTTAGATAAGAACAAAAATATAGTAACTCTGAAGGAGGCAGAAGTGGAGTTTTGTGTGTTACCTGCAAAGATGCCTACCTAGTCCAGGGTGAAAGCATCTGTATGTAGATATTTTTCTCAGAGTGTACACTCTTTCCCTGACAGATAACTTGATCAGACAATATTTTTAATAATGTAAATACATTTAAAAATTAAATGCTTTGGTCCTGGTTCTTTACCTAAACGTCTGGATTTTACACCATTTACTCTGGTGACTTAGCATTAGTTTCTTACAATTTATTCCTGTGTGGCATAGATTGTATTCCATTTCTGTGCTCCCTTCAAGAGTGAGACCCTTCACAGTGGTCATCTGGCCTCGCTCTGCTGAAGTGGTTGGAGATAGGACCATAGACAGAGCAGCTCCATAAATCAGAAATACATCTCCTTCTCGCGCTAATACTGTTGTAGTCCTCAGCATTGTGGTGAAACTGCTTACAAGCCATCATACACCTGTATTAATGCAAGACTTCTGTTTAAAAATTTGCAAGTTTAATCACAGACCTAGTTCTACTGGGATTGCCATGAAAGAACTCTGGTGAGTTCTATTTAATTACTTCTGATTAGGCCTCTGGTGCAAGTGAAAGCAGAATCAAGCCCGGTTTAACCCAAAAGGTTATTCTGAGTGATCCCAGAGGAGAAGCAAAGGACAGGCATTCTGAGAAGTTTCAATAATACCTATATATTTTAGCATGTGACATAACGCAGATTTTTTTCAACTCATTTGTTGCAGTGAGTACAAATGAGGCAAAATATAATCTAAACTGGTTAAATGAGGTCCTTCAAATATTAGAGGTGCTTACTGGAAATGAAGTGGTTTAAATCAATCAAAAGGAGCATCACTCACAAGTTAGTCACAGCCAACCAAAGTTGCATGCTAATTATTTTGTACTTTTTTTGAATAACTTCAAGTTAGTGCTAGAAAATCCCAGAAAACCAGAATTTCAAGACATTTACAAGATTTTTATCAGTCTTCATAGGCAGCTGGGTCAGATCTTGAGTTGGATGATTGACTCCAATGCAGATTTACCCTACCAAGGATAGGGTATTTTATGTAAGATGACAGAGAGACTCATAGCGTTACGAAATGCCCAGTAAAACAGCAGGGTAACAGTGCTCTTTGTGGATTTTCTGTTGCTTATTTTCTGTGTCTTATTTGGTGTTTAACCACCCATACATGGTGTGGTATTCTGCACAATTTTGAAGAGACATCTGTGTGTGTTCTTTGTGTATGTGTGTCGAGCAAATGGTATGTATGGAAAGTAAGACAGTAACATTGCAGGAATGAAAAGGATGGATTTCATGTTTGTTTGAAAAAGACACCTGCAGAATTCATGCTAGATTGGCCATTGCCATGAGCCTGTTGGCCCTACAAATGTGTTTTTTGACCCATAATAGGTTACAGCTTGATTTAATAGGTCACATTTCACTGCCTTTATGGACACCTTTACATCTTCTTTTCAGGGTAATTATCTTTACACACATCTGATGTGGCAACATAATTGACTCCTGCTTTTGTACGGCTATAGGTTAATGAACCAAACTGATAATTTTTTTAAAGAGAATAAATCACTTGTGTATTGTTTTTGAAATGGTAGTGAAGCTGTATGTTTAGAGGGCTGCTCTTGATTTAACAAGAACACTTTGCAGAGAGGCAGCCACCATCTGGGGCTTTATACCACATGGTACACAATGCACAGAAGTGTCCTGGAACGGTGCTCCTGTCTCCAATGGCCTTAGATCCTGCAGAGGCCAATACCCTGAAAGCTAATCTGAAGTAAAGAAAATAATGGCAATTTGCATCCACACGGGTGCTAACTTAAACACTGGATGGGAAAAATAGTCTAAAAATCAGGAGTTCTTTTTTTAAAAACAAAACCACAACACTCCTAAAAAAAAAAACAAATATGTCTCTTCTATTCCAAAGCCAACATTTTTCCTCAAAATATGCATCAATATGAGTTCAGTCATTTTTCAGTTCCTCATGTAGTAAAGTGTGCATAGATGGCAGTTCACCATTTTTGATGCTGGTTTGTTTTCATACAATTTGAAAGGAGTCTTTGATTAACAGTGGTCATTTGGCATGGTTTCTTAGCTATTTTAAAAATCTGTTTGAACAGTGGAAGCGCTAGAGCAGGAAAAGCCAAGTTTGCAGGTACTTTTAGCACTTTTCAGGATTTTAATGGGCCCTTCACAATGTCATTATGCCTTTAATGCAGGTTTTCTGCAGAATTATTTGTGTTTATTAAAACAGTACCTCTCTTTCTGCCTCAAAATATTTTGGGGGGTTTCATTTTTGCAGAGGAGCTGAAGACAGGGAATTTGAGGCTAGAACATGCTTTTACAGATGTTACTCACATGAATAGGCCTATTAACTTTAGACTACCTGTGTGAGAAAAGACAACTTATGTGAGCAAGGACCCTGCTGAGGGCCCTAATTAGTTAACATGTGAATGCAGAGACTGTGCTCCAGAAGCCCATTCTCGTTACTATTCAGGACATGTTGGTCTGTCTTAATAAAGATGTCACTTCCACTTTACTATCCCTGATTTACTTTATTACAGATTAATAAATATCTGATAGATGAATTGTACATAGAGTGCCAGAGCTTGTCTGCCCTGTTGATCATTTTGTGTCAGAAAGAAGATGCAAAAGGGCCATAAACCTCTGGGTCTACCCAGCAGAGGACATGTGCATTAGGTGGGGATGCAACCAGGTTGCCTGGCAGTATTTAGTTCCTTTATAGTCCTTGGGAGCGAGGGGCATCCAAGAGTTTTGAGCTTCCCTGGGGATGAAAATGAATGGAGTCACAAATGGCTCATTTACACCTCTCCCAGCTGCTTATTGGGGCATAACTGAAAATGTGGACACCAATGCATCCATTCTGCTAAACATCCCATTCTTAAACCATGCTTATAGCTGAGTCACCAAATTCCCACTACCTGCTGGTAGGAATGGGGCTTGTGCAATTGGGGGGATCTCAGTGTGCCTTTTTGCCCATCCAGCACCTCTTGACCAGTTTCCACCAAATTTGGAAGAGAAGGTAGCACTTTCAGAATTGAAAGTTTTATGGAAACAAGCAGTCAGCTAGGAAAGAGAGCCTAGGGATGCTGTGGTTGGGAAAAGGGACATGGTATGAGCCCAATTCTCATCAGACATTAAAGAATCCAGTCACAGAAGAGAGGACAGACAGATGCACACACACAGAGCTGTAGGAAATCAGCCATACTTGCATTGATCAAAGAACAGCTTGCTTAAAGCTTTGAATAAGCTCTTTGACCGTAGGTTTTGTACTGTGGGATACCTTTACATACAGGACTTACGAGGAGTGTGCTGTAAAGCTTTGGTATTTGGTATTTTGGAAAGTAAAACTTGGAAAATATTCTCCAGAAAAAGTGTTTGAATGCAAATCCAACCACTTTCCGCAGTCCTCCCTCAGCTCTGGTCCATGTTACAATTGAGCTCTCTGAGCAGATGCAGCAGCAAGCCAACAGCTTCATGTACGAGAGTAGACCTGCTGAGTTCAAAGGAGCTGAGCATATATATGTAAATGTTTGCAGGATCAGGATCCTAGATATTGCATGGAATTTAGCCTGGCTTTCTGCTTCCCCATAGGATTTGACCTATTGTTTTTAAACACTACTGTAATCGGTACATTTTAATATTGCTGTGATGTTATCCTGAAAGGCAACTGGGAATTAACATACTATATTTCATGATTTCATGACTTTTTATATATTCATATTTAGACTGAGCAGTGTTAAAAAGAATATTTTATTTCATTATGCAATTTTTAGTGAGCTTATTATCAGTAATATGTTTAGCATAAAATTTATTAGTGACATGCCCTTTAATTTAGCCTGTCTAATTGGTGCTAATTTAGTTAGATTGCATTAAATTACACCCTTTAATGTAGCTATGTGTGGGTCAAGAAATCCATTCCAACAGGTTAGGTAATTTTTCATGCAGCTGAACAGTAAAAATGGTATTAAGGTAGCTGAAAAATGCAATCATGTTCCAAAATAATAGTTTTCCTGGATATGATTATCAGGGAAACAGGATTTCTGTTATAAGTGCTCTTCCTTTGAAGACTTACAGGGTTCATCTTCCATCTAAACTCATGTCCCCAATCTCCACAACAAAGACAAAGGGTGGGAATTAAGATCATTACTCTTACGTGAGGGGGAATTATTAAGAATGATCTTTATTTCAGCCTTCATTCCTTCTTTATCATGCTCAGCACAAAGATAACAGTGAAAAATATGTTGTCCCTTCTTTTATCTGAGTTTCTGCTTTCTGCTCCATTAGAATTACTTTGGTCAGATGGTTGGAGTGGAAAGTAATTGATTTGATCTCAGCAGTGTACAAAGAAGCAATCTAAGCCTGACAAAACAAAACAAAAAATCTGACCTGTAAGAGTCATCGATCTCTAGCAGTAAGAGCAGAGGGCGGCAAGGCAGGACTCCTGGGGGCAGGTCTTCAGCTGGTGTAAATTGTCGTAGCTGTTACGAGTCAATGGTGTTTGAAGTCACTGGCAATTTCACCAGTGGAGGTGTCAGACCTTGGATTCGGTTCCCATTTTCCCATACAACCTTCAGAAAACTACTGGTCCTCTCTGGTCCCTGGGTGTGTCGATGTCTCTGCTCCATGGCTCAGTGACTGCCGCACTGCCGTGCCCCCAGGCTCTCCCTCTGTCCCGACTTATCTGCTGGGAATCTAGTCCAAGCATAAGGCAAACTTCTTCCATCTTTGGAGGTGTTTTAATACATAATTTCTATGCATCAGGAAGCCCCTTTATGTCTTGATGCTGTCTGTAGCAGTGGTTCCAAGAAAAGGTGGAGGGAAAAAAAAGACATTAGGGCTTTCTGTTAATGAAATATAAGTGTCAGTCCTAGCATGTAGAGGGCATGCTCTCAAAGCCGTGGGAGATCAATAAATAATCTCCCCCTACCCCTTTTTTATTTTTTTTTACCCAGAGAACTGGAATCTTATATAAAAGAGTCTGACAGGTTTTGAGTGTGCTTCTGGGGATAGCCCTTGTAGCGTAAAGGTTCACCGACCTGTTTTTGCGGTTGTTTGCTGAGGTTATGGTGTGGTGTTGTCATCATTGCTGAAGGAGTTATGTTGTTAAACTTCTCTTTCTAGCTTTATTGTCATCATCCTGTTCTTGTTGAGCTTAGTTTTACTATAGACTGTCTGAATAAATAGTAACACTTGCTCTGTTTTCCTGTATTACCGACTCCTGACATAGCAGTATTTGTAAAATTTTCATGTTATAATCTCAGATTACCCACATCCTCGGGGAGCATCTGCACAACCAAATGCATGGGAGCTGGGTGAGAAGGAGCAGTCGGTAGGAGCTTAGATGCAGGGAACCATTAGGGAGGATGAACAGGGGTATTGGCTATTTTTTTGCCTTTACCAGCATATGTTATGTTATTGCAGCTGAGTCACACATTATTGGGATTTTGCAGGTAACTGGCAGCATAGACTCAAAAATAATGCCGTTGCTCATTCAACTCCTGGCCTGTCCCATAGTTAAGCAGTTGCAGTTTTTCACTCCAGCACCAATGAGAAAAATGACTCGGAGGAACAATACTCGTAGCAATTTTCTCTTCCTACTAAGTGCCAATCCATAGGGTATCTCCATGGCAAAAAAGAGCCAGTTATACCAAAATATCAACCTGAGTTTCCTAACACAGCTAACTGAGCACTGAGAACAAAGCTAAATGCCTGTTAGGTCTGATCCAGGAATCTTTTAATTCCTTGGAAAAGGCTCCCATTCAGATGCTAGACCAGTTGTAGGGGATTTAACCCCTACAACTTGTAACCTAGAAGGCATAGGAAGATCCCCTTTTTGACAGCAGCTGTCTGGGCTAAGCTGATACCTGTTTGATTTTTGGAAGGATGTGAGATCAACTTTGCCTAATAACCCAGCTGTAAAACTGGCAGAAAAAGAGAGCAGCAGCAGCTCAATTGCAAACTTCACACTATTATGTTTGGGGTAAATAAATATAAAAAAGAATAAGTGGAAATCTTCCTCTAATAGGAAAATACATCAATGATACTGTAATTAGAACCAACATTACTCAACTGTAATAAAGTATTTATTTTACTGTGATTACAACAGTTGTTTATTCTTGGGAGCTGTATCCAGAAGCAGAATATCCAGTCTGGAAAGGATACAGCAGCTGCCTAAACCAAGTTTCAAATCTGTGCTTAGCAGCTCGATTTATACTTGTCAGTAGAGCCTCAAGACAACAGACTGGGCAAGTACTCCAGTCCAGCTGGGTCACAACACATCCACAGCCCCGTACCTCAGAGTGTGTACCTGGATTTTAATGAAACTGCAGTTCAAGCAGTATGGAGGGAACAGGAGGGAACAGGCAGATGCATGGTACAGCTGCACAAGGAATTAGTCTGTTCAAGCACTGCCGTGGTCCTGTCATGCATGCAGTGATGATAGACAGATTTTATCCCAGAAACGAAACTTAATAGTCTGGGTGGGTTTTTAGAGCTTTAAGGAAAAGAGTGGATTTTTTAAAAGATGTGTGTTTGGCTTTTGATTTAGAACAATAAACACTCTACACACACTGGTGCTGAGCATCCTTCCAGCTGTTTAAATGTTCCCAAACTAAACACACAGTTCAGTCTGTTCCTGTGCTCTGTCATCAGGAGAAAATGATCAGCTCCAGCAGCAAATTCAAGTTTACAGACAGACTGATGGGGCTGGTCCCAGGCAACTCCCTGCATCCTGCTCCATAGCCCTTCCAAGAAGGTGGCAGCTGAGGAGAACATAGCTGCTGGACAGACTGATGGGGTTGAGGGATCTCTGCTGAGGAAGTATCTGTGCAAGAGCAAGTATCTGTGTTGCATGGAATCCTTCCCACAGCCGGGAGGCCCTGATGATCCCCAGTGATTCAAAATTTTCAGAAACATCACCAAGATGTTGTATGCAAATCGACTGTATAATAAAATGTTGTAGGTTAATTCTGAGGTTTCATGTTGATGTAAGGGAAATTAGCTCTTCAGTTTTCCCTGTGTCCTCCCCCTCTGCCCTGCCGCGGGGCTGGTGAACGGGCTGGTTACTCCAGGCCTTGTTCTTTGTGTTCAAAGCGAGAGGAGAAGCGGTGCCAGCCCTGCCCGTTGTTCTGATAAATGCAGAGCGTGCTGGGTCTGGTGCCAGTGCGGCGCTTGCCAGCGCTTAACTGCATAAACGGGGACACTGGGAGGTGATGCAGGGTTGTGCTGGGATACTTCTGTTACAGAGATCTAGGCCATCGGTGGTGTCCTTGATCTCATGTGATGTATTAGACTTGCAGCTTTTGGTTTCTTGCTGTAAATCCAAAGCACTCACATGACGGAGATGCTCTGTGGCTGGCTGTGTGCCTGCAACCGAGGTGCTGGTGTAGGGAATGGTGAAACGGCTGACCCCTGTCAGGTGTGACACAGTCTCCCCACAGTCCCTGTGCCATCGTCCTGGCCTTCGGGTAGAAGCTGAGGGTCAGACAGAGGCGACAGTCTCCTGGGCTTGCACGAGGAGTGTCTGGCAGAGCAGCAAGCTGAACTGAGGTCTTCCAAGAAGTCTGTGACACGCCACAGCCATTTTGGCATTGCATCAGGCTTTGGGAAAAGATGCTAGTTGTCCTGAATCAGTTCCCATTGCCTGCAAGTAGCAGGCACCAGCTCTGGCACTTGCTCGTTGTTTTGAGTGCTGTTAGGTGGGACGCTGCTGGGGGGATGCAAGCCAATACTTTGTATGGTAATATTTAGAAAGAGATAAGAAGAACCTGCTTTTCATCTAGTCTCATTCTTCCCTGCCAGCCTGTGCTTTCTTTCAGCTCAGGAGACTGAAATCTTCTGTTCTCTTGTAAAAAGAAGTCACTCTGTGAGCAGAGGAGCTAATGAAGCCTCACTTGTAATGTCTCTTGCTCATGTGGATCCTCTGATATTTTACAAAGGGGGAGCTTTATTAGCTTTTCCTGTAATGGGACAGCAGTAGGGTCCCTCTCCTCTCCCCCACTGCCTTCTGTTCAAACTCCGAAGAGTTTCCATATCTTTTGACCTTGATGCTGGACAGCAGGGGTGACTTGAACACCCTTTTTGTATGAGAGCACAAACACATGCATTATTTCAGACTCTCATGACTGCAATCTGTGGGTGTCTCCTTTCTGTCAGGAATCAGGCTAAAAATAAAACAATCAAATCCCCTGAAATTAAAAAGAAGCATCAATGTTCAAATGACTTTATTGTATAAACTGGGGAGTCATCTAAAAAAATTCAAAATAAGGGCTATACTGGCCAAGCTGAAATACACCCACTCATAGCAATAGTGTTGGCACTTCATAAGAGTGGGATGTTCCCAAAACTTATACTCTGTCAGTTAATGTATAGACAAGACAACCCCATCATGCGGCTTCTCTTTTTAGTCCACGGGTCAGCTTTCCATGTTCTTATGGTTAGAACTGGTGAGGCAGGAAAAAAATGGTTCATCCCTGTCACTAACAGGCAGACGGAGATAGGCGAAGTTGAATGGGTTAAAATCAGTGCTGGGTTCACGTATCAAATTTTCCTAATCAGTTTGTCACAAATTCAACCATATTTAAATTCAGCTGCTTGGGTAACACCCAAAAGCTATCATTGCACTAATGCAATTATGATAGTGCATCAATTGCTGTAAATCACAAAGCTATAGATAGGGTGTAGTTGTCATGTTCTTTGTGATTAAAAGATGTAGAATCTCTAATCACTGCAACGGGAGAGGCTGTCATCGATAAAGGGAATCTGGAGCTGGAGGAGCAGTATTGATCGTGCCAAGGAATTTGCAAACTCTACTTCTCAGTTTTTACACACTTTGAACAGCCTTTCAAGATGCACCATCAGCTTCACACACACACACACATCCCCCTGCCCAGGTCTGCGGTAATAAATGAATAGGGTAACATCTGCCTTGCTCAGGTTCTCTAGCAAAAAGGTGTTCAGGAGATGCAATTTCTTTTTCAAAAGGCCATGCTATTTGGTAGATCAAAATTAGAAATGGTACACTGCATTTCCACTCTGGAGGGAGTAATGGCCATTCCTGAGCATAGTCCCACATCACGACGCAGATGGGGGTCTTGGTCCCCCCAGTTGCAGTGGTGCCAAACCAGCAGGTGCCTGTGCTGAGCCCAGCCCCAGCACAAGCCAACATTTTCTCCATTGTGGCTTTAAATACCTCCTTGAACCTTTTTGCAAATGACACAACTTCTCTACCTGGAACTGAGAACCAGGCTTTCCCATGCTCTAAGAAGATGTCAGTGCTTATCATCCATTTTCCTCCTCTTCTTCAAAAAAAAAACCCCAAAACCCACCCACAACAAAACCCCCAAAATAATTCATGGCCAATATTCATAAATTATTTACATGCAAACTGTGGAATTGTAGGCAAAAATGAATATTAAATGACCAAGGACGATGAAAATGGAAGGATAGTGCTGGATTGTCAGGCTGCTTGGTTGTTTTTCATGCATTTGGCTGTTTGTTTGCTTTTCCCTTAAGAATCTCCATGGATCAACATACAAAGAATTTATGTGATTTTTTTTATTAATATGTAGCATATGGTTTGAAAGCTTTTATACATTTATAGCTTTCATCCACAATCACATAGTTCCTTGTATTGGTGTGTTTGCATATAGATGTGTATGTACACAATATCTGTATGTGCATGTGTTTAAACTAATATTCTTTGTATAGAAATACTATACCCTCATGTTGCAGTTTCTCTGGTTTTCACCACTCTCTTCTTTATGCTTGGGTGGTCATATTTTGAAATTTCCCCAGGACCAGTTTTTCATGCAGTCACGTTTCTCATCACATCTGAAGGATGTTGTGCTTCGCATGGTAATTAGGTCCTCTTTGTTTCATCTGCTGAACTGCTCTCTGTTACTTCCTGCAGCACACTCACGACTGGAGGCTATTGCTGAAATGTTAGAGCAGTGGAGATTCTCTAGGAGTAAACAGATTCATGTTAACTTGCCTTTTTTTTTTTTTTTTAATGCTGATTTACATCCTGATTAAACCTTGTGCAATTATATTTATCCTTGTTGCTTTCTTAGAGTAATGCCATTTATTGGAATAATTTATTATTGCATTGTGTGGCTGGTGGGTGTGTATGGAAATCATCTGAGTATTTACAAATACATATGAATTTATATATAAAAACACACAAGTATCTGTTTATCTCCCTAAGGCTTGAAAATGCTGATGGCTTAGCTGGGAGTGCAAGTTGCTGTCAAGCTTTACAGAGTTTAAGCTTTCACGGCTTAAAAGAAAGCTCTGATTGTTAGTTTTTCTGGCCCCACGTGAAGGCAGGCTGAGGGTGGCTTCAGGCTGTGTTTGGTGTTTGTGGGGCCAAGCAGGGGCTGGGCTGGGGTGGCAGTTTGCTGTGGGAGCCCTTCTCTGGGGATGCAGGGACAGGGGACCCACGCATGGCACAGCAGGAACCAACAGCCAGGGCTCCTGTAAGCCTGCCCAGGCCACTCTGAGAAGGGGGTTTCTTCCGGCACAATTTTATCCCTCCTTTCTAGCTGTCAAGTTACAGGAGGGAATCGAGCCCTAATTTTTTAGCCTTTATTGTTTAGAAGGAAACTTTCCAAACCTGCGTGACCCCTTTTGCTGGTGCAGCTACCTCCTGCGTCTCAGGGTACGCGGGTCGCTTGAGCTGGTGCCCAAGGGCAGTTGGTTGGAGGCAGCTCAGGCTGTGCTGCTGTGCTCCGAAGCCTGATGGCTTTGGCGAAAGCAACAGGACCTGGGTCAGGTTTGCCCTAAGGCTGCTGGGGAACCCCTGCCTGGGGTCCCTGCAGAGAGAGGTTCAGGGCAGGGGCACTGAAAATGCCTGTAGTCATCTTAAGAAATGGGAAGTGATCTAGTAACTGACCCTGAATTCCCTTTTGGTCAGTATGAAGCTCTGCACTGACTTTTTGCAAAACATAAACCAGTGTTGATGTAAAGGGGGACCATCACAGCGTCTGCAACGCCTGCCCGCTGGAGGCCAGCAGGAGGGGTGGACCGGCAGGGCTCTCCAAGCAGCTGGCGGTGGCAGGGCAGGGGTGGAAGCAGGGATATTTTTCACCCTGATAGGTTGAATAATACCCTCAGGCTGATACATGTTGGGTATGCTGCCTGCCCATGTGCCGCACGCACATATACATGGAAGTGCGCATCGGGGAGGGAGAGATGTGAACACCAGCGATAGACAGCAAACACTTTTGTCAACACATGGAATTCCTACTGGTTGTTTATCTATTTTTTTCCTCTTGTAATTAATAATGCCGTTATTACTCTGATTATAATGATTGCATATCCCTTTAAGTGGTATCTAGATTGAGGTTTACACGGGATTTTTTCCTGGTTTGTGTGTTCTGCAAACATATTAAGAACGGCTGTAAAATAATATTACCAAACGTCAAGTAAAATCCTGTCTCCTGAAGGGCTGATGAGATCATATTCGTATGACTGTGTGTTATCTTGCCCTGACACATGGAATTAAGTCTTGGACTACCCTCACCTAGGAAGACATCATTCTGCCAGCGTTTTCTCTCTTCTGGCCATTTCAGATGTGACAGCTTTTTTCCCTTCAGCCAATTAAAGCAGGGCTGTTCTCTGTAAGAGCCAATGAGAAAAATTTGGCAGTTTGATAATTTCTGAGAGTTTCTTCATTTCATTTTTTTGAGCTTACTGGTAGAACACAATCAGAGGAATTTGTGTCAAAACCCCCACCTTAGCCCTGCAACAATTCTGTGATTTTAATGAACTGAGTTGTATGTGGAAGGCAAACTGGATTTCCTGTTATCCCACTGGCAAAGCTGTGGGTGAGGGAAGCCTGAAATTCAGCCACACAGCTCTGCAACAGGGAGGACACAGTTTCTGCAGCGGAAGATCAATTTTAGCAGTGCTGCCACTTCTATTAACGTTGTTTTATTTTATCAGGTTTCACAAATTCTGGGAAATCATGGAAATCAGAAGCAGACATTTAGGCATTTCCCTAACCCGCATTTCCATTTTTTAAAACAAATTCTTCATTGTTTCTTTCTGGAGCTCCTGACATTGTTTTGTTTTGTTTTCTTAATGAAAGTGTTTTACCAGGTTAGAATCAGTAGGAGACACCTCTGTTTTTGTCACAGTGAAGTTTTTTTAAATCAACACAAAATGAACAATTTCAAATTTTCAGCTTTCTGAAAAGTTTTTAAAATGTTGTTTTAAGTCCAAATCAAAGCAATTTCCCTTCCTCCCTCCAATTCAAAATTATCATTTGACAACAAATTGCTCATTGTCTAGCTTGACAAGAGTGGTTGGCTCTCGGTCTTGCATTCAGATCCCCAAGCCACTGCCTGATGGGGAATTTATTCCCCATCTGTTTCCATTTCTGCACTGTGAGTTCAGCCTGGCACATGAGCTGCAGTGCAATTGTGGGTTTTGTAATCCATATTTAATTCACCTAACTTTCAGTCTCTAACCGAGACACCCCGATTAAGCAGAGTGGTGCCCCTGGCCTCTCTGTATAGTCAGTGCAGAAGTGGGTTCATCCAGAAGGTGACTCTGCCCACAGAAGATCTCAATTAAATGCCTAAAGAATAACTTCTCTAAGATCAAGCTGCTGTATGCTTTAAGCAGTTCCACTAAAAGAAACCTCGTTGGCTTCTGGAGACATGCTGATAATGGGCTCATTGGCTTGTTAGGTCAGCCAGCAAACGGATGCTGGGAGGTCCTTGGGGCTTAAGTACCAAGGCAGCATTGTATTTCTGGGGAGATCATTGCATTTCAAGGGTGTGATATGAGACATGGGACTGCAAAGTCATCCCCAAGCTGCATTTATTCCCCTGAAATGCTCAATGTGTCAGACCCGATTTCAGTTATAAAATGGAAATAATAGATAAAAAAGGTCAAACCATTTATTGAGGATTGACATTTACAGCAGTCAGGAATCTCCAGTTGTATACAGCTTTGTGTATATATGTCACTCCTGTGTGACACCATCCTGCTGAGGATCTCCAAACCACTGCTTTCCTGCTATAACTAGATGGCAGCTAGTTATATCTTGCTTACTGCGTTTATACAGGTGCACAAACAAAGAAACCCAGAAGTTAATTCACTTGCCCAAAGTTGCAGTACACCTTTAGCAAAATGAAAATATAAATTCCTAAATCCTCTCTGTCTTTATGGTTTCAAAATTCTTTTTTTTTTGTCAAAATATTTAAAGCTTGTAAAATAAAACTGTTTGAAATTAACTATGTTTTCTATGAAAGCCGACTGTTAAAGGGCTTGTGTCCTTGATCCCACTGTAGGCAACAACAGTTGTGTGTTGGATCATTGACAGGGTACGTGGATTGAGTCCAGTGCAGCAAAATGTAGATTTAAGGCAATAGTCCAGACAGGGACCCAAAGAGCCGTTGCTGCCGGTCTGCACCAGGACCTGGACATAAACAGATCTACCATAGGAGGGGTCACGCTGTGTGTGTGAAATGACCCTGGCAACAGCCCATAGATCAGTAGATCATCTTTGCCATTAACATCTAAGTAGGAAGAAGGGGAAGGAGAAATACAGTTACATGCACAGACGCACATGCAGAGGAGGAGACAGACGTCTCGGGTAGGGCTGGTAACAGCAAAGTGAAAGTGCTGAAGCAGTAAGTGCCAAGACACCCTCTCCAAGGGTACAGAGGGTTTGCTAATGTCACTGTTGATGTCCCTAAGGTATCGTGCAATTCTGGTATTTGTCTCAGATGCCCTTCTGTGAGATTTGCATTGCCTGGGAGCCAGTCTGCTTTCTCCTTGCCTTAATGGTCTGACTTTGAGAGCTCAGCCTTAAGATCGCTGCGCCTCAAGGAGACCCAACGCACACCCGGTTAATGTGGTCTTCAGGGCTATTTTCTTCCCATTGCTCATGCATTGCTGCAGCATTATTTCTCAGTGCTTTGAATTAAGGGGCTAATATCCTGGCACTAAGGATTTAAGGGACCTTGTGCAGATATAGACAGTATAATTTATAGAGCAAATACAGTAGTAGTCTTGAAAACGTTGATAAAATGACCTATCATTGCATAATAGGTATTAGATCTCATGTTCCCTTTTCCCTCTTCCCACTCCCCAAAATGAAACTTTGGCTTTTGGACAAGATGCCAAGAATTACTAGTCAGCCGCAACTGTAAAAATGAAGAAAAAAAGACATTTAGGTTTTAATGAAACATGTCTTCCAAGTTAACTTATATGCTTGTTTAGATAGCTTTTGAGATTAGTCTAAGAATAATAAACTGTTATTTATAGGGAACTTCCTGGCCGAAGACCTCTGGGCAGCTCTAGAATAGCAGAACAAAGGATTTACAGCCCACTGACTACTTAAAATGGTGATGTTATTTTCAGATTCAAAAGTCCTTTTTCCTTTATGACAGCTTGTTGGGGAAGAGACAAAGCTGTCCACCAATCCTTCAGATTCTGGAGTTACTCTTGATCGTGTAATACACGTGGGTCAGTCCATTTAGCTTGAGTTTGGAGCTTTTACAGATCTGCGTTATGTCTGCTGTGCAGATTTGTTTTTCTGTTTATGGCATCAGTCAGAATAAATGGAGGGATGGGATCTGCCCTGGCTGCTGTAGGGAGTTTCCCTGAAGTGTCCCCAGTCTCCTAATAAATCAGTGTCTTTACTAGTCCGTTTCTAATGGGATCCGGCAGCAGGTCAGCATCCTTAGGTAAAGAAAGGCTTCCTGAAGTGAGCAGCAGTCACAGAAAGTAAATTAATGGAAGCCGGCATCTGCTGATCTCTTTGACAATAAGGAATTTCACTGCCAACATTTAGAAACCATTGGAAATGGTCTCCATTGGAAACCAGATTTCGACTTTCTGCCCTGGGCTGCCAGAAGTATTTCAGCATAAAATGCTAAAGTAAGTTGAACTTTCAATTATAATTTCAATGACTGTCTAGTGAAATGGATTAATGCTCTGGCACTGCACCTTTGAGGCTTTGGCTCGAATCTTGTAGGATAAAAATCTGTCTGCTTTGACAGTTGAAAAGGTCAGAAGTGAAATAATGTCAGGTGGTCTTAGCCCAATTCAATGTCTCGATTAAGAAGTAGATGTAAAAGTTGTTGATGTGGGATATCATATCAGATCCTTTGCAAAAATATAAATATTTTTTAATTTATATTTTATCAGCAAAATTACATGCAGACAGCAGCATTCTGGGGAGGTAGAGCTTAGTTCAGACTTCAGAAACATTGAATTTCCAAGTGAGCAAATACAGGTTACCATATGCAGTATCTTAAGTTCAAAAGCTTGTATCCATCATGAAACTGATTTCCTGGTATTTGACTGTGTCAAGCATAGTTCTCACTTAAATATTTTTTAAAGTTTAATTTAGGAATTTTTATTACCTGAGAGTGTATAGAAAGAATGTTTTTTTCTCACCGTTTGGGCAAGACAAGGGGTCTCTTCAATTTATTTTTTGAAAATGCTGCAATTCAATTCCTAAGCTGATTAAATAGGATTGTGGTTAAGGAACTAAATATGGGTATTTGCATAATGCATTTTTCTCTTGTTTGGATACATACTTATATAATTTTATATGATAATAATGTATAAATACAAATAGCTTCTCCAGACATCCCTGCGGAAAGGTCACTATGGCAAAAGTTTCTAGCAATAGTAAAAGAATTTCTGTTGGGAAAAAGGAACAAATAAGGGTTTGGGGCCGTGTGTCTCAGTGATGGGGGCGGTGGCTAACGGAGCTGCAGAGCACTGTCACTGCCTTTGATTTATCCCAGTCTCGCTTCTCATCAGCCCTCCTCATGGCTCAGGTGGCCTTGGCACTGCTCTTCCAAGTGAGATTACAGATTTTCTTTGCTTATTTCAATAAGAAACAGACGTACAAGATTGTGCAAATTGGAAATCAGATGTCATGGTATGCTACGTAAATTATCCAGTTCTGGTTGGTAATCTATTGCAGGCAATTAAATAAGTGAGCAGTTATGTCCTTTTTGCACTGGTAGGCATATTTGTTTTATTTAATTCCCTGTTCCTTCTCTGTGTGTGTGTATGTGGTGTGTCATGGGTTTTTTCCAAGTTGTGTTTCCTTCTTAAGGCAAAGAAACCACAGTCTCCATGTGATCATGATGCAATGCAAGAGTTGATGGAACCGTACATATGTTGTAAAGATTAATTGGCATTCAGTTAGGCCCCATAAAGCATGGCATGCCATGCATTATCCTCTATTTTGCCTTCAATTTACAGTGCGGTTCAGTTCACGTAGTGGGCACAGGCTAAGAAAAGCATATTTCTGAAGTATAAAATGTGTACTTTTTATCAGGCTGATCTTCCCAGTAACAAACCCTTAGAAGAGCTTTGGCGATTCAGATACGCCTTAATTGTGGGGCAGTTGTAACACGGTCTTGCTTTTCTCTGCTGAGATCTACTAAGTAGGGCCCAGGGGACCATTGAAACCACAGAATTATCTTTTATTTGGTCTAGGGATTTTTCTGACCAAAAGAAAAAGGTAAGACATCGCCGTCCTCATCGCTTGAAAGCCGTGGAGCTTAGCTGCGGAGCGCAGCCGGAGGAGAGGGGCTGGTGGGGCTGCTCAGCCCTCGTCCGGCTGCTGGGGAAGGCAGAGAGGCCACGCACCCTGACTGCGAACCCTTATTTATAACAGAACAAAGTAGTAATTTTGCAACTATCACGGCTCAAATATGGGACCATTTCCCTAGTAATAAAACTATTACTCTGTAACTGTTTACTTATCAGGAGACCATTATGTGATTGATGACCTGAAAATGGAGGTTATCTTTCAATTCATTTGAAATGCAAACTGACTAGAAAATCTATAGTTATTGCGGCATATTTTTAAGCGAAATCAGGCACCTACATTGACCTCCTATTTACATTTCTTTGAGAAGAAAAATCACATAAAAGCTATCAAGAAACACATTTCACAGCAGGCAAATTAATTGGTTTTACTGTATTTGAATGGAGGGTTTGTCAAATAAAACATGCCATGACAGTTAATAGTGTCATTTAGAGGCAGAAAATTATTGGCTTATTTGTTATTGGATAAAAGGAAGGCAAACACTTTGTATTAGGAAGTTTTAATGTGTTTAAAATCCTCATTAGGGATTTATGGACATTCTTGCTTAGCATAGCGCCTCATTAATTTGAGGCTAAACAGTTACTTCTGTGTTTCAATTCCAATTTTTTTTTCCCTTTTCTTTAATTAGATCTCGCATTAGAGTTTGGTCTCTACACCACTGGAGATGTAGAATTAATTAATGTGATTTATAAATCTAATGGAAGTGAGTTATTCTTAGATATCTTTTCATTTTAGTGAGCGGTTTAACTGCACGCAGCATAAGTGCACGCAGATCTAAGAGATTTTGGGAGCTCAGGAAAAGTATGCGACTTCTGCATTGAATACATTTAGCAGGGTCCCTTGGCATTAATAGATCAAAGCATTTTAATTAGAAATGTAACTAAAAGGGAGGCCATAAAGATCCCATTCCAAATCAGATTTTCTTTGTTCTAAGTTGTGTACTGTCCCCAAAACCTGTTCTTTTAGCTCCCCTTTTGTATGATAACCATGACATTCATTGGCAGTTGGGATAATCATGTGTTTTACTATTTAATGAGCATAAGATCTGGCTCTTAATGTAGTCTAAATTTGGATCCGATCCCAATAAAGACAAAATCATAAATTGCGCTATTTTGTTATTAATAATAAAAAGAAAATGGCTTTTATTTCATATAGGAATTTCATTTATTTGGTTGAATTTTATGTAAAAAATGTATTTTTGTGGACTGGTAATGCTAACAGGTAGTGTTGGTATTTAAACATTAAGATGTTTCAAAATACTTGTTTTGTTTCCCCCTGGGCAAGACCATGTCCTTGCCCTTTGAATTCTGGTCCTCTGTTTTGAAGACAGTCTGAGGATGCGATCTGCGAGTTGTGACTCTGGTGGAGGGACATATGAAAACAACTAATTTGCAAACAAGCTCTGAGCAATTAATTTGGGACCCAGCATTGGCCTTGCAGCTGTGCAAACCTCTGTACAAATTCAAGCCAGGAGTATATTTTTCGGTGAGGATGTTCATACCTGCTTTAAAAAAAAAAGAAGTGGAACAGGTGACGGGCGCAGTGACCCACTGTATTCCTGTAGCTACAGTGAAGGTACTGTCAGATGTAAATAGATGCTTAAAAAGACTCAAAGCCTCGAAGGAAATGTTATGGTCTGAATTCATGAGGTCAAATAATGCTTCAGGTTACACTGACGCAACTTCGCTGACATCAGCGGAGTTTCAGCCGTGTCACCAAGGCCATGGTCTGACCTGGCGAGTTTGCTACTATTTTAGCAGGAAGTTACACAACTCTTGCCTGATGCTGCTCGCTCTCGTGCTGGCATGTCCTGGGAACTGGCACCAAATTCCACTAATGGGAAATAGATTTAAAGGAGATCCAGTTCCAAGTTCTATTAAATTTAGACAGGCGTGTCTGTATAGCACAGGGATATTGAATTATTTCCAAGAGGTTCAACTCAAAGAGTTACACTGAGAATAAATATGGCATCTAATTTACATCCCCCTAACTGAGGGTGAGTAGACTCGGAAGCCAAATTCCCTTCACACTCATTTTATACTTACACTGCTTCATTGTCTTCAGAGGAGTTAGATTTCACTCACACTGGTAAAAGTAAGACAAGAAACAGACACTTGATCTTTATTTCTGCCACACCATATATCTCACCGCACCAGAGGGTTGCATAGTCTGTTAGTCAGGCTTTGATGTTTCAAGTGGACAAGTGCACGGTGGCATTTTAGGTCAGGGTGCCTTTTATCATCAATTTAATGGAAATGTATAAGGTAACCTCTTCCAGAATAAGGTGAAAATATCAAGGCATATAAGAAAAGGTACTTATTTTATATAAGTAAATAAGTACTTGCAGTCATTGGAGGAAGAGGGACAGAAAGAGAGGAAGGAAGGAATAAAGGAAGAAAGAAAAAAAGAAAATGTGAAGTTCCAAATTTCCTTGCTCTTTGTGAGTACTAAATGGTTGTAACAGCCTTTATGCAAGCCAGTGTTTTGGTCACAAATTAAGTACTGCAAATGCCACTGTTGGAGCCTGGCTGAATACTGACATTACCAGTTACTCTGGTATTATCATCATGCGAAGCTTCTGAAATACTGCACTCAGAATATTCCATAAGTAAAATGTGCAGCCTTACCTACATTAAAAAACTCCCAGGAGACCTTGAAGTGAGAGATCACTTTATCAGGCTTCTCTCTCTAATAGAGTTTGGCAATTTGCTGCATGAAAATAATGGAGAACCATTGAGTTTAAATTGAACATCAGCATATTGTGCTTTCATGGAGACTATTTCGTGCTGATCAACATTGAAATGGTATTGTTAAAAGAAAACATCAAAGAAATAAAAAAGAAAAAATGGGCTAAATACAGCATGCACTGGGAAGAACAAGAAAAATATAATTGTCACATTCAGGTCAGTCTGGTTTAAAAGTTGCTGTAGCAGAACTAAATGCCAGTGAAAAAACACTGTCCTTGCAGTTGGGGTTGCTCTGACTGGGAGGTCGTTGTAAGCTGAATTCATTGTAGGGAAATCAAACTATAATTCCTTCCGATTTCTGGGCTAGTGCCCAAGTGCCCCAACCTGGTAGAACTGCACCGTTTTGTCTAGCTCTTAGGTGACCAGAGAGGACCATATTAGAGGCATTGGCTTTTGTATGAAACTGAAGGTACCCATTGTGGGCAGTTTTGGCTTCTGAACTAGAGGTCTTTTAGGAAGTTCACTAAAGTCAGCATGAGTCTGATTCACTCACTTTTTGGACCACACTAGTAAGTTGTTTTTCCTAGTTAATGTGCTTTACTCAAGGGAAGATGCATAAACTTCTCCATCCACCACTGGAAGAGCAGCACTGACTGCGAGCCAGGCTGTCTTAGCTTAACAAATTAATTAACTCGGCCTGCTCCTTAAAACTTTTTCCTGTTTTCAGGTTCTGCAGTAAATGCCTATTTGACGCAACTGCTTCTGCGGTATTTGTACAAGGGGAACAGAGGAGCAGCTCTCTGTATTTCGTTTAGGCAATAGTTTTTCTTTCTCTCTCTCTTAATTTTTTGTGTATATATAAAGTATATATTTTCACAGACCTTTTAATAAGCCCCAGGAGATATTTTTGGGGTTGAAATAATGGGAAATGTAGTCTTCTCATGGTATTTTGGTTCCAGGGTGGTGGAGGTACTAAAAGAAAACAGTGAATATACATTATTTGGGACCCACAAATGGCTCCCTTGAGAATTAATAACCTTGTGAAAAAACATATATATGTATTTGAATACCAAGGGAACAATTTTCTTTGGATTTTTTTTTTTTAATACCACCACGTTTGACTTCATTCAGTTTCCTTCAGACCCTAAATGTACAGTCCTAATATATGTTGGCGATAACCTCATGAATATCAAATACACCAGAAAAAAATACCACTTAGGTTGCAATATTCATTCCTCGCTCTTTTGCTGCTCCTATTTGTGCCCATTTGCACTAAAGTTAGGAAGGAAGAGGCAAGATCCTCCCAGCTAGTGAGATTAGTTTGACATCTATTTCAGCTGTCTTTAACATGAATGACCCTTTGGGGACAAAATATTAGCGAGATAGGAAATGGACAAAAACATGAGCTGTGAAACAACCCAAGAAGGTTTGAACAGTGGGCTCTGAGCAGTGGTGTGAAGTTTACCTCAAGTAAATGTGAAACAGTCTTTCTCAGGAGGAGAAATGTGTGGTCAGATGGCAGCTGAGGGGCAGGCTGCTGTCTGAAAAGGGGCAAGTTAGAAGAGATGTAGGGAATGAATGAAGAAGGGAAATGAAGCCTAACTGTGCAAGGAAATACTGATGGCAATCAAAGGAAAGCTGGTGTTGGAAAGGCGTGGGTGTATACTCTGTTTAAATGCAGGTGAAGTATTGCATCTTCTTAGATTTCTACTGAGCATGTTGCAAAAATTGGATCATACGTACATATAGGTTGGAAGGATGTTCAAAGGTCGTCTAGTCCAACCTCTTATATCTGCAAGCCCTGCTATTCTTAGTACTGCCCTATCCACTTCCCACTTGTATTAATCAAAAAAAAGAAGTGCCCTCTGTTAATAGGAATCCTGGCAGGAGCTGAAGGCATCCAGAGGACAAGGCTTCCGCTGACAGTCATGGTTTTGCTGCTTCTGTTTTTCTAAGTGTTTTCCTCTTACCACTGTGTAGTGCACACTGGAAATGATCAATCAAGGCTTATGCACAGGATCTTTTCATGCTAGCAAGTGAAAAATCAATTTGTGTTCGAAGGAGTAAACAGTAGCATGAGCTTCATCTCCCCAGAGTCAACATGGGTTCCTTGATAAAGGAGATGACAATGAAAGCTGAGCTCTTGATGTATAAGCACATAGATGCTCATATGCAAGAGATGAGAGTGGGTTCCTACACTCATTTAACGTGCTACATTTATCTTTCCAATAAAACAAAGACAGGAAGAAGAGATTACTTGTTGAATGCCAATTGTGCATCAATAAAGCCAGGGGGATTGTTCACGAACAGTTTATCCAGATGAAAATGTAGTCGGTCGGTTCTGGCAAAGACGTTACTCATTGTGTATTTCTGCTTTCTGACACTGCATTTGAATTTTCAGAACTATTCTGACAAGTCTGTTGGAAGATTTTGTTGCTAACATTTCTGAATAATGCCTGCTGTTGGATGTAAATTACAGGGAAAAGAGACTTTATATGATTTTTCTGTGCTGCAAAACCAAAATCTGATCTCATGCAGGTTATAAATTGTCCAGGAGGTAAGAGTGGTCAAGGAACTGTTGAATGAATAAATGGAAGGTTAGATCAACATGACTCATCAGATATTGTAACCATTCACCCAATGTCATTTGATCTGCATAACATTAAAGGCAGCTATTCCCTCACTCTTTGATTTCTGCCCTCCTTCTCTCTCTTTAAAGTTTAGCACTGAGCCATCCAAGCCATACATTAAACCTTTGGTTCCACATCATTTAAGTTCCGTTCTCTCTCGTGAGACCGAAATGTGAAGAGCCTTATAATACTGACTTGTATTAGGTGGAATATTTTGACCATCTGACCTTTCCTTTTTTCTTCTTTCTTTTTTTTTTTCTTTTCTTTTTGGCAAGCAATGTTTAAAAGTAAACATGAAGTGTTTTGATGCAAAAGAGTTCTGCCAGATTAAAATGAAATTGGAAGATGAGTTCAGTGTAGCATGTAGCTGTTGTGAAATCTTTTTGCTTTGATTGAAGTTTTATTACCTCAGGACATCTGTCTGCAGCTTCTGTAATATTCACTGGTATGAGGTTCAGGAGTGCGCTGCCGGCGGAGAGAAGAGCTCATGATGTGAAATGCAACTACTTGCTCTTACAGAAGCCAAATTCCTGGAATCTGTCCTTTGGGCTGAGTTCAACTGGGCTGCTCACAAAGGAAGAAAAGCACCAAAAGTGTGCACAAATGCAACTGTGCCCTCCTTTTTAGAATCTGATGACTGACGAAAGCTGAAAATGAGAGGGGGTGGAGAGTCATATAGTGGGTCCTAAGCTACTTGATTTTTATTAGATTAGGAAAGTAGTAGTATGGGATGGATGTCCAATCTTGACTAAATTACAGGAGGAATGTGGCATTTTATTAATGGCAATTCTAATGACAATTTGTTATAGCATGAGTACTTGAGGTGGTGATGAATATTGTGTCTGCTCTGTTTCATTCTGTCCTGATGAACCTATGCTTGGATGCCGTGGTGTGCTGTGTGGGCCTCCTTGCACTTGTTAGATGAGAGCGAGTGTTTATGGACAATTAAACTTGTAATTTTTGATTCACACTTTGAAAGGTTGAGAGGTTGTTTTTTTCCTTTTTTTCTGCAGGACAGGCTGGATAGATCTGTGCCTTTCAAGTCTCTTAGAATGTGCAACTATAGCACGAATTTAGAAAAATGGTCTCATTTCTTTAGAAATCCATTAATAGTAATGTACTGAAAGACTTACATTGATCTTTTCTCTGATAGCCATGTTGTAATAATTATTCCTTTAATGTTTGCATCAATCTAAATGTTTTCCTCTTTGTGCAAGCTCCTACTTGGATCTCCCTATATGACAATCACAGCACTTTGACATCTTGCATTACTTTAATACCAGTGATTCAAAACAAAGCAATGCCAAGGGGAACAAAAGTTCTGTCAAGCCATTAAAATCTCTTCTTTGCCATTAACACAATTAAATTGATGCATGAGCATTTAAAGTTATTAGCAAGTGCTGCCAGCAGAAGCTGGTTGTGATTGCATAATATATAGTGGGCTTTATTAAAGTAAAATGGTATGTTTATTGTTATTATCATCATTAGTTCTGAAGTAACATAAACAGGGCTGTGAATTGGGAGAGGACTGTGAAACAAGTAAGAACACGCTCTGCCCTGTGTTAATAGTCAGGGACACAATTATCACAATTATGACATTTCTAAACAAAGAAATACACATAGTGTCTCGGCTAACCATTGAAAATGGCATGTGTGATGGCAGGGAGGGTTGTTAAATAAAGAGAGGACTTCTGTATCTCTGCTGCTCTCACTCTTCCTGGTCTGACTCACTGGGCTGGCTTTTGGGCTGCTTCTGTTACTGCTACGAGAGATTTTGTGGTTGGTGTGTACACTGCAAGCTTATTTGGGAAGTAGTTGTTTTGTTTTCTCGTATTCCAACATACTAATTTTTCAATGAAAAAAATCAGGAGTGTATTAGAGACATATGTACTCCCACTATCCCACTGCACGTTGCAGTAATACCCATGTGGCTGATCTTTTGGTTAAAGTTAACTACATGCCTCTCTGAATGGGGAGTTAGTATGAGGTGTGGAAAGTACAGATTAGCAAAGAATTTACAGGTATTGAGAGGGGAAAAAGTGATTTAAGTGGAAAGTGGAGGCATGAAGGAAGGCGAATGAAGTGCTGGAATATCAAGTCGTGCAGTATGAGGGTGGACTGCCTGCCTGCTGCAGGTAGTGCTGACCATCCACTGGAAGTTCTCAGCCTAGGTTTGTCAGGTAGAATTTGAGCTGAGTACTCGGGACAAAAGGTAAGGTTCTTTTTTTGGTCAGCTGAATGTTTTTAACTGAAAATTATGATCTATAGTTGCTGAAGTAGATAAAAATCACTAATATCCCTGCAGTGTAGTCCTATTCATTTGAGTACTTTACCAATGTATTGATGAACTGTTGGAAATTCAGAGAACAGTGATTAAATAAATCAAAGGGATGGAAAATCTTGTTTATCAGGGAAGAAGGTAAAAGTTGAACATACAGCATTTGAGAAAAGGGGAGTGTAATTTCATATGTCTGTGCATGGTGTAAGTGTGAAGGGAAGTGAAGAATTAAAGTAGTGGGAAGAGCTCTACAAAAAGGCTGAGGTGACACTGAAAGCAAAATTTTAACAATTATCACAAATACGTGCCAAATAATTTACAACATTCCTCCACGTTTTATTAAGGGAAGGGGTGGGACACCCGTTTCCCTACAGTTTTTGGGTCAGACTAGCCACAGTTCTAGAAGATATGGGGAAAACGTGCTACCTTAGCAGAGCATGAACTTGGTGATCTAATAGGTCTTTCTGGTCTTCGACTTCTGCAGCTGTGTGGATTTATTCTTAAAGCTTAGTGCTGGCTGAAATACAGGAGGAAAGCCATGGTCAGTGCTTTCGGTCAAACTCTATAGCAGATTAGGATGATGGGGATTAAGTTTAGTCATGAGTGTCTTTTACCAAACTAGTTACCAAGGGCAATAAAGTAGAAGCGTCAGGCAGAAAAGTCTCACTGAATATTTATGGTATGAAGCACTTACCTGTTTTTTTGGTACCTTCCTGAACATTGTCACTTCCTCTTCAGCTGTACCCCATGACAAGAACCCATCATAACTACCTGCAGGTGCTACAAAATGGTTGTATATGAGGGTCGTGTCTGCCTGTTGTTTATGTAAATGTTCACAGTATTTAGAGGTTTTGTGCTCTTTCATGTCCTTGGAATGAGGGATTGTGGCAAATGTTGTAAGTACCATTTAAACGAGTATTTTCAATTGGAAGACGTTAAGGGCACCGCTGTGTGTGTGCATGGGTATGATTGTGTGCATAAATGTATCACATCTTTCTAAGAGGAGAAGGAATACCTGTCAAGCCTCTTGAGGCGAATCCTTGTGTGCTGTTCAGTCTTCAAAGGACACTTAACCTGCAACGGCCTGATGAAGTGAGGGACAACAAAATCAGCAGCCACCCTTAGAGTCCAACCAGTATTTTACTACAGTATATGTTTAAGTTTTAAGAGCTGTCTTGGCTGTTAGCCTATTAAGCTGTAGGATAAGATAGTTGATGATAACAGCTTTCTCCTAACTGTTATCACCTCTGTCCTTCGCTGCAGCATGCGGCAAGTTAAACCAAACCTCGCCTTCTCTCTGAAGGCTGCTGATAGGAGTAACAGTGGGATCTTCTTCAATTACAGAAGTTTCAGGCAATTCTAGTGCCAGTTCTCAACTGTGAGGAAATCAGAGTACTTTATTGCTTCAAAAGTGTTGTAAGTAGCACAAAGCAGTGCGGAAGAAAAAAAAAACAACTTTTGACAAAATGGGTCCTGCTGATGATTTATGTTGATCTGAACTGGGAAATTTGGTAGGCAGCAAGTGTGGTTACAGCAGTCTTCAAACAGAGGCAGTTGCTGGTTAGCTGTTCACCTGTGTGGTTGTAGTCACTAAACTTTGCATGCAGCACCTGACTAAACATTTCTTTTTTTCTTTAAACCTAGGTCACCCTTCCCAATGACTCCAGCTGTGTGGAAGAAATATTACGGGTGAGTAATACCCTTTGCTTTTGTATCTTTTGTATAATTGTAGTGCTGTTATTTCATCTTTCATGGAGAAAGGTTATATGGCTGTCTTTAACACTGTAGTTAAATAATCACATATTAGTGGGTCTGTATTAAAGAGACATGGCCAAGTGGTAGGCCCAGGGTGCTCCTTAGTGAGTAAGGTCAGTTCATCTGATACTCTGCTTCTGCCAGTTTGTCTCGGTCAGGATTTACACACGTTCCTGTTCTTATTTAAGGTCTTGGTCTCTGTGAGTCTCTCCAGGACGCATTTCTGTCCTACCCTGAGGTGGAGTTTCCTTAATTCTCCCGCTCACAGACTGACCTACAGTCTTACTCCTTCTTTTCCTGAACCACAGTTGCTCATCGTTCATGGTTTTGTAGAAGACCTACAGACATTTTTTTCTGGGAGATATAGTCAGTTGTTAAATACAAAAAATTAAAACAGAGCATGGCTTAATTGCAACAAGATCATATAACAAGAAAAAGGGGAATGTGCGCAACAAGTTTAATATGTGTAAATCTGTCAAAGTAATGGGCTTTTCCTCAGACACCCCAACTTTGGGGTCCCTGTTGGCAGTGAGATTTTTCTGGAGGCAGGTTTGCAACCCACTAGTCCCTATCTGGGATTTTATCCTCATGGTTTGAGTTTCTCATCTTTCAGAGATACCTCTCTGGGATTGCCAGCCAACCTGCTGGGCTTTGGTGTAGAGAGGATAAAATTTTAGTGGGAATTTGTGCCTGCCATATCCATATCACTAGGAGAAATGGCCCCAAACTAACCCAGACCTGAAATCGTGTGTAGCAGTTGTTCCAGCTTGCTTGTAAAGACATAGACTTATTTCTGCCTATAAAATAAAATAGGCTTCTCAGTATTCATTGCAATCAGGAGTTAAATTGTTTGGGAAACTTGCTCCTGTTTTGTGTATGCACATTATCTTGGGATGCTGTTGATGTCCTTACAGGTTGCCAGTGTTCCTGCAGAAGTATGTTGAACCAGCAGGCAAGCATGCACATGCAGACCTGCAGTAACGGGGATGTATGCATCTGTGTGTGCACCCAGCAGCAACGAATGCAAGGAAATAAATAAAATTTAGTTTCAACCTTCAAAGTGAGCAGGGGTTTATTACCCATAGAGCACTAAGGGAGCTAAAGCAAAGAAAGTGTTGAAAGGCAGTGCTAAATACTTAGTACATTTTAAATGTCTTCTTCCCCTGTTTATATATTTCAATTAGGTTCATTACTGTAGTTGGAATGAATGACTTGTTAGCTGGGGAAAGCAGTTGTTTTCAGTAAACAGCATCAAAAGGAAATGTGATGTAGCAAATTTCAGGAATCAGTCATCCAGGTGACAGTTTTAATGTGGGAACAGTGTATATAAATCACAGGAAGCAGAAATGTCTTTTTTCTAATCAAGAGGAAGTTATCCTGTTTCCTACCCCATGACTGTAATTTGAGTCAGCAGAGGCAGAGTATCCTGGGCTCCCTTCTGAAACCTGCTGAGATAGGTGCAGGACTTTCTGTTGTCTTCAGAGGATGGGGATGAACTGCAGAGTCCCTGTGGCCACAGCAGCACCTCCTGCCACCTGTAGGCTGTTCAACTCGGGGGGGTGGACACAGCAGGGGTTTGGCAGGTTTCCACATATCTGGGGATCTGTCTTACAAGGGCGTGTAATGGGCACCCAAAAAAGGGATACAAACCGGCAGATCTTTCTTGACTGCTGGGTACAGATGCCTGGAGGCACCCCTGGTGCCCAGCCTTGGCATCCAGCAATGGAGCAAACCTGTTGGCTGCAGCTGCAGGCATAGCTGAGAGCCACCTTGAGCATATGGAACTGCCCACGCCTGGGAGCAGCTATGGGAACCTCGGCCATGGTTTGTCTGGGGTTTGTCTGCACGCTCCCTCACCACATGTGCGGCGGGTAGGTTTGTGTGCTGTTACATGGTGAGGGTGGCTTAGTGTGCCATCAGCATGGCATTAGGCAGCTCTGGCACTGACAGGCTGTAACCTGTCTCTTGTAACCCGTCTGCAAACAGGCGGCGGGCTGCCAGCAAAGCCCTGAGTCTATGAAAGCAACAGATCACAGCCGCTTCTGGGGCTGCCCATGAAAGGCTCAGCAAACCCCAGTCCCAATTGGTTGCCGTCAGTGGCAGTGTGTTGGGTTTTCAACTTTGTATGGTGCTGAAGCAAACCTGGAAGTAGAAGTACCTGAGTTTTGTCAATGACTTTGTTCTTCTCAAATTTATAATGCAGAAGAAGCTAGTGGGAAGTGTATTTTGGCTGCATGCAGAGTATCATATTCACCACGATAGGCAATGGAGAGAAAATAAGTACATCGTGTTCTGATGCCCAGCGGTGGTCAAAATCCAGTCTTCAGGCTCCCCGTGGAAGCCCTGTATCAGGAGATTTAGGCTGCTCGTGTCAGATGAAAGGATGACCCTTGGTTTCAGCAGCGATTTGTGTTTTGAGAACCTGGATTAAGTTCCTAGCCCTGAGTGACACTTTTCTGTCCTTTTGGGGCCATGTAAGTAGGCTCAGAAGAGTGTGGGCCTCAGCTCCCTGATGGAGCTTCCCCGGGTCAAAAAATAGGCCATTAACATTTCTGTCATGTCAGGGATGTTGCAGAGGTAAACACAACGGATTACAAGACAGTTGAGTCCCGAAGACAGACAGATGGGGGTGTAATACTGTGCATTTGGACCAACCAGACCTTTGGCAACAACTGGCAATTTCTGCTCTGGGCTGTGTCCACTGCCGAGCTGTGGGCCCCAAAGTGCTGGAAGAAGGGTGCTGCCGCCTGCTGTGTCCCGGCCCAGCCTGTCTTCCCTGAGAGCATTTCATGCCTTGAAGTTGGCTTTTTTGCCTTTTTTTTTTGTTTGTTTTGTTTTAAGTGAGGGAGTTAAGTGACTTAATTCAGTTTCAACCCTTAGAAAGACACAGTAACTCTTGTAGGTTTTTTTGCTAGAGTTTGCAAGGAAGAGGCACCCAAGCTAAGATCTGTGACCTCTGATTTTACAGAGCTCTTTTTTCAAGCTGAACTTGATTAATGGGGTTTGTAATTGTAGAGGTTTGCAATCCCTAATCTCTGTCGTCTTTTTTTTTTTTTTTCCCTAGAAAAAAAAATTAATTGAGTTTATGGTCACAAATTTCCAACCGAGTGAGGGGAAAGGTCTTGAGTCTGTTCAGACCCCTGAGTCTTCAGAGACAAAAATTCACAGTCCTTCAGATTTCCTGAAACACTTAGCCACTTATGTCATCTTGTGTAAATGCTTTAAGGACTGTTCCTGATACTGCAACCAAAGGTTAATGGCAGACCAGTCCCCTGTTGATTTTGCTCTTCTAACCAGGATGGCTGAGAAGGTGGTTAATAATAATAATCATAATAATAAAAATATCTCTGTACAACTAAGGGCAAGCTGTAAAGGTAGTACAAGAGACTTGCATTTAATACAGGTTGCTAATACCAAATTGAAGGGTGAAGGTAAATATACTGGTGGTCTGTGCCCTTTTTTCTGTTTCAAAATGTGACTTATTTTTTTAAATCTACATAATGTCTTTGAAAGTGCAGATAACATGGAAGACAGGCAATCAACAGTGTGTGTATGTAATTCACATTTTATTAATATGGATTTAAATTAAGTTGTCACTTGCTATGTGCAGCCATTGAAAAATGAGTTCATTGAAATGTTGTGATACAAAGTGCAGATGGGGTGGGAGAACTGACATTTTAAACCAATGTTCTAAAGCTGTTACTTGTGCCACTTGTACCAGCGCTTTACATCGGTGTCCCTTGCTGTCATTGCGTGTGATGTGAACCCTCGTGCTGGTCCAGGCGTAGGGGGCTGTGTCAGTGTGACACTGAGTGTGAACGAGCAGCGATACTTCTTCTGCCTATGAAGAGCAACAGAAGGGACCTCCCTTAGCACTGGTCTCCTCTGGGTAAGGAGGTGATAAGCACACATCATTACATGGGAAAGAAAGGAAATTTTATATAACTAAATTTTCTTGAGGAGTTGTAATGTGAATTGAAGCTTTGCACTAGGTGTTTAGGCAATCGATTAGCCGTAATCCCACAGAAGTGAGGCTCTGGTCTGTACACATAAAGCTTTTGTGTCTGTGTTGCAAACCATCTGGGCAGGCACTTCTGTCTAAAAATCTGTCCCTGCTTAGAGGAACAAAAGAATTCTTGTAGGTGCATATTCACTGTAGTAAGGCATCAAGTAGCTAGATGGACTTCTGATGTTATGTGGACAGCTGTGATATTAATTAAAAGCTTTCTAGTCTGGAAGCAAAACAAATCCTAAATATAATTCAGATTGTAATTAGTATAGAAATGACTGGAGTTAAATGAGCAAAGTCTATAATTTGTATGGTCTTCTATTCTTCTGATGTCTAGCTCATGTCTAATGACATTGGAGAATATGTAAATTGATCAGCAGGTGAAAATGCCCTTGACTGGGCAAATTATGTGTAGTATTACCTTCCTCATGCCAATTGAAAGCACTAATGGATTTAATATGTATCATCCATAGCTGAGGTGAGCTGTTCACAGAGCAAAATTAGACTGTTACAGATATAGCCCATTATTTGCCCCTAAGTAATTGTTTTCTCTTCTAAAATACAAACCAACATTGAAGAATGATGCTAAACCTAATTATAATAATTGTAATTTGAAAAATACAGGTATGCTGTCCAGTGTGGTTACAAATGCACTTAGTAGCTGACAGGCAGTTTAAATATTTTCATGTGGAATCTGGGGGCTTGCTGGGGAGGACATGATGTGAATTTAAAATGATTATCCAGACGTCATTGGACAAGTGAATAACGAGCTGACTGGCCTAGTAAATCATGTGAACCTGTCAAATGTGGGAACACGTTGGGGAGGAGATGATGTCAAGTAACAGTAACTTAGCAACCTGGCATTTAGCTGTCCAGAGAATGAGTAAGAGTAGCCACTTTTAAATAGCTGAGTAAATAAATGAATCCCTATATGTCTTAGGTGTGCTATAAAAATAGCCCAGCACCGTATGTTTTGTGTCAAGCTGCTTCTTTCTCCAGGATAAGGTGATTTATTATTTCTATTGAAATGAAAAAATGGATTGAAAAGTTAACCCACGTGTAAATGTGTATCTGTGGCCTTTGTCCCTCATCTGGCGTGCAGCTTTTGGAAGCGTGTAAGGAACGGGTAATAGCCTGCTTTGAAAAAGGCAATGTGTTACAACTGTATGGTTGGGGTTTTTTTTCTTTAGATTTTGCTTATGTACATGAAGATTTGGATGGATAAAACCAATTAATTGCTTAGCAATTTCCAAGCCATTGCATTTTCAGCTTTTTATCAGCATTTTCTCTATGGAGGCAGAACCAGTTTCTGCTCTCACATCAAAATGAATCAAGGGGTAATTCCGCTGACCTCTGATCTCATTTGAGTTCATTGAATTCTTCTTCCTCCCACGCTGGTATAAATTGGCAGCAGCTCCACTTTCTGTTGCTGCTGCTGTTATTAAATAAAAAGGAGTTACCCCTGCATTACTTTAGGTGTACATAAAAGCAGCAACTACTCCTTTGCTCTGATGACTCTCCAGATGTAGTCTCACTCCAGAAAATGGAAATGCCAAGTAGTTCTTTGAGAACAGCTCATTCCTGGTTTGGTAGGTGATCAGCTCAATTCTTGTCTCAGTACCACCACAAGCTTTCAGCAAGAATTCCAGGAAGGTCAGAAGAAAAGTACAAATGCTTTTCCCAGCGTTTTGTGCATTGTCCAGCTGATTACACACAGGCACGGTGAGAACAACTGTTGGGGTCATTTGAGGGCAGCCTGGTGTAGGCTTGAAGTGCAAAAGGCCCTTTGGGAGTTGGAGAATGCAGGCTTGGGTCTTCCCAGTCTAGAGCAGACACTTAACACGAAAGTTCGTCTTGGCCACTGTGAGTTACACCTAAATGCAGCAAAACAGGATTATTAAAATTTTTGGTCATTCACCTTTACAGTGACATTATGGTGCCACCCATGAGAAAGACACCTCAGGAGCATTACCCCAAAGCTGTCTATATTAACTTGAAGGTACTTAATGTAGAAAACTCAGAGCTAACTTTACGCTAGCTGAGTAGGAGGTTGGCAAGAGTCAATGCTCAAGTACTTCGCTTGTGCGGTTGGTTTTGTGGGCCCCCGTCACACGGCTGGCACGGCACAGGTTAGGTATGAGAGGAGTTCACTTGTGATGTAGATATATACTATAAATCTGCTTTGAGCTGCCAGATCAGCGCAAAGTAGACTTCACGCTGTTGGGGAGGTGACGGGGAGAAAAGGTTGGCTGTCTGATCTGACAAATGCATGTGGGTGTGCAGTGTTTCCTGTATTCGAAAGGTGGTGTTTTGTACCTGCCTGTTATAGGGATAAATGCCTCTTCAAGATGTAAGGCAGCAAAAGATTAGACCTTTGTCAGGACAGACAAGCAAGGTCTGATTCCAGCCTGCAGGTACATTTATCAAATAAAGGTTTTATTTTTGTAGCAGTATTAAAGAAATTATTTAGCAAAGAACTTTGAAATGTAAAATCTGATCATTATGTGGGTCTATTGCAGCCTGTCTACACTGTAACAATAAAAAAAGATTACAAAAGGTATTCAGGAAAAGAGAGAAAGATTGCAGTGCACCTATTTCGAACTCCCTATTCAATTCTGTTTTCTTATCTCCTTAACCATAATATTTTAATGTATATTTTTCTACTGCCAAATTGAAATGTTGCTGATTTCAGTAATATTATGTAATTCTGCTATCATTGCCAGATTTACCATTGCAACTAAAATTACCCTAAAGTGAGCTGACATCACAAGAGTTGGGACACATATTACTGCTCCTGAAGAGAATGAAAGCACTGTCTTGAGGATTAATAACTAAATGGAAAAGTGTTAATTCTTACCTGTTTTCTAAGCTCTTCCGCACCTCTTTTTTTTTACCAAAACAACACTTTTAGTTTCCTTCCTCATTTGCCCCTCAAAAATGATCCACCATGTAGTGCAACGTTACACGCTCAGCATCCTCACTCTGATTCAGTAATCTCTTATGATAAAAATAATGATATTTTATGAGAATATAAAAAATACTTTTTTTAAAGCCAATTCAAACAAGAAAGTCATTCCAGCAAAATCATTGTCTTGGAGGAAAAAATAATAAGTTTTGCAACTTCTGCAGAATATCAGGTGCACCCTCTGTGGCCCTTATAAGTTTTGGTCACTTCATATACTAGTTTTTTGAATACCTCTAAGTTTCATAGTTCCAGAAATAACTGGAAGGGAAAGAGACAAATAATGTGGGAAAACAAGTTAATGGGATCTTATAGTTGAGTGGAGAGTATCATAAAACTAAGATTCCTACTCCAGATTTGCAGACCCATGGGACCTGACTTCCCGTCCCTTTTCATCATTGTAAATAAAGAGTAACTCCCTTATCTTTGAGTGAAAGTGTGAGAGAAAACAGACCCAAGGAATCTTGGGATGTCAGATCAACTTTGACCTTTTGTATGCTCCCATGAACAAAAAAGGCTCCAAGTGCTGAACTCGATGGAAAACTTTAAACATTTCTACATTGTTATAGTGTTTGGCTCTAGCTGTACCAGTTATCCTCCCTTAAGGACCTTGTGGGCTGAACTAATTTATGTTGCATAAAAACATGGTTAGGAACGTCAGAGTCTGTTGTGTGTCTGTCCTGGAGTACTGTTGCCGAGTCCAAAATGACTGGTAACAACTCCTGGCACAGTACGCAGTGGGGTCAAGCAGAAAAGCCATCTGAAGCTCCTATACGCCACTTACACATCTTACTGCCAAAGTATTAAACAAAAAAATCTAGTCCTATTTTGAAATATAGGTGGTAGAATATTCCTCTGGTCTCAGATTAATCATTTCTGTTATTTCATCTTGTCCTGTCAAAATGAAACATGGTTAAATGTAGGCACTGAGTGTTTAAACTGCTAGCAATGTTACCTTTCATTTAAGTAGATTAATAATGTGTACTCTACATAACAAATTGCTTTAGGCACAGAATGAAGACGTTGAAAACATATTAAAATCGAGTTAGGCTTTCTGAAATGAATGCATGCTTTAGAAACAATTCTGGTTTGAGATAACAAAGTCTATAGCATCTTCTGTAGCTCTATCTCACAAAAGAGAAGGGTGCCATTTTTGCAGCCCTGAGGGCAAGTGTTGCAGCTTTTAAGTCCTGGTGGGAAGCCCCCCCATAAGTCAGCACTTCTGAAGAAGCTGATGGAACCCATGCAGGTTAAGTTGGACGTGGTTAGTCAAGAGAAACAAGAGCTAGGAAAAGGCTAAACAGATTTGCAGCATCCAAGGGAAGACAGGGCTGGAAGATGTAACTAAATGAAACTTCCAGAAGAGTTTCAAGAAATTCTCTTTAGTTTCAGCTGGCCATAACAATCAAAACCTAAAAAAATTAGTTGATGGCTAGGAAAGAACCAGATAAATGAACAAAACATGGAAAAAAAAGGGGCCAGATACTTGAGGCATGTTCAGTTTCTCTGCCATAACTATACCCTGCATGTTGCAACCTTTGATGCTTCACTGCTCTTGTGCTCTTAGAAGGAAAGGAAATAAAACATGACGAAAATGACACCTGTAGTAAACTCAAAGTTACAACTTTGAATCTCATTGTTACTCTCAGAGGAGATGGGTGGAAGTGTTCTGTTAACAGTAGATACCAGGAATATTTGTTGACATTTTCTTCATGTACTGCGGTCTAAATTTAAACCAGGCCACTCCTAATCTCTTCTTCTTAAAGTGAAAATACAGAAACTAACTGAGTTAGGGGCCAAGTAGTACTTCTTCCTGAGAGACCCCCTGGACGAGCAGGTGGACAGTTCCTTTGGAGGAGTCATGTGATGACACACTCCCAGCCTTGCCAGCCCCCATGGGGTTTGTGAAACCAGCCTAACATGGGAAGGTGGTCTTGCAGTCATCATCTGGTTTAAGTTCAAATTATTCCATATTCTGTTAGGGAGAGTACTTCTGGAAGCCACCGTTTTGTGGGGGCAAGTTATGTCTTTGCTACTTGTCATTGGTCTGTGGGCTTTAAGGCTGTCATGCAGGATAGTCAGTGGAGCTCTTCCTGAAGGTGTCTTCCTTCTTACCTGTGGAGATTGTTTCAGCTGTCAAAGTCTTCAGAATACACCACAGCTGCCAGTAAAAGACTGATATGACCCATCTTCTCATTTCTTCAAACATTCTCTCAATAAATGTTTGAATACATAGACTTGGATAAAACATCCTGCCTTTAATGCTGCTGTATAACCTTGAGATGCCCCTTCACTCCACAGCGTCTCCTTCTATGAAATGGGGAAATAGAACCTCACCCACACTGCCATCGTGCTGCGAAGTTAAATTAGTTGCTACCAAAATGCATTGAGGTCCTCAGCTGGAATTATTGGTGTTATAATTGTGCCAAAGCAAGGCTCAATCAGATATTTAAAATTACACTACATACTGTGGCTTATCCATTTCTATAGAGAATTTCTAACATTTCTTTAAAGAAAGCATGTCATTGAATTTAATGTTCTGAGAAATCTTATGAACTTCCTATCTATTTTAGCCATATATTTCAAATTGTGCTTATAATTGTGTTTTTTATTGAATATGTAAGTTCCTTTCAATTTCTTAATACAGTACATGGGTTTTAATACACATTTGAGAAGAATGCACACTGTGGATGGGAGGCACTTTTGAGTATTTTCAAATTGTCACAGTAAAATTGTCACATTTGTTTAATTAGCCTGTAGATCCTGCCACATTGATTTATGTCAGCTGTGTAAGAATTTCTTTGGATAGCTAGAAAATCTGACCAGAATGCTTTTCTTTTTTTCCCCCTTCCTCTTTTTTTTTTTTTTTTTCATTTTCCCAAGGAATTTCTCACATTTCTATTTGATTTAAAAGCATTCATACAGGCAACCAGCCTTGCAGAAGTCAGCTGAAGAAAATGTCAGGCTGTAGTATTAGAAAGGAAGATAGTTTTATTAGTTCAAGGCGTTGAGGTGTTTGTTGACCATTGTTCAGAGGCAAGAGATAAAAACTGACTACAAACATGAATCTGAACTTCAGCCCTAAGTGCCCAGATTTATGTTTGTTCAACATTCTGCATGTGGTGTTTATTCTGCCTGCTGCAAGTGTTACTGTATTGCCTCCCAGGGCTCCTAGGGCAGGGCTCTGACACGGATGTCACCAGAAAGCCTGTTCTCAATGGTTTATGGCTCTTCTTTAAATATTTCCTCTATTCCAAAATTTCTGTGCAACGTCTAAGCATTAGCATCTAAATATTTTGGGGGGGAGGTGGAAATAATACTTATTAGTACTTTGCAGGGTGCAACAGGAACAATATGGACACACATGGACTTAGGAGACTTGCATGGGTTGCGAATGGGGAAAGAAAAAACAGGGCAGGGTAGTGCTCATTACAATTGCTGCTGGTTGGGTGGGTGATTTAAGGCATGGGCAAAGTTTCACGTTTGGAGCCAAGCTGGAAAATGGTGGGTACTGATCTCTTGTGAGGAATGCTTTGAGATCTTCTGATGGAATTTATTGTACAAGCACTGTGTTAAAGGCCCCTTTGGGCTTTGTAGTTCATTAATTTATTTGCCATGGGTATATCCTGCTAAAGAGTATGGGTTTTGCGTACCCCAAGATACAGTAACCTTTAAAAATATTCTTCTGAGCTTCAGAAAAAAGACTTGATGTTTAGTTTGTAGGAGAACATTCCCAGGAGTGGCTTTTTATTTTTTTTTAAATCAAGCCAATTAATCCCTTCCAACTTATTCCACTATTTTATCATTTCTAACCTCTTGAGTCCCTAATCTTTTCAGCAAGAGGTCTGAGCTGCAGTTTATCGGAAAAAAGGAGTGTTGTACCAATGAAATGAAAACTGGTGCTCAGATTTTTTTGAAGAGCACCTCCTTGTCATTCCTGAGTTCAGACAAAAACAAAGAACACATCTTCAACAGTGAGGCGTTCACTGGAGGCTTCTTTCCATGAAAATAGTTATCACTCCTTTTTTCCTTGGCAATTGAGTCATTGTTGCTTTTAAAAGAAGTTGTCATGATCTCCTCATTACCATTTTTCTTAATATGATAAGTGTAAACTACAAGAAAGCTATCATGTTTGAAAGGATACAGGAACCCTGAGGAATGTTATACTGACTGCTTCTGCTCTTTGAAAAGGCTTAGACTGGGAATTTGACTAAATGTATCATTCTGTCTCCTTCTGCTGCAGCATTGTCATTCTGTAGTGTCTTTCACTTATAACACAAGTTACCCTTCAAAAGAAATGCCACGTTACTGCATCTAGCCTTTGTATCTCTCCAGCAAAGTGAGATCAACAACTCCTTTTAGGAATTGCTTGAACGTGATAATACATTAAACTTTGTATTAAAAAAAAAATAATAAATTCTTTGGCAGGATTATTCTAGTTTGTCTTTGTATGATTAACTGGTAATTGTCAGTGTTTGACACCAGCTGGAGTTGCAAATAGCACTAACTGCTTAGAGCTGACTAGCAGCCGTGGGTCTGCTGGGTGGTCTTTTCTTGGGCTTGTTCCAAGTTTGTTTCAGATTGCTCATATGACCCCTGATAAACTATTACTAATGAACAGTTTGCTATTCCTTTTTGTCCATCTAGAAGCAACAAAGACAGTACATGTCATCGTCTAGTAATGTAGATATATAATTTTTAAATGCTGGAGCAACAAACTGCACTTTAGTGCTGTGGCTTTTGTGTCCTATTCGCTGGTTTTCCTGTGGGAAAAAAAAGCAGTATAGTGTTTGGAGACAGGAAGGTTATGGACTTTGCCCTTTTTCAGCCTGATTTTTAGGAGTTAGTTTGTTTCAATGAGTTTGTTGTCAGAAGGTTTTAAAAAATGCAGGCATGGGAGCAGGATATATTAATCTGGTATATAGCTGAACATGTTGATTTCAGACGTTAGGACTGCTCTGTGTGGGACTAGCCATCCTCAGCTGTCATATGTCTTAGTGGCAGTTCTGAGTATTTAATGTTTCCAACCTCAGACTTACTAGCTTTGTAAGAAAGAACGAGCTGGGAAATGAGGAATCAAATGCATGCATGTGACAGTGGGAATCTGTCTACCAGAAATACTCTGAAGCCTCCATACCTTAAGGGAGATCAAAAAAGACCTCAGCATGTTTTGGCTTCGGTTTTCTTTACTCTTTAAGCTGGCTTATGTGGGTAAGGCTGACATGCCAAAAAAGTATACGTTGTATCAAAACATCTTCTATAACATCCATCCATTTTCCCTACACCTGTTTGCTTAGCAGGAGCGGATCAAAGGGGAGTGCTGGCATGATTTACAGGACACACAGATGCAGAAACAGACCTGCTTCAAGGCAAAAGTGAGGAAAAGGAAATCCAGACTGAAATGTTTGTTCTTTTCCAAAGGCTAAAATTACTATAATAAATGCCAGGTCACATGATAGGTTTTCAGGTGGCTGCTTAGGTCTTTCTGTACAAGAAGAGAATTAAAGGGTTGAATGTGAGAGGCAGCAAGGACTCTCCCTCTCTGTTATAGGCCAGAACCCGTAGTATATTTTTTGGCTAACATGCTGAGCTTTTAACCTTACGAAAAAACAGGGTGCCAAATTAGATGATCCAATGATCAGGCTTCAGTTTAAAGTTTTCTGTCCATCCAGGACTTGCTGAATGCTGATCAAGCTAGCTATGTTGTCCGCCCAGGATTTTCCAGCCAGTATTCACTGTTCCCACTTTCCAGCCAATATTCAGAAGTTCCACCACTGCCCTAGGCATTGCATAAGACAAAAAGTTGAGACAGTGTTTGCCCTCAAAGCATTCATAGTCTCTGATGTAGGCACTGGGAAGATAATCATATTCCGTAGAGGAGAGTGCATTCTTCATACACTAAGGGAGAAGCAAGTTTTCAACTGGGACAAGTAGTAGGGAGACCATCACATAGATGAAGAAAAGGAAATGGTGAAAAAGTACAGCCTCTCTAAGGACAGGTTTGAGCTTTTCTAAGTCTTCACTGTGTCTTTGCCTCAGCCCATTGCCGCTAATGGCAGTACAGTTGCGGGGCTGAGGAAACTATGTAAGAGGGAAACACTCAACATTAAAAAGAAATGCTACCCTGGCACACCCACTCAGGAAAACCCATGCTGCAATACTGCTTGTGTGGTAAGCAGAATAAAAGAGATCTGGCAGAGTCTTGGTTTTGAAGGCAAAAAAACAGCTTTTGTAAAAGATTTCAATGTGTATTGTACAGCAGTGTGTGGTAGCTTCATTTCTTTGTCTTTGGTGAGTAGCAATTTGGAGTCCAATTTTAATAAAAGCAAATAATGGCTTATGCAAAAGAATTCAGCTTTAAACTCAAATAAGTTGCCTAACCTGGTTTCTTAATTTCCCCCTATATGCTATTTCAGATAATTGATGCTCCTGTTTTAAGACTAAAGCTAGTGTCTTCCAGCACAAGTTGATGCTTTCAAATTCCTGATGATCTTTAGGCTCAGTTTCATCATATTTCAGGATGTGGGTTATAAGCTGGTTACATGGGTCTAAAGCTTAGTGCAGAATGTAAAATTTAAATAGTTTCGGTGCTAAGCTTACAGAACGAGAAGTTTAGTTTAGTAATTTAATTTTGCCTGATACCGAATATAGGGATTTTATTTTTTCATGTCTTTGGCATAAGTGGCTCCAGAAATTAAATGCATTTTGTAAAAAATTACATGGATAAGGTCTTGTCATGTGACTACATAATTCACTGTAGTATTTTGTATGAAAAAAAACATGAATTGATTACATCTGGCAATGTAAAGGAGATGGTGTAATGTATTGTATAAAAGTGCACAGTGGAGTGCCTCAGGGTAGGTGCAGTCTTGTTTTGTAACTGTAAATTATAGTTCTGCTCTCCTCTTGGTGTGAACCCTAAGTTTCAGAGAAGAAAACAGGCGATTCAAGACATGCTTTTTTGCTTGTGAAGCTCAGGATGGATGGAACAAATTACCAGATTCCCTTAAACAAGTGCCAGCAGTGAATAGTTTCAAAACACAGTTGCTTATTTACTTGGAGAAATGTTGCCAATGTTTTTTAAATTGTAGAGATGAAATTATATGTTGGTATTAGTAACTTTTGAAAGAATTAGCTTTTTATTACTTATTGTGTCTTTGTTTATATTATACTGTTGTACTGCCAGGATGTTATGTTGTATTTAACAGTTCAATGCATACTTCCTATCTCTTGGGGCCCTCATGAAAATTAGATGTGCCATCCCTGGAGATGGTTACCAACAAGTATCATTTTGAATAAATAAAATCAATGGGATATGGCTGTGCATCTCAGTGGGCATGAGAAGCTGCCAAGAACAGGAGGTATTGCATCGGCCATACTGTCCAGAGCAAGACTCTGGTACTGTGTTTGAGGCCACAAAGTCATTAGTTTAGTTACCGAGAGTGACAGATGAAGGATGCCTAGCTTTCTGGAAGTGGGTTTAGTACACCTGACTGCAAGTATCTGAATATTTCTGGGCATATCACTAAATTTTAGGACTCTAAAACTGGTGTTAGCTGGTGTTAACTAAATATCCAGTTCTGGATGCACTATTAAGCAGATGGAATCGCAGCACAGTTGAGGATTAGTAAGTATGGAGGTTCAGGATTTTACTCTCATGATTGTTCTGATGTTCTTGAAGTGCTCTGTGAAAGGCACAGCACCAACCACTGTCCACCAGCATCTCAGATGAGCAGGTCCTCAAGTCTGACCCATTCTGGCAGTTCCATGTTCCTGACCCATCAGTAGGTCTGTCCGGAAGAACAGTAATATGGAAATACAAATACCTCACATATGGTTGGCAAAACTTCAAAGCTTTGATCATCCTCTCCTTGCATGCAGCCGTCCTGGCCTATCCTTAACAAACCCCACGTATTCTGCAAGTAGAGAAGATGCCTCCTGCCTCTCTTGGATGGAAAGTGGAGTTACTTCAGTGGTGTTATTCCTGGTTAGTTCATGCCTGTCTTTGGACTCTCTGAAGGCTCATGGCTTGTCACAAAGACAACACTGGCTCTTGCTCATCCCCTGGACTTTCACTAGAAAGCTTAGGGAATGGTCTAAGACAAGACAGCACGGGTCAGAAAGGCAATCATATACACAGGATGCATCTACCTTTCACTTTATGATTTCTCAGGCATCCCCTTTCCACAGAACTCTTAATTCTGTCTCATCACATAAAACTTGTTAAGAGAGGTCTCCTGTCTGCTTCCTGTACAGTCCTGTTTAATTTTTTACACTGTGTGGTTCTACTTTGCCGATTATGTTCTGTGAACCCCCCATATCCTTCCTGCACTTTACTCATACAGATAACCTAAACTCAACAAGAGTAGGGATACAGCTGCTACAGACCTCTTGTTGCAGTCCACCATAATGGTGTTTCTACGGTAGCACCTTTAGGGAGTTGTGCTCCTTGTTCCTGAAAATGCCAAGAATGTGTGAGAAGGTGCTCAGTGTCACGAAGCTTGATTGGGATTGAACTGAAGGACTGTCCTGGGCAGTGTGAGCCACATTCTGGAGAGGTTTTGACCATGTAATCTTCCTGAGGTGGGTGCTGAAGAAAATTATCCTGAACTACCTTGGGGAGAAGTATCCAGCCTGTTTCACAGGGGAGCCTTGGGAATGAACTATTACATTCGCAGTGTGGACCGTTTGGGGCCCAGGACCCAGCAGGGAGCTAAATCATTTGGCAGTGTAGACACACTATTATATAGACTGTGGTTACTTTTAGGATTGTGTTGGACTTGTTAAATTGGAAATCCGGTGGTGGGTTCATGTGGTGTATCTTCATTACTCTCCCCCTAAAACAGCCTCTCGAACTGAGATACCTTCTCACTGTAATGGAGCGTTGTTTTTCTTCACATACACAAGATTGGTTAGAGCAGTAAGTGCATCAATCACGATTTGCTGGTTTTTTTGTTGTCTTCTAAATGCTCTAAGCAAAGGATATGAGTGTTATTAGTTATAAAAGCTACAGTATGAAGAAAATATATTGAAAAGTGTGCAGTAAACGGGAGTCAGAGAGTATTGAGAAGCTCAACAGAAAATGTCCATATTACTATCATTTTCTTTGTGGAAATGTTAACAAAGCAGGAAAAGAAAACATATGTTGTAAGGTTTATAGTCAACTACTGTTGGCTTCTAGAGCACTTTCTGTATTCATTTTCACTGAATATCACTTTTGTCTGTCCTTTCCCTTCTTGTTAATATTAATTAGGATTATTAATTTACCATGGGAGGATATGGAATGCATCCCATTCCCCAGTTGGGCAAAGGGAACTTATTTGTTGTCATTGATAAAACCCGCAAGGTAAACACTGTGTTTTTAGATTATGGTCAGGGAAATGGTTGCTTTTTGTAGAATAAACTCTGGCTTTTCAATAATGAACACATGCACTGTATTTCCAAATGGCTTTCTAGAAGTTTTTGGTACAGTAGCAAGATAAATTCTAGTATGACAAAGGCATCATTGCAGATGCCGCCACATTGTTGCTCCAAAAGTATGTACTGGGCTCTAGCCACTGGTTATTAATTTGCTAAAACATTTGCATGAGTAAAAAGTTTCCTGCCTTAGCTTTCATACCAGAACTTGCTCTTGGAAGCCATCAGGCCATCACTGAAGTTTTTTGGTTTTGGTTTTTTTTTTTTCCCCTTACAGGAAAAAAGATGTGGTATTCTCTTTGATGGTGAGGATTTTTTTGAAAATCAAATGCATATCCATGAATTTATCTATCATGTCCCTGTCAATACTGACAATGTATCAAAATACCTTCCTCAGGAAGCCTTTGGCCCAGTATAAAGCAGGACAGGTTATCGGTCAGGATATTCCCAGATGCTCGTGCAAATTTTCTGTTCCTTACTGAGGAATATGAATGAGAAAACAGCACGTAGTTTTATTGCCTTTGTGTTCCTTTAGGCTTTAGTGTCATTTGCTTGTACATGTATAAATATATATCTATATCTTCATTCTTTCCTTTGCCTTTTCCCCAAAGATGAAACACGTTGAGATGTTTTTTAATTCAGTATGCATCACACACATGAAGTGTGGCTGCCCCTCATGCATTACTGGCTTCCTAGCAGAGAGGGTTTGATTGGGTTTGTATAAATGCAGAAACCAGAAAGATACTGTGAAAAAAGACATGCTTTTTATTAAGGTTGCACTGATAAATAGTTAATAAAACATAAATAAATCATTAATAGAGGCTTTAATAAATGGTAAATCACTTGGTTATCTTTATTCCATCAAGGCAGTAGGTTGCTTAGCACCAGCTATAACATGAAGTTTGTAATAACCTTAGAACATCTATTCATCATATATTAATTTTTTCTGAATGCAACTTTAACATACAGTGTAATCAAAAATTGGAGGAAGTTTAAAGCGACAGATACAGCTAAGAGTTCAAAGGATTGAGAAGGGCAGTTGACAGAGAAAATACCACAGATAAGGTCTCTTTAGCAGCAGTGGCCTTAGATTGCATTTATTGCTAGCAATGTGTGCAGAGCTGCTCCTCCTCCTGTTCCTCCAGCTGCCCTCTAATGATGTGGGCAAAGTGTCACTACTGAAACAGTCTTTGTGGACTCTAACGCCACAGAAGAAAAGCACCAGGATTGTTGCTTTCTTGTGCCTTTTTGTGGATCTGCTATCCACAAGAGAGACAGTAAGGGTAGCGTTTGGCCAACAGAGATCTATCAAACTACAGAACAAGAAAAAGAGCTGGGAAGGGTCTTAGAAATCTCATCTACTACTACACATCCCTGTCCCAATGCAGGAATCAATTCTGCCTAAGCCATTCCTGACTGATGTGTGCTAATCTGTTCTTAAGTGTGTTCCTCCAAAGATGGAGTCTGTGTAGCTCTCTGAGCAATCTGTTTTAGTGCTGCACGGTCCTTACCATTAGGGAGCTTTTTCTTATGTCTAACTGGAATCTTTCTGGCTGCAGCTTAAGTTCATATCCACCATAAAACTGGAGAACAGATTATTCTGTCCTTTAGCAACAGCTCTTTCTGTAATTGAAGACTGTTCTCATGTCTCCCCTCAATTCTCCCAAGGGAAGTAGCATGAGCCCTATATCTTGGGAGACTTCAAATTAGATCAGGGTAAGCAGTTTAGAGTGCGCTGCAGGAAGGGAAGCTGCCTCAGTAGGGACGCAGAGTACACAGTCTAGCTGCTTTTTTCCATAATGACCTCTTAGAGCCTGGCTCAGTGCTTTTATCTGTATTTAAAAACACTGCACAGTTTCTTTTGAACAAGAAGGAAATGATGGAAAAATGAAATGCAGAGAAAGGAAATAAATCTTGAAGGCAGCTATTAATTTTAAGGACTGGTTTTGTAAAGCTATTTACCATCTGCCCCATATGCCCTGTTCTCTCACGCTGACCTTTTCCTTAGAAACATGCAAGTTTAAATCCTTCCCCAGTCCTCTCCTTCCATTTAAATCGTGTTTTGGCCTTATACCTTTGCAGCCCTCCAAGTTTGCTTGGAGTAGTTGTATTTTTGGTGATTCATTAAATTGCATCTGCATGTGTCCTTCTTGGTTACTTACCTGAGGGCTTTTATAGCTGAAAGAAGCAGACTTAACTGAAGAGATGAGCGTGCCTAGCTCTAATAAATAAAGCACATGGAGTCAATTAAAACAATGTTTAAATAATTTTCAGAAAGGAGGATGCTTGATGTTACTACATCAGAGGACCACAGCGACTTTTAAGCCAACAAACTTGTGCAGGTTTACTTTCCCATTTAATCTCCAGGTCTATAAAAAAATGCCTGCTTCCATAGCAGTCATCTACTGACTCCAACAGTTAACGTGATTTTGAAATTATTTTAAGTCCAAACCATGTGAAAATAAATCCTAACTCAATTTTGTGGGATTACTTTGTTTCCATTAAATTCCTCTTTAAAGCATTTCATATGCTCGGTTTTATTATTGTTACTTCCAGGAATTTCTAAATACTTCCAAATTTGGATTGATTTAAGTTTTTTAACTTTTTCAGGAGGGGGAAGTATGCAATTCCCTGCCTACTTTCCCAGGTATTTACAAACCAAGATGTTTATATATACATCTTAATGGATGCATATACAACACACACACTCTCTCTGTGGTTCTTTATAGTCATAACATATTAGGAGGTAGATATATCAGATTTCATAAGTTAAACAAAATAGAGCTTAGCGAGTACTTAAAGATGAGGGACCCCCAAAAGAAATTGGGGCATAGTAAAGAATGGTGAAGTTACGTGGATGATTAAACAAATGGCATCCCTTTTTCTGATCCTCCAAAGCACTGTGCACGTGCTTAAGGAGCAGAGTAGGAGAGAATTAAGCGGACGGTCACATCTCTGCAGGATGCAGGGTTGGGGTTCTGACCCTTCCCTGCAAACAGTGCGGTGCCATTTTTGCATGTCGATCCGTAGCTCAGTAGTGCTCTGCGTGAGTATAACACCCAGCCGGGTGGTGGTCGGGATGGGGCTGCTGCCCATACGTTTTGATGTGACATTTTTCAAAGGAGGAAGCTCAAAACTTTCTCTACATTCAGGGCTCTTTGGTCAACAGTGCTGTGGTATCTCTCCATAGGTAGATGTAGATATGTTTATTTAAGTAACTATATACTTCCTCACCACTTCCACATGCAGTGTTTGCTTATTCGCTGAGCTTTAAATACTTGTGTTGTTTTCCATGTGTGATCCTATCTGGAATTTTCTATCCAATAATTTTTATTACAGTGATAATTTGAGTGAAATGCTTCAATGTAGCTAGCTTGTGCCTTTGTAATAGACTTTGATGGTCACAAGGTCACCCTGTAAACACATAGATCGGATAGTCCTGACCTCACTGAAGTTGACTTTTGCCTCTGACCTCAGTGGAGTCAGGAGTTCTTACCTTGTAATTGAATTTCCTCTAATAGTAGCAGACTCAGTTTTCCTTTTCCAACTGTTTTATGTTCAGGTGTGCCCTAGCAGGGAGATGACTAGATTTGCTTACACTTCCACCCACCAAGTTGATACACAGTGGACACTAGAAGCATTTTGACAGTGAATATTCTGAAATGTTTGCTGTCATCATCTTCCCATGAATCCTAGGCTCTCTCTCCAGTGTGGGCAGGAAGACACTGAGGTCAAGCCTATAATTGCAGTTCTAGAATATGCTTCCTTTCTGCCTTCAGTCAGGCTGCCTGTCCCTCTTTTAATTATGTGATAAAGTCTCTGTTTCATCATTGTGCTATGAAGAGATTTGCCACAAAGCAACCTCTGTGGCATAGGATTTGGCAGAGGCATGCAGGATTTGGATTATATTATCTCACAGAAAAGTTCACTGGATGCTTAAATCTTTTCCTGCTTTCCTCTGTGTAGAGGTCAAACAATCCACGCAATATAATAGTGTACTTCTCGTCATTGCACTGAGATGCCGCAGCATCACCCACTGGGAGGGATGAACTGCTCACGAGCCGCCTCTTTCCTCCTCATTGCCACCGTTGGGCCTTTGTGCAATGAAAACAGGCCCTGAGCTCCACAGGCAGAAACCCAGAAGCTTTCAGCAGTGCAGAGGCATCTGCACCCTCACCTGTCCCTGGGCCATCTGCACAAGGAACGGCAAAGCCTGGCGCCAGGCTGCAGTGTCTATAGCTGTGTGGCCCTTTAGATAAGCCGCAAGCGTGCCCATGGTGCGCTGGTGGAAGCAGAATGAAAGAGCCCAGTGAGGCCGGGGTACCAGACCAGCCCTGCCCTCCTGACTCCACCAGGACCAGGTGAGGGCTTCTTTCCACAGGGGTCGTTCCTGGGCTCTGTCCCTTGTGGGGATCAGCGAAATCTTGCTGCAGTGACATCACTGTGAAAGGTGGAAATGGATAGGCTTCAATAAAATACCAGTGCCTGACAGGCGCTTGCGGGAAGTTCACATGTCCACCTGTCCCTTTGACTGAGGACCCTGGTGCATAGTTTTCCTTTCTCGTAACCTCCTGTATGACACGTGATTTGTGAGGGACAACTGGAGACCTGAAACTTGCTGGCTGTATCTTCAGTGAATTATACGCTAGCATCCAGCTGTAGCTACCCAGGCCATGTCTTCAGCCCAAATGCACACAACCACACTGCCCTTTGACAACAGTTACATTTTCTTTAATTAACTGTATTGTGTTATGTTTTTATTTGTGGAGCATTTGCGTGGTTGTCATGTTACCTGCAGAAACTTGTGTGTTCATAAGCTTTGTTGTGACTGGGCTTGACCAGTGTGAAACAGCAGCTGGTAAGTTCAGTTTACTGCAGTCAGGGTTATGGCCATTGCATGCAAAATTTCCTAGATCAGACCCTCTTTTACTCTTTGTCAGCCTTGTCTGAAGAAAGAATCCTTCCTGAGCTTTGTAGGCAAAGAAAAACAACCAACACAAAGATCCAACAGATTGCCAGAGACAAGTATTACTGCCTCTCTGAATACTTATTAAATTAAAAACAAAGATAAGAGAATGGAGCAGCATCTACCATAAAACACTCATTAGAAGGGCATTTGCAAGCTCTGCCTAAAACAGCACTTTTGCAGTTTCTCTGTTTTACTGATTTTTCCCGCTCCTCTGAACATAAACCCCAATCTGCTCCCACCGAGCTTGGTGGGGCAGCGGTTCTAGGCCTCATTATGAAAAAGCAGGGTGTGCACTTCTGTGTCTCTTCTGCTTGTATTTCATAGCCGCAGGCACCCAGCTGATGTCTTTGAAGACAGTTAGAACAAGACATGTACAAAGGAGGAATTAACACACTGATTCAGAAGATGGGCATGTTGCTTAGATGGCCTGGTAGGCAGGTCTTCACCAGAGACCTGGATTTCCTAGCTAAGTATGGGCTTTCTCTGTAACCCTGATCGCTGATCTTTCAGTCCCTCATTTTAATATGGAATCAGTAGTGCTCTGATGCTGTGACACTGCATACCACAGTAAGTGCCTATGGCCAGTGCTATGAGAAGATGCTTTGGTGCACAGGGCACGGTCCCCTCTCTCTTCTACACCAGGCATTCATGCTGCAAGCCCACTCCAGCTTTTTCTAGACCTGCCTCTGGTTTATTTTGCTGCTATGTGATCTTGACTAGTGCTGCATTTTGTCACCATGCAGTCCTCTATAGAGTTGCATCTGGTGCAATACAGGAGGCATCCCCTTCTTGCTTGAGCTTGGCCAGTAAAACCCGGTTCTGTACCTATGATGGCTTCATTCTTACAGCTTGACAGGCTGACCATGGAGGTGGAGTCAGCTGCCACCTGATGATGGCACAGATGGTCAAAATTTTCAAAAGTAAAACCTGTCCTCAGCCTTCTTCCCAGGAATTGCTGCCTGTTGAGTAGTTCAGGTGTTCATCTACCACATAAGGATGAGTGATGATGCTTCCTTTAAGCAATTGCATTTCCAGACTCAGTGGAGAATACATGATCATTTTTTCCTTTCTATCTTCTTTATGTACATGAATTTGTTTTCAAAACCAATTTTTTTTCTTCCCTAGGAGATGACCCATTCCTGGCCTCCTCCTCTTACTGCTATTCACACTCCTGGCAAGGCTGAGCAGACCAAGTTTTCTATCCCAAGCAAGGTACAAGTAGGCTATTACCAGTGACCTGATTAAGATTCTGTTCTGTTGAGTGTTCTTCGCTGGAGAGTTTATTTTTGTAATTGGTTCCATTTTCAAAAATTTCTAAGACTATTTTTAGTTGGAAATTCCCAATCAGACTGTTGTTACTAGTAGGACTGCTTATTTAAAGCTGCAGAAGTTACAATGGAGGCAAGGTGAACTTTCTCTTTGTTGTTGTAAGAGTCTTTCTACATCAAGTACAATCTATTTTACTTGTTTGTTTTTCTTACATTATTATTTCTGCAGTGCAATGGCTGAAATGGTAATTTTTTCCTACTTAGTGACTGATTACATGATGAGGTTTAGGCTACAGGGTCAAATTATGGTGACTTAAAACGCTCCTGCATGTGAACAGTGCTATGGCATGTCTGCACACTCCAGGGGGACACGACATTGCACAATGTGATACTCAATATTTGCCTTGTTAAAAGCACACACTCAGCACTTGCCACGTCACAAACACGTGCCTGAAGAGTACCTGCGGTTCACCTAACACCCAGTGAATTGTTAAACTGTATGATTTGAACATGCCTTTAGCCCAAATGCCATTGCTGCCTTCTAGCTGTCGTTCTGGTAGCACTGTTAGAGGTCAAGCTCATAGCCAGGGCAATTACTGCTGGAGGTATCTTTTGCTGGGACCTGAACAACTGGGAGCTGATGATGTTTGGGGAAGGGGAGAACTTCCCCAGGATGGGAAATCTACAGCAGTCTGACATGGAGCTACATAAAAGTTTCCTTCTAAAGGCACAACCTTGGAAAATAGCTTACAAAACTGGTACTGTTGGATATTATGGTTCAAGCAATCATACCCTGTTTTAGAAGCTGGAATGTGATTTTCCTCTTACTGATTTTATCTGTTTGGCAGATACTCCCCTGTCTGAAATGCAGCCGCCATACTTAATTGGAAATCATATGAGATTAGCAGTATCTGTGGCTCCTTAAAAAAACAAACCCAGTGCCCAGAATGCCTTATTTTAATGGAATGTGATTGTTACTGCTCCAGCACTGCCAATGTCGCTACAGTTAACTGCTGCAGTATTAAGCATCAGAAGTCATAATCATACAAGAGTATAATCCGCATTGCAAATTGGGTTAAAGTCAGTTGAAGCCATTTAGGTGTCAGTGGAATCTGACCTGTGTGAATACAGTAAGTGAGAGTAGAGGGTTTTGCCCACTGGAAGCTGTATTTTTTCAATTTATACCCTCCTTAATTTAGTGTTCTGTTTTTGATGGGCCCTACAGAAATTGGTCTACGTTCTGCAGACTGCTGCTATCTCCATTGGCAGCAGCATAAGCATAGGTTCAGAGAAGCTAAAATTTTGTTTTGCTTTTCTGTTTCTATTAAGTTTGCTTTGAACTTTTAAGATCCACATCAAAGTCAATTTCTGGGCATGTTAAATGTTGATCCTAAAATTCTTGACCATATCACTTGAATAAAAAATATAAATTAGATATTTTTTTTGAGCTAGCGTTTCAGGAAATAGGCAAGCACATAAATATTTCCAAGTTTGCTAGTTTTACTTCAAAAAATACAACAGAAATGTCTCTTCAGAACATCACATTAAATCAATTATAACTAGCCAAATTATAGATCTTAGACATAATGTGGCTAGATTGTGCAGTCATATAAACCAGAGACGGGCACTATTAGAAGTTCTCAATTTAACTATTAAAAAAAAGTATCCTCATGAGAAATGTATATAAAAAAGTGTGATAAAAAAGGCGGAACTTATCAGAACAATTTATCCCTTTGACATTCAAATTTAAAGTGCCATGTTTACTCTTAGGGCATGATTTACTTCACAAGGGACTGACTGACAGCACAGTATAATATTAGGAACTAATAATGCCCTAAGAGGAAGTGCAGTGAGGGCTTTAATGACTTTAACATCCTACAGAACTAACACTTCCAGCGAAGTAGTGCCTGGCTGTAAGATGAGGTTGTAAATAACACCTTAATTTCAAATGATCAAACTCTGCTTGGAAAGAAAGCTGATTACAGTCTCTGTGGTCTATAAAGCCTAGAGAAAAACTAAGCAAGAAAACTCTGTGACATTCAGGAAGCAGCTTAGTTATTGCGAGCCAACAGGAATCCCGGCATTAGCATGCTCCGTGGTACGAGCCAGATTCTTTGCTGGTTTACGGTTGTTGTACTTCCATTGATTTCATTGGATTTGAACCAATTTCCATCAGGTGAAGATCTGCTTCCTGCGTCTTTATCAAATCCTGTGTGTCACAGTCCAAATAAAAACCATGACTATCAATGAAAGGTTACTGTATTTCTAAGCAGTGAGATCAAAAAAAGAAAGGCAGTGGTTCTGAATTTAATGCGTAGCTGCATTCATGCTGCAGTCTAAATTGTGCATCATAGATGGCTCATACACACATCCGTGGCCAAGCCTGGAAAAGGCTAGGACCACTGCGGGTATTAATCTGTGCAGTGTCTCCATAAAGGGGGTATGTAGATTTACAGCAGCTGAGGACAAGCTCTTGTCTGAACTGTGAAAGGGTCCCTCAGTGGTGCTCTGTCTCCACAGTTAATGTTTTTTTAAACTAATGTCACTGGTGCTGCCTTAACAATCACATGATTCCTTCCCTGTACCATCTCCTTCCCTGTTTGTGTAATGCCAGTGCCCTTAATCTAGCAAGCTAGGATATAGCTTACCTTCTTCATCTTATTTAACTAATGCTGACATTTTGTGTGTTCTTCTTTGTAGGACTCTCAACATCTGACCTCAGGATACAATGTACAAAGTAGGTCTTTATCATCCTAGTCCGAACAGTCAGGGTTGGGTATTTTTTTTTCCTGCTTAACATCATTAAAACAAAGGCTAAAAAATTAATTTCTATGGTGCTAAAGCAGATCAGTTCCATTTTTTATTACATGTTATGCATTGTGGCATGTTGTGAAACCAAGTATAATTAGATGGGCTGACAGCTTTGGGTGCATTTTAATTCTACAGTAATCTTTTGACATTTGAAAATGTGTTTCCTTTGTTTGCAGAGTGGAGTGATCCAGCAGGGAAAGTTGCAACAAAGTCAGTGCCACAAAAGTCGTAAGTATTATTATTTCCAGCTTTAAATCTCGTTTTAAATTTATCATAAAGAATGAGTTTATTTCTCCAAAGGTAACTAAAACCTAGCTCTGCTCATAATCTTGTCCTGGTGTTCAGGTGTTCTCAGTAGTCCTTAAAAATTAGCCATAAACCAGTTTTATGTTTTCAGTGCTTATTACTGTTTCTTCTTTTTAAGCATTAGCTAACAGAGGTATGTGTGAAAGATGAGTTTATTAAGCAGAAATAATGCTGATTTTAGTTGTACAGCTTGCCAAAATTAAATCACTTTTATGCTTCTCTCATCAGATACTAAGCCTCTTACAATAGAAAATGCAACCCAATGAACAGATGATGCAGGAATTTTAACATTCATACAGTGAGAGAGAGTAAAACACATCATACAGAATGATTCCATGAGCTGGTGTTGAAAAGCTAGTCTTGAGTTTCATATGCTTTGAAACATCTGAAGATCACAGATGATCTATAAATATGACAGTTGAAAATTGTGGAAGAGCTAATTCTCCATTGTGTTAAACCATTTTTCTTTGGTGCTTCTCTGGTGTAAGGCTGCAATAATGTAGCAGTGAGTTGAGACTGAACTGGCTTTTTACTTTCACCCAAGGATCTCAAAGTAATTTACAAACAGGAATTAAATGGTAACTTTGAAAAGTAGGGTTTTGGTTTTATACTTATGAAAATGTGTGGGTCTGATTTCAGTTCAGATCTGTTTGGTTTTTTTTTTTTTAGTGTTCAAGTGTTTTAAACTATTGAATGTAGAACTGCACTAGCTTAACTGACGTTTGGGTAAATACAATATGTTCATTTAGATTCACTTCAAAATTATCCTAGTGTTCCCCTTAATCTACTAAGGACACAATTTTAAGTAAATCCCTATAGGGAAAAAAAAATCAATGTGGAGATACATGCATATTTTTTTTAAAATAATTTAAATATATTGATTCTTAGAGCAAGTTTGTGTACAGGAAAGGACTTGCTGGAGTTCAGTGATTTGTCTGTGACCATGTAAGAGATGTGGGACTAGACTAGATGTGGATGCTGAATCCCTTGGTGTACTCACCAGGCTCTGAAGGTCCAGTTCTTTACTCATAAACTCAAGTCATGGAAGCACTCAGTCAAATAAAGTTTGTTGAGTAAAGCTTTTCAAAACTGTGGTTAAACGACTAATTCAATTTTAAAATGAAATGTTTTTTTCTTCAGAATGAATGAGAATCGGATGGGAATGCTAATGATAAATAGATTAATTTGCATGAATAGCATTTATTTGTGAAACTTAGTAACAAATTAGGTTTTGCCCTTTGCTATTTGATTTTCAGTAATGGCTTAGTTTTTTTAAAGAATCTAGCCAACAGTACCCACTGTTCTTGGTAACAGAATGGGTGCAGTTATGTTTCAGAACATCTAAGTGATCCAAACCTAACATCAAGCACATTCCGTAGTAAAAAACAAACAAACAAACAAACAAAATATTATTACATCTTAAAATGATTTTTCTCCTAAAGCAAGTGTATTTGGATTCCACTGTGAAAAATATTTTAGTGAGTATACCATAAAATACAATATTTCAATAGTTTGTAACCAACAGTAATAGACTTGTCAATCATGGTTTATAGTTATAAGCTGAATTTCAAAAGAACAGTGCTTCAGAGCTCAGTGGTATATAGTGCATTTAATGGGACCAAAGCTCTCTATAGGAAGCCTGATATAAAACCCGAAGACACTGAGTACATTTTATGAACCAGTTGCTCTCTGTTCTGCTGCTTGATCTAAAGTTCCAGTACTATCAATCAGATTTCTGCTGCAATGAACTGCCTTCTTATGGTAGGTGATAGATTTTACACATGAGAGATCAGAGCTGCAATAAAGCTACTTTTATTTTTAGCTTCCAAATGAAGATCAGCTAACCCATTACTATCACTTTTTCTCTTTTACTGCAGAAAAATTGTTAAGGCAGCTTCTAAGAATTTCCATAGGGCTTTGGGAGGTTAGAAGGCAGTCCACTGTGAGACTTGGTATTACGAGGCCAATTTGTTTCTTTAAATCTGCGTGTGCAGTTCCCGCCACTTTCACTGGGAATTGCAGTACTTGAGGACATAATGAAATTAAAGCAGTGAGTGGGGCAGAAAGACGTAATGGTATCAAGTAGAGCTGGGTAGTGTGATTCAAGTAAACCCTTAGAGATTGAAAGCTCCTGCAGTCATTGTGGATTTTAATAATATGGTATTTATAAGATTGCTGTTGTATTAAGGATTTAATCTTTCTAACGTGGTCAGTTTCAGGGATACTGGAGTGTATGAGTGAAATTACAGCCTAACTTATCCCCAGTAACGTTGGTTGCGACACTGTCAACCACACAGCATGACCTTACTGACTTCAAAACTCTATCCCCCACCAGTTCCTTATATATTTTGTTAATGGGTTCTATTATCTGTATTTCAGTTTGATCAAATCTGACAGAATTTGGGTTTGTTCATCCGTATGCTTTGTTAGAGACCTTTTAACCTGGACATGTTTCTAGATATTCCCCAACTTTTGTCAGTTTACATGCAATTCAAGTGAAACTTAAGTTGTCTTTTCTATCCGCTGTCCTAGTGACAGCCTTATAGATTCCATTGGCTTTGTTAGAACTCTATAGGATTTAGAAGTAATGTGCTTGCATTCACCATATTGGTGAGTTACACCATGACTAGTTAAGTGATGCGTGCAGAATGAAGATAGTTTGCCTTCATGATGCTGTTTTCTACACCAGTAGCTAAGATGCTTGTATGTAGGCACCTTCAGGTGCAGAAACATTGGCATCATAGAAGATCAGACCAAAGGGAAGTATGATCTTTGCAAGATAACCTTTCAGGTGCGTGCTTCTAGGTGGAAGAATGGAGGCAACGTAATGCAAGGTAGATGAATTGACCAACGTCTTGCTTTTGTAGGGGGATGCAAGATGCATGACTTGTCTAAGTGAAGCTTTCTAAAATATGAATTTCATCCTTTTTATGCTATTTCAATGTACCTTATTGCATCCACATGGTGGAGAAACCAAATGCCCTATGCTTTGCAGCAGGTAAAATAGAAGGTAGAGTAGTTGGGATTGTGTCTAAATTCTGCATCTCTGTTGTACATGAGTACGTGTACATGTAACTAACCTCAGATCCTAATTTCTACTCAAAAATCTTGAAAATGGAATTTTGAACACTGATGTGCGTGCATGTGTGTATACTGTGGTGAGCTTTTGTATCTGAAATCAAGCTATGTAAAACTATGGCACTTGGCTTCCCTTTTATTTTTTTTAAGTTTCAGATTCACTGTAAATCTCCACTGGGTATTGTGCAGTCAGTTTTCAGCCGGTCTACTCTGATTAGTTTATTATGAAGCATAGTAAGCAGGAACAGATAAGGTGCAACCAATTGCACTGAGAAGGATTTTCTGTCAACTTCCATGAATTTGAGGGTAGGAACTCAGCTCGCGACTTATGTTTCTGTTATACAATTACCATGGCAAGTATGTCATCCTCAAACATCCAGTCCTTTTGTTCTGTTTTGGTTGTTAGCGTTTGGCCTCTGTCCAGTTGGAAACTACCCAGAACCTTTTTAATCAAGCACATCCTGTGTTTCAAAATCATGCTGCAGAGTAGTCTTGGGTAGTTTCCATAAAAGCCTAGCTAAAAAGAAGAATGTAATCATAATGGTATTCTTCCCCTGTCACAAAATTACTTCCTATACTTACTGTATTAATACAGTATTAAAAGGCCCTTCTCATGGGCTCAGTGAACTACCGGAAACCATTAAAAACTTAGAGCAGCAAATTTTTATGGGTCAGACAAAATCAACTTATTTTATCTTTATAGAGTTTTTGTTATCCATCATACTTAATGATACACAACCTGTGGGGGGGCTAGAGAACAACTAAATACAGTGGGCTCAAAACCAAAACAAGCAGCTGAAACTCTTTATGTGATATTTCAGCAAGGATTTTTCAAAGGGGGCTCAGCACTGGTTTCGGTTGGGCCAGGATTTCACTTCACGGTTCTAAAAAAATGTCAGTAAATACCAGTACTTTTCTAATCCCAAAGATTATGATAATACTTGATGGAAGCCTGTTTGAAAATGGAAATGTGCTTCTTGACATCTAACTACTTTTCATAAGTATCTAATGGCTTTTTGGAAGTTCTCCACTGTGTCAGGGACAGCCACCTGGGAGCATGGAAAACAAAATTTGGCAGCATGTTCAAGCTATGAATTAAAGGTAATTCACGGTTTGAAATGAAACAGTGTGAGGTCCTTATGAAGAGTAATCAGACATCAAGAGGATTTTACACCAAGGATTGTATATTGGATAATGCGACAACAAGTAATGTTGTTATTCAGAACGTTCAAATCAAGAAGCACTGATGAATTCTTAACCTTGAAAGGAATCAGTTTTAAAAAACTGGGATTCGTTCAATGTTGATGCATCATTTCCAGTTCAGTCACATGAACCAAAAATGTAAAATACATCTCCGACTGGAATAGGAAGAATGTTTCTATTTATGTATCCAACCCTATATCTGAGTTTCAGTCACAGTCCAGCCCAGGTGTAATACACTGAAGAAGGTGAAATTTTAGTACTTCTAATTATGGTTTTTGATCGATCCTATTAAAGCATAGGGGCGTCAATTGATCCCCCAGTGTTGATAGCCTGCTTGCTTTTATAGCATACGTTCATTTTCACTTAGCAAGCGTGGCAAGCTTTAATCATTAGACAAAGTACTGCCTGTTTGTTAGAAGTAGGAAGTTCCAAAGATATTCCCTCTGGGTAAACTGGGAAAGTCATGAATACAAGGGACTTACACTGCCATGTACAAATTATGATAAGTGAAACAACAGTGGCATGTAATTGGAACTCCATTAATCTTTTGAGAGCTCCAGTGCACCATATTAAAGGGACAAATAGCAAATGAAAATAGAAGGGTCTGTTTTGATAAGATATCATTCATCTTCCATATTTACTGTTTAGTTTTGTTTGTTAGAAGTTTGCTTTGCATCATTTTGCCTCATAAGTTCTTGGGTTTGGAGTAATGATAGTCAGTCAAGATTGTGTCATTTTGTTCCTCACTGCCACAGGCTTTTCCTTTTGACCAAAGTACTAAGTAGTTGAGAATAAAACACACAAGCATTTCCTATGGACAGTTGCCTATAGAAGCAAACTTGCAAAATATTTCAGCTGCTGTGAAATACGTTAAAATCCAGTGTCATAATTAAAAGCCCTGTATCCTTGAAGATAAGCCCATTATTCAAAATAATTTCTAAATTAGACTTTTAATTTGTTTTCATTATTCAGCTGGCTCATATACAGTTTAACCTCCCTGTCAAAATAAAGTTATTTCCTAATACGTTCTTTTCCATGATCTCTTTCTCCTGACATGTTTATAAATCAGTTTAAAAGATTGTGGGAACAGAACTAAATTAATTCTCTTATATTTTGCTGATCAATGTTGAACAATTTTTCTTGACTATCAGAGGCTTACATAATTACTGCCTTTAAGAATGCCTGAAACAAGCTAACCAATGCATTCTTGCCAGCACTGCTGATTGCAAGTGAGCCCTGAGCCATTTGAATTTCCTCTGATATTGTCTAACCCTCCATTAAAAATTCAACATTTATTTGCCCTAACTAACAAGTAGCAGCTGAAATACTTTGTTCTCAAGTAGGGTGCACTACTGTGTCACTGCCAAATGTATGCAACCACTGAGCTGTGACCACTGAAGTGTCAGTATTAATAGAGACAGGTAAATGACACACATTAACATGTTTGGATTCGGGATGTATTTCCCGATGCTTCCCATTGTCGCTTCCCGACGTATCGCTTCCCATTTTGGAAGCTGGTTAGACTGCAAATCTGCCATAGGTTTCCCTGTCTTTAAAGAGCTTTTTCGCAGGCAGCAGCATGTGTTGTGCCTTCATGGCTTAAGGCCAGTCTCAAACTGACCTCCCAATTTACATTTCTGTGGGATGGAATCACTTCCAAACTTCAGTCCAACTTCAAACGTTCATTTTGAAAAACAAATGTATTTGGTAAATCTGAAAATGTAAATCAGGATAGAGCAGGGAAAGCCACCACACTCAGTACCTCTCCCACCTATTTGTTTTGCGAGCTGCAGGCTTGTGGATAAAACGCATATAAACTAACTTCTTGCTTGGCTTTCTGGCCACCATAGTTTGGATCTCACCCTGCTCCCTTTTGTCTTCACTCTGACCTGTCAGTAAATTTCAGGTTCAGAGCCAAGCCATTTCTCTCACTGGCTTTTTCTTCCTGATGCTCTTTGCTCTAGTCCCTTTCATTCTTGCTGTCATATCTTACTGGCTTTGAAGACTTCAGTAGCCTGAGACAAATAGAAGATTGTCACCCAGATTCATCTGCACTAGGCTGCAAAATAGTCATAATCGGAAATGGGTGATAAGCTTGAAAGAAGAATGGGTTTTGCCAGGGAGCTTGGCATTCATAACACCAGAGTGGGCTTGAAACTCCCAATTTGTGTCCTAAATATCCTAGGTAAGACTAACAGCCACTTTTCCTAATATCGCAACTTAATCCTTTGCATCTTTCCTCTGAATCCCTCTGACAACCCCAATAATCCACCACATTTTTCTCAGCTTTACACTCTCCATCCAGAGGAACTTATATTGCTACCATTATCCTTTGGGCTGAGGGCTCAGCAGGGCTCCAAAGCCTATCAATCTTCTGGCCAGAGGGCTTATTTTTTATGAAGTGAAGTTCTCACAACACCCCATGAGGCTAGGCCATGCTCACTGCGTTATCCTCTGGCTTGGATGGCCCTTGGAGCCACAGATTCAGAATAGCTTTACCTTACAAATAGATCCGCCCAAACAGTGAAAAAGGAAAATATTCCCCACTGCTGGGCTAATTACTGTTCTAAATTCCTGGAGGAAGAGCTGCTTCCCTCACTTGTGTCCACGCATCTAGAAAAAATGCATTTTGAGACTTTCCTAATGCTGTAAATGCAGCTTCCTAAAAAACTGATGTAGCCCTGGAGGAGGAGGGAGATGTCTGAGCCTTACTCCAGTAGCTGCAAACCGGTTGTTTAATTAAAATCTATGTTATGGAAAACACAGGAGGGGGCCTAGAAAATTGGCAAATAAAGAGTTTTTTCCTAATTTCCACAGGAGCTTTTCATCCTTCAAGATAAAAATAGTAAACAAAATCTGAAGGTAGTTTAGCTTTCAGGAAATTATCCCTTACTGGAAAGTCTTGTTTAGTCAAAATCCTCCACAAAAAGATCTTTACAGGTTTGGAAAGAAAGATGTTGACTCATCTACCTCATATTGACAAGAAAGACATAAATGCAGCTGTCAGGCTCATCTGAGTCTGCAAAAGTAGAAAATATCTCCAGTAATGAGGGGATTGCTTTCACAGCTATTACCTGCTAGACTCTACTGAAGTATTTGCTTTTTGGGTATCCCTGATAAGTTGCCTGCACCTAATGGTGTTTTAAAGACATACATGTGCTGCAGAGAGAGAGGAATGCAAATCAGTGCTGCCCATATTTGATTTAGCACGAATTTCAATAGTTCCAGACAAATTTGAAAGCCTATACAAATCATATAGCTTCAAGTCTGGCTGTGTGCTAGACTGGAATTTTTTGTTAGGTCAGACCTTTATCTCAGCTTCTTTTTGTGACTCTTTATGGGGAGATTGAAGAGGAACTGAAACTGGTGACCTGTCTTGACCTTTAGTACTGGATTAAAATTCCAACTTGCTGCCATGGCAACGGGGCCTTGAAAATTAGATCCCGACAGAAGCAGGGAGAAACTTAAAACTGCAACTGCTGCACTGAACTGAAGAAAGGTTGCTTACAATTGTCAGTGACAGGATCTTAATTGAAATAATCTGCTTTTCCTTGTACTTAAAAAAAATGAGGAAGAGAGAAACGAAAAAAAAAAAAAGCAAAACCAGAAAACTGTGTCTTGATTTATTTTTTTTAGGCAAAAATCTGTTGCAATTCAAAGTAAAGCGCATGCTGCAGAATCCAGCACAGAGGCTGATATTAGAAGTGGCAGCAAGCGAACCTGCCAGACATGCACTTGCAGAGGTCTGAACCACCCAGACCAGACTGGTAGCAGAAGCCAGACAGTGGCCAGAGTTAAATCACAGGTTAACTTTCTGGGTTTTTTTCTCCTTTAACCTGACACCAGGAATCAAAAGAGACATCACAGTGTCGAGTCTGACTCCCTGGATCCATGCAATTATCTGTTCTGTAGATGTAAAGGGATAAACATAAGCTAGATAGTGCTATTTCAGATCAAGTGTGATAAAAGTTACTCATTTTCCAATCTAATCAATGCAACAGTCAGAAGGAGATAATAGTGCGAGTCCTTCACTGTTAAAGGAGGCTAAGTTGTTTTTTTCCCCATGGAGAGAAGGTGCTGAGGGTCACAGAAAGGATTTCCTGCTTTTTTCCACTTTATCCAGGAATCCCCCTCATCCCAAAATAAAATAACCTTGAAGATCAGGTTGCAACACCATCTGATGTTAACCTGTGGCTTTCCCCAAACACCCGAGGGTCCTGAGGATGCTCTGAGGGCCCTGGTCCCCTTCTCGAGGTTAGGAAGGGGATGCCTGTGGGATGCTGCCTCCTAGCAGCCACTAGCCCTGCTTTCTAAATCCCAGTAGGGATTGCTGTCTTCTTCACCAAAAAAAAAAAAAAAAAAAAAAAAATTAAAAAATCATTAAAGTATATAGATTTTACATACCAGATAAAGGAGGTTTCTTAATGGACAAATGGATATGTTGAATAGGATTAGATGCTCTGTACAGCTAGATAACTGCTGCAGAGTCAGATTGGACTGTAGGTACTATATATAGCTAGATGAAAGTTTAACAGCTGTAGGTAGATGGCATTAAATTTTTTGAAGAGATATTTTTGTCAAAGCTTAGTGTCCAAACTTACTGCAAAGTCCTAAGACCATGTTTGGAGTCTGAGTTCAGGTAGAAGGCGTGCACAGAAAAATACTTCCTTTAGTTTTCTTTAGACTGTACTGCCAAAGAATTGGGTTTGTTATGTATTGGTGTGTTGTATAATTATAGGATCAGAGGAAATGTTACAGATGTTCACAAACACATAGTTTTGTGTAATGCTTTTTGTATCACTCACTGCATGGTTTCGAGATAATGTTTATCGTTAATGCTGTCCATTATTGAGGGTAGGTAAGCGTTAAGCAAGTGCAGGTTGCAATGCAATAATGTGTTGTATCACCATAACAAAACACTGATTTCTGGAGTAGACTGTTGACTTGATACACAACAGAAAGTGGGTGAGTTAGATGAGCAGTTTTCTAACAAAGGAAAACAAAATCCACTTAACATTTCTCAGACTCTGAGTTACATGCTTTGGTAATGTCAGACAGATGAAAATAGAGGCCATTATTTGAAATTTCAAATGTCAAATTAATTCCTAGAATAAGTTTGTTCTTTCAGAGGAGTTGCTGTCAGAGGTGGATTTGGCCCATCCTGTTGTACAGTTGCCACTGTAACCATTTCCTGCAAAGCACCACTAATTCTGACTTAATTACTGTCAGACTGGACTATGGAGCCCTGGGGTATCTGGCAATAAACTTGTGTTTTGCTGGGAGGGAAGGTAAAGAAACATTTAAATAGGTTTTTAAAATAAGCATGAAATCTCTGAAGATGTACTGTTGTAGCGCATGCTGTATATCAAAATATATAAGCATCTAGTTGTAACAATGGCTTTGTAAACACATTACTGAGCAAACTATGAAAAGTAATCCACCAAGGGGCTGTTTCCCTAACTCATAAGCACTAAGTTAAGAGACCAGTGCCATAAAGTAGATATGTGCTGTTAAAAAATACTTCCTTTTATGTGAGATTATTTTGTGTTAAGCCCAATAGAGATGATTCCTTTTTTTATTTTTAGTTGCATATCTTCTAATGCTTGAAAATATTTGTATTTAAGGCAAAAGTCAGCTGTTCTTAGAAAATCCATGAATAATTCATTAAAATTTGGGGCAAACAATGGTTAAGGGTGGCATGAAAGTGCCCACGTGCACCTCTTGTGGGCAGAGTGGCAGCAGTGTCATGCAGTCCTACTACAGCTGTCCTCTAGCTTTTTGTGGAATTATAATATTGTGATGTATAATGAGAAAAGCCTTCAGCGCTGTCATTCCTTTTAGCAGCCTGCAGGCATGGCCTGAGGGGTGGTTGGAGCCCACCTCCCGAGGCACGGAGAGCCTCCTCGCTCCCGAGCTCTGCAGTGGCTTGGTGAGCTATCGGCTGCTCCAGGCTGCTTACCCAGGAGGGACACGATGTCTTATAGCCATTTTGGAGGCCACAGTTTCCAACTAATCTTGGCACAGCTGTCAATCACACATGCATATCACTTGCCTCCATGTCCCCACCCCAAACCAGTTCAGAGCAGCCTGCTGCAAAATAGGAAAGGCGTGAGATAAACCGTGCTATGGTATGAATAGTTCTCATCTCTTGTTGGCATCTGCCCTCATGCTTGGCCGAGGAGCCTTCCCACCATACAACGTTCATGGGTAGCGTCAAGGAGGAGAGGGATATCACAGCCGGTGGATGATCTTAATTCTGCGTTGATGAGCTTTTCTGCATTTACCCATCATGTCTTCTCTCAAAGCCAACAGCAATGTTCCTGGTGACTACAAAGGGAGTTTGCTCGGATAGTGTGCAGCTCACTCTCAGAGGGATTTTATTCAGGAAATTGCAAAACATGAGTAAGAAAAGGTGTTAAGTGAGTTATATACAAACTGGAGATGGAATTAATCTGCCATAGCCAAAACCCAGTAAAAGTACATGTACTGCCAGTTGCTGACATTTCTTCCAGTTCTGTAAATTGTGCAGCTATGCAAACACTGAGTTAAAAATCCAATATCACCTTCCTTCTCCAAAATAAAGAACATTCTATGCTATTTTGCTTTAGCCAGTGTTACATACTATTCTTATTATTATTAATTGAATCTTGTGAATTAAAGAAACTACACAAGGATTGATATTGGTTGGATCCTTGGTAGTATAGGGTACACAGCTCAGACTGATTAATACCAGTGAGAGAGCATTCATTGATTTTGTTTGCTTTGTCTCAACCAGTAGAAAAAGTACCTATTTAGGGAATCGGATAAAATGGATGTAGTTGAAATCTCAGATATGACTGGTGCTGTTCTTAGAAGTAATGGGAGATTGAGACTTTTCAGAAGAAAGAGCAATATAGCTGGTTATGAAGATTTTGCAGGACTTATTTATTAGTATAATGATATGGTGTTTCAGTATTATTGTGTTTTAAAGACTGAAGGCCTTAATAAACAGCTGTTGTTCTTTAAAAGTCCATTCTGATAGGTAAAATTACGTGTAGTCTAAAGAACATGCACCATGCATCATATTAAGAAAAAAAATAAAGCAAACACAATGAATCTGTTAAATCGTAATGGCTCCCAATCGTGACAAATTTGCAGATTAAAGCTCATTGAATACACATTTAAATGATAAATGATAATGGCTTGGAAAGAGCCATTATGATCTATTTCATCAATAATCCACATTTTTTGCCTTGTAACTACACTAAGGATGAACATAATGGATACTGCCTGATGAAAAAAATATTTTGTTTATGAAAGAGAATCAGAGAAAAGAAATTCTCAGATTAACAAATTTAAATGGTTGTTATTGTTTGTTTATATTGTTTACACATGACAGATTTTTCCCATTATTAATATTAATCATTTACAGCTCCAGAGCTTGTGCTCAGAAAAAAGCATGTTTAGTCTTAATATCCCTGAAACTGCAGTTGATTTCACCGAGTTTTGGAAAGCGTAAGGAAGCAGAATGAAGCAGGGATGCAGAATTAAACATTCACGGTTTTCGACTGCAGATTGTTCAGCGCTCGTGAGCACCCAGTCCCACAAAGTTTGTGAGCAGCGTTCAGTGGGTTTGTCACAAACCTGTCGTGCTTCCCATGCAGAAACACGTGCGCATTTTCTTAATTGACTATACGCTGGGATTTGCCGTGCCTGCCCAGGATAGTGTTCAGGATACTCCAGCAGTTCCCAAGGGCATTCAGTTCAGTCCAGATGGTGCTGATGTGTTTTGGCACTCACGGGCATGCACCTGTAGGAGACCTGTGGGGTTTTGTCGACAAAATCCTTACATTATTTTCAAACAAAATTTCCTACTGAAGAAAGAGGAAGGGTGAAGGTAGATCCAAGTGTGCTGTGTTGCCAACTCTTGGTTGTAATCTCATGTGCATGTACATGCCTCATTGGGTTAGGACTTCAGTGGCAACCGGCTTTAGGACTGAGTTCCTGAAGGGCGTTTATAAAGCTGCAGCGAAACTCTGTTTGGTATGAAGGGTGACAAAGTACATCTTTGTGGGATATTCTGACTGGATACTAACGGTTAACCTAAAGCTGAAATTTTTGAAACTGAGGGCATATTTTCATACACGACACCCAAAAGCTTAAGTCTGCTACAGGTATGAACTGTGGTGGGTTCATTTACCTTACTGTGTTACTGGATAAATTGAATGAGTTAACAGTGGAGCAGGATCCCAGTACACTTAGTCGTAAAAGTCATCTCAGAAGTTACTAGAGTCATTCAGCTGAAGGACGTGAAGGTCCTTGTTAAAAGCCACATTTACCAAGTACTTCTGGGCATTTTCTGGTAACATACCATTGCAGATTAGCGCCATGCAGCCATTTAACAATAAACAAGACTGTTGGAATGTCATCTGAGAAAAAAGAGCAGTTCTAGAGCCTAGATAGCCCTCTTAAAAACCTCCATGATTTAGGTAGTTCTCTTAAAAAAAATTACTTGTTATTTCACTCTTTGATGTCGCGTAGCACACAACTCCCACCCCTTCACCTTAGATATTTTCTCAGGGAACAAAACGCTTCAAGTGGCTGTTGTCTCAGGCAGTCGGTATCTGTAGCAATTCAGCATTAATAGCATCCCCTACTACCACAATGTTTTGAATTATAGAAGAGAGAGTGGAGGACTTTTTAACTTTGAACGCATGTTTTATGTAAATACTCAAGTAAAACATAAGCTTGCAATGAATTTTTGTAGTCCTTCTCCTCCTGAGGGCCGTATGCCAAGATATCCCTAATGCCAGCAGCTGAGCCTCTGAGGCTGGGGTGATGTTTGGAAGTGCCCAGTGAGGATGAGAGCCCTGTGGACAGCTGTGGTGTCACCCAGCTGTGGTGTCACCCTGTGTTAGAGCTCCCTGGGTCAGCACTGAGGAGCTGCCGTGGCCCCATGGCCTCACACGCCATTGCCATTGCCGTGGCCATGTGGGGCCAGGTGCCGTGCTGCCTCTGCACTGGCACCACTTTGCTCAGCGTGAGGTAAAAATCCCCTCACAGCACACCATGGAGCACTGGAGAGATGGCCTTAATTCTTCGGAGGTGTGAAGACGACCAGGTATGGGAGATTTCTCCTTCTGCCCTGGCTGTCACATCGGTGCTGGCCCCGGCCGCCTCTGGCAAGCGAGCACGGGGTTGGGTCTTGTGTTTTGATAACCTGGTCACTCCCTGTGTGGCCTGCTCCGGCCTCCCAAACCCCTGTAGTCACATGAGGTGCTGTTATGGCCAGGCTAATGACTTCTCATTAAATATTCCTCTTGGCAAAGTTTGGTTCATAGATGCTCGGGGCTGGGAGCGAGGGGGGTCAGTCCTGAGTGTTAAAAAAACAGCTCTATTTTTAGGCCTTTTTCCATAATAAGATCTTCTCAAATGACTTGCTGCAATAAATGGGTCTTTTTAAATTTGAAAAGTTCAGTTCTAAGTTCAGGGGCAGCCCTCAGGCACTGTGGTGGAAGATTCTTGTACATATTACAGAGTGATTATTGACAGAGTTTAACTTTATTGACCCTGCTCTCCTAATTCCTAACAAATTTTCTAAATGTGGTCTTTAAAATCCCTACAGAGCACTGCAGATTTCGGGTAATTCCAGAGCTGCGTCTGAGATTATTGCTTTATTACCTTCCTTCTTTCTATCCCTTTCCCCAGACTAACTGGTTCCCTGACATTCCTTTTTTAGCATATTTTAAGCAGAATATGTGTGTTTGTCCTTCCTATAGCTTTCCACTTAGTGTTTAGGCGTAGGGCTACAAAGATGATTAGGAGCCTGGAGCATCTCTCTTACGAGGAGAGGCTGAGGGACTTGGGTCATTTTAGCGTAGAGAAGAGAAGACTGAGGGGGGATCTGATCATTGCTTATAAATACTTAAAGGGAGGGTGTCAAGAGGATGGGGCCAGTCTTTTTTCAGTGGTGCCCAGGGATAGGACAAGAGGAAAGGGGCACGAACTTGAATATAAGAAGTTCTACCTAAACACGAGGAGGAACTTCTTTACTTTGAGGGTGGCAGAGCACTGGAATAGGCTGCCCAGGGAAGTGGTAGAGTCTCCGTCTCTGGAGACATTCAAAACCCACCTGGACGTGTTCCTGTGCAACCTGCTGTAGGTGGACCTGCTTTGGCAGGGGCATTGGACTAGGTGATCTCTGGAGGTCCCTTCCAACCCCATATGATTCTGTTATTCTGTTTATCCAGCACATCTTATCTATTCTATTGATTCAGGCAGTTTCCACTCCTACCCTAACCCATTTCAGCAATGTACTTGCCTATGCTGGGGAAAAAAAAAAATAAAAAAGGTGTTTTTCAGCAATGTGATAATGTGATGGCTTTACCAATGGGTTCAATGAAAACAGGTTACATTTTTATTCTTGAATTGACAGCTGAGAACATTCTGAAAGTCTGTAAACTTTCTACATGTTCGACTTCTCTGAGCAGACTTGCTGCTCTCCTCTTCCCAGCACCCGCCATAATACAAAGTTTCTTGCTGGAGGCATTGACTCGACTCCTCGACTCATTTTCCCCCGCTGTCAAGCTTGCACAATTGAGGGATAAAAATCCTACTTGAATCCTACATAAAGAAAAACTGAATATTTAATTCCTGCACAGGATTCTGGGGTTGGAAACTTATAGCTATGCATCGTATAAATTAAGTACAGTTTGTGCCTAAGTGCTTTTTTATTAGACACTGAGATTGTTAATAGCAGGTACGTTCTTTAGATTTTAGAGAGAGTTACTTGCTCTGAAGTGATTGAAAATCAAGTGATACGTCTATCTTTAGGTGGGAAATCGTTCTGAAAATTAGAAGGACATTGCGTTCTTCCTTATTTAAGGAAGTTATTTCCATCTTCCTTGGAACTAACTATATTGCATTAATGCTCGATATGCCTAGCAATTCACCAAAGCATTTTCTTAATCTCACTTTTTTGCCATGATGGAAAAATAGGTTCTTTTTTTAATGGTTAATCTTATTTCATACCAAGTTTTAGAGTTCTCTCATATGTGAGTTAACAGAAAAATATTGTCTGTAAAACATTGCCTAAAATTTTAACTTAGAGAAAAAAAATCAGGTACTTTGGGTGTCTTCATGACCCCTTTCCATTTTTTTCAGACAAAAGAAGAAATCTTAGGTTAATGACACAATTTCTTCCTAATTCTGTCCAAGCAGGATGTGTAGGTGAAGGCACAGAAGTGTCCAGAGGAACTTCTCTGGGTGGTGGTCTTATTTCAGGTTGAATGTGGCAATGCAGGAGGTTTGACTACTGCCTGTATATATGCATCATCATGACTTAGAGAATGTTTGGAGAAGAAAGTAGGGGAAAGTAGGAAAGAAAACTGTGGAAAATCAGCTTAACTCCACGCAGTCAGCATCAGCTCTGTTCCTGTTTCTGTTCCAACTTTCTCTGTGGGGCGAAGGAATTGCCATAGACTAAGATTAGGCGCTTGGTTGAGAACAGTTTTGCACAAAACGTAACTGTCACTTCCTGACCCAATGAGTGCATGGCCTGATAACCTTGTTCATGCTCCTCATGAGTTGGCTTGTCCAGGTGTGCAGTTCGTGTGTGTGATGCGTTAAGTCAAGACAGGTACTAATCATGTCACTTAGAGCACTAAAGAGACATGTTTAAATGATACAGGGATGAGCGTGGAATACAGTAGATGAAGAAAAACAGAGATGTTGGGGGAAGATTAATGTGCAGTTAATGCACTGGATTGGTGCTCAGGAGAATTTGATTTTAATTCCAACTCTAACAGGGACTTCCTGTATGACCTTTTGGAAATTATGTCTCAGTTCTCAGTCCGTAAATAGGAATAATGTTTTTTTCCCATTCCCTGTCTTTTCAGTTTAGACAGTACAGTTGCTAGAGCAAGGACTCTTTTATACTATGTCTTTGTACTGGCCTAGCAGAAGGGACTGTGTTCTCTCTGGGTGCAGCCACATGTGTACGATATGACACAAAGGTGTGGTTAGCAATAGGGAGGGGAAAAAATGTAAAATTGCGGAGCCGATATACGTGTCACTGGTTAAGAACTTATGGAATTTAATATGGGATGTTTGGGATAAACCTAATGAAAACATTGCCTATTATAGACTAAGATTTTTATAATTTCTGTGACCCTCTGTGCTATAAGAGGCTCTGTAAAAAACCTGTTAGTTTAATCTCTGTTAAATGCTAACAGGACTTTTTACATAAGCTGGTTTTTAGCATGTATTTGGGATGAGTGCATTACCCATGAGTGGTGAACTCACAAGTGAGTTATGCGGGTAATCCCAAACGAGTGCCAATAAAACTTTTATAACACATAACATCGTTATGGAATTTGTTTATGCCACATATTTTACAGGGAAAAAAAAAACAACTGTTTTGGTCATATATTAGAGAGTTTATAATTTTTTTTACTGGTGCTGTTTTTCACATCCCTCTGCCTCTAAAGCCTGGCCAAGTGAATACCAGCAATCCTAGAAGGACAAGAAAATTAGAACAAGCACATGTTTGAAATCTCTCTGAAAATAAAACAAGGGACAGATTCTAATCTCCTTACTCATACCAAACACCACCTTACTCCCTGAATAGCCCCATAGATTTCTTTGGGACCATTTGTCAAGTGAAGTGCTATTTGACATGTGTGGCGATACCCAGAATTGGCTCAATCTAAACTAGCTTTTTCCATTTAAGCCCTCCAAAGCTTGCTGTCTGCAGTGGTTAGAAACACATATTTATGATTTTTTTTTTATTGCATTAAAAAGAAGAATTCTCACACTGCTTAGAGGGCTTGTTTCAGCCCCTTTTTAACAAACTTGGGTGATGCAAAGCAGAATCCCAACACTTTTATAAAGACAAGACAGAGGACAGCCTTCCTAAATGGGTGGCTGGCATGGTGAGCACGCTGGTCATGTTTGAGCAGCAGAGATCAAGGAATTTGGGCCTTGCGCTTTCACCAGCTGGTATCAGTAGCTTTACAAACCCCACCTCATACATCTGATAAACTAGATGTAAACCTGTTGCTCTGGTGTAATATCCTTCTCCCCATCAGTTCAGCAGATTAGCTGCCATGTCCCATATTCAGTTCCCCTCCCCTTGGGAGCAGTTATTTCACCTTAGAGACTTGAATCCTGTATCTTTCTCAGTGTAAACACAGTGCATTGTAAGAGAGTTTTATATCTCTTTCTTTTGTTCTTCTGCTGCTGTGTTAATTTTAATGTCAAGATCATAGATCCTGAACTAGTAGACATGTCAATGGAAGAATTCAACTCAACTTTATTGAAAGCAGGATCAGGCCATATTTGTCCTGGTTTTGTTCTTTTTTCTCACATAAAAAACTCCACTGATAAAATGCCCTGTCTGATGATGGCTAATCAAGGATTGCTGCTTAAAGCTCCACACGTAACCCAGCTATCTCCACATTAACCTCCTCCTTTCATTTCCTTGGTTATGTTGAATAGGAAACAGTTATTGAACCACAGTTATGTTCGTAGAAACCATTTGATTAATTGACTATGTTTTGAACTCTTGTGACCTGAGACTGAAATATAGCTCAGACAAAAGTGACAGAAGCCCAGCAATGGGCTATAAAAGAGCACCAGTAAACTGTCCGTGGGCAGCCCGCTTTCACGTTCATGTTTATCCTTGTGGAACTTGCTAAAAGTAAAGACAGATGTCCAGCTTATCTCATGGAGTCAATAGCAATAATATGTACGGATGCTGCTCACTGTGAGTTGAGCCTACTCCTGCTGTCACTATCTCTTTATGTGTCCACAGGGAGAAAACCTGGAAGGTAGGGAAAAAAAATATAAGTATTGCCAGAAATCCCTGTAGGCTGTCTGAGAAGGAGCGGATGTGTAAAGCATTTCTTTCTGCATAAACATTTAGAAATCAAGCTCTCATAAGTCAGGGATCCACCAAATGTGGTGTGAAGAGGCAGATGAAGCCTGCCTTCTGGCATGCCAGCATTTGCTGATTGATTTGGAATGCAGAAGGGCCCTTTTTATTTTTATTTTAAAATTTGAACCACATCTTAATACAAATCAGGTGAAAAATAAATTGAAAAATAGCAAGCCTGAGATTACAGATGTGCCAGCTTCATATTGTTCAGTTTAGCTGAGGTCATAGTCAAACCCATCAAGTTCACATCGTTTAGTGTACAGCCACTGAGGTAATAGTCAAACAAAAGAAAAGCAGTCAGAATACTGATACGCGCCTACTTTGCCAGCTGGCCTCATTCAGCTGTACAAAGCACACTGGCTTCAGCTATGTAAGGAACTCTAAATCAGTAAGGAATACAGGTTTTTAAAAGGATATTCTGTTCCAAACAGCCCATTCGTGCTCCAGCTCTCTGACTTTAGATTAGTCATAAAGAGGAAATACCTCTCCTAATATGCAGTTTCATATTCTGAAATTTAAAATGTAAGAGCTATGCTAATGATGATACAGTTAATTTGGACAAAGGAATTTTTCAACAGGGGACATTTGTATTCTGCTCAGTGGTTTAGAAAAAGCTTGAATTTCCTAGAAAACCTACAAGTAGAATTACTGGCATCCGTTCCTCCTCCATACTGGTGATGTTACCATGCTGGTTCCCTGCACACAGGTATAGATTTATGTAGATTAATTTGGTATAGTACAGTGAATTGCCACTATGATATATATTTTAAAATTACTTCCTAGCACAGCCTAATGGCTGGAATCAAATAAAACATAAAAGTAGATTTATATAGATTGCTGTATAAATCAGATAAAGCTTTATGTTACCTAGCATTGGTAATGGAAGCTTTTCCTGCAAATAATACAGAAGTTGTTCGTGTAATATTTTCATTATTTCAGTGAGAGTAAAGCAACAAAAAAGAAGAAAAGAAATAAACAAGTCTATCGGGCTTAGCCACCATTAAACATCATTAACTACAATTTTGCCTGACAAGTTCTCTCATCTGGTGATGGGTGAAATGGTAGAAAAGTAGACTGAACAATTGCATAAACCCAAATGAAATATGCCCTTGTATTCTAAGTGTGCACAGTTCAGTCAGTTAAAATAGAGCAATTTATTATACTTTAGCAGCTTGAGCTTAATCTGGTTTTAAATAGATCTTTTTTTTCTTTTAACTTCTTGCTGAGATTTAACTGGTTTGAGAAGACACATGACGTATTGCTACACAGTCTCTTGCTCGCTCTCACCAGTTTACTCTGAAATAACTTTAATAGAGTACTGATGATGAAAATAATTCACAGGAAATGTAGATGAGCCTTTAAACAACAGTGAATGTATTTGTTTTGTTTGAAATGAGTGGATAAACGCTTAATGAAAGAGACAAGAACAGAGAGTGGCGAGAAAGGAGATGGGTGTAGCAGGCAGGCAGAGCGGTCAGCAGCACCCTCCTGGGGATCTGGGGACTCGCCCCAGTGGTGAGTGCCACAGGACACCCCCTTTTCATAAGCTTCTCAAGTTTAATACCTCTCAGCATTTTAGGGTCAGCCTATCAAATTTCTTACTGGTCAGTTTTTAATGTCAAATTGCTACTGTGAACCAGTCTGAAACCATACTGGCCACTTGTTGTCAAAACAAGTTGGGAATGTCGATCAAAATATCTTCACCTAATATAGGCAACACCCTCACCTGCCTGCATTCGGTGTGCTCTGCCGTTCCCCGAGGCAGGGAATATATGACCTTTACCTAGTGGAATATTTTGACTGTAGGCATTTTGTTTGATATTATGCTGTAGTTTTCCACTTATTCATTAGATCCCTCAGCCTTTGTGGTTTTTTCACAGGTAATTCTGCAATTACACCAGCTGTGATAAATACTTTCTTGAAATCTTACTTGAAGAAATTTAGCTCGGTCCCTTTGTATGTGGAAGGAAATAAGCATCTAACTTGGGTGTTTGCAGCGTTGACTGATACAAGCAGCCATGCCAGATGCATGGGTAATTACATGTGCTTTTATATTATATCCCACAGGAATGGAAGAGGGAAGTTTTTTTCAGGAAATTGTGTGTGTGTGTGTGTGTGTAAGAAGTTCAGCAATCAAGTGACACCAAAATCGTCTTATAACTGGGAAGGGGACTCTGGCTGGCACAGGCCGCACTAACAATAGGATGATGGGCCCTTTCACCTTTAGGTTACTAGTTCAAATTCAAGGCAGATTTGTAGTGAACAAGTCATTACACTCTCAGAGCTATTCAGTGGCCTGTGTGAAATGAATTGAAGGTCTCAATCAGAGTCTAATGGACATGTGTCCAAATCCAGAAGCTGTAATCCTAATTGGCACACTTGTTGATGGTGGTGGCAGAGAGGCCAAGGACTGAATGGGGATACAGATCGAATTTACTCTCTTTGTCCAGAGCTGGGTTAAAGACCAACAGTGTAGATCATAGGATTTTTGTGTTACTGCTGCACATGATATGAATGTTTTCTGGATTGAGAAGGGACTGCAAACTTCAAAAGCATTCAGGGAGTCTTAAGTCTTCTAAAAAGCCTTAAGCTAACTTTTTTTTTTCATTTAGAGAAAAAGTTGCTAGCAATGTTTGTTGAGCTGACTGAAGCTTTGAGGTGTCTTAACTAAAAAAGCAGGGAAAAAAATGTTTTAATTAAAAGTCAGAGAATTTCGGGAAAATCAGTAAAGAGACTGTATGTACTGTTCCTTCTTATGAATGACTGTTTAAACAGAACCAGATTCTCTGGTCTTTAAAAAGTATTTTCCTAGAAGAAATTTGCAGTTTCCTAATAAAAAGGAAAAAGAATAACCCGAAAAAAAGAAAAAAAAAGAATACACCCCCAACTGACTGCCTGAAGCAGCTCTGTGACCATGAGTACGTATTGTGATCAGAGACCATATATTGCTAAAACTCCTTGATGGAATGAGTTTTAATTTGGTTTACAGAAAGCTTTAGGGGATATGGCTCTCTACAAATTAGACCACAGGAGCTATAAAATGAAGGATGTCCTCCCTAATTAGAAACAGTGGAGCGGCCTGGTGTTCTTCCTAGTTACTGCCTCGTGGGTACACTCTCACAAGTGAACTCTGGGCAATAGATGCTTCTCTAGTAACTGTTATCTGTCTTTTTACTGGAGTTTATCTGTTGTCCAATTTTCTGTCTCCAGTTCTGAACATGCCTTTCTACATAGCTGTGGTAAACTCTTAACTGAAGTTTTGAATGACTGCCACAAAACAAAAATTCATATGTTGCTGGGTGATTAGCGACCACTGCCAGAGTAGCTTATTTATTTTAAATACTAGGAAATGGTTCTCAAACTCAAGTGGACATGGCAGTCAGTTTAGGCGGTTCGTTTTGCAGCGTGCAGCTGTACCAACTCTGTTTTCTCATTCCTCTTCTGTTGAAGTTAATGAGAGCTCTAAGGAATAGAATATAGATGGACTGAAATAAATTATGTTTTATGGTAATCAAATCAATTTTCTAGACACATTTTTTAACAAGAAGGCGTTCATCAAACTGGGATCCAGGATTTTGGACAAGAAAATAATACAGTTATTTAACTATGGCTAGAAAAAAAATGGTGCCTGCAAATCTAATAGTGGGATGTCTACAGCTTGTCATTTGTGCCAAATGATAAAACCAAATTTAAGCATAACTGCAAAAGAGCATTAGGCATAAATGCACAACAGTAAAAAAATCAGCTACAAATGTATTTCCAAACTGCATGTGACTGGAAGGCTGAGTGTGGAGCTGAGCTGGGAAGTATTCTGAAGCTGTGCTTAGGCAGCTCTAATTTGACTTTTTTAATTGTTGGTAAGGGAGGAAGGACATCCAGACTCTTAATTCATCAACATCTTTTCATGTAGACTTATATGAAGTAGGGCCAATGGCTGGTCCAATGAAAGCTTTAATTTACTTCTGACATATTGTTTCCACTACGAGTTGTTGTAGATCAATCTGAGAACAATTACGAGGTGAATAAAAGAGAGGAAAAAAAAGTCAAGCATTGCTCTGGAATATGAGTAAAAAATGGAAATTTAAAATCAATCAAAATATTTATTTTGCTGCCCAGCGCAAGGTATTACTGACAGGAAAGGGCTGTATTTTACCTGTGATTGCTGTTTAGGTTTTACCCGAATATATAACTGAACATGTCTCATGACCGTCTTATTTTCGTGTAGTATTTCATCCTTTGGCTTTGTGGGGGAACTTTATGCCAAGAGAACTCACTGGAGACTGAGTGACAGATCAGGCTGTTGTCCCACATTCCCTTTCTACTAAATCACAGTTTTCTTTAGATGGAAGGTGGCTATTGTGAAGCTGTCAAACTGAGGAAAGTTAAATGGGCTGAAGTGAAGGCTCGTGTTAACAATAGCAGCTATCTCTGTCAAATGAAAGCTCAGCAGACAGTTACAAGGCAATTCGGCACTGATGGGTGGTCGATTAAAAACAACAAAAGGCAAGATGAATGAAAGGGGAAAATCCCTATTACTTTGTGGTAGGAGCAAGGGGAAAACCAAAAATAAAATAAAAAGCCCACCTCACCCAACCCCGTAGCAATTGGAACAGACTTGTAGTTAGCATGACCTTCATCTTCTCAGATATGGCACAATAAAACTGACAAGATTATTTTCTCTTCAAGCAGTGCTGAGGTATTTTCATTGGCAAAAATCTGGAAAAGTAAAATAAATGCAGAGTTCAAGGCAATTGAAGAATTCTTGAATCTGATAACAGCTGGAACATAGTGCCACCAGGAAAAATAGCTAGGTTTTGTGCTAAAAAAATTATGACTTGATCATTTTTTTACAGTGTCATATCTGAGATTTTGAAGGTTACACTATAGACAACCAGAAGAGGATTAGAGAGAAATTATTTTTGAGCTCAAGGGAGCACCAATTTAAATTGGATTTGAGATATAACTTTTGCATTACCTTAGGAGATGAAAGGTAGTAGTGTGCCCTGATAGTTACCCAACTACCTAACCATATGTATCAACTGGATTAGTGTGTAGATTAACAGCTCACGCACCAAATGCAAGGTGTATCATGCAATTTCTTCTTTGTGGGACTCATTCTGTTTCCATTGAACTAACATCAAAACTCAGCAAAAGCAGGGAGAGCTTTGCAGCTTGCGTGTCAGATATAAGCTAAATGTACACGCTTGTTCCTCAGAAGGTAATTGTCACTAAGACTTAGACTTGCTACAGCAGATGTATAAAGTAAGATGAGAAAGTACAAAAGTAACAATATAGGGAAAAAAAAAGTACATTATGTTCTTGTAACTATCCTGACAGTAAATCAAGTTTTGAAACCCCATTGAAATTTAATGAGAGGCAACCACCTAGACCCATGTAGATCCTATGAAATTCTTGTTCCTTTTCTCACAATTTAAACACTGGGACGCATTCCGTGAAATTCAGAAAGCCAAGAAAAACAAATGGGTTCTTACCCAGCATCAATTAGGACTCAGGTTGCTGCCAACAGTGGAGCTAGGGTTCAAAGAGATTCTGAAAAAAGATTAGAATAAAGAATTTGGGAGACATATGTGCTCCATGAACATAATGAACCAATGTCTTACTCCAGTTATGTTAGGAAAAATAATTCAGCACTAACAAATTGTTCCATTGAGCGATCTCCTGTGACAAGATGCAGAACTAGATGTACCGCAGTCCTGATCCAGTCTGACAATTTTGACATATCATTATATTATTATTTGTCTTTGTAAAGTCATGACATCATTAGACTTTATCAATGAAATTTAGTTTAGTCTGCATCACCCCTAGGTTTTGCCCTTTGAAGAAAAGATTTAGTGTCCGTTTATCAATTTTATGTACTAATATTGTTGTTTATTTGTCTTATAATAACATTGAGGTACTCTAGTCAAGGACAAAGAAACCAGGTGCCAGGCCCAGTATAAATGTACAAAAAGAGAGGCAAAAAATTGGTATTCAGGAATTTTCTTTTCTGGAATGTTTTTAGAACTGAGAACCATGTATGAGTTTCAATTTTTTTTAAATGGTAACATCCATTTCATCTCATAACTAAATGAATTTGGTATGAAAATAATATCAAACTACCTCTCAGAGAATCAACCACAATGTTCCTCAAAGGCTTTGTGGTAAAGGAAGACCAGAGTGGTCTAAAGATGACTTTGGGAGAGAGATGTTAAAACAGGGAGCTGCTGAAGGACGTCATCTTTCTCCTGATCTTGGAAGTGTCCATCTATGTCATGTTCTCACTAGGATCAGAACCAGGACAGTAATTTGCAGGGTTTGCTCTCAGTAATTAGGCATTAGCAGTGTCTACTGTAACCTTTTAAACCAATAACTGAATATTCCTTTCTTGGTTCCTCCCGGCTTCATTCATCTAACATAGGAGAAGGCTCTGCAAGCACAAATTAGCAGATAGCTCAAAAGTAACCAGGGCTTCCTAGGGAGTATAAAGAACGGAGCGTATTTGTACATGGGGTGTGCGTGAATGTGGCAAAATCGTAGTTTTTCCAGAGTTTATACCATTTGCAGTGATACTGAAAAAAATAACCTCTGCAGATTTCAGGCCGAAGTGTGGTTTAACCATGTGGCGTAATTTATAGGGTAAACAAACTTTCAGTAAGAGCTAACTATATCAGAAAACTTGTTTAACATGCACAGAAGGCAATGTTAAATTATTTCAGTGCCATAATTCAAAATGCTGAGGAAAATTCTCCTGTATTACAGCCAGTGCAAGATTGGATCTGTAGCCAAGTACATCAACATAAATGTTCAGCTGTCTGGGGAAATACAAGTCTTACACTGTTACTTAGGGGAAAATGTGCACAGACATGGTGGAGCCCCTTATGAAACAATCCTCATTTTGTTAAACAATAGGATCAAATTTTCAATCAGGTTATCAACCATATTGCATTCTTCAAGCTTGCCAAGCAAAGAGAAGTATCAGCATGAAGACAGATATATTTTTACAGAATTAATGATGTATGAAATCTGGAAGTGGAAACATACATTTTCATCTTAGCCTCTGATTTTTTCTTTTTACATTATAAGTGAAAGGAAATGCTTGGAAGTATTTGCTGTTATTCATATCTGTTTATCTTAGAGTGATTATCAGAGCAAACAGTGTCAGGCATTGTGTTTGGATTTGAGCCTGAAAAATAGTGCTTGCAGGAGCAAGGATTACTTGCATGAATCAGTATTTTCAGGACTGTGCTTGGTACTTGATTTCTATCATGCATATTCAGTGCCTTATAAATCATCCAGATTCGCAAATCGTTGAAGTATTTTACTCATTTATCCCCTCTATTTATATTAGTTTTAGTCTTGCTTGGTTTTATCCATTCTATTTATATTAGTTTTAGTACTGCTTGGATTAATCTGTTTTTACATTTTTAGATTGATCCACAGAATGTTCATTAAAGGATAGAAGTGAACTGTCTTACTGAAGATTCATTTCTCTCTGCAAAATTTGTATCGATGTAGGATTTTGCAGCTACAGAAGTGGCTTTAAGAACTGATCAGAAATTTAGTGCAGTGAAAATGAAGCTCACCTTTCCCAGGATCGCCTCATCTTTGCTTTCTCCAGGGGTTTTTGCTGATTGATCAGCCCTGAGCTGCCTTGTGTACCAGGCACAGTCCAGCAGTATATTTTATAAAGGTGTAATGCCTTTGCAGCATTTAACACCCCAGTCAGTTCTCTCATGCACACGTCAGCCCCTGGTACTTGCTCGTCTTCTTTATGGCCTGACCTCTCCTCTGTGTTCGCCGTGCACCATCAGCAGGCCAGTACACAGGGCTTGCACCCCCTCTTGGAATCCTGCTTTGGTAAGGCACACCCCTGAAAATCTCTCTTGAAGTCAAGCACTGAGCTTAAAGCATTCTTTAAATATCTGACATGTGACAAGTTTCACTTCTCTGTATATGAACAAACACTGTTTCTGAAGCTAAAGCTCCCATTCTCCATGGCCTAACTCATCACTGAGAATCGTGGCATGGCTGCGTTGTGTTGCCTTTTCAGCATCTGCCACTGGAAAACCTCACCCTACCAGTCTTTATTAAACATCTTGAGTCTTCCTTTTGAACAAGTAAATAAATACTTTACAGTTTTATGAAGTTATTGTTCATTTGCACTGAAATGAAGCAGCCAGATCCCTTTATTGGGTTACAGGACACTCATACCCGACAATTCATTCTTGAGGACAAATTGAACCCAGGGATTCAAAAACCTCTCAACCTGAGATCACTGTCAGAGACTCTTTGTTGTTGTTCCTCCACTCATCTGATTAGTTAGGCTCCACTCGCACTGAACTATTTAAAATACAAGGACATTGGTCACACTACAGGTTTTTTAGGGGCAAGTGTTGTAAAAGGAACTGGCAGGCTTTGCCTTCAGCTAGCTTCTTGCCAAATGCTCTTTATCCTTTCTGTGAAGGGATGAGCAGATACCAGCAGTGTCTGAGCTTTTGAGGATCTCTTGAGTTCATTTGCAAGTTCCCTCACATTAGCAAACACTCTAATTTGAGTGAATTTCTTCTAATAGTCAGTTAAAAAATTATGTTTCTACTTAAGGCAAATCTGCTTTGTATCAGGAAGAAGAGATGATGTATCTGCTCCTTTCCTATCCCATTTTTCCTCCAAAGCAAGGCTGGCATAAGCACATATTCTACAAAAGCACAGTGAGATATTTGGTTTTAGTCTGCCTTTGGCGTTTTCTTCATCCTTTTCTTGCACCTCTGCCTTCTCTTTTCCACTCTTCTATTACTACTTTTTACAGGATTTTCTTTCTCTGTATTCCTCTGTTCTTTTTGTCCCTTTCTCCTTAATCAAGGTGTGACCCTACATGGCATCCATGTTGAGCTGGAAAACTCTGTAGACAGAAGTAGCTTTCACTAGACAAAATAGTTTTTCCCTTCTATATGTGCATAAGCTATGAAAACTGAGTGCAAAGCTCTCTTGTCATATTAGAGTGCTGTGAACCCATAGGAGGTGATGTTTCTGCACTGGAGAAACATGAACTGAGCAGTACCCTTTTGCAGACCTGTGCTTGGCTTCAGGGCAGAAACATATATTGGCTCTGAATACTGTTCAAAGACCTTGTTAAGGAATGGTCCATGGAGGGAAATAGTTCTCATGTTAATTGTAGTCAAGAGGTTGTTGGGCCTTGTTATGGCTAAAAGAGCTTAAAGCAGGGAAATGATTTGTGAACTTGGCATAAATCGTCCTCTGTTGAAATTTTTATTTACTTGACACCCTGTTCTCAGCCTCCAAGGTCCAGGAAGCTGCTTTGGTTTGTTCACTCAGAGCTTTCTCTGACACTCTCTTGGCTTTTTAGACCCACCCTTATTTGTGAAGGGTGGATAAAGTTGGTTCATCTTTTGGAGGAAGAATGCAAAAGCACCCCCGTCCTCCTGAGATTCTGTCGCAGAGCTGTGCCAGGGCCGTGAGAAGAAGGAGGAAGAGGTGTCCCTTTGTGCATCATGCTGCATATTGGAGGTGTAGGACACCTATTGCCTTCACTGGATTCTGCAGATGGGCTGTGGTTGGGAGGGGATGGATAGATATTAGCCCCTCACACACAGCTGGTGTGGAAGGGCTGTGGTCCCATTGCAGCTCACAGACTGGAACAGACTGCTGCTACCGGTGGGGCTGCCATGCAGCCTTACCCCATAGCAGATCCTGGTTGAGTTTCTCTTCCTCACCACCCCACTGCCAGTCTCTGTGCAGTCCTAATGCCCATGCTGGAGAGCAGCAGAGCTCACCTCAGTCCCTGCTGCCTGTGTAAAGCACCTTGTGAGGACTCTTTGTCATTCTTACTGCTGACACTGAAGTGAAGCCTCTCTCCATCACACTGAACTTTGCAGACAGCAGTTCAGAATTACAGGCAAATAGTTCAAATGGCAGAAAGAGCTGCAAAAATGCATCAGTATAAAGGTTTTAATGAACAAAAAAGCTGCTTCCGCTCCAGACCAGGTTACTGAAGCTTAAGATTTACCAGACACAACTTGTTTCCAATCTGCAGAAACAAAAGAACTCAGCTCTTCAGAAATGAGATTAGTCTATGTAAGGGGAAAACAGTGCACAGAGAAAGATTTGTGAACGTCATGTTGATACTGACAGCTCATCAAACAGCTCCTTGAAGGACTCACTTTGCTACCAGATTAAAAAAGGACTAAAACAAAAGATAAAATAATATAATCAATGAATAAAATTAATGTCCTTCCATATGCACTGTAGAACATTGGATAGATGAGCCAGTCTTGTGTTATTTGTTCCCTGTTGAACAACTCTTTTTAATATATTTTCTGGTATGATTTTTTAAAGTCACCTTTGCAAGTTGCTATAGAATTATCAATCATTGTTTAACTGTGTACTAAGTTCCCAAAGCCTTTGTGTGTAAATATGCCAACTGAAGGCTTGTTTACCAGAGAAAATACTGGTGCTCTGGCTAGGAGACAGTTTTAATCAAATATGGTTGCAGTAAGCAGGTGTTTTTCATGTGGAATGTATTGGAAACGAGTATGTATCACAGAAATGGCTCTTGGACTATATATTGCTCTTGATAAATAGCAGAACCCAAAATTATATCAGCAGTTGCAGTTGATCAAAGGGAAAATAGTAAAAGCTTTGTGCACAGTGGCAGAATGTGGCACACTAAAAAAGGTGGAGTCCTCATTTTTATTCTTTAAAAACTTGAAGAGTACAGGTTTTACACTGGCATTTTTAGAAATTGTTATTAGTCCCTTCCTGTGTTTTTTCTGGAGCCATACTCTTCTTTGTTTCTGTCTCTTTTTTTCCCCTTTTTGCTTTAATGTTTCATCATTCTCAGGCCTTGCCAAACAGAGAGGTATGTTGTACTGAGGAGTCATTGGACAGTGAGGGAGGCACAATGTGATAGAGATTGCACTTTGTCTAGACAGAAGGCATAACCGGTGGTGTTAGTGCTATTAAGATAAAAATATCAACTAACCAGCTTGAAAAAAAAAAAAAGATGCTGCTTTTTTTGACTTTTTAAACTGCTTTTAAAATACTTTGACTCAATTCTGCTCCCATTCTATTGGAAGTGTTCTCTGGGAGCAGGATGTGAAGTTGTTGGGTATGCTACAGTATTATTCATGATAAACATACAGATTTCCATCTATGCTTATACAGATAAAATTTGGCAGTAGGTTTCTCCCTCCTCCCCAAGTTCTTGTCTCAGCTTTAATGAAAAACAAAATGCCTGTCAACAGAGCAGTAGTTATAATGCACTTAGTAGCATCTTAATATTTTAGTTGCCTTGAAGAGCTTTTTATACATAGAGATTAATGGATGGCTTGATAAAGAAATTCTTCTACTGAAAGAATTAATTTTGCTTAATCCTTTTGAAATTAAGAGATGATATGGTGAGATGAGTAATGAAGTGCACTCTCTGATTGTGAGGTACCTAATAGATAACCACAGGGGTTACTTCTCTCTCACCAGCTGTAATTACACTAATTACTGATACGGTGCCAGGAACACTAAGGCAGGCTGAGTGTGACAACACCAAATGGAGTGTTTCTTAGCAAGCCATCTTTCTCCATCAGCTGGGCCAGAAGGAGACTGACCATGTTACGAGGCTAATGTGTGCCTTCTCCCGCAGGAGGGAAGAGACCAGGTACCTCTCTTGCTCACAGGCTTTTTGCTGTGAAGACACAAAACTTGACTTCAGTTCTTCCTAAGGGGAGGCAATTTCAGGCCAGAGGCTGAGGACTTGGTCTATCCTTAAGCAAATTAGTCCTGTTCAGGCCACTGAAATTACTCAAATGAGTAGAAGTTACTCCTGTGAGTAAGAGTTTGCCAGACTGACCTCATCATTGACAAGAATGTAATGAAAGAAAATGGTGGATGAGGAGGAGAAGGAAAAATTAATAAACTATATTTAAGTATGTATAAAATTCTTGGACAAATGGCCCTGACTATTAAAGTAAATGGTGCTTGTAAATTCCATTTAATCTTCTGAGATTTTCTTTTACCGTAACTCTTATAATATCTTAGAGGAAATATTTCAAAGATGACTTTCACATTTCAGCAAAAGAATGAATATCAGGTTTCAAGATTTATCGATGGGATGTTTTAAAACAAAAGATCTTCTTTTTTCCTTTGGAATTACTCTACCATTTATTTTCATTTCCCCAGGTTTTTTGTCCACTGTATTATAAACTTCTCTGGGGAAATCTATTGTTAGATGTTTTCACACACGTAGGCCCCCTTCTTCCCCCTTGATAAATGATAAAATTGTGCTCCAGTGTGTGCAACACATTCTCGAAATACATCTGAATTCCATTATACAGTTTGTCATTTGCATGATACCTTTTGAGTTACTGCTCTCAGAGAAGTCTTATATACTACAGAGAAATGCACTAGCAAAATGAAAAACAAGTTCAGTATAAAGTCCATAGGGTAAACTGGCATAGATTGTGTTGAACTGACGGCCTCATTCAGGGGTAGAAAATGTTGCATCTCAGTGCTAGTCACTATTTGCATGGACAGTGTTCCCTCCATATAGGTATTGCTGCAAATGGGAGTGTGACAAGGGCTTCTCAGCTCAGGATGGTAATGTACTACTTTTTTCACCTCAATGACATTTATTTGATTCCTGCCTGTTCTGGATTTAAGTCTTATTAAGTATCAGAAGTGAAATCTGTTATAACCATCTAAGATCTGTCTTTAATATCGAACAGAATAACTAGTTGCCGCACACGCTGCTCCAATCTAAATCACACAAACCTCTGTTTAATATTGTCCTTTTGTATCAGAGGAAGGTTGAGGCAGGAGGGAATTCTTTCCTTGGACAGCACCCACATCCTCTATATGCTTCCCCTACCAGCCCCTGCTTCTCCTTATCGGTGCTTTGCTGTGTCTTTTGTGTCACTAGGCACAGTTTCATCCTTACCTTTTCTTTCCAGCCAAATTTAAGCAATACATCCTACCCCACCAACGGGACAGAAGCGTGGTTTGTCCATTGAGGTTGCAAGGACAATGTTAAAGATTTACAAAAATATATGGGCTAAATATTTTGAAACACATGAATCTTTGTATTTCCATTTTACCAGAGACAAATCTGGCAAGAAAAGAATGGTATGTCTGTATGTCTGGTTAAGGCCATTGCCTGTCCTCCTTCCTGCAGAAGCAACTCTTGTGTTTGTTGTGATATGACCCAGATGGGATATGCATTTTGTAGAAATGTGGTTTGACATGAGCAAGTTAATTTTCTGGGCAGCTCAGGATGAGGGAATTGCCCGGTATTCCCTTTGCTGTCTGCTTGTAACCCCCTTCTTCCCTTTTCACCATCTTTTTTATTCCCACAAGGCTTTTTTTACATCTGAGTGGAGCTCCAGTGCAGTGGTGAACTGATCCCAGAGCAAATTAGAAGTGCAGAGCCTGGATCCTATTTAGGCTGCCTTGTAAGCACCTCCTCCTTGATGAAGCTGTCTCACCAAACCCGTAACATCTTATTATAAACACAGTGTATTCCCATCGTAGCCCTACACAACCAGAGCAGGAAGAAATGCATAGCATTCTCAGAAGTTTGCCGACAAACCGGACCTTATTCACTTGTAAAAAGCATTTAGATATGTTATACATTAAAAGAAAAAAAAAAAAAAGATGTTGAGCTCCTTTAAGACGTTCGGTGTCTTCTACAAAAATATATGAAATTGAGTTATATCACAATAGTGCTTTTTCAGGGAGGAGATTACCTCACATCTCCTAATCAAATCCTCACTTGGTCATTCGCAGGATCCCAAACCAGCAGGTCTGATGTGCACAAAACACCTGCTGAACTGAACCATAGGGCTGGGCTACAAGTCCAGTTTCAGTGTGCATGCAAGCTGAGCTTGGTGACACCCCAGTAAGTTTCAGCCCAGAACCCAGAGCTGAGTTGTGGTTCTGTTGCCTTTGCTCCTCCCAGCAAAGTGGGAAAACCTATTTCAGTGGCCCCAAAAGTCTCATCAATTCCTAGATCATCTTGCTCTGCAGCTTTGGCCTCTCACTATTCATGACTTCTCTGAAACAGTTAAAAAAATGTGCCTAGACTTATATTTTAACTGAGTAACTCATGCTGTACCAACTGTTTGGAGTGGCCAGAGGGACTCCGTGGCTCACTCATGATGAACATGGAGAGGAAGAAGGTACAAAGCAGAGTCTGTCCCACTGGGAAACAGAAGCCATGATGGGACTTGCATAATCTTTTGACGTCTGTTAAAAGAACAGATACAGAAGGGTTTCTGATTATGTTTAAACTGGTTTATTATCATGGCCTTTTTTTTTTTAATGATATTTTTGGAAAATATATGAGGGGTCAAAGAGAGAAGATAAAAATTTAGCTTGTTTTTCCAAAATTATGATAAACTGTTATAAAAATAGCTCATTTTGATTTTGGTCCATCTCGTCATCTTCTGAGGCATGTTACAAGTTGAAGGCTCCTAAAAATAATGTTTTGTTATTACTATTTCTGGTGAGACTTTTACAGACCTCTTCCTAATAAAGCCCTCATTCAGACATTTGTCTAGTTAAATTTGTAATGTAGGAACAATCTGCTTTGGGAGCCGATTCATCCCTGGAGGAAGTGGGTATTGTAGTCAGTCAATGAGATTGCCCCTACTTACACCACAGATAAATGCGTTGCTTTGTCCTGACGTTTCTACTTTGCAATAATTTCACATTCCAAATTATAAACCTCTGAAAATTGTAGATTATAATAAATGTGCTGACACAACTTCAACTGTTACAGTAAATGGCATTGCTCTAATAATGAAATAAAAAATCCTACTTAATCCCACTCTTTCCCTAAAGTGGTGTTTTGCATTAGCTATGGATGAAAAGACAAACAAGTACATGTATATTCAATAATAATGTCAGCTGGGTCAGAGAAGAATAGGAAATAAAATGAATTCATAACACCGCTGGAGATAGCTTTCTGATACAGGCAGTTTTCTCTTTGATTTGCCCTCATTGACAGTATTCATTGTAACTTTAACATATCTGCCAAATTGGCCTTTATTAATAGGTGACCTGATCTTCATAACAAATATACTCTGTAATCTCCAGTCTGGGTGTTTCTGAGGTTAGCAGTTACATAGAGCAGCACAGATCATATGTGTATATACAGGGATCTTTCACTCAAGAGGGCCTAATTTCACGTTCAAACCATCCAGACAGAGTTTGTGAGAGCTGTAGATGCGGAGCTCTTCTGTCTCAGGGCTTTGAAGCTGAAATGGGTTACCTCTCTAGATATGATAGGGAAATAGTCACCTTGGATTAAGGTTGCTGGCAATCTTAAAAAGCCCTTATTGTGCTTTGAGTGTGATCAGATGCTACTTGCTTATAAATGAGAGTTAATAGAAACATTAAACAGTACAAGCTACTGTGACCCATGTCTTCAGAATATTAAGCACATTTTAAAATAGTGGAAGACTATCTAGTCCTCTGTTTTCTGTAAAAGATTACCTCTTCCAACCAATATCCTCTGGGAGTAGCTTATTTGAACTCTTCAGCATTCTACTTTCATTTGCACATACTGTGTATTTTTAATTTATTCCCTCACTTCTCTGGCTACCATATATTTATTGTTGATACCATAGTCAGTTTCTCTTTAATTATTCCATCTGCCAGGAGAGTGTGATGCATTTTAGCAGCTGTGTGGTTTAGTTGTTTAACCTTTGAGTTTTGTAACTGAATGGGATGACATATTCTTCATTTAGCAGAACAGGCTAAGAAGAATTATATACTCCAAGTGATAAGCTTAGAACTGCTAAAGAAATACCAAAATCCATTTTTTTTCTCTCTCTAGTCGTCTAAACATCCATTAGTCTCTTGAAGGGAACTCATAAATCCCGCAAATTTAGTTTATCTGAAACCAACTCTAACAGTTGTCCTTCCTACTAGTCGTGTTTTATATCCATTTTATATTTTTCAATATTCAATAAACATGTCTTGTGCTTACTGTACTTGTTAGAAAGTGTCTGCAGTATAGGCTGTATGAGGACAGTTATTAATCAGCCATTTCAGATGGCTGTTTGGTTAGTGAGTGTATTCATTTATCTTTTTTATGTTTTCTTCTTTGTTCTTTCCATTTATCCAATATGGAAGTTCCTTTGTCCTTTTTGGTTTATTTCTACCAGGATATGTCAAAAAGGAATTTAACATGTAACAAATGAAAAAGAAGGGATAGCTGGAAAGAAAAAAACCCACCACCCTTTGGGCTTCGTTCATGAAAAGATCCTTTGCATTATGTCCTCTTAGATCTGCATTAAAAAATAATAATAGAGCGCATTATCTAGCAGTGCTGCTTTAAAGCAGTAGATAATTTACACATTAAAGTGAGATGTAGGTTGAAAAGTAAGAGTGTAGGATTGAATTAGAGTTAAGAATCAGAATGATATAGTCCTGTATGAAGATGGTCTCTGTTTCCTGGGGGTATTGTCCTTCTGGTGTGTAATGAGACTCACAGATAACAATCTGGGGCTGTGGATAGATCGAGGTACAGCGATACGTTGAAAATAGCACAGCAAGTAATGACACTAGGGAAACAAATGAATGTGTCTGCTAGATAAACAGCATTAAAAGTTCCTGTTCCTCACCAAAGTCCAGGCCTCTAAAGATTAATATTTCCTGAAAAATTCTGTATTGGGTTTATGTGGCAAGGTTTTGGTAGTGGGGAGAGGGCAACAGGGGTGGCTTCTGTGAGAAGCTGCCAGAAGCTTCCCCCATGTCTGATAAAGCCAATGCCAGATGGCTCCAAGATGGTCCTGCCGCTGGCCAAGGCTGAGCCTATCAGTGACGGTGATAGCGCCTCTGGGATAAAGTATTCAAGTAGGGGAAAAAAGTTGCTGGGCAACAGCAACTGCAGCTGGAGAGAGGAGTGAGAATATGTGAGAGCAACAACTCTGCAGACACCAGGGTCAGTGAAGAAGAAGAGGAAGGAGGGTCTCCAGGGGCTGGACCAGAGATTCCCCTGCAGCACGTGGTGAAGACTATGGTGAGGCAGGCTGTTCCCCTGCAGCCCGTGGAGGTCCATGGTGGAGCAGATACCCATCTGCAGCCTGTGGAGGACCCCACACTGGAACAGGTGGATGCCCAAAGGAGGTTGTGACCCTGTGGAGAGCCTGCACTAGAGCAGGCTTCTGGCAGGACCTGTGAACCTGTGGAGAGAAGAGCCCGCTCTGGAGCAGCTGTGCTGGCAGGACTTGTGACTCCATGGGGACCCACACTGGAGCAGTCTGTTCCTGAAGGATTGCACTCTATGGAAAGGACCCACACTGGAGCAGTTCATGAAGTACTGCAGCCTGTGGGAAGGACTCATGTTGGAGAAGTTCATGGAGGACTATCTCCCATGGGAGGGACCCCACACTGGAGCAGGGGTGGAGTATGAGGAGTCCTCTCCCTGAGGAAGAAGGAGCAGCAGAGGCAACGTGTGATGAGCTGACCACAACCCACATTCCCTGTCCCCCTGCGCCGAAGCGGGGAGGAGGTAGAGAATTGGGAGTGAAGTTGAGCCCAGGAGGAAGAGAGCTGGGATGGGGGGAAGGTGTTTTTAAGATTTAGGTTATATTTCTCATTACGTTAAACTAATTTTCCCAAGTCAAGTGTGTTTCACCCATGACAGTTGCTGGGTGATCTCCCTGTCCTTATCTCAACTCACGAGCCTTTCATTGTATTTTCTCTCCTCTGTCCAGCTGAGGAGGGGAGTGATAGAGCGGCTTGGTGGGCACCTGGCATCCAGCCAGGGTCAACCCACCACAAATTCTTATGTTTAAAAGATTCTTTATCCATGCTACAGTCTTACTTTTATGGGTTCACATATTACAGGGAGGCATCTGCCATTTATCAGGACATTAATGACTAGTAGTTATGTGTCCACATACTTTGTAACCACTGAGCTGCCTGACAACAGAGGTCACCGAAAGACAGATGACTCTACAAACTGGTTTAAAGATCTCCTTGCACTTTCTCTTTTTAAGAGCACCAGCAGGGCTCCTGATATTTCCACACTGGGATTATTGTCCCCTCTTTAAAATTCCTTATACCACGAAGCTTCCATGATTTACTGGTAGTCTTCAAACAAAAAAAAAACTTCCTAACAGAACATCCATTGATTGCTACAGTTATTTAAAGGCTAACAATAAAAAATCATAGACTTCAGTCTCCATCAAGGCAGAAAGGAAACAGTAATTGCAATTTGTGAGCCTCCTGCCGTGGGTAAAGGAGCTCAGGCTGGAAGAAAGGAAGCTCGACAATTTTAGTGGCTGTCACAGCAGATCTGGGTGAGATGTGCCGATTCATTCATACGTCATCCTGTGGTAAGAGGATTTGTCAAGGTGAAAATATGGATGTGAGGTGTAAGTGTGCCCAAAGGAATATCAGCTCTGAGGAGGACCACCAGATAAAAGCGTGAATATATGGGAAGCTGTATGGGAGTGTATTTGGTGAGTGCTAGTCATGTCTCTCTAGGTAGACAGACCTTGAAAGAAGAGACCTTTCTGCAAAGATGTAATAGCAAATAATATGGTTTCTTACCCCATGTGTTTTGCCATATGCAAATCTTGGATAAAAAAAAAAAGAAGCAATATAACATGAATGTTAATATAGTAATATGCATTACTCTTTCTTCTGCCAAAGGAAAGGAAGGAGACATTGGGACAACCATATCTTTTAGGAGTTTCCTTCCCCTTTAACCAAAGACAGGGAGCAATGATGTGAGATTTCCCTGTATTTAAAAAAAAAAACAAAATTGGGGATATGAATTAGCAGATTCCTAGCTTGTAAAACATTTGCTCTGCCTTTTGATACTAACAACTGTGAGGTCCCATCAAACCTCAGACAAGCTCCTCCTCTTCTTGCTATTCTGCATTCTCAGTTTGAATAAGGTGGGGGATTGGTACCAGCCTCAAAGATCAGTGATGCCCTCGATCAAGAATGAAACACGGAGCACTTTTTCTCACTTCAGTCTCAGAGCTGAATTTCTCTTCCACCTCCTGATTTAGAAATACACATAGGTGTATATGGACTAATCACTGTGAAACAATATGCAAATAAAAGAGGACATGAAAGAGGAACTGACTGCCAAACTTTATGACGGATGAGTCTGAAAGACATTTGTTCTTACCTAGCACCCCACAGAGGACTAAAACATACATACACACATGGAGTATTCATCAGTTTGCTTATCACAGACCTGATTTTGCTGTTGTTGAATTGAAAGGGAGTTTTTCCTCTGACTTTGCTGAAGAGTAGATTCAGCCCATTGTATATAAAGTTAATTCATTAGATGTAATTGTCTCTCTTTTTTTTCAGAATGCTTGAGGATGATCTGAAACTCAGCAGTGATGAAGATGACAATGAACAGGTAAATACATCTGATACGAGTGCATAGATCATAAATCTGATAAAGCTGTTTCATCAGTTGAATGTGCTTGCATGTTGGTTTACCATATTTGCATCAAAAGCATTTTGAGGTGCTGCAGAATCCATTAGCTTAAATATTGCTTGCGCATAAAAACTCAGTGGGAGGAAACATATTCTTAAATACGAATGCATTTTGTCAGTTTTGCTGAATTAACTTTCTGAAGTGGATTAAGCTAAATCAAAACATGACTTACTAGCCTTGTAAGTAAGAGACTACACGTGGCGTCATCCAGGAATAGCTAAAGTGCTCTGAGTTTCTGTCCTTCATTGTACCAAACTAACGGTAGAACTGGCTCCAATTGTTTTGCAGTCAATTTCTGACATTGATGACTTTTTTGGAAGCGGATGTAAAAAGACCATATTGGACCACTATCACAACTGCAGAGTTGGTTTGCACTTTGCAGTTCATTTGTAAAATTGTACCCAAGAAGATTGGGTCCATAAGTTTTTTTCCAGTCAGTGAGTAAAGTCCATAGTTAGTAATTCAGTGATTCCCATTTGTGAGAGGGAAAATCTTCAGTGTGTAGCTATAAATCAATATTGAAAGTCTCTCAACCTACTTGGGACATTAATGAAGAATGATTTTCAGAAAACTGGTTCATGTTATTCTCTATCTTACCTACTTATAAATATTTATAGATAATACTGGGAAATAAAGCTGTTGAAACTCATATTCTCAACATTCTTCTCAGAAAAAAAAAAAAGAGGCTTTGGGTTAAATTCATCCTTCGTGTTACTTTATATATGCAATACGTTCATATGTGTAAACATCTGGAATAGAGAGGAAGGTAATGCTGTAGTTCGGTGTAAGATCATCTGTTCATCCCTGGATATGTAAATTATAAGCCGATACTTTTTTCTAATTTCTTTTTAAACCACCTAAATTTTCTCCTTCAGCCTACCTAATCTGTCCTTTAGGGTCATGCCAGGAAAGATTTACCTTCTGGTATCAGCTGACCCCTTGGTCATACAAGCCGGTATTTTTTAGCACTGAGACAGACTTGTGCTCTCATCTGAAGCCAAAGGATCAAAAGCCTGTACTTGTGCAATGCGCTGTTGTACAAACACGGTGTCTTAGGAAACCAGAAGATTTCCCGATCTATTGGAAACTTGCCCAAATAGTCCTGAAAAATGACATTGTGATAGTGAGGTGCCCAAGATGTAGAAGTGGAAATACGTTATCAGGTAGGAGTTACTTTTGTTTTCCTACCGTAGTAGTTTTCTAGTGACTTCAGTAGAGTTATTCCAAATTTACACTGCCAAGGTGAAATCCTGTGTCATTGCTGAATGAGGAAGCAAATTCCCGGACTAGCGTTTGCTGATATCAAACAAAAAGCCCTCACTGACTTGAATAGGTGTCATTTCCCATGTTATTCCCAAGCAGAAAAGACATGGTTATGTCTACACTGCACAGTGGAGTATTGATAGTTCCCAAAACATCGTTGCTGTCGTGTGGTACCTGCGTGTCTCTTACCCAAAGGCAGCATTGTCCTCATAAGCAGTGTCACATTGCTCCCAGTTCAGGGGCTGCAGTCTGAGTCCTTGTGTGGTGGTGATGTGCCTGAGCTGTAGGAAGCCTCAGACTGCACCAAAACTCCATGTGGCTTTCCAGTCCTACCATTCACAGCATAAGCTGCAGACAGACAAGAAAGCACAATAAGGATTTTTCATGTAGTCTCTCAAAATTTTATAGTACACAGAAAATGTTTTTCCTTTTATCAGTGTGAGCTTCATCTCACTCTAAATGATTAGAATTGATTCAAATCTCCTAAGATCTCCCAAATATCTTCTTAAGAAATAGATTATCATCTGAATATTTAGGGATTCCAAACATGAAAACTTCCAATCGCATAAGAAATAGATTAACGCTGAGCATATTTCTTAAATGCCCTGCACTCCAAGGGAAAATCTTGGAGTGAAAACCTTCACCTTTCTTATGTACCCCACATATGTATGGTTGCATCTCTTTTATTTGTATTACAACTACAGGGCACAGACGAAGTTATACATATTATAGGAAAGAATCATGCAGAGGTTTAGGTTTCCTGAATGAATGACTGTATGTGTCTGTCCTTTAGATTTTTGTCACATACTGCGTCCCAGACTAAGGCCTCGCAAAGCTGAGCAGCGTGGCTCTGCTGCATCACTCACGCGTTACACTGGCACTGCCTTTGCACTTCAGCAGCTTCTGCCATATCTCTTTAAAGAGAGGGGATTGGAAATGCAAAGGAAGGTTGATCTGGCCCACTGACCAGGCACATAAACATCAACAAAGTAACTGCAGTAGTTTTTGACTGCAAAATATTTTTTCCAAAAAGTACGTAAAATATTTATTCGTGAGGGATAGACCAAGGCAATTACAATATGTGAATGTTACAATGTTGAATGTTCAACTGTGGAGCTCAAAGTTAGAAAAATACTTCTTTTTTAACATAAAGATTTTGCAGTCTAATAACCACTATAGTTCAGCTGTACGCATGTGCGCATTCTGACAGGGAGAGCTGTTTACAGGTCTGTGGACCTCGTGCTCTTTCAGGTATTAAACATCTCTTTCCTTTTGTCCCCACTCCTGAGGAGAAACCCAACACACATGATAGCTCCAGTCAGTTCTAAAATGAAGAAGCTGAACCTGATTTCTGGATAAGAGGAGAACTACCAGGTTGAAGTCAGTGGAAGGTGTTTATTCTATAGATAGTATTCGCAAGGCTGTTATTGCGCGTGCTGCCCACTTTTAGTATTCACTTTTCAAACAGAATTTTGAATAACTGGAAATTATTCCTAAGAGTTATAACCATGATATGGAGAACCCTTATTAATATAAGTCTTAGGGCTTTTATGGTTTGGCCAAAAAGAGTTAAGGCACGCATGATGATGGCCTGGCAACATAATGACCAAGAAAAAGATTCCTGAAAGGAGGCTATACACTTTAATTTTACCCCAAATGGTTGAAGAGGCTTCAGCAAGTGAGAGCTGACTGGAAATCCAAACTGCTAGTGCCAAACTGCTTTAAATTGCATGGAAACCTTGTGGTTTCACTCTCCTGTTAGACCTCTGACACTTGCAGGCTTGATGTAGAAGCTGTCAAGTGAATTTCTTTCTTTGGACTGTGACATGCAGGAGGTCCAATGAGATGTTCATTGCAGGTCCCTTCAGACTTCAGCTCTGTAAAGCTTTGGACCATATTGGTCTTTGCAATAGAGCATGAGGCAAGTTACAAGTCACTCCACTCCAGGTGCAAACTCCCGTCATCACCTTTTGGGCCTCGCTTGGAGACACCACAGTTATCGCCTACATCTAACACATGTAAACACACCCCACAGCGTCTTCAGTGTAAACACTTTGGATCTGCCCATATGACACATGCTTTGTCCCATAGATAAACTGCTGATTCTTATGTCTCATTGCAGGTGATTTGGGATTAAAGACACACAGAAAACGTCAGGTTAGATCTGGAATCAATTTTCATTTACAGCTGAGAAGCAGTTATTGATGCTGTGCTCACAGTTCAATAAAAGATCTAAAGATATAGACCTTGTGTTTCTTTTTCAATATAAGCAGCATAATCAGTCTCAAATGTTTTTACAAAGAAAATTGTATTGACAGTTTTATTAAAATTGCTGTCTTTAAAGTTTTAAGTTATCCACAGTTTGACCTACTTGAATGGTTTTTAATATGCACAATGACCAACCCAATAGATTTTTGTGTCACATATTTATAATACCAGGTACACATCTGTTTAATGTATTATTTGAGAAATATTGTTACACTTAAGCATTGCCTGGATTGTAAACTCTTGTAGTATTGTCCCTGAGAGGAATGTTGGCATATGCATCAGTATTGCATTCAGAAGTCCTACTGCACAATATTTTTAGATTGGCTACGAGAGATACAGTCAAGGCAGATGACAGACATGTTATTAGTAAAACTGTTGGATGACAAAGCATTTCAGAGATGTTAACAGTCTTCTGTGAGGAAGGACAGAGCTTTTAGATGGCTTTATTACTCTGTTAAAAAAATACATCAGAAATTAGGAAGAGCAGTGAAGATTTTTAATTAGTAGCTCAGTTCAGCTAAAAGAGCTTAGATAAAACACAGGTTAGTATTTTTGTTCTTTAAAGCACCTCTGTATAATTCAAATTAGCTTTGAGCTCAAAGGCATCCAAACGAGTTGTGCCTGGATACAGTATTTTAAGTAGCAGTAGTGTACCCAATTTTCTTCAACCAGCTCCTCTTTGTTCTTCTGCCTAAGGAATAGTCCTGTTAACCTTTGAAATGCGTACTTAATTTAAAGCACATTGCTAGCGTTCTGTGTGTTTTTGAACGAAAGAAACTTTGATACTAGTTACAGACCTGCTCCGTTTTCAGTATTTTATGTATGTAGTGGTTTTGGCAGAACAAATCAATAGGATGTTTTTCTTTTCTATTTGATTTTTTTTCCTTCTTCCCTTAATGATTGCCACTTTACTGCCATTTCTCTGATAACCATACAAACACAAGACATGCACATAATCCATGGCCCTGCTCTGTCACTTGTATTTTACACAACCGTAATTCTTTTTCACTACATTAGTATAAGGTAATTACATACAAAATGTTTGATTTCGTAGCTGAGTCTAAAAAGGTGATCAGCCATATGCTGAGCTTTGAATTCTCATAACACTTACTGAGCTTCCAAACCCTTTACTCAAGTTAAATTTTTGAAAAATTTATGAAATTCTAAGATACAATATGCCTTCATTGTATCATGTAAACACTTTTTAAAGTGGAACAGTGACCACTTTCCTTGTAACAGCAGATATCCTTTCCCGTTGTAATTTTTCCCGGTTTTTAGCTGGATCCTGAACAAGCTGTTTACCTCCCCAAGGTTTCTCTACATTTCCATTTACTATGTTATCAGCAGAAAGGCTGAAGAACAGCTCTTCAGTAATGACATCAATACTGCACACACAGTGAGAGAGGTCATCTTGTCAAAGCTATAGAAAAATCAGATGGATTAGGATGAAACTAGGTGCAAAATAACTTTGATAGAGTCTTTTAATGTAAACAGTTTATCTGTCATTGGGTTCCATTGAAATCCCAGAGTGATGCAGCATCAGCTGTAGCCACAGCAGCATGTGTTTTGATAAAGAACCCATATTCCAATGTTTAAGATCTACAGTCATGTTTTATAACTGTAGGGAAATGTTTTCATTAAGGCATTAATGAAAACAGAAGCGATTAGGATAATACAGTCATTCTCTAACCTTGTCAGTCTATAACCATGAAAAATCCTTTCGTGAAGATATGTCTCAGTCCATTTTAATTGATATTCAAATTATTTTATTCCACAACACTAGTTGAAAAAAACATTTATCAACTGCGTGAAAGGAATACTCCAGCTTCTGGTAGACAAATCTTTGGTAAGAAGAGATTCGATGGCTGACATATCTAAGGTCATAATTCACATGGTAATGACGTAGGTTCATGCCATGTATTGGTTATTATACGCAGAAGCTTTCAGTAACTACTGAGATCTGGGCTGAGCTTGCTGCGGTTATGAGCAAAAAACATGGCACACCACTAAAATACACAGTGTTATCAAAAGCTTTTAACTTGTTCAAATTCACAGAATCTCATGTAATTGTTTCTGCACATGTTGTTATTGTGGAGGTCATCCATCAGTGAGGAAGGGTATTAATACAACCCTCAGCACAAATGGTTGCTTTGGAGCGTACAGAACTACAGATCAACAACTATAAGTTTGTCCCTGCAGGTTGCAGACGTGCTCTCTTACCTGGGCTCTGGGGCAGCAGCAGCCTGGACCAGCACAGGAGCTGGAGGAGCCCTGTCCCTCCCAACTGACTTGCCTTTTCCATGGGTTGTCTCATATGTACTGGCAGCTCGGTGTCTCAAAACCCCTACACTGTAGTAGAGAAAATAATACAGGAAAAGAAAATACTGGCAGGCAGGCAGGCCTAACAAAGGGGGGATGAAATGCCTTAGTTGAAAAGATGGATAAGTGCAGCTACAAGATTCCCTCTCTTCACTTCCCCACAAGTAAGAAGACACTTCATGGCCCCTCAGTGCTCTCTTAAACAGGTGCTTCTCTTGGGTTTAGTTTTCATGCCAGCAGCCTGAAGCAGCCAGGCTTTGTCAGCCATACCAAAAGACATCATTCACCTGAAGGAGAAGCTTTAAAACGACCTGACGCCTCTGTCACCAATTAACCAGAGGTGGAAAGGCTAGTTGTTCCTCAGTGCAGCCGTAAAGACCAGATGCTGGAGATCTCCCAGCCTTTTTGGGGCATGAGGGAGGAGAGAGATGCAGCTTGCAGTTCACAGGATGGGTCTTGTACTGCCTGTGTGTACATACTTGTGCACACATCTTTTTTGTGAAGGAGTCTTTGTTCTAAGCGTGGAGGAAAAATATATTTCCCTAAGGTCACTTGCTGTATATGCCACTTATGCAAAAGCCCTGTATTGTTTTGGCAGCAAGCAGAGGCAGCAGCAGGTGAGATAATTGATTGACACCAGCATTGTTGTTGTTAAGAGAAAAGCCAGACTTGACCATACTGTCCTATAAAAATAAATCTGAAATCTGTGATGTCTGTGGGCCATCTCAGTGCTCAACATTCACTAATCTGACCACACAGGAAACATTTATCTCCCTTTTCTCCTCAGAAGGAGAGTGTGATTTTTATCATGCATGCCTTGTGAAGCATTTTGGTAAAGAAAGTGTTTGGCTTTCTTACACTGGCCATCTGCAGTGTCGCTCTTTTGTAAAAGCCCAAGCAACCGTCTGTGAACTTCAAAATCTAAATTCTTGGGAGTTTTTTTACACCAGTAGAGGATAGTGCTAGTGCTGGCTTTGAGGGGGGGCTGGGGAAAAGGGCACAGTTTGCAAAAGTCTGAAGGAGGGACTCATAGGTGGCTAGAACAAGTGTAAAGTAGGTGATGAAAAGGGCATGATAAATCCAGTAATTGGCTTCTGTCAGCCAGAATAAGGGGTGAAGTGAAAGTTGATCTCCCCTGGAGATATTCCAGAAGGAGAACCATAATGAGAACTAAACACCTTAATTTTTCTTACGATGAATTCATCTGCCACTGCAAGGTTTGCTGGGGTTGGAGGTGCTCCATTCTGTGCCAGCAGGATGAATCTTCCCAGAACAGACTTTCTGCCTGCTTGCAGGGACAGGTCAGGACCACAGTGTGACAGTGTAATTGATTTGGGCAGGGTGCACTCACAGAGAGCGTACCTGCTTTATAAAATTATCAATTTCATGGCGTACTATTAAGCATAATTTTTGGAGCTGTGCAATTTAGTAATTCACTAAGTCATCTGAGCAATGTCCTAAACCAGACCAAGGTCAGAAAAGAGTTATTTCACATGTGTTTACCTCTGTTATCTCTGCTGCCTGTTTGTAATAGATTTAACATTCAGTATAGATGTAATGTTCAGTATAAATTAAAATCCTTAAAGTCTTTAGTCCTTCACAGGAAATAAATGTGCGGCATGAACAATACCAACAGCAATTCATGTCTTCCCAGCACTGCCACTGCTGGTACTCTTTGACTCTGCCCTTTTGCTTCTCAAGTCTAGGGAACTATTCATTGATTTAGAGTAAGTAAGAGACTAAGGATAGGTTGGACTCCCGAAGGAGTGAGATAAAGGCCTTTGCCACAAAGGAAAATCTGAGGGCATAAACTGCAAATGAGCAGGGGTACAAGGGGCTGTTGCCAAGAGAAATACCTGTCCTCCTTTCCATTTTGACACAACAAGTTATAACTCATGTAAACATTGGAAAAGTAACAATCGGACATTGCACACTAAAAGTACACCCCATTATGAGACCTCAAAATATCAGCACTGTTCAGGTAAGTTTCAGGGATGGAGATACAAAGAATTGCTGTCCTCTGTTAGAACTGGGAAAGTGAGGAATACACAGTTTGTGGAGACTGTCTGCGGCTGCGCAGTGAGGTCACAGGGTAGTCTTTGAATCTACCCTTTTGCTGCTTATTTCTTGAGGGATGTTTAGAGAAAATTTTTTGTTTCTCTTATAAATGTTTCTTGACCTTTTCTCTGATTCTTTTGCCTCCTCAAGATTTTTAATCATGTGATTAACATGTTGAAATGCAGCTATGGAGTAAACCAAACAAATAATGGATTTTTTTGATTTATTAGCCATCTGGAGGGTTGAACCAAACACACATTTTAGAAAAATCATCAGTAAATAAGACGATGAAAAATACTGAGCTTTATTCCTAGCTAGATGTTTTATATTTTCACAATAGGATTATTATCCACTAAGCCTAGGTCATTTGCAATGAATTTGTGACAGCTTATTTGCTAGGAAATGATGTTTCAAACCAGAATTTCACTTCAGAATTTTTTTATTTAACATGGACCATTCAGGACAATTTTCCCAACTTTTTCTGTCACCAGGGCTGAATATTTGTTTTCCAAATAAAACAATTTTTATGAAAAATCAGGCCTAGCTCTAGCCAGGAGTTCAGTTCTCTGCCATAGAACTCTGCAATGGCCAAGTCAACTGGTATTGCCAGAGTATTTAAATTTACTAGACTTCATGAGACATTGATTAGCATTTGTAAAGCAACTTGACAATGTTTTGTAGGGCTACAAAAGTAGAATCAGTAAGATTTGTAATGTCATGTTACAATTTCTGTTTTGTTGGACGGAGTCAAAATTAGTACAATTAGCAACTTCCCATCAAAAACACATTTGAAGGAATCCACTGTACATCAAAATAATTGGGGAAAGAAGTCACAGTTTCAGGCCTCTCCTGTCAAGGTACATTGGTACTGAAGTTCTAAAATAAGCATACGTGTTATGTGAGTTATCTTTGAAATAAGTCTGTTCACTGACAGACAGCTGTAACAATTTGTATTGTAAAGTTCACCAAGGACCCTGAGTAAGCTGAAGATTGTGTGACAAAAGCAGCAATGTTCATAGTACCCACAGCAGCTAATTTAAAACCAGCTCAGGTTTGTTGTCTACATAAGCAACAAGCAATCCTCAGAGCTTAGTATGCACTTAGTGGCGTAGCTCTTTTCTCTGTTTTATGAAAAAATATGGAATACTCCTTCAAGAATGAGAAGTGGCCACGTTTTTCATTGCATACTTGCTTTGTGTGATTTCTACTATTGGCCTGATGGAAATGTAGGGATTTGGGAAAAAATGCTGACAGAAGCCCAGATATATCTGTATTGTTGCTCAATTAAAAGCAGTTCACTTATATCAAGGATGAAGGTGACTCCTAACCCACAGACAGACTGTTTTAGATTTGGCCACTTAAACTCTGTTTTTTGCTTTACCCAGCCTCCACTGCACCAATTGAAATTAAATTTCCAGTATTTCAAGTGTTCTTGAGCATCTCTCTGTGAAGCCATGAAGGTTACCGCATTGCTCAAAGCAATGATGAGAATCTCTCTGTGGTTCATACACAGCGAGAGTTCAATGAACCATTCTGATTTGTAGATATCACATGCTTGGTGACTTGATATTTCAAAAACGGATCTTAGCTGATCCATCCCACATGTTTGGCTTCTGAAGGAAAAACACTTATTTTTTAAAAATAGGACATGATGAGGAGAGTATCTTCTCCATTGTTTTTGGTCCTAGATACAGTAACATTGGGCTTTTTGTCCTCAAGGTGAGACTGACCCAGAACATCACACACAGAATCTCAAATACAAGGTTGCCAACTTCACGTCAAAGGCAATTAGCAAGAAAGAAATACAATCTCCTCTGTTGACATTAGGGGACAGGTAGAGGAAAGCATAACCAATGAAGTAAAGAAAAAAAAAAAAGAAGGAACACAACACATATTTATGTATGTATCATCACATACTAATCCTTCAGCCCTTGGATTTGAGCTTTCTGATTCCCAGCATAATTCTGGATGGTTTGTTTGCTGCACACTGTGTTCTCCTCCTCTACAGGAATTCATAGTTAGTACCAACTGTATTATTTCAGAATCAGAGCACATTATAGTGCAGTCAATAAGTAGTGGGTTTTGGTTCATTACTTAGGATCATAGGTAAGGTGTTCTATATAAATAACAGAATGGTATAACTTCCAAGACAAATTATAATCTACAAAGATAGATAGATATATAAAACCGTATATATAACTCAACTAATGTGGAAAGGTTCTTTGTTTTTATTGGATTGCTGAATTAGGTCTCTAAGGAGTCTCTTCTATACCTACAGGACAGGAGAAGAGGATGGAGGGTTGTAAACTTGTGTTGAGTCACTTAGCTATTCACCCACCCATACAGAGCTGGTTAGAAACTGGGAGATTAACCTAAATTAGATTTGCAGCAGCTGATGGAAAAAGTTAAAGCATGAAGGCCTTCCTTCTTCTGCCAACGTGTTCAGTGACATGAAGTGCCATATGTCTCACTGTAAGAGATTCTTGGAGGCTCAGCCATTGCCTTCTTGAGTGGCTGATCAGCGCTTCTGAATCAAGAGGGTGAGGAGACATTCTTAAAAAATATTTTTTGTCTAATCGCACTTTCTTGAAATCAAATACTATTCTCTGTAAATCCTGGATTTTCAATTATGCAATGGAAAGTGTATATTTTCTTTGGATAGCAGGCACTTCCTCTGTAACACTTGATCAAAAATCTTATTTGCCTTCTGCAGATGCCAATTATTTTACTTGGGTATTTGTGAGCCAGCCTCTTGTCAGTTCGTTCTCCTCAGGTTTTTGTAATATGGGAAGGTTGTACTGACTGGAGTACATTTTCTGGTTCTTTCTATACAAAAACCAGTCCAGTAATTGATAGTGATGAAGAAAAGCATAATTTTTGACGTTTTGCAGTCCTTGTGGACAATCCAGAAGCAGTTTGTGTTATTCCCACGTTTAATCTTTTGTGTAATAGTTGCCTGCTGACAAAATAAGTTTATGGTTATATCCATGCTGCAGATCAAGTAAAGCATACTTGAGCATGGTGGTTCTTGATCTAATGCTAAAACAACTAGCACCAAGCTCAGGTGTAATGCAATGTAAGAGGTAGGAGTCGTTCAGTTAAAAACGTCTTGGGAAAAAATCCCTGGGCAAATGCTCTCTGATGGGTGATCCTCTGTATCTTGCTGCATTTCATGTATTCTTCATCTTCTTATTCAACACTAGAGTTGGCTGTTGAAATGAGGTCTTAGAGAGCAGTGGCATAATTATGGAAAGGCCATAATTGTTAAAAAAAAAAAAAATCAGAAGGAAATTACAAATTAAAGTGGAATGATTGTCTAGTTCACTCTGGCTTCCATTTTCTAATCATCCTAAATTATTTTAATGCATGTTTTCAAGCTCAAAATTAGCAAAGGTCCCATGATGTAATTCTCCTAACACCCATTGAATACTACATTATACCAGTCCAATTTCATTCCAATCTTTTGCAGCATTGTCTCCCACTCAGGGCTCATGTATCATGGTTTAGGGACCTCCTACCTGCTCTGTTTCTAGACAGTACTTTTAATATATGAAGTCTAGGAGTCATTGTGGAGTTAAAACTAGTTTCTTATTTGTAAAGGCCTAGGCATATAAGATAAAAAAATAATTCTTAAAACATGTTTGTCTTTGAAATATCTTAAATTAATAATCAAAAGCTCACATCAAGCCTAAAACAAATCAAACTCAGTCATGAAGAGGAGAAACAGGAATTATTAACTGAGTAGCGAGGCTGATGGAGGCTCAATGAGATCATTTTGTTCAAAGATTAAAGGCGATGAACACTGAAATAGTTGAGGAGGATGGCTATGAACACATCTGACTAGAGCTGCTAAATTCAGTAATGATCAAAAGTTAATTATCAAAGCAGAGAGAACTACTCAACACAGACAATTTGAGTCAATAGCTAAGCAGCCCAGAAAAAAAGTAATTTGGAAGAAGTATTTTCCTGTAATGAAGTTATATAAAAGACGTACATTTCAAAGAAACCTGCCTAAAACAAGATTGCATTCTTCCTGATCAGAGAAAAATAATTAGCTCTAATTGACAGACCTGCTGCACACCAAATATTTTCAAACAATATGTGTCTGCATCAAAGCTTAATGTGTAGAGTTACTCAATGTCACTTTGATTTTGCCTTCCTTTATCTTCTGCCAGTGGGCATGCTCGTGATACCACAACAAATACGCTTTGAAAAATGAATGAGCAACACCTACAAGACAAATAAAAGCAGAAGGCCAGATACTGCATTTCTTTCTCAGACGGAATCCCTGACGTATTCTGTGCTGTGTTTAACATCACCATGGTCCCACTCAGAGGCAAACGGAATCATTTGTAATAGGAAATGACCAGTTGCTTGATCATCCAGCATTAAGCTACCCTGGCATGTAGATTAGCCTGAACATTTGCAATATTTGTTTAAAACTCTGTATGAGTGAGCGTGTGTGTGAAGGACACTGTCCCTCCAGCACGCACCTTTTCTTAAGTGTTAGGAAAGTGCCTTCTCTGAGTAACAAAGGGGAAAAAATGTGGAAATTCTCCATGTAAAAATCTAAGGAAAGATATGTGCTATAAAGTTCATGGTCAAAGAAAATAAAATATATCTATAATTCTTTCTTCCTAAAGCGACCGTGTTTCTTTCAGGGTAAGCAGTTGCCATCAACATAGCTAAGTAGTCAAAAATCAAACATCCAGTTTAGCTTCTGCTCTTTAATATTCTATGACTTTGACATTGCCAGTTCTCGCCCCCTGAAATATCTTCATCTTCTTTAATTTTTCATGTAAACAGTTTAGCTCACACTATCACACACATGCTCTCCAGAATATCTTCTGCTTTGCTTTGTATTAGAATTGACTGCATTATTATTATTTACTTGAGGCCCTAGTCACTCTCCACTCTTCTGTTTTTTTTTCTTTATCTGTATTTTGATATCAGTTTTTGTGTAGTGATTTTTGAATAATTCAGGGGGGGAAAAACTGATTTAGATGCAAGTTTCACATGCTTGAACTCAGGATTGTTATAGTCTGGCTATTTGGTATTTGGTATTTAGAAGGATCAAGCAAAATATCAATGTACAGTCAAAAAAACTTCTGCCATTGTGGAAGGCTGTTTATGAGCTTTAAAAATAATTTTGGTTCCCTGCAGGATGGGAGTGAAACTTGGCATTTCATGGGAGGCTTAGGAAACTGAAATGCTGTTTTTGATGGCGTTTTAATTCATTTTAAATGAAGCATTTGTGTGTTCTTACATGTAGTTTATTACTCAGAAAGATTTCTTAATAACATGCTTCTGACTCTGCATTTGCACGCAGCAGCTGAAAAAGGGAGATTTGGGAGAGTATCACTGGAAAGAGGCGCAACTCGCATTATCTCACTAATGAGCTGGGGACCCCATTTCATCATAGGCTTGTTTGAGAGGACATAATTAGGTTTGGGTCTGTAACACTTACTTGTGCAATCTTAAGTTTAGCATTTCCTGAGGTTTAAGTGTTTTATTTAGCAACCCTACTGTACAATTAATATAATTGTTTCCTATCATGCATTCATTGATTTATTCTTTAGATGGAAAATATAATTCAAATGAAACAAACACATTTTTCTTCGCACACTGGGAGCCAGCCCAGAGGATTGCTGTTTTCCCATCTCAGCTCTCACAATCTCTAATTCTTTCTCTCAAATTTTAAACTCGTTATTAGGGATTTCCATGGATTTAAACACAGAATTTATCTTTGCTATGATTGGAGGCAAAAGTGCCAAAACGGCAGGTATTCTGAAAAACTAACCCCATTGTAGAATCCAAAGGAAAACTCATTCTGGCAAAATTTGGAACCCAGTTGTGCAGGTCCCAGAGGTTTCAAGTTAGTCAGTTTTCATAAAGGATTTAATTCCTCAAGGGCTTATGTGAGCATTTTTCAGGACCACTAATATTAGCTGTTCCTATGTGGGAACCATTTTATTCCCATCCCTAAGCATAGCAGAGGTTAAAGTTCCTCACCAAAACCCTTCTCTTCAATTTTGGTAGGCTTTATAAAAATATCTTTGAAGGTAATTAAGCACTAAAACTTTCCTTGCTATAATAGGTTTATGGATCAGTTGTCTTAATTCTGCCTTTCACCGCTATCCATGCTTGTAATCTCGCTAACCATCTGACCGCTTTCCACATTTAAATCTATTACAGTCTCGTTCTGCAAACGCTAGGAGGAATTCTGTGAAACGATACCACACTAGTTTATCTGAAGGTGATATTTCAAGCCCTCTTGCATTAGAACGTTATTTACCTATTCTGAAAAAAAAAATCAGAGTGGGGATGCAGGGTTGGTTCAGATTACATAATTATGCCACAGAAGCGTTAAAAAAAAAAAAAATCTCCACTGAAATCTCAAGCAGCTTAACCAGTGTGATAGACTGGCGCGGCTCTGCCATCGGTGCCCCCAGCTGTGTTGCTTAGCAACATTTTAATTCAAGAAGAATCGAAGGAGATGAAATCCCTGTGGAGAGGGAAACAGAAATAAGAGGGCCGTTGACAGATGATCTGAGTTGTTTCTTCTAATATACTGTGAAGATCACTGGCTCTTTTCATGAATGATAAATGGACTGTACACAGATCAATGGGTTCAGCAATAAACTGGAACCAGGCTCCATGTCTGAGGTGGTGCAGGCCGAGAGGCCCAAAGATTTACTCATTTAGATGATTTGGAGTGTGTTTTCTCAAAGGTTTCACAAGAGGAAATTGATCTGAACATTTGATCATCCCTTGCCCTTTTCTGTTGTTGGCGAATAAAAACTGTTTTGGAAACGGAGTCCATTCTTCCCTTTATTTTTTCCTGTTGTTGTTCTTGTTCCAGATATGGACAGATAGCTTGTGGCAAAGGGGCCAGGCCTCAGGGCGGGAAATGAAGTAATCGCCCTGAATGAGCAGTTCCTAAACACTCATGACCATTAAAAATAAACAAACCACACTGATATCATAAACTGGGGCAGAAGGATTTAAAACCTGTAGCTGTATCTCTCTGGAAGGGTCCAGCTCCTGCAGCCCTCTGCCCGGCTGTGCACTTCTAAAGAGCATCCAGGCGTTGATGTTTGCTTGTGGCTTCGTTGTGCTTTGGTGTGTTGCTTAATTGTTCGTTTCCCCCACCCCTCTTCTGTTTACAGGCTGCTGAAAAGACAAAATTGAGAAACATTCCTGTAAAGTAAGTTATTTTTATATCTGTTTGAAAATGCAAGTTTAACGAAGATGCTGTATACAATCACTAAAAAGATGAGGACAGTACAAAGGGCGATGAAAGAGATAATAGAATTCAAGTTGCCCCTAATCATAGCTATAAAAAGGGCAGTATCATTGAGGAAAGCTTTCAATTTCTCATGTGTCCCTAATGATTGCACTCCCCAAGTTTCATCCAGTTTCCATAAATTAATGTGTTGTCTATGAATAGCTGCCAAATAATATCACAATCATACTCAATGCATAGTGCTCCTAGCCTTGGGGAGGTTTGTACATGCTAAAAAGATTATGATTTTTAATTGCAATCCTTGAGAAGGTCTGACAGGGGAGAAATAACTAGGAATGTGCCAAATGATTTCTAGACACATGGGAATATTTTGCACCTATGTATCAAGGCTTTGCCATCCTGTTGATTAAGAGCTCTTTCTCACTCCATGTGTGCATCTCTTTCATACCATACACACACGTATGTTTCTGCTCTTTACAGTAGGGCTCTGTGAAGGATGAGCAAGCTACCAGGGAGCAATTTCCAGGGCATTTTATGAGAAGTTCTTAAATCTTAGGGCACCAGCGGCAACACTCAACCATATATCATTGAATTAAGAAAGTTGCTATATAGATGTACTGGCTCTTTGAGAAAAGGCATTTTCGGTTAAAGCTACCAGCAATCAGCGATTCTGCTTAAATAATGAATACTCTGGTCTTAATGGGCTCTTATGTACCAATAAAACACATATTTTTAGCTTCGGTAGGTGATCATTGCAGTTTAACTAAGTCCCAGTAACTTTATATTCCTGTTACAGACAGAAGAAATGTTCTTATTTTTATAGTAGTTTGCTGATCATGCTGGCTTTTGGACTGGAGTGGTTTTGTATTCGTAAGAACATGCAATGACAGGACTCACAAATCATTGTGTTTTAGCACACATAACAAAAGAATACAGTTTTACTTCTCACTTGGCTTCCATCATGTATAGTCATTTACATCTTATAAAGTGAACACAAAATGTGTATGAATACTCCTTGGAGTGATTAGGCAAGATGCAAAATAGTCATAAATCACTCTCTCTTTATGTTTCATTCAATCTGATAAAAATTAGAAATAGGATCCAGCAGGGACCTGATAGCACATGAAACTTCTAATAAGACAGGGGACCTTTCTTGCCTATAGGGCTAGTTCAAATTCAGTGCAATCTGAATTAAAGTCATTGTTAGCTGGTGGTTGTTTAACAGAGAGTGTGAAATGAGCTGTGTTTTCACCTCACATTCTAGAAGATCCAGGAGTTGCAAGGTGATAAGGGTGCTGGAGAACAACTCCAAAATAATCATTTATCGTTCATTCACTTTTTTTTTAATATTTTGAGTCAAATTCTTAGGAGTGGCTCAGCTGAATTGAGTTCTCCCACATATAACAGAGATACTGAGCCTTGCAGTCATTAAACAGTGTGTGTGTGACACTGATGCCCAATTAATCCACCAGAAAGATTTGGAAGTGGGGGGGAAAGGGTGATTTAGGTTAAATCATTCCTTTATGGGACTTGAGTAAGTGTAATATTTTGGAATGGAAGAAGGCCAGATGGACAGTCTCGCTCTTTCCACCTACATGTGCGTATTTCACCCTGTCATGTTTTCCCCAACTGGTTGTTTAACTTCTCTTTGACTATGTTCATGGTGGCAGCTTCAATTAGTACCCTAGGGAATCCATTATACATATTAATTACACACTGCATAACAAAACAGCTGAAAAATCTGCCGAGTATTTTTCAGTGACATGTAACTATTTAAGGTACCTGTATACAATTATGATTGTATGCTAAAATATTACCTCTCAGGGCAAAAGTAAGAATAGTGTCTTTAAGATAGCAGGAGTAGATATGGATTGCATTTGTATAAGCGTCACAGCCGCACTTAGTACAGCTCGGGCTTGTCTAGCTTTTACTCGTTGCTTTTGTAGCTCTCAAATGTCAAAGAGAATTTCACTTGAATTTTAATGTTCTTCAGCTATGCAAAATAAAGCTAGTAGCTTCCATTGTCATAAGGGCTGAAAGCTGTACAGATTCCTTCTACCATATGTGACTTATCACATACATTTTTAAAAACACATTTCTGTTATTAAGACATATGTGATAGTACACTTCTGCAAATGTGAATTGCTTTTGGCTAAAAGCCATGCACTAATAAGTTGAGTTGAATCTAACTGCATTTGACATCTGTTACAATATATATATATTTTTACATATATAAATATATATATAAAATATTCGCAGTTATCATTAGCATATAAAATGTCCTTGTTTTTATGTTGTGCTGACATAGTTCTTGTGTCCCAAAACTGGAATCAGAAATCACTCCCTTTTAAAGACTATGGTTTATATCGGGTACTTGGACAGTGCCACTATTTAACATACTAGTTTAGGAGCATTATGAAGATTTCTGAAGAAATGATCTATTTACTTTTCATTGCTCAGTTTATTAATCTTGCTGGCTTAATGTTTGGGAGGAAGTTTACTGTTCTTTTTTGTTTTGTGGAATCCCTCCAGCACTTAACACTTATGGAGGAAAAAAGCAAGAAAGTTTCCTTACTACAGTTCAGTAAGGCAGCCAAGCAGCTGGTTTGTCCAAGTGTCTATACGCGCTTAAACTAATTGGTGTGAAATTCCTGCTGGTCAGGGTAGATGCAGGTAGCATTTGGCTCCTTCAGAAGGCATGGTCTCAATTCCATGTTGCTTGGAGCACTTCAAGACACAACACATCCATAGGAACTCATCTTTATGTACTGGTAGTATCATCTGACATAATATTACTATAAATAAGCACACAGAAAATAGCTAAGAAGTCTCTGTGTCTGCAGAAGTGATTTTTTGGGGGGGTAGTGGGGTGTGGAAAAAGTACAGTTACTTTTCCAAAAACATAAGACCCTTTTCTATCTGTATGTAGCATCAAGGTGGCCCCCATAACTGCAGAATCCATTACATTTAACTTACTTATCCTCTCCTGCTCTTGTCCTATAAGGACCACTTGCCTAAACCCATTGGTTTTATCCATATTTTCATTGAGAGTCTGTTGTAGAAAATGGATTTCCTGGATGCAAAGTCCTAGATACTTTCTTATGTACTTGCTGGTCCTTATCATGCTATTCCTATCCCTGAGTCTGAAGGAGGTAACATGACTTAAATGAGTGTACTCTGTGGAGGGTTTATGATTTCTAAAGAGCTGTTACATGAGAAATAGTTTTGAATTAGGACACATACAGAGGAAATAATCTTCTGTATACCCTGTGATTTGATGGAAGAGGGGGAGAATAGGGATATGATTAAAATTCAGTAGCTTTGTTCGGAAACCTGACTGATGATCACTCTTCCCAGATTTTTTTCCAGGTTTGGGTAGGCAATTGGAGCCCATATCTTCATAGAGCTTAGAGGAATCATACTCATGTTGACTTGGACCACATCACTTGTCTTTTATCAGTGAGTTGAGCCACAGGATCTCCTCAGATCCAGGCACAGTCAGGGTTAGGCCTCACTCAAGTGCAAATACACTTGGCTTGGCAGCCTGTACATTAATGTAGACTGAAGATCAACCCAACCCAGTGCTTTATCTCTGCCAGTGGCAGAAGGTGGAGGAAGAAGAACAGCAATTATGGAGGCATCCTCTACTGGTAGTATCCTCCCACCTTCATGGACACAGCTTTTAACACTTCCATAATCACACGTCCAGTGTTTAGAAGGTACCAGTGGAGTTATCCTCCATGCAAAGTCCCTACAACATCCTGTGGCATTGAGCACTATAGTGTGTGAAAAAATACCGTTTTGTTTGTTTAAAACCTTTTCCTCTTATATTCACTGGAATTCACTCAAGTAGTTACTTTTACACAGAAGACCAAATGATTACTCACTGTTCTTCGTTCCTGGTATTACATGTCTCTGTCGTATAGACCAAGGAGTCTTCCTACTCAAAAGCCACTAATAATGCTGTTTTCTCTCTCCGTGTGTGAGCCCACCAGTGAGCTAATATAGACACAAGGTAAGTCTCTCTGCAACTGGGAAAGGAGGACTGTGTGTCTGCTAGTTGAGCAGAAACAGTGGTTAGGAAGATAACTAGTTTCTTATCACTGTTTTCCATTTTAAAGAGATGAGTTCTTTGCATGGTGATGCCCTTCTGACTAACAACTGGATATAATGTCACTGTAAACAAGTGCCTCAGATCAGTTCTTTATGAAAATGGTCAGATGGATTCCTTGGGAAAATGTGGGCCAGTGACAGAATGATTTGGCTAAAACCTGATGTCATCCAACACTAAGAAATAGAACAGTTTTGTAAGAGAGAAATTACATTTTTTAAATGGAAAATGAATGCTTTTAAGAGTGGTCCATGTAGTCCATGAACTGCTGTAGAACTGTGAGAATATTGGAACTGACTTCTTGCTTCAGGGAAGAAAACACTGCCTTCCTTGAGTGTCCTTTATACTCTCTTTTTTTATAATCCCTTTAAAAATCTTCAATAGAAAGCAATGGCATTTTCCCCAAACACCTGCATATGCTTAAATTTGTTGTAGATTTAATGACTTCCAGATACATGTTTTGGGATTATAGCTTGTGTTAAAATCCTGCAGCTTTTTATATTTTTAAAATATATTTGTTTTCTGTCAGCCACGAGCTTGTTAACCAGAAAGACTTCTGGTGTTTATCGTCTTTTCCTACCATAAAACTCATCTTCTCCTCAGAAGGGCATCTGACTTGACTTGGTATGGTTTTCTGTCCCAACCATCATTGGAAATGCAATCCATTAACATTTGATATCTTGACATTTCAATTGACCTCTCATTTGCAAAGCGCAGTGGTATTTTTCGTGGCCTTTTCATCCTTGATTATACATGGAATAGGAGTGACTGTTTCTACTGACTGCACTTTAAAAATATCTTTGTTTTACCAGCTGGAGTGGCACCTTGTTTTTGCCTCCCTGGATAGACCTTATTCTGCATGGAAGGTCTGAGGTCTAAGCAAGTCATGCAGAGCCAGAGGATTTTCTTATTGACTCACTAAGCGGGAGGGCAAGCAGGTCAGACTCCGAGGGTCAGTTAATGTATGCTGTAATAGCAGTAACCATAAACAGATCTTTTGCTCCTGTTGGCAAAAGTGCAGGCCAGTGGGCTGGGTCTGAAGGTTGGTTTGTTTTTAACCAGTCAAATCAGGCACTTGTAACCAGTAGAGGTACAAAAGGGGCAGTGTGTCGTTGGTACACATGCTCAGCTCTTCCACTTCAGGGTATCTCCTGTCCTGTACTTTAAAAAAGAAGAAAAAAAATGAAATTGTGGTAAGTCTAAGTTGAAAAAGCCTCCCATTCGTGCATAACTGTATGGGAGGATGGCCACATATACATATATGTATGGGTGTATTTATGTACATGCATGTATCTGTAGACACCTATGGACCATAGGTATCTATTGACATTTGTGTATGTGTACCTAAAGGACATTTGTTAAAGGACTTACACCGGTTTTAAAGAAACAAAAAGCCCAAACCTGCCGTAACTCTGACTGTCAGTGAAACTCTGAAGCAATTTCCCCACTGCCACCTGTTAGTCTCTGTTTCTAAACCTTCCTTCCTGTTGTTGCTCCTCAGACTATTTTTGGCAAACTACTAAATCAGCCAGCACCAATTCAATTAGTTCTAAAAATCTATTACAACGTAGTGCCTAAACTGCCTGTCCATATTCATTTCTCAAAGAAATCCATTCATATTTATGTTTTAATACTTTAAGTCTAGCACGCGAAAGCACTCAAATCCCCAGTAGAAATCCAGGAAAAAGCCTGCTTACAGGCAATTATAGACAATGTTCTTTAGTCCCTGATCCTCCTAGTCTGTCCACTTAGGCATCTACACAGGTGCAGGGTTCAGTGAATGGGGTCCGGTTATTGAACCAGCAATGAAGTCCTTCCAAAAATTCACAAAAACCCCAAATGCCCCTGATTCTGCAAGCTGGGCCGCATGGTAGAGTCTGTACAAACATGCAATACTCACAGCAGGGTCGGTACCTGGAGTATCACCATGAAAACCCATATGCGGGTGCTGCTGGTGGTTTCCAGTGAGTTTTATTTAGGGGGGCTACGTTTCCTCAGCAGAATGTGAACTCTAGAAATGTTGCGAAGGATTATTTTACTCTTACAAGTTAAAGGTTAGTGTTGGAAATGGATTAGAGAACTGCCACTTTTAAACTGTTTGCAAAGAAACACACATATTAAATCCTTTTTGATGATATCACATTAATCCCTAAATACTGATTTTTATGTAAATTTTGACTCTTGCAAAGCTCTGACAATTCAGCTATCCCCATGTGGTTTTATCAGAGCTCAATTGCTCCTTTAGATCTTTTTTCCTTTTTGCAGTACCTTTTGCTTTATTCCAAAGTCATCACGGCAGCTGGAAGATGTAGTACTTTAGACATAAAATAATAAGTCTATTTAATATTTTACCTTTATTTTCTGAATTTGTTCCTCTGACACATCTTGTTAGATATATTTTTATCAGTCCAAAGGATAACCACAGTAGGGCTATTTTTATTTCTAGGGAAATGATGCATGATAACTACTGGCAGGACCCAAAACAGTAAATCAGTCCTGTTCCAACCACAGAATGTATTAAAAGTCTGTAGCCTGTGGTAATAAGTTATAATTTAGTTGACTAGCAGTTTGTTTGGACTTAAAACTGTACAAATGAGTCACATTGGCTAAGTCCTGAAATATAAAATCGTTTGTGCTTTATTAAGGTTTTTAGCTACCACCACAACAGGTACCTAGAGAGAACGCACATTTTTCAAATGGGCGCAATACATTTTTATAGTGAAATGCTTCCGACTTGATTGTATAATTTATAGTAGATGGTTAAATTACCACACGTCCTGTGTAGTGCACAATGTTTGCTTACAAGACAATGAGATGAACAGACTCTGAGAGCTCATTCATCTCATCTCTTACAAATCTGAGCACGTACCGTCAATACCAAGCACCACTGGCTGTATCTAGCCACAAAGCACCCCTCAGCTGCCAAGCCAGGCACGTTGCTCAGTAGCCACCACAGAACTTCAGACAGCTAGAAAAACCTTCTCTTTTGTGTATTTTTATTTGCAGAGACATGTATATGCTGGTTGACCAAAGCTACTCATGCATTTGTGTAAAATTTGTCAGGAGTCTTGCAGCTGGACAAAAATAAGTATTTTCATTTTAACTGGTTCACTTTTGTTATTTTTCAAACCAATATTTTTATACCTTCATTGTGATACAGCTTGTCTAGAATAAATTTACGTCAATTTTTAAAAGTTGGTAAAAAGTGAAAGTTCAGGCCAAACAAAACCTTTTTTTTCCTTGATTCCTTCTTTTGACAGAAAAAAAGTTAGTTTAGGTCAATATTTTTTTCCAGTCTTACCATGTATCTGCTGTTGATCAAAGGAGTACCTGTTCTCTCCTCACTCGTGCTGTGGTTTTGATAATTTTAGATTTTATATTTGTCTCTCTGGTTATTATTTTTAATTTTAAGTTACTAAGCATTTATTCAAACAATTATTCTAAGTGTTTGCTTTGGGCATTATACTTAAGTAACAGCTGTTTTCTAACTACCTGTGATCTTTTTTAAATTAATGCTTTAAAAATGTGCTTCTGAGCAATTAAGATATTGCAACCAAGCAACAAATGCTAGCAAAATTGAAGACAAGGCCTGATCCTGTTATAAACGGGAGTACCTGTTCTGCTGGTTTTAGTACAGCTGGCTGAATCCAGCATGGGAACCAGCCTCCAGATCTCATACACCTGAATTTCACTGTTATACCATTTTTGTGCTGCTGGAAGATAAATAACCAGAGCAAAACTGTAAGTAGTGTTAATGTACGTATATGACTACATGGTTTATTTAGGTTCTAGTATGTGCTAGACACTCTCCAGATGAAGATCCCTGCCTTGGAGAGGCTGGTAAGAGGCAGTGGATAAAGCTGCCAGGGAGTGGGATTTCACTGAGGCTGTCAACAGTATCTTTGAAATCTGTAGGCCTGTGTCTGCTCTCTTTTGGACTGCAGAAGTCCTCTGGTTTCACTGGCATTTCTCCTGATTTTACCTTCGTGTGAGAGGGGAGAATGAAATTTCCTTGCTCTTTCTGTCATATGGCAATATATATATATCAGCTTTACTCTGCCTTCCGGGGTTGTGAAAATGGGGATGAATAAAGGTGGTCCTCCTTGCGATCATCTGTTGTATATCCAAGAAAAAGTGCTTGCCATACAGCAAATAGTCCTTTACTTTGGCAGTAAGTGAAATAAAAGAAAAACAGGTGTCTTTCAAGCATTTATGTTTTTTTTAAATACAAATACAAAAAAAAAATGATCTTGTGTTGAGAGAAATAGGAAAAAAATCTAGTCATTTAGGATCGATGAATACAAAAGAAAGGCAAAAGCTAGATAATGTTTCAGGAAATAACACTGCTACAAGGTTAATTTTGCCTAGTACAACATTTCCTAGTATTGAATTGCCTGATATACTCCCTCAGGGATTGCTCCTGCGCTTGCAATAATCGAGGCTGATTTTATTGGAAAATCACCTCTGGATGAGAGACATACTCTAGAGAGAACTTTGCATGGGTACAAATAGGTTTTTGGTGCCAGTGCCATGTTGCCCAGGCCAGCACAGTTATAGTTCCCAATCTGTCTGTGCATTCAAGCAGCAAATTCATTAGCAACCCTTCTGGCAGGATAGAAAAATAGTCATATTAGGGAAATTTACTTTGAATTGTTTTCAGGATTTGTTGGATAACAGTTCAGTAATCAAATTGCGCCTCCTAACAAGAGCATTAAATATTTTTATTAATAGTGGCAGGGAAGCTGCAGATATTCCTTTAAGTGCAGAACACTTTACCGTAACGCTATGTGACTTGCAGAGATCATGGATGAAAGAAGAGATTAGCATAGTTGGAGCGGGGGTGCTTGTAACGTCAGAGCTGATTTTTGTTTTGTGCTGTATGTCAAGGCTGTGTTGAGTCGCACAACTCTCACATTACAGATGTAATGTATGTTCAAGTATCGGCTCATCCATCAGACCCTGCCAGTTTGCTGGCTCTATAATTGTAGAAGTGGGTCGTATCTTGACAGCGCTGTGCTCTCTCTAACTGTGGGACCTAAGTTCAGATCTATGTAGCGGCTTCCAGGCCTTGTCAAGTGGAAACTGAGCATATTGTAAACAGAGCGCGTTTTGCCTCCAGCTGGGAGGAGGGACACGTGGAGCGCCCGCGCACGAGGGCCCTCCGCTGACCTTGGAGTGACTTTGAGTGTGGGGAGTCAGGAGAAGTGCTGGGAAAAGGCTGATTCAGAGAGACAGATGAGTGAGGAAGAAAAATCAAGGAGATTGGCACAAGGACGGTGGAAAAAAAATCTTTCTACAGAAAGCAGGAAAAATTTTTACACTCAAGGCCAACACCGAGCCCTTATAATCAGGCTCATCGGGCCACACACCAACAGTAGCGAGAGAAAAAAATACAGAATGCAGCTTGCAAGCTAAGGTCTGTGCAAAAGCTAGTGAAAGAGCATAGACTGAATTTTTTAAAGAATAAATTACATTATGCTCCAGGAACTGACAGGGTTAAAAATTAGGATTGTAAAAAATGATCTGTATACTCTGTTTCCTAAGTCCTGTTGTCTTCATGATTGTTTCACTGTGAAGAGGAGAGCCACCCTCAGTATCAATCATTGTAAGCTATTTAGACACAGAAATAAGTGGCATATGGCTTAGCGCTTTTGGGTCTAGCAATCAAGTAGCAACCTTCTGCAATACAACCGTAGTTTGGTTCCCAATGGGTTTCACTTTGATGATTAGATATATTGAGTTCCCTGTGTCATTCAAAGACAGCAGAATTTCATACAAGTTGGTGTTAGCTTCCTCTCACTTCATTTCAATTTTCAATAACCAGTGTCATCACATGTAATGGTTTCTTCATAATGGAACTTCATGTCGAATCAGATTTGTCTTTCAAGTGAAAGAGCGCTGTGAAAAGTCTTCTGAAATACTGATCTCTGAAAAAAAATCTTACCACACTGAAAATGGGGAGAAATTATTTATTTATTTCTCCTAGAGACACTTAGGTGCCCAATCCCCAGATCATTCAGGAATACTCAGGAAAAAAAGCTTTAGTATTGCATTTGAGGATGGTATTAGCATTCTTTACAGAACTTACCCCAGGTGCTAGCTGAAGTCAATGTTGTGCTAAGTAAATAGAAAATATTTCTTCAGTCATATTTGAAACCAAAACTATGATATTTAAAGCCAAGTTCTGTGTAAGTGGAGTTACATCAGAGGAGATTTTGGACTTCAGATATTAATTATTGCTCTGTATTTCAGCATGGCAGCTGTTAAATACAAAGGTGCTTCGCTGGCACACAACTGGTAGCTTCTCTCTACTGGCTCGGCCCCTGTCCCTGGGCAGGGGGGAAGCAGATGGAGGGAGCCAAGTGCTTTGCCCGCTGGAGGACAAAGTCATGGGCCCTCCTGGAGGTCAGGTTAGGGGGAAGAGAGAGGAGAAACTCAAAGGGTAAACAGCCCAGAACGTGCCTCATGGTGAGCATAAGCCTACAAGTCAGGTGTCTGCCAGTTCTGTCAGGGATATTTGTGGAGAAATCTGGTGTCTTGGAGAATCTTCTACCCATACCAGTGCTTGAAGCCACATCCTCCCCAATGGGCTGTGATCTCAGTTCTCTCTTTGGTGCACCTCCTCCATAAGATTTCCAAAACGGAGGAACTCTTTGAAGATCCACCTGTGTCACACAATCTGTACATTGAGATTTACCTGGGAGCACCTCCCATGCATATGGATTGTGCCAGGTAATGTAACAGCACAAGCAGTGTTTTTAAAAAGTAAATTCTGGGTCACACATTCACAATGAAACACTTGCTGTAATTCACAATTAGTCCTAATATGCTGCAAGGAGAGCGACTGCAGACGAATGTCTCACAGCTTTATAAGACATTTACCAAGCAGCAAAGATGATATGGCTGTCTGTACCACATACCCAAGACTGCCCATCCCATGGTTTTATTTCTTGGCAGTTTCCTACAATTTTGTGAAATATTTTTTTAATGTGACAAAGTCACTTCAATTACACAGTCATTATAAGTTTTGCCAAGGTTGACTATGGATCGTTTTGTGTTCATTAGAGCACAAAATTAGAATTTTCATTGCAGCAACTGTAAACAGTATTGGCTCAAAGGAGTCAAGCTTTTTTCTCTCCATAAAATCTTGGATAAGCTATAACTGAGGACTTCCATGGGTTTTTGACAGATTTAAATTTTTTTTTAAACTGCCTTCTGGGTTGTTGGATTTTTTTCTTCTTCATCCTACCCTTGATATATTTGTTTAACTGAATAACCAGTTCCCTTCAAAATGATGACATTGCCACTGTGTGCATGAACAAGCAGGTGTAGTCAGTGTGTTTCTAAGGCTGTGAATATGTTATTTCTTCAACTTCTTAAATGTTACAGCTTGCCGCTTGTCACTTTAGACCTAGTCAGGGTTGTAAAAGCCATAAATGGTCTTTAGGAAATAACCCTGTTTCAGAAAATGCTTCATCATCTGCTTAAGTCCCAATAAGCCCCATTAAGCTTTCACTTAAGTAATCTCTGAGTTCATTACTTAAGTAATAATTAAAGTTTCTATTTAATATTCTCATGAATTTATGGATATAGATGATTGAGTTTGCTTGTCATGCTGATGTAAATATAAAGAAATTGCATCAAAACCAATCATTTATATATGCAAAAATGAAGCAAATGGGAAGTAAATTCAACACAGAGAGTTTCAAGCAATGGAGAAAAAACAGAAGGGTTTCTAGTAAAATCCAGGCTTTCAAAAGCTGTCTGGAACAGTTAAAGAATCTTGTCTGTATTTAGAAAAATACATAAAATCCAGAAAAGCATCTTGAAGAGAAGGAAATTACATTTTTCACTTGATTTTTATAATAATTTCTTTTAGGTTAATTTAACTTCCTTATTGCTGATATACCTCACTAGAAACAATAGTCTATTTAGTAGTGGGAGGCTGCTTAGTAAAAAATATAACCAAAATGTCTCATCTGCTAGCTTTTGGGGCTGAAGGTGAACCTACGCTGCTCTACCTTCCTTCTCTGTCTCTTAGAATTAGGGAGTTTGTGCTGCTCCTCACTTGTGCTTCACTTGGAGGAATTCATAAGCCTTGTTTTTAACCTAATGTGTATTTACAAGGAAGGAGAAATGACAGAGACTATTAAGAAAGTAGCAAAGAACTTCAACAGACATCCCTGTCGGAGCTTGCACAGCAGCAATCCTCTGTCTTGCTCCTACAGAGCTGTGGAGTGCATGCTTCTCTTGGCACGTGGCATGCTCGGGTCTTGCCAATGGGATGCCCAGTCCTTAGCAATTTATTTTTTTTTTAGATATAATATGCCATGATAATGTCATTCAGGATAAGATATGTCAGCAAATGCACCAACAGGCTTTATCAGCTTATACCTTGTAGCAAAACCTGGAGCTACAGTGAATGGGGACAGCAGACGTACAGCAAAGGCGTATCTCTTCCTCTTAAAGAAATGTGTTTAACAAGATTATGTACTATTTGCATTCCAAATTTGCAATTAGCACCCCATGAACACACAGTGAAATCATCCAAGTGGCAGATAATGTGTTAGATATATGTAGTTAGACTTTTCTAGATTAAACACGCTATTAGATATGTGGTAGCACAGCTACAGTAATGCATTTTATAGAAATCAATGTAATGTGAATAGTATGAGAGCTCATTGAAATATGGTTCTCTCATTAAACCTGTGAAGTATGTATGTTTGTGAGTGCATGTGTGTGCATGCAGGAATGCAAATTACTAAGTGGAACAATTAGCAAATTGTGGATTGTGAAAGTTTTACTATATATAGTAGAAAATTTTTCTTCAAAGCACATATAAAGGTTTGATTCTGCAACTTTATTCTCAACCCTATAATTTTACACTAGCTGGCATAAATTAGCAAACTAGAAGTCTAAATATATGTGTCTGACAAGCCTCTCAAAAGAAATAACAAGACGAATGCACATGGTGAAACAGGAGTGATATGTGTAAAATATCTATGCTTCTCTGCACATAGGTTACCTTTAAGTCAGGAAAAGGAAAGAAAAATCCTTCAACTGCAGTTTATCTGTGTTGTTTGTAGTCTGGAGTTCTCTGAATATATTTCTTTTTAACTTCAAGGACTTTCAGTCTGTAAAGAAACTGGCAATGCCAAGCATTCCTTCTCTACCAAATGTGATAATTTCTGAATCCAGACAGTGGCTTACTTGCATTAATGTGCTCAGTGGTCTGGTAGAAATCAGTAAAATGATGAGGCACAGTGAAGGGGGAAGGCGGGACTTCCACATTTATTTATTCTGGATAAATGGTGCCCATTAATCTATCAGGAAAGTATGGAATTAGCAGGGAAGAAACCACAGTTGCAAATTTGGCAGTTGCTAGCATGCACAGATGGTCTTTCAGTGTTTTAAGATTTTCCAGTCTTTTGATATTGACACCAACATTGAAAAGTAGCCCATGTATTGCTAATGTTTATCTAGAATAGCCATAGGAAAATAACATTGTATATTTTGGATTGTTCAATCTCCTGTCACTGTATTTGCATACAGTTTTTTAATCTTATAGGTAAACTTTGTATGCTCTGTCTGTCTTTGGTTATTTTAAGCAGCATAATTGGGGTACGATTTCCTAAAATAAGCCAGCCAGCCAGTATATCCAGACAAAGGCATTAGGAAGAAAGAGACTCTTACACGTGAGTTATGTTAAAGTTTGCAGGTTGGTACTCCAAATTGCTTTCCTACTGTTACAGATAGTATGCTTCTTTGTAAAGTGGTGTTCTCAAAACGAGGATGTTGAGTCCCTCCTTGATAGAGTGTTGTTTATTCTAATTCTGCTGACAAGCACTGATTTTCAGTTACTGTAGCTTCACTGAAGCTGGGAATCTGACCCTGGCAATGTCTCCATTCAATGTTTCAGGGAATGAAGTCAAGAGGGATGGATAATGTCATCTACTTAATTTGCTTTGGGAATGTTTGGTTGAGTCTTTAAAGACCTTGTTGAAATATTTCACAGAGGAAATCACAGAATAATTCTTGCCAACTTTACTTTGAGTTTATTCTCAGCTGACCTGGAGGATACAGTACCTTAATGTGTGTTAAGAAATGTGCCTTCTGCAGCACCGTACTTGTGTACACAACCCGCATGTGCACAGAACAAAGACACCTTTGACTACAAATAGCCTGAGATGCTTTGTATTAAAAATCAGTAAAAATTGTTGGAGAATAAATAAATAAATAAATTTATCTCAGTGCACCACAAATTTTAATCTGGTGAAAAAAGATCTGAGATGCAGGTATATAGGTCTCATTTATATAGATCTGTATGAAGATAGATGGATAGACAGGCAGGTAGATATGGGTGTCCGGATACAGGTATGCCAAACCTATAGGACATTAAGACATATAGGTATGATTCTAAGGCTTTTTTTTGTTTTCAAATAAAACAAGGTAAATTAACACTATCTTGCCAATATCTATCAATGAGAGAAACATTTATGAAGAATTAAATATTAGGTGCTAACGAGAAATTTTTCTAATTACTGTTCAGCAGAAATCTTCCTCAGCATCTGTGTGGATACCATAGAACAGACGTAGAAGCACCTTACTGCTTCAGACAGTGGTTCCCATCTTTGATGCGCACAGCCAGATTCTATATACCACCTCAGAAACAGAACATGCAAAAGATAGAGTTTTATTTCCCTGCTTGCCAACAGCCATCTTGCGTCAATGGGGGCTTTAGCTTAAGGCCATACCTGTCGTATAGGACAGAAGAATTATGCCATATATTTTGCAAGCTACATTTCTATTTATTCACCCCAAGAGAATCGTTGTCTTTTCTGCAGCCACCTGATACTACTGACTGATGCTCAGTGTGTAATCCATTATAACCATCTGATCTTTCTCTAGAAAACGGCCTCACTGGTCATTCTCTACCTTGTATTTTTGCCGTTGAATTTTCCTGACAGACTGTAGTACCTTGCACTCGTCCACACTGAGTTTTATCCTGTTTCTTCAGATCTTATCTCTGCTTCATCAGGATCATTTTGTTTTCTGACCCACCCTCCAAAATACTTGCATACCTTCTCACATGGCTGTTATTTTCTAATTTTGTTATTTGCTAATTTATCGAGCATACTCCCCGTTGTCTTATCCAGACTGTTAATGGTATTCTAAACTGTCCATGTCTATTGTATAGCTACTGTGACAGTACTTAGGCTCTAGTCTTGACAGATGTTTCTTGCCAGATCTATAACAAAAATGAGATATAATACTGATGATGATTTGGGCGATTTATGCGATCTTTAATGGATAGCTTACCAGAAAGGATCAACCCTTTAAGATCTTGAAATGGCTGCACATCTTGCAGGACTTCTTACGGAATTCTGAAGATCCTGGAGGGTATGAACTATTCAGCTTTTTTGCACATATGTGAAACTTTAATTTAGCAAGCCACAAAAATGCGTAAAAAGCTCAGTGCAACACATTACAAGTCCCTCACCAGCAATTAAAGGCTCTGCAGCTCTGATTGTCTATTTGCTAACCTACCGCATATGAATTTCATGAAATACTGCCCAATACTGCCCAATACTGCCCACTGTCAATGACCTTGCAGCACTGGCAATTTTTTAGTTTTATATGTTCCTATTTTGTCATGAAAATTGAGTTCAGGAAAATCCCAAATTTCTTTCTGGTCTACGTGACATTTAAGAGAGTAGAACTGATCCTATAGCATTGAGGGACAGAGATGCAAAAACAAAGCAAAAAAATGGAAGTGGCTGAAAGCAGAGAGAAAGAAGTCAGACATCAGGCTAGACTTAGAAATGAGCATACAAGATTGTTGTGTAAGCAAAAGCTGACCCTGGTCAGCTCTAACTAGTGTTATCTTCACTTATTCCAGATATTGCTAGAGGAATTTCTTCATTTGTTTAATATCAACAAGCAATTCATCTAGACTTCACTCACCAGTCATATACAATCATATCATCACTCATGCACATACTCCAAAATTCATCCACACATTTCAAGAACAAAGCCATGCATCTAATAATATATGTAGAGGATTGTTCCAGACACGTACTCTATCATATGTACTTCAGCTTCTCTTTTAAAAGGAGGCATTTAATATATTTTTTTAAATATATAATTCTGCTACAGTCAAATGATCTTTTAATCACTGCTCTAAAAGTCTTATTGCAGGGTAAAAGATCCCCCACTCTTTTTGTCCTGTGTCCTCCACACAGTGAATTTCTTGGTTCCTCTCCCTAATTTGCCCACGTACGGGTGTGTAGAGACCTAAATCCTGCCTCCACTCCAGCTCAGACCGTCTCAGACCCTCACTCTCCTACTTTAGCAGCGTCCTACAGGAGTTCACTAGCATTTGTGGACACAGTAGCATAGTCATGTTCACTTGGGTATATGTACAATGCTGTTCAAATTTATAGCATTTGTTTTGCTTCATCTTGTAAACAAAATGTCCTGGAACGCAGCTGCTGAGCTCTGTCAGGTCATCCCCCTGCTCTTTGGATGCATTTGTGCATACCTGATTGTTGTATTTTGCTTCGACTGATTTACTTGAGTCCATCTCTTAATTTCATAACATTTGCCAGAGTAAAGGCAGAACCATGGGCTTGTGGTTTGGCCCAATAGCATATTAAGTGTTATTCTCTGCATAAAAGCATTTCTGACTAATTTTTATGCTATAATTCCATCAAAGATTATTTTTCTTGGCCCGTAACCACTGTACAATGATCAGTCTTTTAAAGAAAAGTGTGTATCTCCAACACTGAAGCCCAAAGAAGTTAGTTTTGTTGTCAGCTTTATAGTGTACCCAGGAGAAAATCTATCCTCTGCCATCCTTGCAAGTGAGAACTCAGGGAACAATCTCACATCCATTTTTCCATTTAGGTTCCCAAGTGCCTTTGTGTATTTGCTCTGACCTTATGTTGGGAAGAGTTACAAGTTACTAGCAGTCATCTTCTCTGTACTTTTTCTATGACCATAATTCAGTGTAATGGAAACATTCCAAGACAATTAGAAACGCAGTCCATATAGCAACCTGCACTCAAAAATTCAGTGTAAAACACTAACCTTCTTTAAAGAGGCAAACCCCATCAAGAAGATGGGGTTATTGAAAGTCCTGAATCTGTTCTTCATAAGCTTTACACTTTGTTCATAGACTAGACTGCATCTTAAATATAAACCTATCATCAGGTTTAGCAAATCAATACCATAAGAGTGTGAAATGGTCCCCAGAAATCTCCAGAATGCCATTTCACAGTAAAAGCAATTGAAGAAGAAGCTGCAGTGGAATATCTTATGAGATAGCCATTTAGATCACAAAAGGATCATAAAAGTCAGAAGCAGTTTGTTTGAAGCAAGGTTCATAATATAACCATACAGAGCTTGCTGGGGAGAAAGAGGAAAATTGCAAACCAATTTGTGGTTACGGCTTTTTCTGTCAATTCTACAGGGATTTAAAACTTGTAAAAGGTGCAACTTCTGCCATCTTACATTGCTCAACTAGAAAGAGATAGCTATAATCATAGTAGCTAAACAAACACCAATTATTGAAAGGCAATATAGTCTTTATTAACTTCAAAGCAATTAGCACTTCTTTAGTTCATTTACACTGAGTAAGGTGGTGTCAGACAGTGGCATTTGTCAGGAATAATCTGAGCATCTTTTGAGGCTTGCCTTTCTATATTCTCATAATATTTTGTCAGTGAAGTTTTGATACTTCCTCGTTATGCACAATAAAGGCACTAATGAAAGCATTAAAAGGAATGTTTCTGTGAGCAAATGCCACCTGAGCATGCCACCCTGTTTCAAACATTTTGTATCACATAACTCCATGTTTCTTAAATGATGATTGTGTCCCAGTGCACGATAGTAGGAGCAGAGCATTCTGGAGGAAGTTGCATGTCACAAAGAAAAAAAAAAAAAACCACCACTGTACAGAAATAAATCAGTTCATTTTTTCACAGCCATTCAATTTTACAAGTGTCTTGTACACACCCTTTGAATTAATATGTAATCTTTGTTCTTCAGTAAGAGCTAACAGATGCCCTGGCTAACTAGAATGGCCCAGGTCAGATTTAAGCAAATCTCTCAAATGGTTGGAAATTTAATTAGGTTGCAGTTACTAGACCTTTAATTATTTTTTTTACAAAATCTTTATGATTCATGGTTGATTAGAAGCTAATATGGAGCCAGTCTACTTTCTTCTTTGCTTCCTTTAAAAAAAATAATCTAGACAATAAAAATAGTTTCTGTTTATTCTTCTGCTAACATTTCTCTTTAAAGAGTGCCACTGCTTTAATAAAGATATAGGAAATGAAATTTCAGCTATGTTACACTCAATCAGATTACATTGGACAAATGAAAGTAATACTGCCTCCTTTAATACCATTAGAAGAATTGATAAAGCAGAATTCTTTTCAGATCGCAGTGCACTGATGATTAGAGGCCTGATGCCGTTTACCCTTTGGTGACACCCGTGTGCTGTGTTGCTGGGAAATGTCTCAGTGGAGAGTTGTGGACACGGGAGGTGGAGGGCCTCAATGCACTGGGAGCCCTCCCATTTTCCTCGCTGCTGCCACTATTGGTGATGCCAAAGCCTAGGGCTGGAGGACAGCAAGGGGACTGTGTGCGTATGTAACTCTCCTGCCTAGGGATGCTCTCCACAGTACTGCTTGTGGACTGGGACACAGCCTGGACTCTCCTGCACCTCTCTGAGATCCAGGAGATTATGCAGGATTACTCAGTTATGCAGGATCAGGTTCTAATTATAGTATCTTTAAGTGATGGTTACCCGAAAGAGTTCACATCTGTATAATGGAGTGAAAACATGTAGGCTGCATTTTTTCTGCTACCTTCTAGATGGCTGACCCTGCCCCGTTGCGAGGAAGCTGAGCTAGCCAGCTCTGGGAGGACCGTGTGGCTGTCCAGTAGTGGCAGCACACAGGTTTTTGCTCCCTGCCTCTGTGTAGTATTGCCAAAGAGTCCCTTCTTCATGCAGATTCACAGTCACTGTCACACTAGGGCTCCTCGGGCACCTGGCATGAAGCAGAACAGGCCTCTGACAGCGCTACGGTGGGACGTGCCATTGCCCCAGGATCGGGCGAACATCAAGTTGTTCTCTTGATTTCCTAAGCTACTGCTGTTCACTCCTCAGCAGCTCAAGTCCTGAGCTGTAGAGCACTAAATGAGTGCTTGAAGTGATTAGGTGTTATTTATCTACGTTTATGAACAATGCATTTCATTCATGTCATCATTTACTGCACATATTGGGAAAGTTATTGGGCTCTTTGGGCAATTTCTGTTCCAGGAAGTGTGTGGCATTTTTTGTCTTGCATAACCCTCCATTTATCTCCCAGAGCATGATTTCTGGATCACCACATTTTTTTCCATTTTGTACATACTCTTATGTCTGAAACAATGAGAAAAAATGCACATTAAAACATCCGTTCTAATCCATTTATCAGAGAGGGACAATTACAAATAGCACTTTACCAATTAATTAGTAACCTTATTCATCATATAAACTCAAATCATGCAAAGGCGGCTTCTTTTTCTTTGCATGATTTGCACCATTTTTATCATCTTATGTGACTGACACTGCTGAAATAAATTTCTCAACATGGCTCAGAAAGACAAAGGCAAATCATCTCTTTTCCCCAAGTGAGTGTTAATGAGCAGGAGGCTGGTGTGCATCATCTCTACCACTTCTTGCAGTGTCCCTTGTTGCAGGCTGGAAAAAAACCCAAAATCTTAATTACTAAATGCCACTAGAAAATCCTTTGTCCCGGTTTGCGGGGGGAGCCAGAGCAGTCTCCTAGCGCAGGGCCATTGGTCTCCGATAGCCACATCAGGAAGAAGGTCAGTGCAGTACTGGAGTTGGTGGGCTGGCTGGGCTAACCAGCATGTGAGAGAAGTTCACAGTGTTTAGTAAATACTCCTGGCAACTGAAAATCATCTGTAAGCTGGAAGCAAGGAGACACAGATGCCACTGATAGCCAGGCTGTCGTCACAGACAGAATTCACAGCCCTCAAGTAGTGTTCACTAGCCCTCAACAGCATATCTCCATTTACTTTACTAGATCAGCATCATTTTATACCAGTGAAGGGATTGTCCTATGAATCAAAACCTCTTTTGGCGTATCTCTGTTGATTTATTTGGAGTTACCCCAGCAGAGAATTTTGCTCCAAAGCGTTGCAGAAATAGAGCAAGCTGACAAGATGAGAAGAGGGGCTAACAGCTGAAACCATGAGGTACGAGACAGAGAGAGAGGACAGACAGTTTGTTGCTTTGGGGTAAGAAAGCTCAAGATGAAGGATTTTTATTTTTTTAAAATCCTACTTATTTAATAGAATGTAAATAAAGGCTTGTCTTGCATAGCTAAGCTTATCATAGCATTAGACTCTGCAAGTAGGGCCAGGAATCACACTGGTGTAAATCTGAAACAATTCAACTTTAGTGGAGGAAATATCTATTACATTTTTCTAAAAAAATTGTTTCTTTTGTAGCTAAGTGTTAGGACTTCCAGTCAAAATAGACTTCTTATTACTAACATTTGTTTTAAAAAACAATATCAGCAATGAGAAATGGGACTAAGGGACCACATGTCAGTGACATGCAGCTCTTGCTCATGTTTAGAAGTAAACTTCAGACACTTTACAGCCACCAGAAGAATTTTGGGAGGTCTTCTCCTAAAGCTGTGAATACTTTCAGTAAAACTGAACTGAAGGAAGAAGAGTATGATGCTTTCCTAGGAAGTTGTGGAAGTTTGGTGCTTTTTCATTACTTTTTGTATGTCAGAGCAGTAGCACTCTGGGGGTATGGTTTAGTCTCAGCTCCAACTCTCAGTCAAGTTAATGTGAGCTGGATGGGTTCCTCTATGCCACGCAGTTGTTGTCAAGTTCTATGTGGAAACAAGCAAATGTGATTGAACACATGCCTACATGCATCACGTGTTCCAGACAGCTACGGAGGGACCTTCACACTTCTCATTTTGCAAAATGCAGCTTTTCAACCAGCATTTTAAAAAAGTCTTTAAAATGTGAAGCAAGTATAACTGATACAGAAATGTCTCTCTGGCTTGGAAACTATTTTTCTCCGAGATGCAAACGATACTGTTCAGTGGGGGCTGATACAGATGATGACGGGGATGCTTCAAGGATCAACATCTGTTACCCAAACAGCCAGCACGGCCAGAAAGGAGGGAACATCTCTCAAGGAGATACAGTGTAGGCGTTTATAAGCTGAATTTCCCCTATGCTGTGGGAAGTGAACCTGTGACAAACTATCAGTATGGAAGATTTGTGCGGAAGAGTTAGACATGAACATGTGCAGGCATTTAACAAGATATAAATGGTATCTGGGGTGTCCCTGGTTGTATTTTACTGCAGTAGCATTCTGCATTTAGAAAGTAGGAAAAACTGCTCTGGTAAAGTCTAGTCCAGTGGCCTAAAAACAAGACTTGAAATAGGAATCCTAGTTTTCCTTGCCAGCCTTTTTTACCCAAAATCTCTGTAGTACTGGTGAGACAATTCAGAACTTTCCAGCATGTGTGCCAAGATTTAGACATCTCAAAAATCCTTATAGAAACAAGAAGTACTAAAAGTTTTCCTTGGGATTTGGTTAATTGTTGTGGGAAACGCACAGGAATTTGGAATAAGACATTTTGTTGAAGAATTCATATGTTGAATAAATGTATTGGGTGTTCTCATATATGTGTAATACATACATCCTAGGTGGCACACCAGTGTGCAGAAGAATATCACTCTAATTGTTACATCGCTGCAAAACCTAGATGTAGAGAAAAGCCTGGAAACTCTTACCAGATTCTTCTTGGTCTTTTTGTGAAAGTATATGAAAAAACAGGTAGCTGTTGGTCATGCATAAGAGTGAGGAAAATTCTAGTGTAGTCTGAAAAATTGACAATTTTTTATAGAGAAGAAACAGAAACGTATGAATTCAGCTATATTAAGTGCTTTTTCATAAATATCTCCAATCAAATAAAATATTTTTACAGTCTTGAAAACAACATACTTTTATTAAATTGATTGAAAGGTTCCATTGGCTTTGCATTGCACTGCGTAAGACATCCCTCATAGACAGGATGCAGCCAACTTAAAGCTCTCAGCAGGGACTGCACTCTGGGCTTAACTGATTACATAAAACATTTTAAGTCAATTTAATGAAACAAAATATTTCATTGTGGATGAAATTAACTCAAAATATTTTATTTGAATTTTCCCAATAGAAATGTGCTACTTTGCAGGGGAGTTTGACATTTTCTTGCAGGTAGTAATGCCAATTTTAATGAGAGTTTGTTTTTGTCAGGTTATCCTGGGGGAGAATTGCTAAGAGCTCTGCTATGTTTTCATAGAAGAGCTAATTAGGATTGCACTTCTCAAGTCCTGTTTGAGGGGAAGATCTGTGGTACAAACTTCTGCATTGCCAGTGGAGCACCAGACCCTCCAAATAAGTTACAATAGATTGCAGTATCCCCACCTGACCAAGAGACAGGGTGAGGCCGTGGGTCTCTGCAGGGTTGTAGTTGGGGCAGTGCCTTCAGGTGATTTAGCTTTGCCAGAAGTGGAGGGGTGAAGAGCACTGTAGATGCTCAGCTGCTGTTCAGCAGAGGCAGCTGGAGCTGATGTGACTGAATAAAGAGGATTTCTTTCAAGCCCATTGGGCTCAGGGTGATTACTGAACACTACAATCAGGGTCTTTTACTTTTTTTTTTAAAGTTTGATTGCCCTCGCATGAGGCTGGAAGGCAGAGAAAGGGCTGTGGCAGTACAGATTCCTATGATCTCCCCTTGCCATGTAATCAGAAGAGCTCTGCAATTGAATATTTCACAATAATCACTGCATTTTCAATGGGAATGATATAAAAGCCAATATCAAGGCCTCTGGCTGACAAAAGCAGAATACAGAGGGAAAATATGAAAATAGCAACTTACTTCAGCAATAAAGAGAGTATATTTTATACTGCAGTTTTTCTTTTTGTTAAATCATGACTTTCTAGTAAATGACATCCCAGAAGATATTTATCAAAGCAGGAAAGCACTAGAAAGGAGCACCCTGCATTCACTTTAATATTTCTCCTTTTCTTCTGACATTTTCTTGCCTAGAGATCTAATTCCATTAAATATGTACATTTTTGACTGGAAGACTTCTTCATGTATCTTTCAGATGAATCTTAAAAGTACATAAGGTCTGTAGGGCAGGTTTTTTTAAGTGCAAATGAGGCGCACAGTAGAATATTGTCTATGAGGCTTTTCAAATTATTTATATTCCTGCAGTGCTTTACCTTTCTCTTTCTGTGATAATGATAAGGAAGAAGTGAGACTCTAGTGCACCTTCTGTGGAAGACTGTCAAACAACATTAGTCATATTTAATATCTGACATGCAGGAACTTACTTTGGCTGATCTCCATTTTTATTGGATTTATTAGACATTATCATGTCTGTAACTTTCTCTGATCCCATAGCGCATCGAAGTGTTAAAACCCTTAGGCCCATGATTGGTCAGTGTTAGAGCCCCGTTACGCTCTTGTGAATGGATATAAATTAACATTCCCTCATTAAGCCTACTTTGCAGTACATGTGAATCTGCTGTAGGAATAATGACAGCTAAATGCTCTGTTGGCCCCCAGCCATGCCCACTTGTGCTGTTCTCCTCCAGCCTTCTTCTGAAGCTGTGTAGAGCTGGGCCATGACCGTGCTTGGAAAGACAAACTCCCCAGGTCACTTGGGCGCTGTAGGAAGTGATATGGGGTCTGACTTGGTGGCTGTTTTCCCTGCACCACCTTTGAAACAATGACTTTACGTTGTGTTAGAGGCCACTGTGCTGTAAGAGTTGCTGCTCCAGATTTGGTATAAAGCAAAGGTCTTGGCCATTTGCAGTCATTAAAGATTTCATTGCTTTCTCATAAGGACTTGAGTTAAGGGTGTTAATCCTGGTGTCCCAGCCAAATTGCTACTTAAGTAATTATAATCTGCCTAAATATCTGCCTGTACTGCTGCTAGTATCAACCTCCTCCAATTATCTCTGGGCATCTCGAGCCTTATTTCAGATCCTGCATTTAAATAACTTATCTGTACCAATGTGCAGTGGTCTTAGCTGAGCTTTACCAAGAAATATACAGAGCTGTGCTGACATAAAGACAGGGATGGTAAGACTTTGCTTTCTCTGGTTGTGTCGAGAAGACATTCAGTGATTTGAGGCTCTTCAGCAGGAGTAAGGAGTGACAGAGTGATCTGTTAAGTCTATTCATCAGGAATCTGAGAGCTGAGTAGGTCTTTCCAAAGCTTTTGCTAGGCCAAACGTTTATACCTGCCATAGTGTTACCCTAGCTATAACTCCAAAAAATCACGTGATCAAGGGCTAGATGAAATTTAATGCCGTCTTCAGTCCACAAGCTCTGGGCTATTCATTCCTATCTTAACAGAAACAGCAAATTGTTCAACAGAGCCTCTCTTTCTCCTGCCCTGACTCTGGCTACTCATGTTCTTGTATCTCTCCAGCTCTCCTCTCAAGATGTCCAGTTGCAGACTTTGTCTTGCTGCCCCTTTCACTGGTCACTTCTTTAAACTCTCATTTTCTCTTTTCTCTCATGGATTCTTCCTTAAATCCACACTTGCAAATAGTCTCTTCTTGTGTTTAATGCCTCCCATATCTGGCATTGTGGGTCTTACCTAGTCCAGCGCTGTGGCAATGTGTCGCAGGTTTGAGGCGTGGTGTGGAGGCCTGCGAAGGTATCCCCTACACAATGCAAGCACTCACACTTGCCTTCTTTTAAAGGATAGAGTCTATTTCCCCTCATATGTTGGCCAGCTTTACTGAGAAGAAAGAAATGGCTGTGGCAAATTATCTTGCCTATCCCACTCAAGTAACTCCTTCAGATGATGAGCAGCTCCCCCCACACGTGAGCAGCAGTTACTAAGCTGAGCATAGAAATCTATAGAAAATGCCTTTCTCCTGAGTCTCTCTTATTGCAAGTGCCTGTGGGGATGGTTGCACTAAGTGCATATATATAAAAGTTTTTTATATAAAAAGACTTTATATAAAAAGACTTTTCCAGGAATTTAGTTTACTGTTTGCTTACAAGCTGCGGAATATAAATAAGCCTTATTTATGGTCACCACTAAGAAAGCCTAAAACCCAAATAATTGACACCAGTGTGTTAAATATGGCACACTCCCAGTGAAAAACAGTACCTGTATACAAACTGTAGCTTTGTGGTTGCTCTTGGAGTTCAGCTCCATGTTAGACTTGGAGCTTGAAAGCCTGGCAGTAATTTTGGTCTCCACCTTCCTCAACAAAACTCCTTTTGTTTCTCATCCTTGCATATGGTGTTTTACTGTTGAACTTCATTCAATGTGTAATCTGCTATGATAATACTGCCTTCAATTTAAGTTCCTGAATTGTGTTTGGACTGCTGAGTGCTCTCAGCTTCCTTCACCTTTTTCCTTTTCCTCTTCCTTTTCCTTTTTCTGTTTTCCTTTTTTTCTTCCCTTGTCCTTTTACTTCTCCTTCTCCTTTTCCTTTTCTGATGTATGGCTAATTGGCCCCACATCTGGAAGGAAATACCCACTTCTACTTAGGTTCCTTCTGGTTCCCTGACTGAAGGAGGATACTGCCCTTCGTCACTGAAGTCAGACACTGCAAATCGGATGCCATTTTGTCCCCCACTGCCAGCTCTTTTAGAAGTCTGTAGGCTTATCCTATGTAAATATGGTCCTTTCCAGTGCTGCCAGCCAGTTTCTACTGTAGTACAGTTTTACTGAGGGTTTTACCCTCGGCTCTGCAGCCCACTGAAATCCCAAGCCTTCTTTTTTGTAGGCCTGTTTGTTATGAAGTTCAGGGAAGTGGTTGCCTTTCTTTAATTGTTGGTTTGTAATATGTGAATTATTTCTTATTTTTGAGTCTTAACTTGACTTTCAGTTGGCACTAAGGTCACTGCTGTAATTGCACATGGCTTTTGGCAGGGGTTAATTCAAAGAATAAGTTCTCTCACTTTGGTTGCTGCACGTTTTGAAAAATCATATTGTAGATGTTGAATTATATCTGAATCTTGTGCCCCTGCTGAAGGAGTTCTTGTGCCTGATGACTTCTGAAAAGTGTTGTTGGATAGCATTTCCCATCAGCTCAATATATTCCCAGAAGTATTTGAACTGTGGCAGTTTTAGTTGCACTGCAATCAGTTATTTTAAAAAGAAAAAGAAAAAAAAAAAAAAAGAAAGAAAAAGGAAAGAAAGAAAGAAAGTACCTTTCAGTTTAACACTGAAACTGCAAGAATTTCCTCTCCATGTTTCCTTCCTTTGGGCTGCCTGGCTGCTGCTCTCCACGTACACACTCCATCCCCAGATGTTTTGATAACGTCTCTGCTGATAAGTACTAGCAAAACGTCAACAAATAAAAGTGCAAAGTAAATAATCACTGTCAGCAGAATTATATAGTCAAGACAGCACGTTTTGAAATATGCAGAGGTGAGAGTCTGTGATCCCTTGAAGAGCCAGGACCCACATACACACTGCCATATGGCTGTGGGCACCTATGGGATCCTGTAAGAAGACTGTCAGCAGTTTTTCATTTGCATTCACATAGCAGGACACAAGGTGCATGCATCTCTTCATGTCTTCAATGTAAAACATCTGAATACAATGGGTGAGGCATTACCAAGATAAATATATGGCCAAGCCCCAAAAAGAGAAGGTAGATTGGTGCTGGGAGCAAAAATTAAATTCTGTTTTATGCTTAATAGCCTACCATGGGAGACTGGTTGAGAGGGGGAATGATGCTAAGTATGAGAAGCAGTTTCTTCTTTTCTCACAAGGTTTTCCTTGCATGAATCTCATCAAGCCAAAAAGATCTTCTCTAAGGCTTCTTGTCCCCACTAGATAATTGTTTTATCCTTGTTTTCTTTTGTTCCTACTTCCAACCATTGATAGCAGCCTAAGGGAAAGGGGGTGGGGAAATATGTCGCTTCTGCAAAAATCATTGTAGGAAGAATAACCAGAACGTAAATGATACTGTTTTGGCTTCAAAAGGGTAAGCAGGTGTCTTAGGAGTCCCAGAAGAGCGATGTGCAAGCTTGTACAAACAACCTCCGAATCACGCCTGTTTGTTATTCACACAAACGGAGTTGAAACCGTCTGAATTCCTCAGTTCCCAGAATTCAGATGGTGCACAATGGCCCATAATGAACAGCACCTGTGCTTACCTCAATTACTACACAGAGCCGAACAACAGCAAGAAGGGCTTTCAAGAATATTTTTTCAATAATAGATTTAGTTATGTCTTTCATAATTGGATTCAAAAGCTCAAAATTTCATTTTGCAACTTGTTCATGAAATTTGTATGAAAAAGTCTGGCGTTTATTCAAAAGAAATACTCTATGAACAAGAAATTGCAAAACAGCCAACTGCTGGTAACTAAGCAGCCAAATTATAGTCCAAGCACTTGGCAAATACACCGTCTTTTTTATTATTTCAGTAATTGAATTTCTGTTAAAGCGTGGAGCATAATTTAACATCAGGAATTTATTTATAATACAATAGTGTTTCAGTAATAAATGCATTATTATTGTCACTTTTAATGGAGTCTTATGTATTCCCTCAGAGACTATGTGGCAGACTCTGAGACAACCACTGCATCAGTGTTGTTTGTAGACAATTGAATTAATTGGAGACAGGGTCATTAACTCGACCTGAATACCTCTGATTGCTTCTGTAAATAAGGTTAGAGAGCAAATGGCTAATCTTTGTTGTCATTATAGATTCTTTTTACATTTTCACACTGCCTTGTATATTAAGATCATTTTGCTAAGCAGCTTTTCAGACTGTCGTCGTGTTTACAGTATTGTCTTGCATGGCATACAACCGTAATTGTATCAGACTTACATTTCATTTCCCATATCTATATAAAACATGATACTAGAGAGAGACCTATTCTGAATTGCAGCACATAAAAACCATTGGACCAACAAATTAATAAACCAAAATGAATAAGCTGTAGCATTAAAAAATAATCAAATCACAAAACAAAAGTTGATTTTGTTTGCTTTTTTTTTAAAATTCCAACCTGCGAGACTTGCCAGGGATAATATACTGAGTCCATTACTCAGTTGGGAACATGACCTGCAAGGCCAGCTCTGTGTATACCAGGCTGTGAGTTAAATGTTATCCGGACTTTTGGCATGGATTTTCTTGGAAAATGAGCAGCAGGCTGTCATTTAAGCACAGATAGAACACAGATACTTTTCAAGGAGAGATCCAAAAAAAGGTTGTGAGCACACTGTTCCATTTCTCAACAAACTTAATAAAGAATGTAGCCTGAGAGGCCTAGGAAGGCATGCATCAGGGACAAGAGACACCCTAAACTTGAGAATGAGGTCAGGTTCACATTGAACTCAGGGATACCAGCTTGTCATCACTCCAATATTCCACCATATACTTAAAAAAACATATTGCTTTCTCAGAAACGGTCTTGTAAGTGGAAGAAAACAGCTGGCAGTGTCTTATAATATGCCTGGTATTTGCATGTATTTCTTTCATTCTAAATTTATATTCAAGATGGGCTTGAACCCAAACCCCAGATATGCAGTGTGAGTTATCCAAACTCTGGAGCCAAGTGTGGGATCCTGAGTCCATCTGTAACCTAGATGATAAGTGATGTTTTATGAATTCAGATTCAAAAATAACAGCCTCTCCACTTCAAAACTAGCAAGTACAGCTTTCAGCTTCAAAACTCTGCCCATGTCAAACTCCCATTGACAGTCTGTTGGTGCAAGAATCCAGCCTGACTTGAGTGTGGTGGGAGCAACATGCTGCCACACCATGTTTTCTCTCTGCAGCCTCTGCACAACTCACTTTTAAGAACATTTAAGGATGTTTTTTCATTTCAAAAGCAAAGGAGGAAACAAAGCACTGAATAGATGCAAAATTATTCCAGAGTTTTGAAGGCTCCAAGGGAGATCTCCTCTCAAGGGAGATTGAACTTTGCTTATTTACCTCTGTATCCATGAGGGGTTTGGGTCTTCCTGACCTTTGGTTGTTGGCAGACCTTCAGCAAATCAGGGCTGGTACAATAACCTTTCACCAGTCTGAGGAACAATGGACGGTGATAACGCTGAAAAATCCAGTTCTTGTAACTCAGAAATGTAAGTGTCCAGAATGGAATCTTCTTAGCTGGAAGGTTTTTTAAGAAGAAACAATAATTTAACTAATCCTGAAGATCTAAATTATTTTGTATACATTGAAAAAATAGACAAAATATCACTTTTTTCAGCACCCCGTTGACAAAACCCACTTTATACTAAGGATTATGGTCACTCCACTTCTTTTTTTCCTGAACCCCTCTTGGGGAGCACAGTGTTTGTCCGTAGTCCTTTCCAGGTCAGATTTTAACTGCTTCTGCCAGGCATCCCAGTTTCTCTCAGCCTGAGTTAAGAAAGCAGGCAGCGTGACAGAGGGGATAAAGTACTGAAGTAACACTTCAGGAAGGCGTCCAGTGTTGTAACTGTTACTTCTGGCGATCCCAGTTAGTCTTTCCTATTTAAATCAAAGCTGTCTCCAAATTTGTCCTCAGCACGCACACAGGCAGTGCAGTCCTTCTGTTTGCGGTGTTTTGACTTAATCCCCACCAAGCTCCGTCCTGAAGCTGCTGAGCACCACCAGCTCCCTCTGGAAGACGTGGCAACTCTGCCCACAAGATCCCAGCAAGTAGGTGTGGAAGCTGATAGGATCTTCCCTTTATTTTGATGTTGATGAAAAAGGCTGAAAGGCGAGATTTTCAGCCAGATAAGGTTAAGGAATTAAAGATTCTCTGTTTCCTTTTGCTGTCATTCAAAATAACAAGCATAGAAAAATCTGTTTAAAATAGCTGAGCCTTTTGACTTAAAGGGTTTTCATGTCGAAGATTTAAGATGTCAGGTTTAAACATGACACTGATAGTATTAGGCAAAGTATGAGAGCAGATACTTGTAGTAACTGTCATTTTTTCTGACTGTTTATTAATGGCCTTTAGTGATTTATAGTGAATGTTGTGAAGGATCTTCAGGTCCATTTATCACTCAAAGAAGCACCTTTTTTCCTTAATACCTACGTATGTCATAATTAAGGGTGGATGCTGCTTAAAGATTTAGCTCTGTTCTTAGCATAAGATCCCTCAAGATGATATTTAATCCTAAATTGATTTAATACCTTTTTTTAAATCTATAAAGCAGTGTATTATGTAACTGGCAAAAATCAACAGTATTAAAAGGAGCTCACATTAGACAGAAATGTAGAGAAGGTTTAGATTTTCACTCCAAATGGAGTTTTTCACCCCATTTTAAAATAAATTGTAAGGAAGACACCTATGTTTCAGCATTCAGCTTTATTAATATTTTACTAGACAGGTTTCTCCTTGTTCAAAAAACAAGTCATGTGTGCTGAAGTACATCTTTATATCCATGAAAGGTTCTGGTGGTATGCCATAAATTCATCATGTGCCTTTAGGAATACTTCTTTAAAAACTATTTCAGAGTAATTGCCCATTATTAATAACGATGATTCCTTTTTACTGTTATGTAGCAGTGAAACTAAGTGTCTGCTTGTGGTTTTCATCAGTGTCTGTGTATTTCTGTCGCCCCTGTTATCCTACAGCTTAAATCTGATGAACATAAATATGCTTGGAGTCTCACGATACTATTTGTATTACAAACAGGAAGGAAGTGCCAGGAATGGAATTATTTTGCCCATTAAATCCCAGAAACACAGAGAAATCGAACAAATTTTCTAAAGTATCATACCAGTGCTATAACTACAGGGTTGTCGTTCTTTACAAAGGTGCAGTAGTGGTCCCTGAGGAGGTGGATTCTTTGTGCCTTAGTCACTGGAGTACATGCCTACAGAGCCACACCACGCCTCTAGCACCAATCCTGCCAGTTCATGCTTTGTACAGTGTGTAATGCATGGAGATTTCTACCAGTTTGTGAGCAGCTGAAGCTCATTTAGTAAAATATTACCCAACTTGTTCTGATTGTACTCAGTTTTTATCTCTGCCCTTTTCTGAATTGCTTGTTTTACTCATCGTGCTCCTGACAACAGCCACAGATGGAGCAATCTTGGGCCTTTTCTAAGTAGGGGTGTCTTTAACAGACTGCAACAGGTTGTTTTACTTTCTCTGGCTTACAGAGGCTTATGTTCCCAGTTCATCCTCTTTGCTCTGGTCTGGAAGTGGTAATGCTGCTGATCTGCTCCCAAGGGATTCCCCAGGAGTGTAAATGCCCAGGTGGTTTCCTGAGCTGACGTTGTGACACTTGTTCGTAGCTCACAGGTGTGAATGACTGTGCTGTAAAGCTCTGGAAAGTCAGGATATGCCTTTTGGCATCTTTTCAAGCTCAGAGGTGTTGTCTTATACGGGGAAAAAAAATAATCCTACTTTCTCATGTTCTGGCTGCTTGGTTCCTCAGAATAGTAAAATTAGCTTTCCTCAGATAGCAGCTGAGACTGGAAATGCTGAGGATTTGGAGGTGTCATGTGGATCCATCTGCACCAGGGTGCTTTGGTCCCATAGATCCCAGTTCTCTTCCCACTGGGCTCTGTAAACTGGATTCTGTTTTCAGTTAGAACTGAAGTAGAACTGAGTTAGAACAAGTAGTTCATTTACAGTGATATGTGTCCAAGTTTCTGCCATACACAAATAAGAAAAAAGCCAACACTTTGTTTTTAGAGGTTCACTTCAGACATTTTTTATCATTACCACACTTGGGCTTTCTGCTGAAATAAGTAAATCAAAGTGCAAATAAGCGATTCATTAAAAAAAAAATTATGTTAACTCAAAATTATAAATTGGTAGAGGGGTAAATATGTACTTTTAAACTTTAACAGAGGATTCACAAAGTGTACTGGAAGATGCAGTAGTCCACATTTCCTCTGTGGAAAATAAATAAGTTTCTATGTATCAATACTCATCTCTAGCTTGATTCAGTGAGGCAATATTGATATAATAAAATGGTTCCATTTACATCAAATGAGGCCCTTTGGAGTCTCACAGAAAGAGATAGTATTCTTGTTCTTCCAGATGCCAGACAAACAGTAGCACATCAGGGCATAGTACAAGTAATGCTCTCTGACACTCGAATCCATTCACTAAAATATTGTACATCAAAAAGTCTACATACATTGCATTCCCTGAATAATATCATGCTCACAAAATTGTTTCCAAACTCTGAGGTGATGCATGCACAAATCACGGATACAATATTGCTTTTAATATGCAAAATCCCCCTCTCTTCCATGTCAAGTGTGTATAAGAGTGCTGTGAAATTGGAAGGAGAGTGATTACCATACCAATAGTTCAGAAAGTTTTTTATGTGCACCATTAGGGATGTGCCATTAAAATTCCTCCTATTCTGTTTGTTTTTTATAATTTCACAGGCAGTTTGATATGTTACACCTGTTCTTTACCACAGGTGTGATAGGGAGTCAGAACTTACTGTAGCCCAAGAATAAAACCCAGAAAAGGGTCAGAATAGGACAGTAGAAAACAGTACCATGGTTAAAGTCACATTGCAGATGTATATACACAGTTCCACCTAGGATTTGTGGCTAATGTAATTCTTTATTGGAAGGCTTTGACCTTGTTACGGATTCTTGGCAGCTTTTCCCCGCTCTATTCATTACTAATGCAAGCTGTCAATCACTTTAGTTCTGCTTTGACATAGATTGTGGCTCATAGGAGTTAGCTCTGTCATTCTTTTTATTTCTTTCATCTTTACTATCCTTTTTTATGGTCTTAAAAGCTGGAAGTATAAAAGGGCTATATGTATATGAAAAAAAATCTGTTTCAGTAACTCTATCGACCTTGTTATAAACAGTCTTTGATTAAAACAGTTACTTTTGAACACAGTAAACTGAGAATGCGGCTCTTTACATACAACATCTTGTAAATTACCCTCCCCCTCAAAATAAATCAGAACTCCTATTTGCATTACAGTGTTCAGGACTGATACAGGCAGATCAGCTGCCACATCCTGAATAACATATTAGAGAGGTTTTCCCTTTCCATGTGTTTTGACATGAGAGAGCCATCATAAGTGATGTCTTACTATGCGTGCTAATGTTAGCTGAAGTAACAATTTCCACACCTTATTTCATTTCATTGACCTGGGTGCTGATTAATATTTCAAAGGGGCTTGATACAGGTTTTCAGTTCCTGTGTCAACGCAATCTTTGAAAGTTTAGATTTGAATTCTACCAGCCTGATGATAAATAATTTAATACTAACCAATGGAAAGGCAGTGAACAAATCATTCAGAGCAATCCTTTTCTTTAAAAAGCAATCTAATGGCACTCATATATAAGTTTGAAGATATAGATATGAGCAATTCATTATAAAAGAATGGCAGCTCCCTTTCAAATTAGAAGAGAATATTACTTCCTGATAGTGGTGTAAGAATAGAAGAGAAATAAAACTTCGTTATTGAACAGTTATGGTATTAAATTCTGACACTAAATATTAATCTGCTAGGTGCTGCTCTATTATTATCTGCTAGAATAATGAAGCAGCCTTTTTTGAACATTTACACAGAATTCAGTGAGCCCAGTAACTCCTACTAATGCCCCTCAGGCTCACAGTTTTTCTGTATAAATAGACTCTGGAGGAGGGATTGAGCTAACTTCTGAAAAGCTGGAGCTGGTTTGTTCCTCTCTCTTCTCCCAGAATAAAGTGTAGCGATTGGAAGAACAACAGTAACCCCCCAGCGTGAGTGTTACCGTTCACTCTGGTAGATGCTGTAGTGTGGTTCTAGTGCTCAAAAGTCTTACTCAGAGCTGGGTGCCCATTTTTCGGTGCCCTGTGCAGTCAGAGCCTTTGTTCTGAGGAATTTGCATTTTAAATAGACAAACCAGATTAAGGATAGGCAACAGAGTCTCTCTTTTACTCAGCAGGAACTGATGCAGAGTCTTATTTTCTTCTCGGACACAAAGCAAAATTCATCCAAGTCCCAATCCAGTGCCTCAACAGGAAGATCAACCACTCTGTCAAGTCTGTAGTTACTTTTCCAGCATAGACCTTCTCCTTTCCAAATGTCATTGGTTGAATTTTCCCTAAAAATAGGCCTGTGCAGTAAAGCAACCTTTGTAGAGTGCTGCTTCTTGTGGAAATACATTGCCAGCATTGATATACTGTTGACTCACTGGTCAGTTCCCATCTACAATTTCCCACTGCCCAGCAGTGCTCTGCTTTCTCAAAGTTTACGTTTTAATTTCTGGGTAGAGCAATGGAACAAGTGGCCAATTCATCGTTAGCCTAAAAAGGAAGGGTTGGAATGAATAAACCTATTGTTGGAGGGCACTGTCTATTTGCCAGATTTCTTCACAGCAATTAACGTGACTACATCTAATTGGTGAAAAGTTCAGGGAGATAGCTAAGGACTTGTTAGGAATTTTTGTTCCTTGATGAGTTTTACTGCGGTAGCTGAATTATATGACTTCTTTTACATATGTATTTACAGGGTAAAAAGTTTATTATTTTTCTTATTAGGGGATAATGAGTTTTAGTATTTCACTTTATCTTGTTTTAACTACCAGGTTTAATCTTGAAAATCATTTATTACAACAATAGAGTAAATGATGTGTTGAAAATAACATAATAGTCTAGATAACAACAACAAAAAAAGTGAAGTTGCATGTTGGGCCTTCGGTTCTCTAGGCAGCATAATAACCCAGGCACATAATAATGGCATGTCTGCTTTAATTGGCTTTGGAAAAATAACTCATGAGTTAAAAAACAAACAAGCTACAGGGAGACATTTAAATTTAGGCAGATCACCCATACCAGTGAACTGCAGTGAAAGAAAGATGGTTGGTGTGTGATGAGCTTGATGCAGTTCCTCACCAGGAGCCATCAGCAGCCACACACCTGCAAGGCTCAGCTGCTCTGTAGTTAAGCTTGAGCTAAACAAGTGCTGAAAACTACTGGCAGGTACTGGTGATACTGGTGCTTGTCCCCTCCTTCAAGGCATTTCTCATCTCACACTCTGTGCCCACACTGTGCACAGTCATGCTGCCAAGCAGCAAGGGACAGGGGAAGTGCCCAGTGCTGCAAAAGCAGAAGAAGGGAGGTAGGTGAAAATGCTGCAGAAGAGCCTTCTTCCAAATTGCCTCCAGATGCGCAGGTCTCTTCTATCTGCTTCATTGTTTGATAGCAGGGAGGAGACCAGCTTCCTGGTCTGCAGGCAACTAGAGACATCATCATGATGGCCTTTGCAAAAGAAGGGGATCTGGTTTTCCTTCCACCTACAGTATGGATGTCACTCCAGTGTCTCTCATCTCCATGGCACAGAAGCTCCTTTGGAGAGGGGTAAGCAGACGCTGACCCATCCGACCTGGGTAACGGGGAGCCTTACTGCTGGGTCACTTGTGTATTTTTCCTCCCACATAGCGCACCCGTGGTCAGGGCTCTGGGTCAGGGCAGAGAATGTCTGACTGCCCTGCAGGATTCGGCTCAAGAGCTGAGCACAGGGCTTGGAAAATGGGGAGAACAAAATTAAAAGGATGGGGGAGGAAACTGATTTTTCCATTAGCTGCGGAGAGGCCTTGCACTTAGAGAATGTGACAGGCCTGCTCTGCGTATGAGGATGATTGTAATACCTCTGATGTTTGCTTTGTCTGTTTGGATTGCGAGCTCTTTGGCCCAAGGACTGTGTCTCATCATGTATTTACACAGATCCTAGCACAGTGGGTCACTGGTCTCAGTAGGGACCTCCAATCTCAAGTGATAATAATGAACTGGCTTTCTTCTAAGTGTTATTTACCCAAACAATACTGTGTTCCATTGTGCAGCATTGTTTTTATTAATATTTTTTTTTTCAGTTCAAATGAAATAAAAACATTGTCCACCCAAACACTGAGGAACAATATGAGTGCTCATCTCCTGCTGGGAAATAAAAATTCAAGAGTTTCAAATACCAGTGTTTCCTGCCCCCTTTAGTCACTTTGAGGACTTGTGTCTGATGATAAAATGCTTTAAATCCATTTTAAACCTTGTCCGGGCTGGCATTCCTTGTCTGGATCTTAGCAACACAACAAAGCTTGCTTTGAAAGCCTCTTAGAGAGGCAACCCCCAGTCCATGTAGTTGGTACTTATGTGAAGAAGCCCAATTTATTTGTATAACAGCTGCTTGAATGCACATTTGCAAAATCTATCCCAACATCTTTTAAAACATGTGATACAACTTTAAAGCTGAAGAAGTCTTTGGGAAGAGTGCAAGCCAACCTGTTCTTTTGAACTGAAAGATACATTTTATTTAAGGAAAAAAAAAAAACAACCCATAAGACAACCCAGAATCTCTCCACTAAACTCATTTTATTGGAAGCAAGGATTTTTTTCCCCAGTGCACTTGTATATGAAAGGTCTGTATATTTTCTTCTGTTCTGCTGAACAGCATTATTAGAAGTTGACTGTGCATGTAGCAACATGCAAGATCGCTCTATAGTATGGTGAGGTGCTAGGAAAGGCATTTGGCGTTTTATCTGATTGTTTTGCAAAGCATACAAACAGAGTTACCCAACTCAACCCAAACTACATGATGAAAAGTGCATGTTTCTACTTTAAAAATGTAGATCAGCAATGATGTCTTCAGTATGAGACCGTCCAATGTAGCCAAGGCATAATTTTATTATCCCAGATGAAAGACAAATATGACCTCATTGTGTTTTGTATGAAAACCCTTATTTTGAGTCTGTCTGGTTCCTGCGAGCTTGCTGAGCTGTGTTATTCAGTAATGTTTGGCATATGATAACTTTTTTTGAGGCTGGTGTGCAGAAAGAAAGAAAATAAGGCCAGCTGGAGCTGCCATCTATTTCCATGGTTTTGTTCTTGCCCTTTGAGTTCTTTGTCCGACAGTTGCAGTTTGCTACAGTACAACTCCAGTTGTTTTGTGTAAGTGCATCCCAGCTACAGTGTCAGTTCTCTTCCAGAGTGCTAAAAGACGTCGCTTGTGTTTAAAGGCTAGAAAGGTCTGGCCTTAGCTGCTGGGACACTGGCTTTTCCTTCTTTGATCTATTATAAGAGGTGATATTCTTTAAATCAGTTATCTTAATGAGAGCAAACTTGCCAGCGCCAACAACAGAGCATTTTCGTAGGCAGATCTGCACAGGTATGTGAGCAGCCTCACGCACATCCCTCTGTATGGGGGGCTGCCTGGGCATAAACCACCCCAGACAAGGAGCTTTGGCACCTCAAGAGCCTGGTGCAGGTTTGTATGCCCTGCTGCAAAGGTGCATTAATTCCCATCAGCCACAGGGGACGTGGCTGATGGCTCAGCACCTCAGTGCGGCCATGGGCCCCGCTACTCTCTGTGGGACCAGCATGTGCCAGGCAGCGGTATGCCCTGCCCTGAGCTCTCAGAAAGGCTGCTAAGGATTAAACATCTCTTCATCTTCACAGCCGGCTCTCTGCTTGGGTTGTGGGAATCGGAGTTTTCAGCAAGCATGAAACATTAATAGCGCCTGTTTGCTTCCATTTTGGGGCGAAAGCAGAAAATAGAAGTGAAACAGATGAAGCTCACAGATTTAGGGAAAAAGTAATTTCTAAATTACAACTTCATTGTTCTGATAATTCCATAAATAACACTTTTTTTTGAAGGCTGATGTTTTTATTTTGGTATTTTAGAATGGAATTGTTATGTTTGCCTCCTCAATTTGGAAATCCATGAAGTTTTTCTATTTTCTTCTTATTCTTTCTTCTTGAAAACAATTTTAATGAAGTAGGAAAACTCTGTTTTCATCTACTTTTAGTGTTTTCCAAATAGAAAATATAATACCAAAATTATAAGGTATTGAATTACAAGACAAACTCCCCTACAAACACATTCAGTTTCTCTCCGCTGTTTTGTTTCCTAGTTTACTGTAAAAAAGAAGTCAAAAATATATTTCCCTACACTTTCTTGAGCTTTACTGACAAGGAGGGATAAAGAAAGAAAAACAAATGCGGAAATGGTTTCCAAAAATAATGACATTAAATGCAAAGCGTAAGATCGATTTTTTTTTTTTTTTCTTTTTTTTTTTAATTCAGCAATGTTTAGTTTCCCATAATACTTTTGGAAATGCCCATATTTTTAAAAAAATATGTTCTTTTGATCTACCTGTTATTTCCAGTTGAAATTTTTTAAGTAGATCTACTTGAGTCAGTTGAGTCAAGAGCCTCTAGAAGAAGGGGGAAAAAAAAAAAAAAAAAGTATATGCCCTTAATGAGCAACAAAGTTAGTGATCTGTAGCAATTACCCAAGTGAGTAATTTTGTTTCATTAATGCACCCTAAAGCACCGAGCTGTTTTGTCAATGGGCACTGCAGGGCCGTTGCAATGCTCAAAGAGACAGTTACCAACCACGGTGTAAGGGATGGGTTTACCAACAAGGAGGGAGAGAGAAAGTAGCTTAGCGTAAGAAGAAAATTAAAGACCATCTATTATCTTCACGGAAGCCAATGGCAATACTTGTAAAGATGCTAGTGGAGCAGGGTCACACATCAGGTTTTTCTGGTTTTTCCAACTTCCAGTTTCTTGGTTACTGTGCTTTTTTAAGAGGGCATCTTGATGCACTTAGCATCTCAGTTTGCAAGGGGAAGGAGGGCATGTACCTGGCTTACTTGAATCCTTCTTGGAGGAAAGTAGAAAAGCAGGTAGCAGAAATGAATGCAAAGCTGTAACTTCTAGGCATCTCTGGATCACTCGATATGGGACACACGCAGCATATGATATATTGAGGTGAAGTATTGAATATCCATAAAGGAGTACTAGCAAATGGTGTCAATTTTCAAACACTTTGCTTTGTCAGCTTCACAAATTTAAAATCAATCATCAAAAAGTCTCTGTATAGATCAGCTGAAGAGACATAAAGCCTTATGGTTATCTCCCTGACAAAAAAGTTGAAATTAAAGATGAGTTTATGAAGACTCAGACTGGCAGAATTCTGTAGTGCTAAAAACTGGGGTCATCCAACCTCTCAGTTTAGAAATAAATGCTGAGGAAAAACAATGGCACCCAGTGCACTGCTAATAAATACATCTTGGAGGACAGCTGAACACGCAGAAAAATAGATTTCACAGAAAGGCTTATTTTCAGCATGAATGCCATTTTCTCACTGCATTATCATAAACATGAGAGAAAAAACAGCTATAAATAAAAAATTCTTGGGCAGTCCCTGGAGACTTGTCAAAAATATGTAGGTTTTGTATGCTGCAGTGTAAAAGTATTCATTAAAATTAATTTTTAAAATGCCCTGTCCAATATTAGTTGCCTGATGTCCTTCCTTTGATCATAAATTATAAATGAACCAGCAAAAAATGAAGAAACCATGATTCCATTAATGAATTATTTAAGTGTGATTGTTAGTTTTCGCAATCATTGGGCTAATAAGCTCAGGCTTGTGACACTGAAGTGTTTCTCATTTGAGGGTGATGATGGTGGTAATGTTATTAACACCATTATCAGTGCGTCCCATGAAGCATAAGCTCCTTTGGTGGCTACGCGGTGGCATGGCCACTGGAGCTTTCATTGGGTCTGTACTGCAGCAGAAGGAGTTGACAGTGAGGAAAGCTGGTGTGACCAGGGTTCATTGGGTGGCTCCCCCCAAGGCACCACTTTAAAACAGACCCACAGCATACTGACACGAGAGGATCTTCTCCCCACAGCAGCCTGACGGTGCCAGCAGCACACGCAACTGGCTTGGCCCATTCCAGCGGTGGCTCCGGGAGCTCCAGTGAGTCCGAGAGCAGCTCTGAGTCCGACTCCGACAGCGAGAGTAGCTCCAGTGACAGCGAGTGCAACGAGGAGTCTCGCAGTGCCACGCCAGAGGTAAAGCCGCAATCTTGGCTCCACACCAGCGGGGGCTCAGAGGGGGAAGTGTGGAAGGGAGGGAAATCCTGCTCACTGTTAGAAAAATGTCGGAGTTCTGTGCTGTTTGATGCTGTCAGCTTTTTCCTTCCTTTACAGTTTTACGTGTATGACCCACATACTCATTCTAGCTTTTGGAAGAATCCTTCTGGCCTACATTTGAATTGCTTTAAAGAAATATTTAGATTTTTGCCAGTAGCTAGAGAAGATTTTATTGACACAGTATTCAGCTGGGACTAAGGAAAGGCAACATGACAAAACTATGTCTTCAGGGACTAGCTAAACTTTTTAGTTGTATTAAATTTCTCCAGGGCCACATTGTAAACCAGATAAGGAAGCCTAATTAACCATAAATACTCCATAAATACTCCCATAAAACTAGCAGTCACCACTAGTTGACTGAAATAAAAGGGTACATTAAAAATGTTCTCATTTAAAGGGAAAAGCGTTGCTTCTGTCTGAGATTTGTTCCTATTCATTCTTCAAACTGCAGCCTGAACCTCCCTCAACAAACAAATGGCAGCTGGATAAATGGCTAAATAAAGTGAACCCCCACAACAAGACCATCATCAACAATCAAAATGAGCCTCACAGCGAGACCAGCTCCCAGGCCCAGAGCAACCAGCAGGCCGAAGGGCCAAACAAAGGGAAGCTCAACAGCAGCCTGCCCCCGACCGATTCCAAAGACAGGGCGATCCTTAGTCCCATCCGAGAGAAAGCCAAACCGCGGGTTGCCCAGAAAACCCCAGAGGCAAAAAGCTCCAAGCAGAAGTCACCAGCTCATAATGAGCCAAGTTCACAAAGGACTACTGGGAAAAAGCAACCCAAAAAGGTAGAAAGGACTTCCAGTGTAGAAGAGTATAACTGGCCCAAACCAAATAATACCAGCAACACTCCCAAAGAAAAAGACACACAGGAACCCCCCGAGCAGCCAAAGGTTCGAACTAAAGCAGCAGTTGGGAAGACCGCTCCAAGGAAAGAACCACGAACTAGCACAGGTCTCACCTCAGAGAAGAAAAAGTACAGAGGCCCCAGCAAAATTGTTCCCAAGTCCCGGGAATTCATTGAAACGGATTCATCTACTTCTGACTCAAATACAGACCAGGAAGAGAGCTTGCAGGCAAAGGTGTTGCCAGCTTGCACTGGGTCTGGCAATGGCATCAAAGCGAAGGACTCTGGCAGTAACATCCTCAGCGTAAGTAGTTTAACTAGCAATGGCAGCAACACATCCATTGACCAGACCAGCAACGACTTGGAGGAGCAGCTCTTTTCTCCTATCCCAATCGTACAAAATGAACTTCTGTCCCCACTGAGAGAATATGAAGAACTCAAATCTTTGTGGGTGAAAATAGACCTTAGTTTACTCTCTAGGATACCTGGACAAGAGCCTTTTGAGAGCACGTCTGTGAAAAGTGAATCAAGAGAGGCAAATGTGAAACACAGACGACCATCTCGAGAGTCCCCTACCCCAGCAGCTGAAAAACCATCCACAAAAACCAAAAGGAAACACAAGGTAAGTAGTTCTCATCATTCAGAGGAAAACACTGAATTTCTATGCATCCTGGAGGTCAGGGCAGCAGCCAGTGATTCCACACAGCACCTGCAGCAGGGCTATAAAGATGCATCATAACACTAAGGCTTTATTGTTTTTATAAAGGACATACATTTACAAGTGCATTACAGATTAACATCAGAAACTAGTAAAAAACAAACTCCAGCTGACAAAATCAATGAACAATGTATTTTTTTTAAAACTTGTCTTACAAGCTTTTCACTGTATTTGCTCACTTACCCATTAATTTCCAGTGTTCTGTAATCTGCAGAGAGATTCCCAACGATAAGTTCATATTGCTACAGGTTCAGCCATACTCAGAAAATGTGACTTCTCTTTGGAAGGCAGGGTTTTATTGTCTGCAGAATTAAGGCATTTTCACCACTGGCTTAAACAAGCATAGCTTCATTAACATCAAAGGAATGGTGCTTGCTTATGCTCCTAGTGAATTTAGTCTTTATATTGTTTTGTTGTATATATAAATGTGATTCATGGAAATGTCATTTGCTTAACTAGCTGCTTTCTCTACACAGTTACCTGAAAAAGCAAATATATTTTGACTTAAGGCGTTATGTTTTATCATGTGTTTGATGTTATTTATGCCCAAGGGTACCCTATCTTGTGGGATATGACAGTGCATTTCAAACTAAATGTGCTTTCAGAGAAGAAACTGAAGTTTTATATCGTAAATGAATTTTTGTAGTCACTTTTTCCAGCTGAAATGGTTTTGCTTTGGTCTGTCTGTAAGAAGTCATCATAGCGGAATTTTTTTTTATACCCCAAATTTTATAAATCATTGTGAAAGTGACTTCAGCTCTCTGTTCTAATGGAATTCTTGAAATCCTGAGTTTGAGCAGTCCAGTGGTACGAGAGAGTTAATACAAGACAAAGACAAACAATGCCAGGCAGACACAGGGTCTGCACCCCTGCCTACATGAGTCACTGCACTGGCTCCTTCCCTGTTGAATTAAGTGGAAATAATCACATGAGTAAACTCAGCAGGTTTTTATTCAGTTTATATTCTAGCTGTACACTAAAGGCAGAGATGTAAGAAGGAATAAGAAAAGAAAGAGGAAAGGGATGTATAAATGTCCATGCTTATGTGTATGTATGAGTACACCAGGGTGTACATTAATTAGACAAAAAACCTTCTTGCTAGGTAACTTAATGGAGTGTCAGTATGATGGAGAAGGAATCTTGACTAAAACATTAATATAATATTTGGCAACTAAATTGAGGGCTCCCAGGGAAAAAAAAAAAAAGGGTTATATGAAAGTTGGAACCTCGTAATTTCATTAGCTGGGATTTTGAATGAGAAAGTAACAAAACGAGGAACCTTGCTCTGGGACTGTACAAACTAAGCTACACTCTGCCCTTTCAGTTGCTGTATGATTGTTCACTGCTACCCAAGGGGAAACAAACCAATTAGGATGACTTGAGGGTATATCAACAGTTAAAACAGGATAGGAAGACCCTGATTTGTGTTTCTAAATCACACTATTAAAAGATTTATTCTAGCCATCTATTAGTGGGCTTGAAGGCTGATATGAAGGTTCCAGTGACAGAGCAGTAATCAGTTTTGCTTGTATCATCCTAGTTCAGGCACAAAAGTCATGCATCAGAGAATCTTTCAAAGCAAATTTTAAACGAGCTATCACTGTTAATGACTACCACAGCTCAGTCCTGTAGTCTTTTAGTCCTGTGAGGAATACTTACTCAGGGAAGTTTTCCCATCAACTTCCATTAAGTGAATGAGTAAAAGCTATTTACTTGAGTAAGATTTGGTGCTATCAAGTCATTCTATCTGAATTATTAATTAAATTCCAGTGCACTACAGAAGGTAACTATAGCATATGAGGCGTTTTGCTTCCTAATTATCTGGCTATGTCACTTGTTATATAACTTCATGTCATGTGTTTGGAGCACGTTTAGCCCTGATTTCAGGTGACTTTCACTTCTTTTAGACCAGTGTTTTAACTGCTGCTACTGTAAAGGAAGTGCTGAGATTCCTGAGCTCCTCTTAATGGCAAGTGAAATTGTGCATACATGCTGGATCTTTCAAGCTCTACCTTTTTTCTTAAAGCAGACGGAAAGCCTGGATACCTTTGTTGAAAGCAAGAAGCAGCGCCTGGAGGACCCTTCAGCTTCATGCCTGCTCCCACCTTGTATCTCTCCGATACCGAATCACAGATTAACCAGCACTAAAGAGTAAGTTCTTTTTTTTTTTTTTCACATAACATTCATGAGAGATTTCACAGTACTGTTCTACAAATGTCTTTGCTGTAGAGCCAGATGGGCATAAGTGACCCGGCATTGCTATTCCCATCCGTCGGGAAGAGGATCCACATGGTTTTGGATGAGATTCATTCATCCTTCTGATAGACTACAGGAGTTCCGAGTGCCACCAAAATCCTGGTGTACTCTTCGACCCCCATACTGCATCCTTTCAATGTTTTTTCTTACCTCCATCATCCTTAACCTCTATGGCCAGAGAATCCTACTAAAAGTGGCTTTATTTGATTGCCTGGAATTTATTTTTTAAAATCATTTTACAAGAGACAGTTCTCAGTTTTATTGAACGAAACAGTGACTTTTCTGTTCACTTCAGCAGCTCTTATTCTTTAACTGTGTGTACAGCTGTGCCAGGGGTGACCATCCTAAATGTTTCAGACATACATGCTTTGTGTTTCAGCAGACATATAATCAAATAGTTTATGCCTTTCAGAGTGTCTTTGAGAGACGGCTATAATGCTTGAGCAAACAGGCACCACGTAAATAATGATTCTGATTAGTATAATCACAAGATTAACATTCTATAAATAACCAAAGAATCCAATTCCCTTCTGTCATCAATTTTGTGCTTTTACAATTTTGAGATGAGGCACTTCTTTCTGCTTCACACTAGGACATGCAAAGAATCAAACCCTCAATGTGCTTCTGAAAACAATGTGATTGAAGTATTATTTAAACTTAGATAAAGTTCAAAAATCATTTATGAAATCGTACACATTTTAAAATCCATAAAGAAGGTTAAGCATCATTTTATTTATAGTGGTGTAATTACGGAGTAACTTCAGTCCTTGAACTAACCCCTCATTCTACCACTGAGAAAATCAGAATTGGAAGTCTGGAAAAGGCAGATGAGTTGAAAGTCACAATGTGATCTGTAACATGTTGCACATTTGATAAACATCATGATGGGTGTTGCCTGATTGTCATTGCTAGAAATACAATAAGCAGATATATTGCGGAGGGAATCAAGGATTATCCATCCCCAACACCTCCACAATCCATTAAAAAAATCTTTCTATTCTTGTCGCCAGCAAGCCCTAAGGATCCACCCCCAACCTGATGTTTCTTAATTTCAGCTTGTTTTCCAGGTCATTAATTTGATTCCTCGGAGCTTTCAAGCCCTTGGTATTCTCTGTTAAAATATAATTGTGTCCATCAATAGTTATTTCCATATGCTAGCTTTTCCTTTCCTCTGCCTCAAATTTTGAAACAAAATTTTCTGACTTCTTTTCCAAAACAGTGATTGAGACCTGGATCACACTGCATTTGTTATTAGTGTCTTCTGAGTTCACTTGAACCAAATGCAATATTGCTTGATAATTCAGGTCTTCAGCTCCCAGAGATGTGCAACTGAATATAGATCAATGTATTTCCCAAAAGATTAGGGAGCTGGCTGAACTGTGTGATGACAAGTTTCTGGAGAGCCCCAGATTGTTTTCAAGCAGTCAGGAGTGGTTCTGTTCCCCAGAGGGTTAAGTAGAGTTTTAAGGGGAGGCAGAAGAAAGGGGAATCTGAAAGTACACTGTTCAAGGGCATGGGGGAAAATAACACTTCAGTGGTAAAAGGTTGAAAGACAGGCTTTGCCATTTGCTCCTTTATTCCCAAAGGTTCTACATTTTTTTCCAGAACTCCTAAGTGTCTATGTAAGGACTTTGAGAAATGAGGGTGTTGCAGCTACAAGTGTGATGATGATGTTCGTCCATTAAGAAGGTCTTATGTCCCATGGTGGATGTTCTCACTCAGTAAGAACCTTAAGTCTCTCCTGATAAAACTTGATCCCTGTGACAACAATCCAAGTTCCCCAAGGCAGGCTTCAGAGGCTTTCACTGTGCTTTTTTTATAGATACAAGAGTGTTTTGACAGAAAGACCATGATCTCTGGGCCAAAATTGGGATGTATTCAGGAGTCTGGAGGAATCAGTGAAATATAGGCCACACCTGTGCTTTTGCAGCTCCCACTGGCTGCCTTCTATGGTTTAAGCATTTGAATACATTTCTCTCATAATCTTTCCCTAAATATATGAGCTCAATAAAGCAAGCAAAGATGCACAATTAATTTTTAAAGGGTTACATGTCTAATATGGGCAATTATATGCCTAATTTCCACAAGTTTCTATGACTACATGTAAAATTTGAGTGTAGAAATTTCAAACGGTGAGTTGTGAACTTAAAAATTCACACAACCGGGATCCGGTTTGTATTATGTAGTCATTGCATAAGCATCTAGTTACCTCTCCGCTTGTTCCTTCCCTCACATGCTCTGGGGCTGATGCCTTTTCCTGAATCTGACATGACACTTAAAATATAATTATTCAAACTATTGCCACTGCATTTTCCTTATTCCTGATAGTTCATAGCAAATGAAGGAATAGATAATACTGTGTTTTGTCCAAGTAATTCACAGTAATTCCTTGAAACACTGCTGTGAGGCAGGATTTTTGTCAGATCAGCTGCCCACTTTGCAGCAGAGGTTTATTTATGTATTTACTTGCTTGCCAGAGCAATTTTAATTTAAGCATTAATTGTATGTGCTGCTGCATACCATCTATATGGAATAGCTGATTGGTAGACCTAGTCCAGACAGAGCACTGTTCGCCAACGTTTGGCAGTCTGTAACAACACAGAGAGTTATTTGCTGATGCAAACTGTGAGTCTGAATTTCAAACTAGACTCATATCAGTGAAACGTGCCTGCCGTCTAACAGGCACGCTAGAAGTCTGTCTGAGGCGAGCATTGCAGCTGGTTTTTCAAGATTTCCTGTTCCCTTTTGTTTGACCTTTAGTTAAAGATGCACCTGTACTTGGCAACAAATATTAGCCGATCCCTTGGGTAGTCACAACGGCGGTCATTGGGGTTCCTTCACGGCAGAGACAGCCTTCTACATCTATGACAATGACTTCGGCTTCATTCAGTTGCTGCCATATGGTCCAAGCTAATGCGGGAGTGACCTTTCCCTGCTAACCCCCTGCAGAAAATCAGATACACCGTCAATGTGTGGCATTTCATTGTGGACAGGGAGAGTAGAGGCAAACGAAAGCCAAGTGATTGGTATAGACAATGGCTTTGTCTCACTAATAGGCCACAGATACCACTGCATACCACAAGGAGCGGATAAAGAAAGGGCAAAGAAAGGAGGCTTGAAATGTGAGAGAAGATGGAAATTCTCTCTCCTTCACACGCTGACCTCTTGTTGCCTGCTTGCTTGCTTTCTGCCCTAAAAGAAACAAGGCTGGAAAAAAAAAAAAAAGCAGATGGGGAGCCTTCTTGTTCCTTGATAATTGGCCTTTTCAGACACAAAGATAAACCCTGTAGCCACAAGACCATCACTTCTGCTTGTATTTTTTCCTTGCATTTTTATTGTGTTTCTCCCTAGATTTTAAATATAGTTTAACTAACAGTCATGTCAGCAAATTAAACCATTGAGTCTTGGTAATTATTGCAATAAATTCATTCGAAATTAGCGATTACTGCAATCAAAGACCAGTTTCTTAGCCCATTAACAGCCCAAAGCAAAGTGACAATCTGGTTAACTGCTGGTAACAACCTATTTCATGGAGGTTATTGTTAACATAAATGCTTTGGCGTAAATCTGAGGGAGGTAACATTGCTAAATAAATTATCAGCTTAATTCCTTTGATAACACATAGGATTAAGTGGGCAATAAGGAAAAAAAGAAAAAAAAAAACCCAGAATTATAATGGTAAGGTATTGTTGTTTTGTTTGGGTTTTTTTAATTTGAGTTATGTAGGAAAAAAAATATCCTCAAGTGCATTTTCCTTTACAATTAAGTCTTTCTACCCACAGAACTACTAGTGTGCCAGAGCTGTATAGTTGCACTTATATCTTGGTTTGCCCCATCTTATATTTGAGCCCAAAGGTGAACTGGTGAAGTTTTAAGTAGGGAAGTTTTAACCGTGGTACCTGCAGCCTTCTTAATTTTTTCTTGTCCTAGTCTCTTAGTCCCTCCACCTCTGTGTAGCAGCTGAGGAATGTGGCTTTTTTTGCTCTATATGTGCCCTAAGTTTCCCCATGCAGTGGTAGACTCTGCAAGTGACAGTCCTGCATTAATCCTGGAAATTCCACAGATGTGCTGAGGAACCTCACTAGTGGTGCAGGGTCAGATCCTAAAGTGGACTTCGCCAATGGCTCACATTCTTTTTTTTCTTTTTTTTTTTTTTTTTTTTCCCCTCGGTTGCTTTTGAGGTAGGCATGCCAGACTTGATTGCTCTTCCCTTTGCATAGCTGTACCAGGGAGAAAGAAGAGCTCCACACACTTCTGTGCACAGAGGCAGAGAGAACCACTTCACTCTGTGCTCCCACCAATATATGCACATTCAGGAATCCCTGTGTAGGACACTCGTTTGGAAGGCAGAGGATTTGGATTCTACTCCTGGGTGTTTCACGAACTGTGTCTGTTTTGCCTCTCTGCCATCCAATAACACGCATGCTTTCTTGGGGCAGTGCTTACCCTCCTCTGGAAAACTTTCCTCTGGAAAAAGTTCAGAGTATTATTGTGCTATAGCTGTGGTAACTTGTCTGAGTTCCAAAATGTCCTTTGAGGGTAAGAAAGCTAACAGATGGGGCTTCAAGTCAGAACTTTTTGGAGGATATGTTGCAGGACCACATGTGCATAAAATCAGTCTCTTCGAAGAACTGCCAGTCTATTCCAACCTGGTTGCTTTCCTTTGATCTTCTTCAGGCCCATGTGTTTTCTGAGCAGGACAGCATCCATCCCAGGCCTACTATTAGGCAATATGAATTCTGTGCTCATTTTATTTCTTCAGTCTGAAGATCTTTAATATCAGAGGATTTCAAATAAGATATTTTTAACTCTGCTTCAGTCAAATTAAAATAGTTTTGAATAGAAGAGCTATAAAACCTGAAACGTGGGGAGTTTGTTTGATTTCACTCAGTGATTTCACAGATAGGCTACAATATTTTTGTGTCACTGAAGGTCTTAATTAGGGGAATGACCAAAGCTGGTGTAGATATTGATACTGTTGATAACACTGAAAAGAGGCCAGACTGGAACGAGAGCGAACTCCAGAATGAGGAATAAGGAAACTTGGATTGCCGCCTTCTCCTTCTCTGGTTACTTTAAGGCAAAGTAGATCTATAATTCCTGACACTGACTGAAAGTGACTGGGAACAAAACATAAATTCTTGTTGACTTAATTTGTTATTGAGATTTTAGTCAATAATCATGAGAAGTAAATGACTGTGTAGTGCAATATTAGATGTCTAACAAAAGATTAAAATTCAGGTTATCTTCATTGACTGAGGTAGGACAGTACCTAAAATAAAGTCTTGTGAGTAGATTAACATGTTAAACACTCAGCAGGGTGGTGGGGTTTGGTTTTCTCTATTTTGATGGATTTGAGGGCAGAAAGGTCTAGCAGGTTTTTTTTGGTTTTACTGTATGTCACAGCTGCCATTTCTAGCCAGCTAACAATTTCTGTACATAAAACAGACAATAGATTATCATATTACTTGAGCTTTCATGTCAAAACCACATTCATTTTCTGAATCTCGTTCAATTCATCAAGCAATATTTGCTCAAGGGCTTTTGCCAGCTACAATGTATCACTTTAATATAGTGTTGAACGTTGGGTTTATTCTAGAGGTCAAATAATTATTATCTTGTTATTGTTATGGTTATCATTTTGTAGTTGTTATAAATTATTTTTTTTTTATTCACGTGCCATGTGCTATTATGTTTTTTTGTAAAGGTTGCTTATGTGGGCCCTAATCCGCCTCTTAAAAAGATGCTTAATGTTAAGCACATAAATAGTCATACTTGATGTCAAAGGAACTAACACCATGCATAAAACTTTCCAGCACTTTGCTGAGTCAGAACCTCTATGACCTCTCAAATGAAGACTGACTCAAATTAGCATTTAAATTGGGTGCAATTTGTACTAATGCACTGGAAGTTGTCCTCCAAAGCAGGAGGTTTCTGCAGCCATTGAAAAGGCAGAGATAGCTCTTCTGTTTTCACTGCCTGTCCCCTTTTGACTTAGTTCCTAGGACATGGGGACTGCAGGACATATTTGAGGGTAGAGCCAGCTTTTCAGTAAATAAAAATCTAGAGCTTTGTGCTGTGGAGGATTAATCAAAGTTCTTGAAATGCAACTGGTTCTTATCTGTGTCCCAGGAGCAGCGGTAGCTCAGTGAAGAAGGTGACAAAGAAAAGGGAAGAGAAGCTGTTCCCTCCTCCATTATCCCCCCTCTTGGACGAGCCCGTGCACCGGCGGCACAGCAGTGACAACAGCTCCTTCAACCAAGAGACCAACATCACAAACACCTCTCAGACCAGCAGCTCTTCCTCCTCTGTTTCTAAACACAGAAAGAATGAAAATAAATCCTCTTCTAACCCCAAAGGAATCTGTGTAAGTAACCAACCTCAGTTGCTGGAAGTGAACAAGATAAAATAAAATTAACTTAGCTTTGTTCTGTTTGATTTTTTTTTTTTTTTTCCCGCCAGTATCTATTTTTAAATGCTTATGTAGCTCCACTGAAGAGCAGTGAGAAGTGGATCTTTGCAGAGGTGGGCATAAGCAACTCTTGCAAGTTCCATTTTTAGGTCAGCGTTAGGCATCCACTTGGCATTGTGTATCTCCCTGAAACAGCCGGTACCCAAGCCTTAAAGAAGAGCCTTTGCAGCCACCAAGTAGCTACAATTAGTCCCTTAACTCTGCAGCTACAACACACACATTTTGAAAATAAATCTTCAAGAATTTAAGTATCCATCACCTAAATACCCCACATTCTCAGCCAAAATTAAGCGCTGTAGTTACACTGAATATTGCGGCATAAACTTAACAAACAATAAAAATCTAACAAAAAGCTACCTGTGTATAGCACACTCAACATGGGTTGAGTTTGCAGGCTCCCAGCTTCCAGCAGTAAGATTTATTTACACCTAATCTCCACAAATTACATATATAAGCTTTTAGATACCATGTAAATTTCTTTTTTTGCCTCCCAGAAAGTCATCATTCTGTTAGGAACATCTCCCCATCAAAGGTTTTCACATAGGCAATTCTTTCTTGCTTGCTTTTCACCAGATTCAGATGGTTTTTTTACTGATAATACATGAAAAAGAGCCAAAACTAGAAGCTGCATAGAAAATTGACTAAAAAAAAAAAAACAAGTAATATTTCACATCAGTTTATCATCTTCTTTTGGGTTAAACAGGGAAACTTCAGGATTTTGGCCCATTTTAGAAAAAAGTTCCCTCTAGCGTTTCAAGCATATCGTTGGTATCAAACTGGATATTAGTATCACTGTCAAAATTAAAAGACAAGAAGAAAATTTTGCCACAGAAAAGGACATGCATAGCCCCAATTTTCACAGTTCGCTGCTTTGTGAGAGGTTGTTACCCTGCACTGTAATAGTAAAACTCACAAGTTGCATTGGATCTTAGGTGACAAATCACTTCACCTTATTCATTCATCCCTGTTGCTTTCTGATATCATTGTGTCACTTCAAGCTGTGAGAGTAATACACACGCCTTCAACTGAAATCAATGCCAAAATGAACTGTGTATGTCAGCAAATAAACAATGCTATGTAAACAGTAGGGCCACTTCCTCTCACTCCCAGCATCTCCAGGCAGAGTTATCCTTGGTTTATCTACTATCCTTATACATGAAATATTTGTCTTCTAAAACATGTTAAATTTCTTCCTCTAGTTCATTGGTTCATCTGTAATTTAGTTTTATCTGGTTGTGGACCTATCTTGCAAGTTGCAATTGCCTGATTTAAATGCTTCTGTGATGCTTCTGGTTTTAATCAATGCAAAGTCACAACTCCTGACTTCTGCTTCCCATTCTTCTCTCTGTTCTGTGTTGCAAGGGTGAGGAAATCGTTCCTTGCTGAAATCTGAGGAGACATGTTAGACATCTTACGGTTAGCTAATAATAATATAGAAAAAAAAGGTTAAATTAATGTGATACACCTTCAATGAAGTTGAGTTCACATCCAGCTCCTCTCTATTAGATTTCCCCACCCTTGCTTTAGCCAATGTCTCTCGTGAGTAACACTGTGGTATCCATACTAACTTTATCTGAGAGTGTAAGTTAATGACTTCAGGTGAGGAGCCAGAGGTAGAGTCATATTGCCTAATTAATCTAATAGGCTTATGTTATATACGATGGAAGGGTGATTTTGTGAGGTAAACTGGATGTAACTGGGTATATATGAGTGCTACTTTGTGCCTCAGCCTTGTGTTTGTTTGGGGTTTTTTGCAGGGGTGGATATGAACATTGATATTGTTGGAAGGTGTTTGTTGGAACTATGAAGAGTTAATATCAGTCCTTCTTTTTCTAGGAGGAAGAATCTCACAACACACCAACAGCCAACACTCTTCTTGACACCAGCCATCTAGAAGCAGACATCTGGTCTGCAATGCCAACGCTTTCCAATGGGAATTCTGAGCCCAGAAGACCCAAAATAACATTTGATGATGTGTAAGTATTACTGGATCTATGTGCTAGCTGCACATTACATAGTTGGGAGTTTCATGCAAGCAGAGCTCCCAGTGAGAGAGTATCTTTGATTATAGCTTTAGCATTGGGCACCTGTGCGAATAGTGCTGCACAAAGGCACACAGTTTTAATCTTTACAAATGAACTGTTGTCACTGATTAATGAAGACTATGTTGATAAATGTTTTCAGATCATGAATGTTGGTTCACAGTAATTCTTCTTCATTTTTTTATTTTAGCTCCTCTAATGAAAACTTCTTATACTTAATTAGTTTAAAATATTTTTCCTTTTCCTCCGTTCAGCACACATTAATGAGTCCTTTGGGTGGCCAGTTTCTACAGCTAGTTATTTTACATTCTGGTCACCCATCATATCCATGCATACAGCAGTTTCAGATTAAGATCCAGGTTAAGATTTAGAGATAAGTGGTTGTGTATGCCAGATTTGTTCTTGGAAGCAGTCAGCAGTTTTCTCAAACAACATTTGTCCAACTGTATGAAAACAAAGACTTGTAATAATGGATTTTGTCTCTTTAGGCTTCACAATGCGGATTATTACATGCAAGAGGCTAAGAAGCTAAAGCATAAAGCAGATGCATTGGTAGGTTGTCACAGGGTTTTTTGTTTTGGGTTTTTTTTTTTGTTTTTCTATTATGGAGCTGGGTGTTACAAAAATGTACATTCTGAATGTCACCTAAAGCCTCACAAACCAAGAGGAACCCTGCTATTGACTAAAGTATGGTTCAGATTATACTCCATAAACAGACTGACCACAAGTCAAACCCTGAGCACTGTTTCTAGCCTTTAAAAATTTGTTCCCCAAAAAGTAGCTTCTTACAATAGCTGGTGTTTCTTCCAAGGAGGAGCAACAGTCATGCTGCTTATGAAGGATGTTTCATGAAAGATGATGTGTATTTGAAAATTTTTTTCCTATTCACTTTGAGCCTAAAACAAAAGTCTTGAAATATTCCATAATAGAGAGTTAAGAAAGGCAAATCACCCTCCACCCCATTATCATGTGGTAAAACTGGTTGATATTTCCAATCCAATTGTTTAAAATTTGCAACAATTGATTTTTAAATAATACATTCATTCTTATTGCATGCTTTTAGGCTGGTAAATAAAGACTCAACATGCTTCTTCCAAAAAAATCTTGCAATGAGGTAGTTGAACCCTGGGAAAGATTTTTCTCTCATTTTACCTCAGATGAAATTCCAGTAAAATTTACCTAATTTTGCAAAGCGGTTTGATTTTGATAAAACTACTTAATCCGATAGATTATACTCTATCATAGTTTGTTCAATCCAAGATATTGCTAGCACTGAAGTGTGTTAATAGTCGTTTGCTTCGTAGGTAGGGACTTTGCTGCTGTATGCTATATTGGGTGCAGAACAGCAGTTCATTTAGGCAGGCTTAGTGGAATTTGACCCCTCTATTTATTTAAACTAAGATGTCTAAAATGGAGTGTTGTGATTCACTTTGCCCCTCAAAATCACAACTAAAGAAGAACTGGGTGATTATTCACCTCTGGCTTTATTATTTGTGGGGGTTTGGGTTGCATATTTTATCATTCCACGTAGAGAATTTGTGCTTGGAAATAAGTGTTTGTCAAAAAAACCCACACCAAAACAATCACATGCTGTGTTTTTAAAAAACAAAACAAACAAATGAAGGAAAAGGAAAAAAAGGCTCTCCCTCTGCTGTCGGTGAGCTGAAGGAGAGTTGACATGTCAAGCTGCCTGCTTCAGCTCTCTGGGCTCCCTTTGACTTGGGGCACAGCGTTACCAAGAGTGTTTTCTGTGGGAGGTGGGTTCGGGTTTTTGGCAACCTGCCGTGACTGTCAGTAAGTTAGCAGTCGTCCCTCCCAACCTGCCCCTTTCCAGGGGGTTGCCTGCACTGGTTCCTGCAGCCCGACTCAGCAGAGCATGTTCAGCCAGAGCCCTGACATCTGCACGCAGGAAAGGCTGGCAGGAGCAGACTGACAACACCTCCCACAGCTGATTGACCTTTAAAGAAAATACACATGGTTCTGGCACAGGGATGCCTGCTCCACGCTAGCAAATATTTACAGGCTCAGGCTCCTGATGATCTCAACATGCTATGTCAATCCACTTCCCTCCGCAGCCTGATTCACTCAGAAAGTGTTGACCTGTCTCCCGTCCTCTTACCTTTGACTATGCCTTGCGGAATCAGGGGTGTTTCTCAAGCAGAACTAAGAGGAGCAGGCACAGCACATCATGCTGCTGCCTGCAGGCAGGCCTTGCCTGTCACATGCAGTTTGACACCCCAAGTGCTCTTATGGGAATGTGAGACCATCCGCTACGATACAACTTGTTGGCAGACATAAATACCCATAAACAAAGTATCTGCTTTTTCTTTCCGCTATTTAGGTCTCAACTTTTTTTTTTCCACCCAATACAGCTGCACACAAATTATCTCCGTGTAACACATTTGCTGTGCAATCCCGTAGTGTTAGTTGTCCTATGGAAACAATTGCTTCTGGTTACTTGGTGCTGACATGACAAAGCACACACAGCATTGAAAGATGTGTTGCAGTGGCTGGAAAGATAATGCATGTGGCCTCAAAACGTGTCAGCAAATGTTAATGAGATTTGTGGCAATGCTGTTCATGAGCTTGTGTGGAAAAGAGATTTCTGGTGAGGGGCAGGGCTTTTTGCCTCTTACGGGAGCAACCCCAGGAAAACCTATCCTTGTCTGGGACAGCAGTAAGGAATCACCTAATTTGGATGGGCTGCTGCAGTGGCAACTGACTGTACCATATGGAAGAGATCTTGGAGACCTTGCTGTTCTCCACTGAGCTGTGATGAGCTCTACTCCACTAGAGTCAGTGTGGAGCAAAGGGCAGGGTCAAATTCCATTTCTGGCTCAAACTGTGTGTCTGTACTAAACCCACTTGCATCCAGATTCCTTTTCTTTATACCACAAAAAGTCATCTTTGGAAGACTTGAAGCAAGGAATTTGAAGAATATGCTGGGAAGTGGCCATTGGAATAGAGAGAAAACATTTAGAAAGAATTCTTCTTTTGTGATCATCCAAGTAATACCTATGAGTTACACAAAGGCTTTGTACGTAATCAATGCACAAGAGCAAAACTTGAAATAAAAGGGATCAGAGGCAATTAGTTATAAGGATTGCTTAGAAGTAGGCACAAAGGCAAATATACTGTTACCTTGGACCAATGCTAAATGTTCTGCTTAACATGTTGTTAGGATAGTCTTCCATTTTGTGAATGAAAACATATGCAGATGCATCAAAAATATTTTGATAGAGACATACAAAGAAATTTTTTAATTATTTAAAGTATATTGGATGTCTTATATCAAATGCCATATTAGTAGAATTCTTACATCCAGCTATCAAAAATTGAAAGTGTTAAATACTGTTATAAAATACTTACTATAAAAGTGTCATATATAATATTCATTACACATAAAAAAAGAAATCAGTATGTCTAAGTCAGTTTAATCACAACCATTATGAGGGCTAAAACCTTTTGCAATAAAATCCTAGTAAAATAAAATATTTAGCAGTGCTATATTTTCTCCTTTTTTTTTTTCTGCTCTTTCAGTCATCACATAAATGATGAGATTTTATTTTTGGTCAACAGTTAACACAGAATGTGATGTTTGACAAATGGCATAGAGTTGTTACTTAACCCTTGCATAGTGACATTCAACTTAGTTCATATATCAAGGAGCAATATAGATTTGTTCAAATGTGCTTAGTGTCCCCCATTGCCTGTGTAAATCCCTGCATGTCAGTGGACGTACATTGACTTTCCTCTGTGGAGCTTCCGGCCATACACTACCTGAAAAGATTTCGTAAAAACATAGATCCTGCCTTAATTACTGTATGAGCTCATTCTTAACTGCCAGCGTCTTTTTGCTTTCATCCCAACGCTAGTGTTGCTGTGTATTATGATCTGTCTACCTAGAAATTAAAGCTGAAAGATTTTCTTGATGGTGTCATTCCCATTTCAGCTGGAGAAGTTCGGCAAAGCAGTGAATTATGCTGATGCTGCCCTCTCCTTCATCGAGTGCGGGAACGCTATGGAGCGAGATCCATTAGAAGCTAAATCTCCATACACCATGTACTCAGAGACTGTGGAACTCATCAGGTTAATGTCCTTTCTGTGATCATTTTCATAATCTCATTTCAGTCATAATTAGAACCTGCTATGTTTTAAAAAATACCATTTCAACGTATTAATGATTTGTCCAAGGCATCTTCATCTCAGAAGTCATCATAATTAGTTCTTGCCATTTTATTAATGTCATGGAAAATTTATAATTGATGGACACTGCTTTTATAAATTATCCCCTTTAGAGGTTATAATGTGAGTGTTATAATTTGCAATATTCATAAAATTAAAATTGAAATGTAGTGGGTGGAAGTAAAGTATAGTAATTTCACTGTTTGGCAATGACACTTGTCTTTTAAAAGGTGTAGTTTTATAATTCAAAACATTAAAGTGAGTCTATCAGGATTTCTATTACAAACCCTGTTTTTAGAGGTTTATAACTTGGCTGTTAAAAAAAAAAAAGCTGAAACTTGGCACATAAGATCACAGCCAGAGAGGAAGCTTTCTGTATGTATTATATTAAAAAAGTATTTTTTTTTTGATGTTAAAGGAATGCAAACCAGCTGAATTAGTTTTAATACAGTTTTGTAGACTCGTAGGCTGGAATATGGATGAGAGTCTTTGCTTACTAATAAAATGTCAGAATTATTATTTTTAAATCTGCTACTGTTCCCTATAGCTGTTTCATAGTGTTGCTCCATAGAAATAATGGTCTCCTGAGTAACTAAGGGCTTGTTTGCTTTACTTGCACAAATTATCAAAGTGAAATCAAGCAGGATTAAATTTACCTGTAAATAGAACAACTGACTTTTTCCTCTTCACTGTGATGCACCTTTGCTTTCCCCCGTGTATGCTGGGAATATCACTATTAATGTCAGTGTAATTACTGGCAGTTTACACAAGGGAAAGAAAAGGAGGCAAATCAGGCCCTAAATGCTTGGTTTTTAATATGACAAAGGTGTTTTTTTAACATGCAGGATTTTAACATGCCAGATTAGCTATTAGGGACTGCCAAAAATAATGCATGTTTTACATTTTGAATAAGTAGGTATTTACATAATAAAATGTATCAAATCTTAAGAAGCTCTTACTCTCAGGTAAATAATACGCCTATTAAATATTTAAAGACATATTTTTACATTTTACATTTCATAAAGAGAAGAGGAATATCTAAAGAGATTACTCAACAAAATAATAATGTTCACTTAATGCTTGCGATCTAAGTTAAACCCTCAAGAGACTTAAGAAGAGGAGCCTCCTACCTCTGCTCCACTCTGCTGGAGCTCTTCCTGCACTCTCAGGGCACTTTGTGTACTGAACTACACAACTACACTTGTATGGCAGGATAAATTGTATTTAAAGAAATATACTTTAAAGAAGTGAGTGCTTCTTCATAGGAGCCCACATTTATTTTATTTTTAAGAAAACCACGTGGCAGGGTTGAAAATGTAGTTCCTCAATCCAGCAGTCTGTCTGTTCAGAAGCAGATGGACGAAAAATATTTGTTCATTCAAGAGCCACAACACGTGCACCAGTTAACTCGGAGGATGGCAGCTCTAGGAGTAGCTCACAGATGGGTGATACCTGCAGCTCCCCTCCACCCTACGCTGCTGGTGCTGGATGGAGTCAGCAGAGCGCATGGCTGCATCTCGGAGCAACCAGTGCTCACCAGCATACGAAGCCCTGCTGCCTTGCTCTTCCCAGCAGCTCCTGTATCAGCACAGTCCTGCTGCAGGCTACGTGGTAGATAGGCCTTGGCATTGAAGCAGTACCTGAACTGCTTTTGGATTGCTTTTTGAACTGCTTTTGCCTATGGAAGAATCTGGAGGACTTTGTTATAGTAGATCTCCAATTTCTAACCAGCTAAAGTCAGGTGAGATTAATTCCATCACCTGTCATAAAAGGCAGAGCTTAACACACCAACTCTTGTGTGCAGCATCTTGTAGGCAGCGAGAGAGAGACTGTTTTGCCCATTTAATTGCTGTCAGTGGTTAGACATGGAACAAGGGTGATTGCCCAGGTGAGCAGCAGGCTGGTACAGGTTCAATAAACTCCAGGGACAAATACACAATTCTTGTGGGCTACAATGAGTGCTGAATATACAAACCAAGTATGCGGCTGTGCATGCACACTTTCTCAATATGGCTCCTAATGTTAACATCATAGATTTTTACTGTGAGATAAGAAACAAAAGGAGATTTTTCTCCCTTTTATTCCTCCCTTCATCAGAGGCACCATGTTCCCCTTTTGCATTAGCTGTGTCTGCCCTGAGTATCTGCATCTGTTTGTGAAAGCAAGTGAAGCATCAAAGAGATTGGGAATATCTGATCTGACTGTCAAAGGTGTTTTAAGTTAATGGTAATGCTAAAATCCCTAACTTAAGATTGAAAATCCCAAAGAGACATATGTCTTGGTGTTTGATCAGATTCATCCAGTATGACTGGAACAACAATACCAAAGAGCAGGTGAGACGGGACATGGAGGAGGTACATCGGGTGGTGTGCTACATCTGCAAGCTGGGGGTTGATGGCGAGGGTGGTGGGAGGAAGGCAGAGCAAGGGCAGCACTGCCTGCCTGCACTCCATTACCTCCTTGTAAATGAGAACTCATCAAGACTGCCTGGATACCTTAAAACTTTCTTACGCAACGCTGAACCCTATTACTTATTCTAACACAAGTACCTGTGAAATTGCATTAGGGCTCAGAACAATGATTTTATGCGATGAATTGATTTTCAAGAGACTAAATGCATGGAATGGAGTGTGCTCAGTTAAAGAAAAAAAAAAAAGAGAGAGAGGAGGTAGGAATACTCAATCTTTGATCATCCAAATGCTGGACAGCAGCAATTAAAAAGAGAGTGAAGACCAAGTACACAAGACTCATAAATTAATGGACCCAAGAATTTAAAAACCTGTGAACATGACCTTTCCTGTGTTTAAAACCATTTTCTATGTAAAATATATTAAAAGCTTTGAAGAAGCATTTATGAGAAGGATTTTTAAGGTATTATTCAAGTCCAAATTATTATATGTAAAACCATATTATATATTACTCTACTCTTCAGTACATATAGGGCCAAGATCTTATGCTTCTGTCCAACACTCATCACAAATGTTTGCAGGACTCAGGCTAGATGGCTGGATATAATATCACTAATATGGCCCAGAAAATGGGTAGGTGATTTATTTTAGCCCTCCAGATTTTAAGTAGTGCCTTCTGTTGAATTTTACATTGATCTCATCTTTAGAGAACAACGTGACCATTAACTATTGCAGTTGGAGAAGAATATCTATGTGTGGCTGTTATTTTTCAGAGTGTCAATAGTATTCCTGGAAACATCTTAATTCTCACTATCTTCTCTCCTCACCTTTCTGACAAGGTATGCAATGAGACTCAAGAATTTCACTGGCTCTTCTGCCACAGAAGGGGACAAGAAATTAGCAGTTTTATGGTAAGTCCCATTGCGACAATGAGAGAAGCAGCTAAAATCTTAAGGACGACTTTAAAAGTACTGAATTACTTAAGCAGCTTACAGAAGATCATTATTCTTGTTTTCCATTAAACTATTAAAGGATAACTAATGGATTTCTTCAGCAGCTGACTAAACATTTATTCTTCTAATTTATACTCTTATCAAGATGGGATTTTAATGCTTTTGACCACTTTTTTTTCTTTCTCCATTTGCTTATGTTTCAAAATCTAACCTTACAACAGAAACTGCAAAATATAGGTCAGCTTTTTTTTTTTTTTTACAGTTTATAGGTTTCATTAAGCAGTGGAATTAACATGATCCTTTCCTAATTACCACAGCTACCGATGCTTATCACTTCTCTACTTGAGAATGTTTAAACTAAAGAAGGACCATGCTATGAAGTACTCCAGATCTCTGATGGAATATTTTAAGGTAATCTTTATTCTGTTTAATTTATTGATATGAAATGAAATTCATACCAGCACTGAGAGCTCTCACAAGTACAACTGCGTGACTTAAAAGTTCCACATTTAACCTCTCCCCTGGGAAATGCAGGCAGAATGGCTGCCAGGGAGTGGGGACAGAAGTGATTCAGGGGATTTTTGGATTAGTCACTTGATTCGAAGGACCATACTCAGTAATTCTACTAAAATAACATTATTCTCAACACCATGTAATGTTTATGCAAGTTTCTGTAAAGGAAACTGTTTCTTTCAAGATTTCAATGTGCAAGTGATTATGAACTGACCCCCAGTGAACCATAATAAAGCAATTATTTAGCCTTTAGTTAGTTAAATTTAGATTTTAAATTCAGTGAGATTTGCTGAAGCTTATTGCAGACTTGGAGATTTCTCCTTTATTTCTGTGGAACTCCAAATTGACTTATCTACATCGTGAAAGTTTACCTTTACCTCAAATCAAGTGCAGATCAGCTGATTGTCATGATTCAGTGATGTTTTCCTTTACCTTGTCAAACGCTGTTTACCCAGTGTAAGAATGACAAGTCCTCACGGTTCCAAAATTAAGGGCAAAACAGAATCTTTCTTCAGCTCTTCCAGGGTTTTGATATTTATATTTTACTGGTTAATGCTGTTTGAAGCATACATTAATTCTTGTAGTTTATTACTACATATTATTCTATAATTATGTAATTATACTGGTTTGTCAGCCCATCAGTCTTTTTTTGTTGTTTTTTTTCAGCCTCTGTGAATTTGTTCCAGGCTTTGACATATTAGTACTGCAAACCAGTACAGCTTTTAACATTGCATCTTTAATATTTTCATGTAAATGGTGATAAAATGCTCATTCTGTTACTCCAGCACTACTCCAGCACTATCATGCTAGCAACCACCACATAGTCCTGACTTCCTTGGTGTCCTCTGTGTGCGCATGTGTATCTTTGTAAATTTAGTAATGTTACTCCTGATCTTCTGCTTAAATTGAGGCTCCCTTGAAGACATTAGGAGTGCCTCTGTTCTACTCGCAAAGTTCTCAGTCAGGGATTTGCACAACAAATTAAATTTGAACTAGACACATTTATAGCCTCAGCATTTTCATGAAGTGTATTCCATCTACTTCAGATTTTATCCAGGATGAATGTAGATTGCATCTTAAAAAAAAAGGTTATTAGATCATTTGATAAACTTTTTCTGCAGAGAGTAATGATTTCTTAAAAAAAAAAAAAAAAACAGGTGCCAGGGGGGATTCTCTCCTCCCTTGAAGCCACTTCACTTTCTCTACCTGTGCAAATAAGTACAATGAAGAACATATTACTACTACTCCCACCATAAGACCATTTTACTGCATCTGCACAGAGAAAATGTCTTTTAATGTAAGTGAAAATAAGGGAAAAAAATTAAAATGTAATAAAATAGACAAAACAGAAATGCTGGTTTCAGGCACCCAGTTGAAGCTGAGTATTTCAGCTAATGTTACTGTGTGTATGCTATGGGCACTGGGACTTACTTGCTAGAAGTGGTGTTTGAGTGTATACAGATTATATGTGCAGGATCTTTTTGTGGTAAAGGCATAGGAGGAGAAAAGAAAAGAATGGGAGCTATTAGCTACGTATTAGTTTTGTGTTGCTGCACAATGTGCTCTGTGTTCACTAGCAAGAATCTGTAATACAAATGAAATAGCTTAACTATTTTAATAGAGTTGTTATTCAAAATTTTGCACAATTTTAACTGTGAAAAGCAGCCCACTGTTTACAGCAGAGCTGGAGAGGAATTTTCTGGCAGAATTGTTTTTTATATTTTTCTTCACAAATGCCACTTTGTCCAAATTGAAACCATTTGTGGACAGAACTGGTGCTGATTAATTTCCAATTAAAAGTTTCAAATTTTTGACATTTCAAAACAGAAAATAACCATTTAATCATAAAAGTAGTTTTGAAATTTAGAGACAACTTGGAGTAAAATATAACTAAAATGATAAATGTTTAAAATTGAAGTCAAACTTTTTAAGATCAGCAAAAGTGGCATCCTTTGACGCATTTCACCTAAAAGTGAAAGTTTGAGGAATATTTTTTGGTTTTGAAAATGTGTTGTCAGTGGTCATTGCGGAAAAAATCTAAATATTTTCATTGTCAAATAACTACTTCCAATCGAGATCTAGTCTTAATCTTGACATTTTTCTGGAGAATTTGTCTCCAGATACTGTCGGGAACAATCCCCAGACAGTAGAAACTAACGTCAAAGCTGCTTTTTCATCCCTGGAGACTTTTCAGGGGAGTTTAGAATCTTCCTCCTTCTTACATATGAGTGGGTGGCAAAAATACACACTGCATGTGCTCTGTACTGCAAAACGCTGCAGTTCATGCTCACATCCTTAATAAAGCACAGTGGTACGCTGTATAGCAACAAACAGGCAAGGCCAGCATCATGGTTTGGGCAGTGTTTTCTGCTTTGGTCAATACTGTTTGGCAAGTTTAGCTGTGTTTTGGAAGTGAAGGGTAGGATTTTGCTCTCAGAGTCAGCTGCATGACCTTGGGCCATGCCCTAGGCTTCTTTGTGCTCCACTGAATCTCTGTGACTCACATCCAAAATAGCGATTGCAGTAACCAGATGAATCCTGTAACAATGACAGTAACGCTTTGCAGAGAACTTGTAAAATTTGATTGAATTTTCACTGTGCGTTCTGACTTCTTTGCAAGGGAGCTCAGAGTGATTGTTTTCAGAAAGCACACATAGATAGCTTCAGCCCTGCTACTACCACTTTTTATGGGAACTAAGTAAGATACCGCCTAGTCTGAGCACGACTGGAAAAATCTGGGCTTTATTGTTGCTGGGCAATCTTTTTGTACAGGGCTGTACAAGGTGCTACACAGACGTGAAAGGCAGAATGAGTAAGCAGGTAAGGAAAGTCAATTTGTGCAAATAAAATACATAAAAACAAGGGCATTAAAGCAAATCCTTATTAGAAGTTTTATTGCTACTACTGTCTCAATCCCAAGCCACCCTCCCTAGCAACTTGGGAGGGATTAATTTCATTAAGGCATCAATCCAAATCCTTTTTGTTTCTTATTAAAAGATTGCAGGTCCCCTTAAAGATAAGAAGTCATTTGCACTCTGAAGAACTTACTTTGTAGAGTAAGTTTCAGTGGTAATTAAACCACTTCTTTGTGAACTACATCTGCTTTTACTGGAACTTTACTGTATTCCCTCTTTCATCAAGTGACTTTCAAGCTACTGGTTGGAACCTACCAATCATCCACCAGACATTTAATGATGGGAGTGATGTGCAGAGGTTTTCTGCTACATGCAGTGTAGCTCTTGCAACGAAAACAGGGCATGTTGAACCTTGTGTCATCAGTATTCATGTACTTGTGTCACTTTTATTTACATTTTGGTTTTGTACTTACAGAACTCTTCAAAAGCCTCACAGGCCCCCTCACCTTGGGGCGGAAATGGAAAGTGAGTATTTTCTGCTGAGTACTTCTGTCTAGGAACAAGTGGTTCCAAGGGGGGGGAGGTTTTGGTGCCTCTACAGGCAAAGGACAGGTCCTGACTCAGTGGTTTGGGAGGTACAGGTATGTTTCAGATATGTAGAAGGTAGAAAATGTTCTTCTGTGCTATGGAATTGATCTTACAGCCTTGGGCTTGTGGGGGTGAGGGGCTCCCGCTGGGCTAAATCAGGTACCCATGTGAGCCGTCTGGTGTGGGTGAGAAGGAAGAGCTGAAACACACCTTTATCTTTGTGCAAAGCCTCCTTTAAGTCTAAAATCAGCCGTGGTGGGTCTATGCTGAATTCTTTGACAGTTTCCTTCTCAAGCCAAATGAAGGCCATAAAAATATCTGTTAATTAGCTAGCAAGTACCATGTCATTTCAGGAAGCCAAAGTAAAGTTAACCTTCATTGCAATGATTTTTCAATGATTCGTTCAGTAATGAAAGACCAATGAATATTTCATTGATATATGGTAAGTGCTGTTTAATAAAACTGAAGGCATAATAGTGGTGAAAATGTGAAGGCACTTAGTCAACCAATTATCAGTGGCTTTATACGAACGTTAAAATGCCCTCACCTCAGATGGGAAGTCAGGGTAATGCAGTTATGATCTGCTGCAGACTGAAGGTGCATTGCTGCTGCAGCCTTGCCTTTATCTTGCGATGTCTATTGCCACCCACACACATTTCGTCTGCTCCTTTCTCCTGGTCATGCATACAGATACAGGTAAAACAAAGGACAAGGACTTTACCTTTCTGTCCTTCTTTATTTGAGTAGGCTGAATACTAGGTGAAAACAATTATCGTTAATGGTTTCTTTCTAGTGGTTCATAAGAAGGAATGACTATTAGACACTCCAAGGGAACAAAGTAATAAAGCTGTAAAAGGAGTTGAAGTTTAGCACACGAAGAATTGAAGTTCTCAAACAGACTTTGTTCTGAATTAGTGCAAAACCAAAAATTCCAACATTTTGCTTGAAGGAAATACTTTGGGGTATATATACATATAAATATATACACACACACCCCAAATACACAAAATTAATTTGAATATGTGTGTGTATATAGATATTTAAGTACAGATTATAACACAAACTAAAGTGATGAAGTAGGAAATCACTTTAAATAAAAACCAAAAAGATATTTTAACATTGGAAAAGCAACTACTAAATTAAATTATTCAATATGTGCTAGTTTTTCAAGGCATTTAAATGTCAGTGAAACCTTGTATTGCAGTAAAAGTACAGTAAGTTTTACATGAAGTTTTAGTGCTGAAATAGACCACTGAAGCATTATACCTCTTTTGTTCCTTAAGGGGTGGCCTATACCTAAAAATTTCATGGAACGGAAGTTATTCTTTTATTCCTGTCCTATAATAGACCCCTGTGAAGTGTGTGCTCTGCAGGTGATGACATCTCCCTTGCTATTTAAAGGAGTTGATTAGGTGCCCAGGATTTAGAATCAGTGGGTTTTGACTGGAGGAGAAAATTCTTGTCTGGCCACAACGTAGGCAGCAGAAACCCAGCATTCAGGTCAGCATCACTTCTAACATAGCACCCAGCTGATTGGTCTCTTCCCACTAACTTTGGAGATAAGGAAGTAAAGCTCTGAAAGTGCACATCTCTGTCTTTTATTCAGAGAAGGAAGCACTTGACAAGTAAGAATGACTGAATATGACAAGACTGTGTTGTAACAGTGTTATTATGACACCTGTGACCCAACACTCAAAGTCCACACTCAAGTCTTCTGTCTGAAGTCTCAGAAGAAAAGCTCACCAGCTGGCTCAGAGTTGCTGTATATCTCAGGTGTCTATTGGTAGCCCCAAGGATTGTCACAGGCCTGGTGCTGCCACTGGCAGTGTGCGTTCTGCCTTCCCAGGGCCACTCTCTCTACAGTTTCCTCTTATTCCCCCGCAAATTTGTACCAGATGGGAAGTCGCACACCACAGAGGAGAGACCAAACACCATCAGGGTATGGCACCACCGGAGATGGATCAGCAGCCTGGTTCAGAATGGGGAGACAGCAGGGTGTTCTTAACCTTTTTTTGGACAAAGCAAAACTTATCTATTGCCATGAAGTGTAGTCTGCTCAGGATCTCAAACCTTCAAAAATCACAGCTTGGCTTACTGGAATTTTTGGCCACCGTTGTTTGAAAGGGTTGTGAACCTCTGCAAAGTTGGCCTGAGTTCCAGGCTGGCAATGAAACAAATTTTCCCTGGTTTCATTACAGAAATGTTTCCCACCTCTAGCGACAGAAAGCACAAAATAGAGAGATTTAATAGACTCACCACAGTAATAATGGCTGTGCACAACAGGGTAAATCCAATGAACAATGTGCTTTATTTGGCAGAAGTGCGTCAGCTTGTTGTAAGTGGCTCTAACAAAATACTCCTGGTCTCCTCAGATACTTATGATTTTTAACTGCTCCCAAACCTAATCTAGTATAGTTCAGCTCTTCTGTGCATTAAAGACACCGTGGTGTGTCAAGTAACCAGGATGTTTTGAGACTTAAAAAACCCAACACATTTGTGCCATAGGATATGCTTAAACTCTAACACATAAGCTGTGTAAAAAGCTACTGGCTGCTGAATTAACATGGTCTCTAGCTCTGGAAAAAGAATGTATCAGAGGAGCCTGTTGTTGAGCACAGGTAATAGCAGGACACTGCTGGAAAATCTGCAGCAAAAGCTGTTGTCATAAATGCTTTTCAGCCCAAGGCTGTGCCGTGGTGGCAGTCTGTCCTACAGCACCTGCAAGGTACCAGCACAGTAGGTCTGTGTCCCCACCCCATGTTCAGGACCATTGACGGTGGCTTGTAAAGCCAAGAGGAGAAGCCTTTCTACCCTGGGATTTGGGTCAGGCCCACAATGAGTCTGAGTGAGCTTGATGCTGTTGCACAGCTGAGGCATCAGTGGCCGCCTGTCAAGAGAGGGGTTGCAACATCCCCATCCAGAGAGTTTTGGTGTCTTTGCTTCATGCAGAGAGTGCCGGGAGCATCTCAGCCCTGCGTTTCAAGTGTATTCCACAGCAAATCGAATGCATTTGTTTAGGTAAGTGGTTCCAAATGGGGGCAAGAGAAGAGGTTTTTGGAACCCTTAATCTTGTTCACTGAAACAAATTTTCAAAGAGAATAGCTGTACGTGAGCGTTCAGTGCTGCATAGCTCTAAACATGAGCTTGCTGTGCTGACCTCCGCGCTGCCTGCAGCCAGCAGGTGATGCCTAATTGCTGGTGTTAGAATTAAAGGAAAATCTATATTAGTACATTAGTGCTGCACTAAGTAGGTAACTTAAAACACTGCTCTGTACAAAACTGTGCAGATGAACTGTAGGCAATTAGAAACAAATCTCCATAGCCAGTCTTAAAGAATCCTATAGAGATATTCATAATCCTGCAGTACCCTCAGCTCCTAATACTGCTCTGCAGGGTGCTTTTAAGACTTACACTTTACTTATTGTGGTGACTGTATTTGGAGCAAACTGTCATTGTGGTTACCACAAAATGCTTTGATAATAAGCCAATATTGCACATTGAGTGTTTTCTAACTGCCATTGCAGCTTCTGGCAGCAGGTAGAAAAATCATTACAGCTATGAGATACTTCTTTCTCTGAAAGATTGCTCTATTTTTATGATAGATTTTTTTTTTTTTTTAAATAACGGGTTCATTTGTAGGGAGAATTAAATCCCTTTTTATTTTCAACCATTCCCAGTTTATAAGCTCTCCTTTCTCATAAAACCAGGAGATACTACTGCACATCCTCCCCTGACTGGGGTGCAGAGTTTAGTTTTTTGAGTGCATTTAGGATGGCAATGAAGTGCGTGTAAGTGAACTCATTCTCCCTTTACCTCTTGCAGGAGCACAGAAACGCCATCGCCCATGTCCCTGAGCCCGTCCCCTGTCAGCTCTGCTGGAAGCAGCGCAGGTACCACCGGCTCCTCCTTGGCAGGGACCATCACCATCCCTCAGCGCATCCACCACATGGCTGCGAGCCACGTCAACATCACCAACAACGTCCTGCGGAGCTACGAGCACTGGGACATGGCTGACAAGCTGACTAAGGAGAACAAAGGTGCTTCTTCCTTGTCCCCTTTGGCTCATCAACTTTAGCTTTCTTTCTGTTCTCGTAGGCGTTGTTGGGAATTGGACCCAGAACCATCGCATCTAAGAGCACAACTGTGACAGCTTGAGCAAACAGACTAAATCTGCTTGCTGGTCACTGTAGCCAATGTGTATCTTCTCTTGTCAAGCACAGGGGGGGATGTGTAACACACGCTGAACATGGGTTATCAGAGCAGCTGGCAAATAATTTAGCAAACATGAGCCCCAAGTGATGAGAGCTTTTGAGTCTGCAAATTCGTTCACAGTTTCGGCTTCTCATAGAGCACCGAGGTTATTTTCGTACTGCTCTGTCAACTGGTTTAAGACTATTAAAATCCTAGCTAGGATAATAAGCAAACATTAGATTTTATGTTTATGCAGGGAGTCTGATTAGGAGATGTCCACTGAAAGCCATGACCTTGACTCTCCTATGGTTAGATGGCAAATCTGCTTGTTTATACCTAACAACAAAATGTAAGCCTTCACCACAGTCGCTTCAAAGGAGTTTTGGCAAGCAGTTTGTGACTGGGTTATATCGAGTCCAGTGGAGTGGCTGAGATGTAACTAAAGGACAAATTTGGCCTATCGTTGGCCAGCCATGAGCTTCCCTGTGAAAATATAATTATGCAGATTCCAGCTTTGGGCTTACACAAATCATTGACAAAGCTTTCTTTGACACTAGAGTTGCAGAGCCTAACTGGGAAATATTCTCATCATGAATTGGCTCATTCTCTTAAATTATACTGAGATTTCAGATGGCTGACTTTTCCTGACAAATGTGCTCGCTGTATGCAGTTTGATCTTACTCCCATTAATGTCAGTGGCAAATTTCCACTGATTTAGAGAAACTAAGCTTGAGATTTATAGAGTTTTATGTCTGAATGGTGGGTCGTAATGATCTATCCCTGGATGAGGAACAATAATAGAAGTTCTGTCCAGTCCTCCCCACTGCTTCTTGTCTTTGTTCGCGTTGGTTAATTTAGTAGCAGTGCAGTCATTTTGGATTTTTTCCATAGCTGCATCCATTTTCACAAAATGTGAAAGTGATTCCCTGTCAAATGTACTGCAGAATGTTACAGTGGGAATGCAGAAGGATGCTCTGATGGGAGAAAGAGATGGCGATAATCTTGTAATTAGCCCTGTGTGTTGTGGAGTTGTTAAATGTTCTACTTGGTATTGAATCAAAATAGCTTAGGCATTCAGCCAGCAGACAGAAAATGTACCCAGCCACTGCTGTTATCAGTCCTAGAGCTGGATGAGAAAAAACCTGCTGACTCTTTTTCTGCATTTCCCCCCCCTGCACACTTCTTTGTTCTCTTTTTGATTTACGATCAAATAAACGCAATTCTGCAAAGCCATATAGGAATAATCTTTATTCAGATGAGCAGTCCCTTTGACTTTAGTGGGACTGGATGCATGAATAAGGGTTTCTCACATGAGCAAGACATCTAGGGTTGTGCCCTGTTCTTTCATATCTTGTTTCACAAACTGCAGCCATGTTACAGGGAATGGAAAGTTTGTGTTACTTCAAATTTCATTTAAGTATTGTAAACCATTGGAGAGAGATCAGAATTTCATATGTGCTATAGCGTGTCTGTCTTTACATTTTGTCTGGAAAGATACCTCATTTCTAATTAAATACTCAATTTAAAGTTGCATGCTTAAACACAATTAAACTGCAATTTGAAAAATTCATGGTGTAACAAAAAAGTATGTAAGAACTGCTGTGGTACTCTGCAGGCCTTCATTATATCACATGATGGATTCCATTTACAGAAGGATATATTTAAGACAGTTTGACGGGAGAAATGTGGCGTTTCGTGAAACCTAGCTGTAATTATTTTAGTAGATGTCATCTGCACCTCTCAAATAATTCAAAACCACCTCTATCTTGCTGGCTGGGACAGGACTCCTCCCTTTCCCCATAGCTGTCTCTAATCCGCCTTTGCCAGCTGGACTGGCCGTTGCCCAGGCTCTGGTACACTGGCGTGTGGACTGTGAGCCAAAAAATGCCCCATGACAGCAAGCAGGGTAGGTGCAAACCCCAGCTCTGCCTTGAGTCCCAGGTAAAGGACAGATCTCTTGGCCTCTCTCTCAGGGCTTTGGGCAGTCAGTTCATCATAAATGAGATTTACACCCCCCTTTCCTTGAAACAAGAATAGTCTCAAAACCAAACAAACACAAACCCAAAAAGAAACACGCATTTAAGATAAACATGAATTTTCTTTAAAAAAAACCCAACAAAACAGATCCAGTCACTATTTTCTTTCTTCTTTCTTCTTTTTTTTTTTTTTTTTTTTTTTTTGTGGTCAGCTCTCATTGTTTCTGTTGTCTTCTGAATCACAGGGTGTGTCTTGCCCAAGAACATGTCCCTGATGAGCTAATAGAGATGGGTATAAAAATGTGGCCACATCATTGTAATGTCTCATAGCCCTTACCTCTGAGTCCTACTGCTGTTATAGGTGTTTCTTAGGTCATGCCCATGCAGACACAAGAGATTTCTTCCACATTGTAGGGTCTGTGCAGCCTCCCCTTGTCCACGGCTGTCAGCTTAGGTTTTGTGCTCCTCTGAGTATGCCTGCACACTCCCAGTTTGGACTTGACTCATGTCCAGCTGGCTCAGAGCAGGAGACAGAAGCCGTTCTTATCAGCCTGACAAAAGATGTGTCATTAAAATAAAAAGGCATAGCCAGAGGGAGATCAGCAGAACTGTGACCCGCCAAGCTGATCTGGTTTGAAAAGGAAAGCGGGAACATACTGCCGTGTAGCTCTGGTTGAATTTCCCCTGGTCGGTAGAGTTTAGAGTGTATGGGAGAATAGATGGAGTTTGTTATAAACTCTGCATATGTAGCAGGCCAGGCTAAACCACAGACTTCCCAAAGCCAACCCACGGGCTGCTTTGTTTGGATCACCTAGAGAGTTGTTCACCATTTATAACATCAAACTCTCAGCTGACTTTATGAAATCAGGTAATTTTTTTAAGCTACCAAAGACAGCAGCACTTTTTCTCTACAGTAGAAAACTATCAGCTCTGTAGTGACAAAGGCCTGCTCTTTCATGTATAGATTTAATAAGTGGCTTCAGTGCCTGTAGCTTTTTCAAGAAATGCTAAACTGAAATTAGGCTTAAAGGTGAATTCTCAGTGTTTAAAGCAATTATTATTAATCTGAGCCTAGAATGAGATCCCTAGAATGCAAGCAAGACAGTGCATTATTTCACTTCCAAATGTATTGATTTTAGACTGGAAGAGGGGAATAAAAGACAGAGGAAGGAAGATTAAAAGTAACTGCTGGCTGCAGCATCTTAACGCAACTGGTGATAGCCCTAAGCTTTCATTATGCTTGCCTCCAGCCAAATCACTTTGTGCTGTGATACTGCTGTAGCTCCCAAGCTGACCAGGGTCAGGCTGTCAATACTTGGATAGAAGACCTCAAAGCAGCACTTACTTGCTGAAGAAAGTACTGATAATGATTTTGTACCCATCATCTGCTCTCCCGAACTGCAGCCAGTACAGCATTAGCTGGCTGAGTGCCGCACACCGGATTTTAGATAGGGTGAGAATGTAAGGGCTCAGCCACAAGTTTTTGTGATTGTCGGTTGTTATCTGAGCTCTGAGGGGCTTTAACTGAGAGTGGGCTCCCACTCGCCTAAATATAGTGTAACTGTTGTATATGTGGGAATGCCTGTGCCCCAGTGAGCAAAGAGACAAGCTGTGGGAGAACAGAGGACACAATCCAGTTCTCCATTGAAAGCAATTAGGAAAGGTCCGTTGGGCCTAACAGGATTAGTCTTTCACTGAAAGTGCGTCTAACACATGGCATGAAGTAAACTGGTGTGTTGCTTCCTAACTGTGGCTCTCTGTTTAGTGACCTCATGTTAACCCTTCCCAACGCCAGATCCCAGTGGCCTTACCCGTCTTTTCTTTCCCCTCGTCTCCTAGATGCTATTTTCCTGCTGTTCCCTCTCTCCTCTTCCTTCTCCCCTCCCACCCCACACTCATCCTCTGGGCCTGCAGCTGGAGCAGGATGAGCAGAGGGCCAAAACTGCTGCAATGGCAGGAACAGAAATTGGAAGGTGGGGAAAAGAGTAAGCAACGTCCTCTGCAAGATCCAGACTAGTTCTTCCTGCCCGGGAGAGGGTACAACATAGAAAAGGAAATGTCACGGTTCATTGCCAGCTGTTTGAATCATGCAGTCAGCAAACTTAGGCTCAAAGAACTGAAAGTGCAGATCATCAGAGGTAAAGGAAGACTACTGGCAACCATTTATAGCATGTTGTGATTGACTTCCAGCACGGATGATCTGATTTGTTCTGTTTAATTATATTGTTGCCTTTGTTTAAATTCTTTCCTACTGACCATGTGCTCAACGTCTTGAGAACTGACTAATTGCACTGCTGCTACTGAGTGGGAAATCATGGTAATACATGTATTTTTGTACCATTGCCTGAAACAGTACTGACTTCTGTTTCTTGTGTGTTGCAGAATTCTTTGTTGACCTGGACTCAGTGATGGGACCCTTAACACAACACAGCAGTATGACCAATCTGGTTCGTTATGTTCGCCAAGGACTCCACTGGCTCCGCATTGAGGCTCATTTGTTGTAGTGACTGCTGCCCCGTTCATTACATCCCCATTCTTCTACCTCTACCAGCGCAGAGACGATCACTGGTGGAACTCCACTCATTTCTGGAAGTTTATTCATGTAACTTCATTTTTATTGCCTTTTTTAATATCCTATCTATTGGAAGTAGAAGTCACCATAAATGGAACTTATGACTCAAGAGCAGTATGTGTTGTACCATCTAATAATTTTCAACAATTTTCTATGCCTTGTGTCTCCTGGATCCTGCCATCCTTATGTGCTTTATGGAACGGTACATTCCCTGCAGTATTGTTTTAAGTCCATGCTGCCTTCAAGTGAAAACAAAAAAGCACTTTGAGAAGATATGGATTCCTGAGAAATAGTACAAAGCGTCTTAAATATTTGAGGGTATATATGAGAAGTCCCTTCTGAAATAAATTAGTAGAAGTTATAGCTATTCGTTCAAAATCGTCTTCTGAACCTGAACCAAGCTTTTCGGCACTTAATTCTGGCATCGTTACCTGACACAGTACATTCCTAAGATTTCATACTTCCTATAGGCTTAATCTCTAAAAGAGAACATTGAATATCTTACAGGTAAATAATGTAAGATCACCAAAGGTGTTAAGAGGTAAAAGGTTGAAGGAATGCCTCATTAAAGAACGATGACACACTATGCAATGAGGTTTTGATATTCCATTCTTCCTGTTTATTGTTGGCTTAATAATTTCAGTAGGCAGCAGAATTTATTGCAGTTTTTAGGCAATTTCAAAATATTAGCTTTCATAGTCTTTTCTACCATTCCTGTACTAAATCTGTGAATTTTCTTTCAGTTTTACTGTTTAGTCTCAAACAAATACTCATCCAAGATTCTTCTTCATAGAACAATCTCTCCTTGCATAGTGACTCAGTGAAAGCAGATTTTAATGGGACCGCTGCACTCTAAGCATTGATATTGTATGTAAAAGTCCATTAATAAGTGTATGCAGATTCTTCATGAAACTCTCTAGAAGTTTAACTAACCAGCTACTGTTGAAACATTATAATTCCATGTGGCATCAATTTTCACCTGTTTGTTCATTTCAGAGCGTTAGAAACGAACAGTATTATCTTGCTATCTTGAAAACAATGTCAAATTAAATAAAATCACCAGATTTACCCAAAAGCAATATAACATTTGTTTAATAATGGCCACGAATACTTCAGTCAGATTACCTATTTTCCAAACTCTGCATCTGTTTACCCATGCTGTCATGTTTTGGACCATTCCTCTAATGCGTGAATAATAATGAGACAATTCAGATAGAATTTCAAAGCAATTGTGAATAAATTACACCATTTCACATTTGCTCTTTCCTCTTCTTTTTTTCCCCGTTATAAACTGCACTGCTCTTCTGGTGCTGCTGCAAGAAGCGCTGGTGCATGAAACAAAACAAAATGAATTTATATCAATAATTCACAAGACTTTAAATGGTCTCATCTCATTCTTGATATAGCGCCTGCATACCTTACTGAACTGTAAATTCCATTTCTATAAACAGAAAATGCTCATAGCAATGTAAATATTATTCTGTCTCATCTCATTGAAATAATACAATATGTGTATTAAATGCCATCCAGATATTAGTTAATTGCAATTACCTTCTGCTATATAATCCTGTATATCCTTTAATCTGGTGAGTTATTGGATTCTACTCACTGGGTTGTGACCAGATAAATAGGACAAATTTGCATTTAAAAGGTTCAGGCTCATATGATTTTTAGAGCAGGCCTTGGATATTTGCAATAAGAGCAGTTTAAGGACTCTGCCCAATGCACATTAAAGACAAATATTACTGTAGCTGTTGTATATTAACTCCCTGTAGTACTGCCTTTTCTTAAAAATCAATAATTCCTAATATTTTGTTCCACTAGACTATATTGTAAATTTAGCCAAAGTGCATCATTAGAGAAATCATCCAGTTTAGGGTTGTCTGCAAAGGACATTTGCAGAACATGCACATCCTGTATTATCTGCACATTCCTGTTCCTGAAGTGGTCGATACTCTCTTATCTGTTCTCTGAGGGTTTCGGTAACACGGCTGAAACGTGAATCTGACAGCATTTGTCACGCTGATTCTGGCCCCGGTAGCTAATGAATAAAACCACAACAGTGAGAACTATTAAGAAATGTAGATGAAAGGTGGTTGTTGGGTTTTTTTTTTTAAGAAAAGGAAAACAAAACACTTGCAGTATTTTTTTTTTATTTTTTTGAACAGGGTGAGTACTTAGATGAAGTACTGTTGGGGGGTTTTGTTAAGCCAGAGTTTTCCATTCTTTTTGCAAGATCTCACTAATGAGATTCAGTAACTATTTAGTCTAATTAAGTGCATTGTCATCGCTTGTTCCTTTAATGTAGACTGAAATCCTAGACTTCCATGCATTTATGAAGGATAGATATGTCTTGAAATACAATCTTCTGACACAAGACTGTTCAAAGAGTCAGCTGCAGTCACTCGGTGATGACAATGTATTATCTTTCCCCTGTTGCTTGCAGTAAACACTCCTATCTCTAAATTTACCCCGTGTTCACAATCTTTTGCTTAAACAGCTTAAGGAATTAGCCCACCTGATTTTGTATCCTGTGACTTAGTTTGAAATGTATGCTGAATCAATGGCATGATTATAATAAGTCCAGCAGTCAAGTCTAGGATCACAAGCCAACTTACTATTTAGCAGTCTTGTTTCAAAAGCGGCTTAGAAACAAATTAAATATGGAGAGTGAATTACCGTCTTATCCCTGGGGATGATGCTTCTTTTGGGTTAGTTATTAAGGATTATTGCACTTTTACAGGCACTATATTCATCTCATTTCAAATGCCAACATGTCATCTTTGTGGAATCATTTTACCCCTTAAAATATTACTTCCAGCAGAGTTAATCAAATGAGATTGTTTGTTTGTTTCAATCCATGGAGAAGCAGTGTGTGTTTGCTTGGGCATTTGCTATGTCTGCTCTTAACACTGCCCACTTCAGGCATTCAAACTCATGAACCAAGCACCAAAAATTACAAGATTGGCTTCAAATCATGGGTTGGTTTGGTGTTTTTTTATAAATAAACTTTTTTGGTTCCTATTTTGCCTTCTGGATACTGAGCTCTGAGACTGATTTCATGACACATTTTCAGGCATTTTTCAAGCATGCCGAGGGCCAGAAACTACACATTTGTTTTTAATAGTGATAAACTGGGACAGTGATGTCTCTCGATTTCTGCAGCTGGGATTTAAGAAGGTCACCAAGCTTCATAAAAAATTGCCAGAGCTGACAAGACTGTCATTTGTGTCCCATTCTTCAGGTTTGGAGCAATATCAATAGTTCAGCAGTGAAGGGATCACGCCAGTAAAAGGGCTAAACACAAGCATTTGGGAGCTCCATCAGTACGAGATCCAAGGGAGCAAAGCCCCAAGTGCTCAAGCGAGGCATTTACATAGCTCTTAACCTCCATGGCAAGAGCAGCAGCAGGTCTTAAGTGAAGTATTTGACAACGTGCAGGCAGAATATCCTGCTCTGAGTGCAGTATCTCAAGCCATGCGATGTGTGGTGGGTCCTGGAGAGCGGGGATCAAAGGGAAAGCCTGAGATGATGCATCCCACATGGGCCGTGTTCCCCTAGACCATGTCCCGTTGGTCACTGATCTCAGCTATGCTCCTGTGGCTCCTTTCAAAGGACGAATCACTCTTCCCACACATAGCAAACTAAGAGTATAAACGGTTCACACTGAGTTTGGATAGCTGGGTTTGGCCAACTATTTGTGCTTTTTATTTCATTTTATTTCATTTTGTCTTAACTTTATTTTTTAAGTCATTCTGATTTAGCTTACAGCCTTTTTTGTTGATAATGTTGGTGGCAACTTTCACAGCTTGCTTCTTATAGCTTAATTTTGCTTTTTCTTACATGGTCTTTGGACTTTTAATCATTTAAATACACTCTCTGTGGTTATATTGTCTCATTTATAAATGACCTCCAGGTCCTGTTGATATCAGTGTGGGGTTTTTTTAAGAATAAAGATCGAGATCTTTATTCCTCCTAAAGAAACGAAGTCTGAGAAATTGAATCTGGACCTTAATTTCTATGCTTTGTTAATTTCACAGATTTTACAGTGTTCTTCCATTATAACAGTTTAGATTCACTGACCAGTTTTTAGGTACTTTGGAAGAAATGTTTTCATTTCATTTTTATCAGTATTTAATGCTGTCTAAATCCAAGTATTAGTTTTGTGAGGGCATTTAAAATATAGCAAAAACAAGGCTGTTAAGGATTCTGATTTAGGTATTAATATACTACTTTGAGCTCAGGAGAAACCTCACTACACACAGTATTGAAGCGCGCACGTGTGTGAGTGTGTTTGTACACATATGTATGGGTTTGGATGTGGATTTGCAGCAGAAAGTCCTTGCTCAGTACTTTGTAGCCCAGGAAAAAAGATGCAGTAGCTGTAAGGAGAAAACACTCTAACCACTGCTGAGTGGTAGCAGAGTTATTAAAGTGTTCCTTCGTAGTTTGTCATCTTGGTCCTGTGGTCCCTGAAGTCAGTATCAGAACTGAACGTGCCGTCAACATTTTGTTTTTCAGAAGATTAACTCATTTGCAATAGACCAGTGTCTTGAAATTTTAAGAAGGGCAAAATATTTCACAAGTCACCAAAGAAAATCGATTTATCCTTTGGAACCCAGTGTAGGAATGTCCTGTATTTGGGCAGGCCCCCAGACCGAGGTGTCATTGCAAAGGGCCTTTGCTTCTCGCAGCATCTCCCCAACCTCACTGCAGTGCTCTGGGAGTGAGGCATAGGGGAGGAGGATGAGAAACCAGCTCACTGTCCTTATGACATCTTCCAGCTTTATTTTACTTACTATTTTATAAATACAAATAAAACAAGTCTTGTTAATGTTGGGAGGGCTCAATTCCTCTACTTTTAATACTCCTCCTGGACTTCCATGACAACCAGACCACTATACACAGCAATGCCTGTGGGCATTCTGTGTTGTCTAATGAGACATATATATATATATATCACTAGATATAGTGACATATTTTAGATATATCACTTGATATTTTGTAGCCTATATGTGTAGGCTAAAAGCTCAGTTAGGCTCTCCTTCATTATCGAAACCCCCCTGCTACTGAACGCAGAATGTTCCTGCCTGACTCGCAGCATAGCCATCTTCTCCGCAGTGTTCTTGTCAGACCTGCCTTTCTGACGGACTCGGTAGCTTTACTTTAGCCATTCTGTTTCAAAGATGTTTTGTCTATTTCTTTTGTCTTCCAAGATCAGTGATTCCGATCATCTCAAGCCAGTTTAAACCCATGGTGGTAGCTGTTGAAGTCAGAAGAGATTGAGTTCAGATCTTGTGTACAGCCAGGGGGATCCCGCAGCTCTACAGATAAAACTGAGAGCAAATGCAGGTGCAGATGAGGTACTGCATAAAACTGGTGTCAGATGAGAATCAAACCTGGCCTCCTCAGGAGATGCTTCAACAGAAATACTACGAAGATAAGCTGTGCCCAGAGCCACAGGGTACGTAGCAACATCTCAGGCAGCTCATTGACACTATAATCATATTAGACAATGGTAAAGATGTGAAGAGTGGTTTAAAGAAACTGGGGCAAGTTGGTGTGGCCTGGCATTGTGAATTTAACCTGTGTTTGCTTCTTGGGAAAGGGGATTCATTACTGTTTATATGTCTTGCAAAATAACACCTGTACCATGGTATCCTACAAAATCCGAATATGGCACCATCCCACCCAATTCCTTAATCCACCTCAGGATGCCACCACATGTCACAAAGAGCTAATGCTTGTCACTGCCCTGAAGTCACCATAGAGTTAAACCATTTTTCCCTTATAAGTTCAGCAAGGACCAAGCCCAGGGACCCAGCAGCCAGCTCAAGTAGCCATGTGTGTACTCAGTGCTTTGGAGAGAGGCCGCAGAAAAGACCTGGTCTTGACTACCGTGGGCTGTGGCGCCGCACAGAGAGCCCTCAGCCTGCTCAGAGGGTTAGACCACTACAGGTCTGCACAGTGTGAATTCCCACGTGGCCCTGCCCACGGTATTGGTGTGCAGGAGACATGGTGGGGGACCAATGCTGTGGTGGACTGAGTGACCCCAGCACCACCACCTGAGTGCAGCAGAGCTGTGGTTGGCATTGCTCCAAGGTCTTGGTCTTCAGCGGCTGCAGATGGGACTTGGATTTGAGCACTTGCTTTTATTTGCACTGCTTCTGGAAACACTAAACGGGTTGACAGAAGCAGTGCATGCAGTAATGTCACAAAACTAAGGCAATATTCAATGTATGCAGAATCGCAATTTAAATTGTAGTATCCACAGGACCACTTGTGCTTAGAGGACTCTAGCTGAATCCTACTGATGCCAGTGGTAAAAGCCATGTGAGTGCATGATGCAGCTGTTTGAGACTTGGTTTTATTCTTTGATTTTAACTTAGTTCCCCTCTATGCAAGTTCTGTAAGCTCTCTGTGCTGGATATAAGTTTAGTCACAGTTGTGTGTCACCCTGTTGTAATTCCATTGAAAAACCCATCAATTAGAGATAGCCCAAATTTCTACTCAGTTATTTCCTTCTCTGAATTAGAAGGAAAGTCAGATTCTGAAGTGAATTTCATTGTTATAATGGACAACAGTAACTACAATGGACCAAACTTTGAGCTAAGCAAATGTAAAGTAACTTGTCTCAGCTTGTTGAATTCATGGGACCAAATTCTGCTGTCGTATGGCAATCCAGCAAGTCTTGGGGAGCTTGCTGAGCACTGTTTATCAAAGGAGAAGCTGGTTAACAAAAATGGCATAGCATTGCCAGAGTTTATTGGGCCAGAACGTCAGTTGCGTTAACCCAATTAATTCAATGGAATTACACCTATTTTTATTCTGGCTGAGCACCCACCTCACTGAAATTGGTTCAAGGTCTCTGGACCAGTGCTGGATTAACTGCAAGCAGACTTGCTCTTCAACCAGACCGTATGTTGACTCAGCCCTTGCTCAGGGAACCCACCATTGACTTCGATGAAAATAATGCAGAGTTACGGACATGAAGAAGCTTTGACCCACTGGCAGGAGGCACTTACCCTTGAATTTATGAATGAACCAAGTAGTGGATAGCGACACACTTGCTTTATTTATGATGGAGGTAGAGTACAAGTTCCTCAGCTGGCGTAAACTGGTATAGGAGTACTGATTTCAGTGGAGTTAATCCAATATGCACACACTGAGGAGCAAACCCTCTAACCCCAGACTAATTTTTGCCAATATATCTCTATGCAGATAAACTCCCAAAGCTTTTATCATCATGCCTTTTTTACTGATCATGCCAATGAAAGATTAATGTACCATAATCCTTGCCTGTAAGGAAATATTGTACTTTGCAAAGCTATGCAGTATAGAGCACATCATAAAACTGCTTTAGACCACACAGTCTGGAACAGGGTTATCAGAAACTAGACTAACAGAGCAGCTTCTTATCTGATGTGGATTACACTTTCACTCTGCACTTCCACCGCTGAGTTTTACATACGGAGTGAGTGATGGTTGTACCTTTCTGATGACTGTGGGCCAAAGCTTCAGCTGATGTGCCTCTAAGTAGCTCCGTAGATGTCAGTGCTGATTTACACCAGCTGAAAAACTAGTCCTCTCCCTTTTCATACTGCGCTGTGTGCCCTAATGCAGCTTTATCCGTACATACTGAAGCGGAGTCTGTATTGAGCTAGTCTGATTCAGCACCAGATAATCGCTGCTAAAAGAATTGGAGGGTGATTTCTGCATGCCATCTAGGCTTGCATATGTTTTGGTTTTAACTAAAAGGCATGTTTCAATTTCATTACCTCTGAGTTTAAATATTTACTGGCATCAGCATTAGCTTGCATAGAAAAATGGGAAATAAATTCAAACGCGTCATAAATGCTCTCAGTCTAGAGATGGAATCTGTTACTTTAGTTCAAAGACATTGCAGCAGGCTAAAGTGGTTTTCCTAAGCCAAATGGTTTTTGTACATTTAAAAGTCATAGCAAATATTTATCTAGGCCCAATTCTGCCATTCTTCCCCTGAGCACCCTAATCAGCAGGTTGCTCCCCTGAAGTCCACAGGAGTAACAGTGTAAATTAGTGCTCAGCACACAGATTGCAGAATCAGGCACTGAACATGTTAGGTTGATGCAATCAGGAGTTTAATTTCAGCCATATGTATCATTTGAGGACACTTAAAAACTGTGTACTTTTTATCCAAGCTGACAGTCCTTGTAATTCCATAAAATATTGTATAATTTATTCCTGTCTGTATTTTTGACATCTCTGGATTGCGTATCTTCTACTGAATCTTAAATGCTGTTTTTTTAAAACCCACATTCAAAAGGTCTAAGACATACTGTCACAGAATATGAAAACAAGTCAAAAAGATCTGGTTGGTTTTTGCTTTGGTTTTGAGCTCTCCTTTGGTTTGTGTTTTGTCTTTGGCTGTTGTACTCCCGGTATTTTTTAAATGGCTCAATTCTATTCAAGTTGCTTCCTGTCTTCTGAAAAAAAGCAAATTAAAAATAAGGTTCAGGAAAAGTAATCCTGATGAACTCAGTGGATGTTTGCTCTTTCTAGTTGTCTTGGTTTTTAACCTAGCCATGCTGGCCCTAGTCTACTGTGTTCCTTCTCTTGCCCAGCGTTTCTGGCTGTTGTGGCAAATACTATTGTTTCCTTTTTTTTTTTTTTTTCCTTTGTGTGTGTGTGCGCGCGCATGTATAATTAACCAAAATATCAGGAAAATTTATATATGCTTTCTTCTGGTTCCTGGAAATAGAGCAACATTATGACCTTACGGTCTTCCAGCAAAAGTCAGATTTAATTTCTGCATTGCAGTGCAACATAATTAGCTATTGGAATTAGATTACTACTTACTAAATGGCCCTTTACCTTACATTCTTACTTTTTATTTACTATTGAAGTAGCCTTTTTTTTCTCATGTGTGCAAATATCATATCAATAATCATTGCAATTCCACAAGGTGTCTTTGTTCTGAACAAGCATGTTATTCTTGTAAAGTTTTAAGTATAAGTTAAGATGTTTTGTACAGACCAAGGTAACTGTTAAAATGTCAAGCAATTACTGAAATGTTGTATAGTTATAAAAGTTTGATTTCTTTTGCTTTATATGTATAAAATTGTATCTTGCCTGTTTTGCTTTGTATTTCCAACGTGTTGCACAATTACGCATTTTGTTTACATTTGTTCCCTCTTCAGAAAAAAAAAGAAATAACAGTAATACTTTATGTACAAACATTTTAATGTACTTTTGTTGTTTTTAAACACAATGTCTCTGTATAAATAATATTGGTTGAACTGGTACATTTGTGTCTCTCATAGAGGGATTAATTATACTGCCAGTGCATTGAATTATTTAAAAAAAAAGTAAAATAAAATTTTTATGAAAATGTAACCCATTTTATCATTATAAATTATTCTGTCTTCTGCTATTTTCTCATTCCCCTCTCAGGATACAATAAGTATGGTACAGTAAGTACTGTTTGTGGGAGAGCTGTCATTGGTTTTAATTTTTAATCAATGTGTTTGTGTCACTGCAGAGACTTAAAATGACTTGATGTTAGGAAATAATGTAGTGCTGATACCAGCTGTGAGGTAACAGGATCAATAGTGGGTTTTCCCCATCCCTGAGGGGCCTCAGCTGCGAGACAGCAGCCTGAATCCCGTCTGTCCCAAACCCAACCTAAAGAACAGAGGAGCCAGGCTTCAAAGGCAGGTTTTTGGTTACTTGCTGACGAGCGGCCCAAGGCGGCAGCGTGACTAAAGTGGAGCAATCCGGCGTGCGACCCTCGGCACGGGGGTGCGTCCCTCCCCAGGGGGCTTCCCGGGATGACAAAACTGGAAACGCCAGGTTTTATATCATCATTGCAGAAATAGCTCTAAGAGCCAGTGCCAAGAATACCGGCTCAGAAGAGATGTAGAAAGCTCTCGAGAGATGCTCAGCAGCATGTGATGTGGCTGCCCAGTGCAAGGCTGACGGCTCGGCGCTGCTGAGCACAGAGCAAGTGAGGTCAAGCTGCCCGCTGGGGAGGAACGAGCCCCAGCGCTCCCGACACAAAGTCCATCTCGGGCCACTGTCCCCAAGCAAAAGCAGCCGTCACTGCGGTTTGCTGCCTGGCCCCTCACACTTAACAGTCCTTCTGGAAAACCTTTCATCTCAGTCTGGAGAATTGTGTGCTCTGGAGGTGCTGGGGGAGGAACAGCCAGGCGGTGGCTGGCGGGGATGTCACAGCCCAGTGTAGGGAAGGGGCTGGTGAGCACAGAGGATGGATGGCACTGCAGAAGGATGCCTCAAGAGGTATGCCAGTAGGTGTTAGGCTGGATCTGAAGCTGACTATTTATTGTAATGTCCTGCTTAAAGGAAAGGGCCACTCGCTGGTCTCCACCACTCTGATCACATGAAATGGCTTAAAGCTGTCCAGTCTGACCAGGCTATGGCTTTTCCAGTGTTCCTCATCCCACTGGTGTGAGTGATTACCTGTAAAGTGGGTGCTAGAGCCCCAGTCCTTCTTAGCAGGACGTCACTTCAGAAGAAAATCTGGAATGGGGTGTTTGGAGCTCACTTTGTACCTCATGTGCCCATTTCACATTCAGGAGTCAGAAACTATGACCTCTGAATATCTCAGAAAGAGAAGCCTTTTGGGTCAGCAGGAGGGAGGGCAGGGCTGATGCTGTGTGTGCCATTCATTCCCCACATCCTCAGCATTCTCTGGGTGTGCCCAGAAACCAGCTTGAAGCTTGACTTCAGATAGGCAGCTCACGTCATTCCCTGCATGTGTAACCTTGTAATCGGCTGTGAAGTGTTCTGTGATCCCAGCTATGAATGATGAATGGCTCCACATAAACCTGTGCTGCACAGCACTGTTAGTGCAACTGCACAGCTCAGAAAAAAGCACTCTGGGGAAAAAAAAAAAAAAAGAAAGAAAAAAAAAAGATAATTATTCATACAGCCAGTATGTGGGACTCCCGTAGTAGAAAAGATGCCGGCCTGCTGACTAGAGGGAGAAGTGTCTCCTCCAAACATGGCAATGAGGGGGTTAATAGAAGATGGACATTTGGATGTTCATTTTAATACATAATTTCACAACGACCTCAGGCAAGGCACCGTGTGCCCTTTTCCCCAGCCAAGGAGACATCTCCCCTCCCTCCCTGGTTGTGTGGGGCTGCTGGAGGAGGAGGCTGCTGGTAAGAGCTACGCAAGGCTCAAGAGAGAGACAGAAGCGCTACAATTTCTCAGCCAGCTAAGATGATTTAACTGCACGACTCCCTCAGGAATGATTTTGGCCCATGACAAGCTGCTCTAGACCGCAGGATGTTTGGTTGCCAGCACAAAAGACCTAGAGCTTGTGAAGCCTTATTTATATCTGAAAAGTCTGGCTGGAGCTTCCCATGGCCCGTGGAGCTGAGGAGTAGGAAGCGTAGCCTAAACCCTTCCACCAAAAGGCTGATGCTCTCTTCAGCCCCTCCTACATGGGCCAAAAGGAAAGCGATGCAGTATCAACTCCACGTAATAGAGAGGAATTTCACTTACCAGCTGCATTTCAAAGTGAATTTAGATATCCTTTTATCCCTTTGATTGAAAAAGGCACATGTGCATGGGGAGTTACAGGGATTTTTTTGCCCCCATACTGTTTACATGCAGTTGGAAGGACTTTATTATAGCTAATGTAAATGTGTTCAGCACACAAACCACATGTGAAGCTAATGTTAAACAGAAGTTGGTGGTCATATGAGCTACAGAAAAGTCCCTGTTGATATTTTTAGGCATGTATATAGACAAGCCTTGTGAAAATGTGATGTGTTCTCCTCTCTTTTGGGAACCTGTACACCTATGAGCACATGAAAACAGTAGACACAAGGGATGAGTTAGTAGGTTAAGACCTCAGGAACTGGACTGCAGAAGAAAAGATACTACCTGACAGCATTGGCCTTCCTAGGCCAGAAATATTTGGCAAATTTGGGCAATAACCTTTAGAATCAGTTTTCCTTCAAGTTATATGTCTTTCATCTGTGAAACCAACTTTGGAGCTGTTCTCAGTTGCTTTCTAGTTATGTTTCTCACATTCAAGTTTGTCCACAGCCCCTGGGCACCTTCTGTGTTTTGCTGGACTCAGCAGTGATTTGCAGCTGCCTGAACATGTGGCTGCTGATACTTATAGGATTGTGTGAAGATTTGCTCAAAAGTTTACATTTTAAAAGGAAAAACTGAGTTAAAAAGTAAAAAAAAAAAAAAAAAAACAGCAACAAAACAACAGCCACCACTACCACCACCGTTTGCTCCCCATTTCTCAGCCAGCTCCAGGCAGACAGAGTTCACCCTTTTGGCAGGGTGGGGGGGACCATGAGAAATGTGTGTGGCTGGATGTGATGAAGCGACATGAAACATGCTCCATTTTCTGCTTTCAAAGAGAGCTGAGCCTTGCCACCTGGGTGCCAGCTTCCCTCTGCCCTGCCACCCTCAATGAAGCCTCAGTGCCAGCTGCTCTCATTCAGCACACCAGCTCTAATCTGCTGTAAGAATGAAGCCCCCGAGTGTTTGCTGTGTTTGAAGGGCAATTCCCACCTGCGGCAGGGGCTGCTGGAAAACTCAGCCCACCCTAGTACCCCTTAGTGCCGATCCCAGGCTTTGGGCAACACCGAGAGCCTTGTTTAACTCCATCCCAAGGAATTGCAATCTCACAGGGGTGTAACAGAAAGCAAATTCTGCAGCACTTTTTCCTTTTTCTGGTTTGATTTTTTTTTTTTTTTTTTTGGCAACTCTACATCGCTGCCTATCAAGCAGGAACTAAATAAAAAGGCTGTTATTGTGCTTCGAGCCATCAGTTTAAGAGCAATCACCTATGCGTTTGGGATGATGCTGGCAGGGAATTATCTGCAATGAGAAGCTGCTTGCCAATCAGCATTGTAAAAGCCCATTGGCTTTAGCTGTACCTAGAAGTAGATGCAACTCATTCAGTTAAGTGTAGTACTCGGGTCTTTAATGCCCTCTATGGTTTGGCAGCTGACTAGCCAAGAGGAGCTTCCTCCAGCCAGGTGTCCAGGGCATCCTGGTGCCCCAGCCATGCATCCAGCCCTGAGATGCTGCTCATGACTGTTGTCCTGCCCTGGCTCCACGGAGCCACAATGAGAGGCAGCAGATTTGCTGACGGGGGAGCACAAAGGCTGCAAAACCATGACTGGGACATGTCACAGGAGCAATATGCCTGGGAAGCTCTGACATTGGCATTGAGGAACCATAGGGTATAATGAAGGAAATACTTTCATATGAAACATTCCACAGCTGAGATGACATGATGTCTCCGGCTTGGACCAAGCTGCGTCACCAAGCCTCTGCCAGCTCCAGGCAGGGAGATGTGTTTCTCCCTAAGGACTCCTGTAACTGAAGGTCACTTGGGTGTCCAGAGACTGGATACAGACAGTTTGGCAGCAGGCTGTTTCCCACACTACTCAATAAATCCCTTCTTGGCTCCACAGGGCTGGTGTTGGATCAAGGACAGACCCATACTCTCCAGGCTGCCCCAACGTGATGGTGATGAGGGATTGGCCTTGCAGACCATCTAATTAGTTCTGTTCTAGGCTGGAGAGGCCTCCTCCGCTGCTCAGCTCAGCAGATTGGTCCTCCTTTGGCAGCAGTGTCCTTGTCACTGGTGCCATTGGGGCTATGCAGATGGCTGCCCCTGTGGGGTCTGTGGTTATCCCAGCAGCTGCTGCCCTGCTGAAGGCATGGGCTTGTTCAGCCGGTAAAGGTGGGCTTGTTCAGCCAGTAAAGGTAGGCTTGAACCAGGACTTACCAGGTGAAGTTTAGTGGCCTGTTGGTATTCAGGAGGTTAAATTAGGTGACCACACTGACTAAAAATCTATCAGCTTATTAATGAGGCCACCTGCCCTCACCACGGTGTTTTCTGGAGAGACACAGAGCCTGAGCCTAAATCCAGGTTATTTCACACTGACTTCACGTGTAGAATCCCAGGGTAAGTGAAATCAGATTCAGGCCTTCAGATTTGTAACACCAGCATGAAAAACAATGCAGCTGCATCGACTACTCGGGCTTTACACAAGCGTAACTATGATTTCACTGTCAAAACTGGCATCTCCTCTGGTGAACGCTGGACTCTCTAGGCCTACGGAAATGTCACCTCCATGTCTCAAGGAGGCATTTCAATCTCAATCATCTCTGAAACAATCAATGAAAAGAGCACATCTATTTTAATAATGAAGCACTGTGGGCTCCCGGTGTCTGGCGCTGGGGCTGCCGATGCGCTGCCAGCCCGTGGCTCAGACCCCAGCTCGCTCATCACCCCCGCCAGCCCCATCAGCCCCCCAAAGTTGCTGTTGGCGTGCTATTCCAGGAGGGTAATTTATTACCCTGAAGAGCCTGACTCTTCTCTCCCATCTATCTATATCTCCGTGTTACATTGTTTATGTTAGCATAATCATTTCTCACGGAAAATGTCAATAAATGCTGGAGACAAAAGCAACACCAACACTACCAACAAGAGAAAGCCCAACTGCTAAATAATTCCTAGAATGAGTTGTCAGAAACCTTTTATTTACTGATTCCATGCATTTCATTTATTCCTGGCAGCGGGCCAACCTTTCTGACAGTTAAGATTTATTGATTTAATTGCCTAGGGTAACCATGCAATAAAATCATCTCAAAGATAAATTTTCATGGCACTGTGCAGCATTGAAGTAATTTTTCAAGTGCTATGGCTATATTTCTGCAGGTTACAGGTGCAAAATTTGCTTAAAGCAGAAATGTCTCATTATTGTAACCCCAGCGCATCAGTGTGGTCCCTCCTGTGAAACTCTCTTCTTTTCTTTTTCCCCTCTCCTTTCTTTCTCTCTGTCACTGGCTCTTCCTCTATTCCCCCTCCTCTTTTTTTTTTTTTTTTAAGGGGGACAGCACAGGTCTCTCAGAAAAGAAATTGTATTTTCTTAATTGGTTCATATATTCAATGCCCAGGAGAAGCGAAGCTTCAGTTTAATTAGTAGTGGGCTTAGAGGTTATTTACAATGTTATACAGAAGCATTTGTTTCCAGCTGTGTGATGCTTTTTAACACAGAGGCCTCGCATGGTAGATGATTGCCATTTGTGACATTACAGTTTATTGAATCTTTAGATCTTTTTATTTACACTGTTAAAGGTCTCATTATGGTTCAGAACAAGGAGCAAATGAAAATCTCTGATTGATTCCCAGGTTAATGGTAACATGTCTGAAGTCAGAGATAGTATAAACTTTTAACAATGTGACATTTTTTTCTTCTCTCTCATGATTTATTTGGGGTGGGGGATGTTGTTCGGTTTCAGTGCGGGGTTTAATGGCCTATTGCTGTGGCAGCCTTGGCAGCTTCCCTTGCCAGATCTGAATGTTTAAATTCATTCGCCTGCCCCATTGAGGACATTCGGCCAAAGGCAGCTCCGAGGTGAAGCCAGCAGAAGGCAGGCACCCAGCCTTGAGGTGGAAAGGCTGGCTGATGGTAGTCCCAAAAGCCTGGGCCACCACGGCCTCTGTGAGCCATGCCAGAGCTGAGCCCAGCAGCCCAAACATCAGAAAATAAACTAGGAAACAAAGTAGGGGTTTTACTCTGCCAGCCTGGCACAGGAGATAGCTGTGGTGCACAAACGAAGAGCAGCTGGCTCCCGGGCACCTCCTCAGGATAATGCTGTCACTCGAGACCTGCTCTCCCATCAGACCCATGCTGCTGGGGGCCAGTGGAGCTTCCCCAGCACCTCTGATGGCTCCTGGAGGCCAGGTTTGCCCTGCTAAGCTCGTCTTGAATGACTTTTAGTTCCATAAACTAGTGGGCTTTCCCCTACCCTGGTCTCATTCTGCAGCTTTCACCCTCTGCGCTGGTCAGTACAGACCCCACACCTGGCCCTTAGCACTTCCCTGTGCACCCACCACTGGTCTGCAGCTCGCAACTGCTGTTGCCCTGTCTAAAGACCTGCCTGTGGAGAACTTGTTTTCTGCAAGGGTGCAGCGAATTTGGAGCCACCTGTGGGCCACGATGTGGCTGCCGTGTTGCACGGGTTGCCCCCTATCTCTTCCCTGCAGCAATCCAGCCCAGAGCAGAGCACCGTCCCACCACGCTGCAGGAAAGTGCTGCTGCCTGCATGGACACCAGGACACACTGCTGAGCACCTCTGCTGCCACTGCACTAGAGAGCTGTGCTGTGAACAAAACTGACCAGTAAGTCAGTCACAAAAAACCCCAAACTCTCTATATAGAAAATGCATGACTGGCCTATTAAAGCTGAGTTTAATTTACAAGCAAGACAACTACAACTGTGGTCTGTTAATTTGGATTAGCTCCAAGACAAATAGCACCTGAGATGTGTTCCTACCTGTGAGGGCAAATTTGCTCCTTATTTTCAAAATCATACAGTCTGAGATGGGCAGATTAGGGTCTGTGTTATCATTGTTAACCCATGAATGGATCAGATGGAGAGTTTTGCAAAACAAGCTTATTTTAATTCAAATTATTAGTAATAGCATGTGAAATTGGCTTGACAGCTTCTCCTGGTGGAAAAGAGCCCAGACTTGTAAATCTGCACCACTGACAAGCTTGTGGATCTCATACAGCAAACACTGATTTTAAAGCCTAGGACCTTTACGCTTGCAGTTTAACCTCTTCGACCTCTACCCCTCTGACTTCAGCCTTTCATTAGGTGAAATAGGAAGGCAGGTTGGATACATTAAAAAGAGTATTAGTGAGAAGAGAGGCAGTTGAATCAATAATGTCAGTAAAGGTAGACCTATTTATAGAGAAACAATGTCAGCATATGATAAACCTGTGAGTAAATTGGCTGAAAGCCCAGAGCTTTGTACTGGTTTGGAGAGCTCAAAGGGATCTGAGCAGCAACAAGCACAATCAGTAATCCCGGGACTCAAAAATGTCAACCCTGCAACTGGGATCAGAAAAATGAAAAAAGTGTCCCGGGGTGGGGAGGGAGGGAGGAAGGAAGGAAGGAAAGAAGGAAGGGGGAAAATGGGCATAGTTTCAAGTACCGTCAAAGGGAAATGCCAAGTCCTTAAGGCTGGGCAGCAATGGTGAAAGCTGAGGTCCATATTGGCTCTCTTCAAAACAGGGAGCTGAGCAGGCTGTGAGCTACGCAGACCTCCCACCCTGCAACCACACATAAGCCTTCAGGCACCTAAAATCAACAGGCACCTCCAAATTCAAGACAAAACCTATCCAGATATTCAGAAAAAACATCCCACGTGTACCAACTAGATACACAAGTCCCTCCACTGATCACCAAGAGAAGAAACTTGGCTTCTTCACAGAATCTGATTCACCCTAACCAATCTGATACTTGGGTTTGGCTTTTCTAAGGTGAGAGACCACTCAAAGCAATCTGAATACAGTTTCCAGTCTATACTCAAGTCTATAAATAACTGACATTGACTAGATGTAACACCCTATTTCTCTTCATTGAATCTATAGAAAGCCAAGGGATGCGAGCTTTATTAGAGTCCAGCTGATGTTGTAGGCAACAATCCTAAGGGTCATTAGGGCCTACAGTGAAGAGTCACATCCTGAACATACTCTTGGTAATTAGCATTAATTGGATAATTTAAAAGGAACCGCATTTCTGTTTCATGTGAACATTTGAGCAACTCTTGTTCTAGTTCCAAAGCAAAATGATTTTTCCTCCCCCCCAGCTTTCAAAATTCTCTTTCTCTGCACCCTGACCTCAAAAATTCCAAGTTTGGGGCAACACCTCTGGGTTCTTCCCAGAGCACTCAGAAAGCTTCATTTTATGATATCACCCTGAAATACAAAGTGTCCTTTGGTGGGTTTTTTTGTTTGTTTCCTTAGGTTCTGAGATGGCTTCAGTGAAGTAGGACACACCAGATGATGTGGGTGGTTACGCTTCTGCTTAACTAACTCTTTCTGCGAATTTTTCCCTTTCACAATTCACTGCTGCTATGGGCAGGCCAACAACCCAGGAATGTAAGAGTACACAAAACACGATAGACTCATGTTGCAGGGGGAAGTTCAGAAATAGCAACCAAACCAAAACGCTCTCAAGTGAATAAAAACCCGTTCAGAAATGCAACCAGTGAGATCAAGCCTCTGCCCTAGACGTAGGTGTGTAGAGACAGATACGTACCATATAAATGTGTGGGTTCACTGTATGTTCCCAATAAACAAACATGGGAGGAGATAGGCCCACATCAGAGCACACAAATCACTCGAGCCTTACCGAAAATCCACAGTACTGAGCCCTTGCAGGAGGTCTCAGCCATCTTCATTTGAAGGAAGTGGTCAGGTAAGACAACCGTGAAAGCCTAGCAGGTGGCCACGTTCAGAGGCCTTGTGACTGATGGTGCCCGAGAGCCACATCCTAAACCACGCCGGGGCTGCTGGTTTTGCTGCAGCAGATGCAGTGTCCAGTTTGGAGCCACGTTAGCCCGTTTCCGGTTGCAGAGTGTGTCTGCTAGGTGTCCCAAATAGAACATAAATAAAAAGGGAAAGGGCTATCAATCATGTTAAGACCCCTACTGACACACACTGTACTCACACATACCGTAAACACCTTGAAAAGCTCATTTTTAAAGAACCAGAATTACAAGCTGTTTCAAAACCCCTGCACTTTATTAACATTGAGAATGTGTCCTTTGATATAAACTCTTCTAGAAATGATTCAGATGAATTAGCACAGGAAAATCTTGCTGAGTTGGAAAGCGCTCAATCGGAAGCAGTGCAGTCAGTGAATAATGAAAGTAAACCATCATTCTGAAGTATGACTAATGGTGACATGGGCTGTCTAGAAGAACAAATAACCAAAAGACATACTACTTGGCCCCAAAACTGGGCTGAACATTTTTTGAAATGACTTCACTGTTGTATGAAGACTATTAACAAAATGGGAAACCCTGCCAACTTGTGGACTACAAGTCCAATGAGGGAGAATTTCACTTGTCCATGGGAGAGACAGATGATTCACTTTGTAAAAGAGCAGGACTTATTACTCTTAGAGGCAATATTAATAGATCCATCTGAAATCGCCCACGGAACGGATCTATTGACAGTGCCAAGATCCTTAGCTGAAAAATGTGCAGAGAAACTTGAATCTGCAATGTAGAATGCTGCAGTGAAGTGATTACATTTTGTGGCACATAAAATGCTTTTATCAAAGGATGACTTGACAAGACATCACGATAGCTAAATGCTTAGGACTGAACGTCAATCAAAAACTTACATGTATTATTCAAGGTGCAGACTGAGCTTCAGCTAGGCAAAGCGAAAATACTAAACTAAGACTTATGGAGAGTGTGTTTGTGAAAAGACAGGAGATATCTTTTGCAATCTAAGTACATTCATTCTGCTTCTTGGGCTAGGTGTGTCAGGTGTGACTTGACCAACTGCATGGGGAATGAATTTGACTCATAGTGTCCCATTTAGGAGGTAGGGTAAATACGTTGTCTAGGCATGGTGTGGTTCCAGGACCCAGTTAGGGCTGCAGAGGTTTTCAGCCCAGTGGTGGTTGTCCAGCAGCTAATGGCTGCCAGTTGTAGTATGCAGTAACAGAAATAGCTGCCATCAAGAAAACATCTTTTCTTTCCAACAAGAAGGCAAGAACCACTGAGTTGTGATTCAGATGTAGCACAATGATCTGCCATTTGAATGCTCCCACATCAAGGGAATCTCTCCACCAGTAGGAAGGTACTTCCTCACCCCAACATATTAAAGCCCTAACATAACCCAAGATCACCATAACTTACCGATTCAGCATCTCAGCGCATGTCCCAGTCCTCTGCTTCTCTGGGATGCCCAGGAAATAGACACCCCACATTTTCAGTGGTCCCCAAAGACCTGGTGAAGCTTTTTTAAATGACTAGCTCTCTGTACACAGACTTGGCTGCTGACCACAGCAAGGGTCATCAGGAACACACAAGTCCTGCTCAGGAGTGGGACATGCAAATGAAACTGGCACTGATTTTTTTTTCCATCATCAGAACTGTATAAAAGGCATAAGTCTTATACTCAGTCCCGTAAAACAACAGAATGACAGTCTCTAGCTTAAACAGCAAAACCAGTCTTCCTACAACAAATAAACAACTAGAAGAGACAATTAATATATTTCTATGCCTTTATGCATGTACACATATGTATGCTTTCTAATTGTGTCAGTGTCCTAAGGGTTACATGGCTAAGAAGCTGGGGAGATACACATTATACAGTTCAAGACTGGCCTCTACAAAATTCCTGGTCATTCCGTTGGCATTCTTTCCTACAGATCTCTCAGAGCGTCTGACACAAAGTTATTACTTTTACCATGGAAGTGACCAAAATAGTGGCAAAATGATGTAACAAAGAATCAGGCAAGGAATCAATGGCAGCCTTGGGAATAACCCACCACTGGACACACAGAGAGGAGGAACACATACTTCACTCTCCTTCCCTCTGTGTGGCCCAGCTGAAATATGGGGCATCACCTGAGAAAAGGACAGGGTCAAATTATTGCACTACTAAAACCAGGAGTGAAACAAAGGTAAACACAGCCTCATGCTTGATCTGCCGGCTCCTTGCAACTGTCTAATTGCCTTCCATACCCAAAGGGTTTGTAAGGCAAGAGTGGAAACAGAATGAAAGAGAACTGCCTTAAAGATGTTAAATATACCTATTAAGGGTGAAAAAAAAAAAAAAAAAAAAGCAGATTTTCCTATAGGGCACATGTATCAATTAAGCCTTTCAATGGCGAGACCTCCCTTGTGCTCCTAACATTAGCACTGGCTATGTTACACGACTCTGTTTACGCCTTTAGTTAATATGAATGAGCAGTTACCATAGCGATTATTACATTTTATGATGTACATAAGGTTCCTGATACTGTTAAGAGATAGGGTCAGTGTTTAAGCTTAGCTCAGCATTTAGCAAGCTTTCCTTCCTAGATGTTTTGATTACTTAGGAAAGCCTTAACCTCTACAACATAATGAAGGACTGGAAAGTTGTAGGGTAATTTGTAGGAGAAGGGGTGTGCATGAGGATATATGCACTATTATAAAGCTCAATAAATAATCACGTGAAATCACTGGCATTTAGGACCCTCCAGAGAGGAGCTTTCCCAGCCGACTCCTGATCCCTCATACCCCGAGTAATTCCAGATTAAATCCACTGACTTTGTGAAAGTGTACGTGATATCAGAAACCCACCATGTCTTTCCAAAATGCACGTTAATTGGCTCCAGACAGCGGCAAGGGGGTTGTACATGGCTACAACTGTAGGGCTTCAGCTCCTCCATCCCCAGTGTGGCTCGGAGGGAAAGCTGTGCAGTGCACAAATGGCCAGAGCTGTGGGAATGATGTAAGATGTCTTCCACTTGCATTTTATTGAGAGAGCCCATAAAATTCAAAATCCAGCTGTGCACGTTGGTTCAGTCCGCCTATTAAAAGGGCGGCATTTTCTCATGCCTATGATTGATATGGTTTTAGGCACATCTGTGTACTCACTTAAGCCCCTTCCCTCCACCCTCTCCATCTCAGGCGACTGCATAGACATGAAAAGTGGGAATTTGTCTTTTGTACGTGAGGGTATAAAAGGTTTCTTGACTTCCACTGAAGGACAATAAGTGGCAGTTCACTTTGATTCCCTCTCAATGCTAATTTTACCTTAGTTTTACCCAGGGAAAACATGGAAGCCCAACACAAGGGTAATCAGCCCTTTTTCTTTCTTAACCTCTAAGGTATAGGAAAGGGGCAGCTTGGTAAAGTGACCCAGACACATGCTACAATAGATAATCAATGGCTCTAGTAAAATGCACGCAAAAGCATTTCAAACCCACATTTCAGTAAACATTCTCCAGAATCTGTGGTTATTTATCAAATATGAATGCGCTTTTCAGGATGAGGATCTCATCTCCCCCTGGTGTTTTTGTTCCAAAAGTAATTGGAAGTGACAATACAGAGAAAGATGATGTTTCAACTTCATGTTTAAAATAAATATAAGGCTGTCATCAGAGCCGAGCTGTCTTGTGAAGATCCCTCTCACAGGAGTCAACAGGCAGCTCTACTGATAGAGAATCGTGTTCCATTATTGATTAGCTTTTAAGTTCTTGTTACATATTAGATTAAGATCGCTGTATGCATAGGGAATGAATAGCCCAATTACAGTCTAAAATAGCTCATCTCAAAGTGGTTTAGGATTTTGATATTATAGAAAGAATTTTAAGGAAATTACAGGCAGATATTTACATTTTTATTGCATGGGTTTTCAGGATGGGGAGGGCAAAATAACTCTCCTTTATTACATACAATGCTGATTTTAGCTCCCTCCCAATTAGATTTTAAAAACTTTGGGAGTTAGGGGGTTGCTGTGTATGGGTTTTTTTTCTGCATAGAAAGTACCAGACTAAGCAGCCCCAGAGTTACACCTCTGGCCTCCTCCGGTTTAAAGGAGAGCACCCTCCACCAAAATATGCATCAGGCTCTGCTCTCAGCACTGCTGCTGAGACCCCAGGGCTCGTTTCAGGGACAGTGATGGTTCTCAGCAGAAGCTGGCATTCAGATATTCAGGACCTGTTATTTCTTACTCTTTTGTGCAGGAGGAAACTATTGATTGTGCTAAAACAGTCACAGCTCCCTGAAGTTGGCCCTCAAGGGCACTAAGCATTGACCATGAGTAACTTGGAGTAGATTCACGGCTACCCTAGCACATCCCAGCTCTCAGCAAAGGCACTGATCCTGGTGATAAGAGTTCTTATGGACATGGGACCAATACTCTCGTAATACAGTATTCCTGAGAGGGTTGCTTAATCTGCTTTCGTGTTGCCAGTTTATACGAGACTGGAGCAATACTAGGAATTTATGCTTAATTTTCAAGAACAAGCAATTTAATTTTTTTGCTAAAATCTGGCAGCCTCGAGGCCAAGAAATTTTCAAGCCTAGCAAAGCCATAGTTGATGTAGTCTAGCAATACCCCTCTTCAGGCAGGAGGCAAGAACTCAGACCTCCAGGGCTCCCTTCCAGGTGGTGTTTTGTTGTCCTTGCAGACACACTAGAAGGGTCCCCCAAGGGGCTGCCTGGGGGCTGCCCTGGGGAGAGGCAAGGGCTGCTGGTCACAGTTCTCTCTGTCGCAGGGGGTCACAGCTCCCTGGCCCTGCTGGGGGACAGATCAGTGTGGCCGGCCATGTCCCACGGCAGGGCTGCCCGGCAAGCAAAGGAGAGTGGCAGCAGCACTGCATCTGAAAGCCAGAGACACCAGTCTGGCTACAGGGGAGCATGAAGTGGGAGTCAATGGACTCCCAACATGGACTGCTCGCATAATTTAGGGCCACCTGAGGTACCTCCAAGAGATGCCAGTCTTGGGGACTGCAGGAAGGCAACAGAGAAAGAGCTGCTTCCCGCTCTCACTGACACACACACAGCCACGCCACCCTCCACCCTCCCTCACAACCCAAGTTTTAACACCAGCTTTAAAGAACCCAAGTGTTAAAAAAACCTTTTTTATAGTTCTCCAAAACATAGTCATTCTTCATTTCACAACAAAATATATTTTTGTGGGGAGGGAGTACAGAAGCCCAAACTCAAACCTCAACTCTCTGTATCCACTCATCACAGTGCCGGCAATATTGCATTTCACAGTTTTCATTCCGTATAACCACCCTGAATATTTTGGTATAGAAAATAAATACTCTTTTTCTACAGAGAATTTCCAGCCTTCAGCAAGGTGGAACAGTTTTAAAAATTGATCTGACTTTCCCTCAAATTTGCCTAATTAATCATTCCCTTCGTTGGTTAATCTCCCATAAGAGACTAGCGTTGACCACGTCTCCAACAAAGCATGGAAAAGGTCACCAGAAATAGATTTCCAAGGCCTTGAAGGGACTCTGTGGGCAAATGGTTGCTGCTATCCAACACTGCAAAAGTGTGATTAAAGACAAAAGGGAGAACTGGGTGGGAGAGTTGCATGACCCCAGGATCACTGCCAATGAAAAACTGCAGCGAAAACATTTAGTAAGTACTCCAGGTCCACTGACTCACTCCTTTTGGAAGGTAATATATTAAATCTTTAGAGAAAAGTTCTGCTCACCAAGTTGTACAGCACTGATAGACTTGTAACATTTGTATTAGTCTGCCCCATAAGAAGCCCAAGTTCCCCTATTTTTGCATCTTTGCAAGCGATGTAAGCACCCAGAAATTTTTCCTTCAAGAGTGCAAGTCCAAGTCCTCATATACATGTGTGCACACAAGGTCCCACTGGCTGCTCAGGTTAGATAATGTCTCTTTCTCACCCCTCCTGAACTGTATGCTAAGATACCCCACATGAATTTACAATGCCTTTGCAAATAAGGACCCATTCTGTGAGGTGGTGAGTACAGTAGTTTAATCCAAGAAAGTATTTTTTGAACTGAGACTGCCCACACGTGTTTAAAATTAACCAGGCTCAGGACAAATTGCCTTATGCCCTGCAGATGAACACTTGCTGGTGGCGAAATCTGAGACAGAGTCCTAATAGATGGCAGCTCTATTTCGTGCACATCTGCAATCTAATAGGGAAACCCATAGCTTCATGCAGGAAATGTACAGCTGAACTTAGCAAGAAAACAGGTTGGCTTGAGCCCATGCAGCTATTTTTTGAATGTGGGGATACTCCTATCTTGAGTGCATGCTGCGATCCCAGTGAATGGGTAGCAGACATGCTAGAAGGAGTTAAAATAAATTACTTGGACTAAATGAGAGATGAAGAGCTGGATCAACCACTTGTTCTTCAATTCTATAAGTTCAAAGTGATCCTTAGCACAGTATACTATGTGAGGAAATGCCTTCAGAAATGCATCCCTCTGAGTTTGCAGGGTTTGCACCCTGCTCCTGTGCAGGGAATGGGAATTTAACCATTTGCTCCACCAAAACAGGCCCAGCATTAGCAAAGCAGAAAGTCCTACCCAAAGTGCTAGCTGGAAAATCAGACTGGGTAGGAAAACGAGGGAGTTAGTGCCTTCCTTTTTCCAAGGTGATGAAAAGTAGACAGGGAGCATACCTGCATGGCAACACAGAGATCAGTGCAGGCATGTCGGGACATGTGGAAATGTGAATCAGTAAGTCCAAGTCTGGATATCACCTGCTTCAACTGACCATCTCTAAACTTGAGCTTACAGAGGAAAGCAGGGTTTCTTAGCCAAACTGCAAACACGGCACCAGTGCCAAGCAGGCTGCAGATTACCCACAGAGGTATGATACCGTGCACTGCCTGGCTCTCCACACTCAGCCCCAGGCAGGGACGTGGTCCTGCTGCGCTGGCATCCTGCACAGTGACCTGCGTGGGCACTGAGCCAAGGCTCCCGTCCCACAGCATGCTCCAGAAGCTGCTCCATCACTCAGCAGCTCCACTAGTCCCTCCAGAGTCTTGTGTCTAAATATCCCTTTACTTAGCCTACAGTGAGGATGATTTCCATTAGGCAACAAAACTTTTACAAGCCAACAGACCAAGCTGACAAGATGCACTTAACTATCATTAGAGCACCAAATCATCAACAGTCTACTTTGTCCATCATCTACATTGACTTTCTTTAGTTAAATACATGTACAATACTTACCTTACCTGTCCAAGTGGAGACAGTACTTACTTTGTTTCTCATTGCACATTTTGCAGCCTGTAAGCAAGAACAGAGTGCTCTCTTTAAAAATACAAAACATATTATTATTACTATTACTATTGCTACTGCGAATTCTATCGCCATTACCACCTTCTGCTTCGAAATGTTTCTTTGCTTTCCGTTACCGCAGTAAAGCAAGACCAATTATGTAGCTTCCTCCTTTCCTCTAAAGTGCTATGGAAAAAGGTCGCTTTCAAGAAAAAAAATGATAATTTTTTACAAATACATAAAACAAAATACTCAAGGCATTTTTGAGAGGCATTCTCACATATTGCTGAAATTACACACAATGTGTGAAAATTTGCATAACAAATGTGACAAGATGGTTACTTAAGGGACTGAAACAGAAGGAATAAAATACATATTAGATACCTCAGCTCTCATTAATTATTATTCTGAATGAGAAATAATGCCAGGAGCAAGAGGGGTGCCAGAAGAAGCGGTGGGGAAATATATTATCATGTATTTAAAAACCTTTAAAAGGTATAATAATAATTAGGAAATTATTGCACTACTGATCTTTTTTAGTAGCAGAGCAACCACCTGTTCACACTTTTATTAATCGCTTGCTCGTCTCTTCCTTAAAGATGGTCTGTGAAAATCATTAAAGGAAAAGCTACCAGAGTAGAAAGGAGGAGAAAAAATTCATGTTATGCAGGAAAAAAATTTAAAAATCATAACTTTAATTAAGAATCACATGTGAAAAAGCAGTACTATTTTAAGACTGGTTTATAGCAAAACATAATTTGGCTCCAAACAATAACGATGGAAGAGAGTGAATATTATTATTATTGATTTTGTTAATTTGTTCCAAATGCACTGCCTTACCCAGCTTTGTCTTTCCAGTGCTTCCTAAAATCTGGCTGGTGCAGAAATGTAGTTAAGGCAGCTCTGTGGGTCTTGCTCAGCACCGGGCACCCACGCAAGGCGGTGGCCACAGAAGGTCCGGTCTCCAGATCCGGTCTGCAGATCCGCAGCAGCACATGGCCTCAGACAATAGCCCCCGGGCGAAGTCCTTGATAAACTGGAAAATGGCAGCCTTCTTATTTTGGCAGATAATGCCAGTTAATGTACGTTTGTTGTCAGACACACATTCATCTCCTGAATTACGCTGCTATGTGCTCAGGAGGGCTGCACGGGCCCTTACTGTTCCTTTCGTTCCTGCCTGCCCACGGATGGAGATGAAAGCCCAGAGATGTCCTATGGCCAGGCTGATCCTTCCCCGCTCCTGCGGGAAGGTGCACTCCATGGCAGAATCACTGTGGGCGTTAGAGCATACCATGCTCCATAATTATGGCAGGAAATTTCTCAAGCATTTCTCATCATTCCCTTCTTCAGGCCTTGAAACACTTACGCTTTATCTATATAAAAACAAAGAAATCCATTTTTCTATCAACCTCTTTCCTTCAGGCCTCTCATGGAAGCAACACGGAATTTCCTATTTGCTCCTTGCTGCAGTCAAATCTTGGGTTTCCCCAGAGGTTTTGTCTTGGCATTCCCTGGAATCACCGTCTCCCACAGAGAGCAGCATGGCTTAAATACGAAAGTCTCTGTCCTTTTTCCCCATTAGTCTCCCTTATGTTTCTTTTTTCTATTCCCTCTCTTCAGCCTTTTCTCTCCCAGCTTCACCGTTTGGAGGTTATTTCCTCACTGTTTAGCCTTGGGAAATGCTTTGGAGGGCTGCTCCTCTGCATGTGTGCTCCATCTAGGAGCATCTGTACACAAACACGAGTCCAGCAGGCCACAGTATAGGCACCTCCACCAGTCCCACACCATTCTGCTAGTACACCCTCTGGTGTACAACCTCTGGTGTGACAGATAAAGTAAGCTCAGTATGGTCAGAAATAGGTGAGAGAAAGAAACCTGCTATGCGGTGGCACTCCTAGCTTGGCAAAGACCTGTTACCATTCCTCATCCTTCTGGAAATAACTCCGTTCCCTGACATCTCTTTCCACTTTTAAGCGCGACAGCTGGGGCAGGCAAGCTGGAGGGGGAGGAGGTGGGCAGGGAGACAAAACACTTTGCACAGGGTCTTCTGCTGGTGAAAGACAGAGAAGGTGCTGGTTTATTGTGCCATCGCATGATTCAGTTGTGAGGGGACCCGCGTCTTCACTTTGGGGTCTGTGGCACAGCTGTGTGCCCTCACCTCCGGCCAAGACCCCGTGCCACAGTTGGCACTGACACCAACATGAGTTATCAGCAGCGGGTCACTCGCAGGGCTGGCGTTTGCACGCTGCAGCACAGGAGTCGCACGACTCCCTACCAGGGGGCTAGAAACGGAGTTTCTTCGCATCTGCCTCCCATGCTGTACGTGAGCGCAGCAGTTAGTAAAAGCTAAATCCATTTAAAATCATTTTAAGAGGGAAAATAAGGCCCTTTCTGGGGATATTATTTATAAGTCATGTTTTACTCTGCCATTAATATACTTTTGGAATGCATGAGAGCTCCCTGCACCCAAGGCAGGTAATAATGGTCTATTAAAAGACACCATCTCTGTTTCCTAATGCTCTATCAAAGGTTCATTGATGAAAATAGCCATCTGACTGCTCTCATCAGCTTTAAGGAATTCCATAAAAGAATGAAATATGCTTTCCTCATAATTGCTTTTGTAAAGATTTATGACAACGTAACGGATAAACCGGGCACTTGCTGAACAAGACTCAGATTTAAGATGTGCCAATGCAAATGAGAAAGTGTCCAACTAAGAGATGCATTTCCTGGAAGAAATTTGCAAGTGCTTGCAAGAGCCACAAGTTACCACATACACCTGGCTACATTCACTGCTGCTGTAAACACATACAGCTCCAGCGAGGCCAAAGGTACTGCATTGGCTTGCTCTAGCGGTAAATTTGGGTCTTAGAGGCCAGTCACCTTCTCACAGCTGATAAGAGGACCTTGACAGCATCTGGAAGACATCCTGAGTAGAACTATACAGCCGATTAAGCAGTAGAGTGTTCTTTTGCCACCTACATGTTGTATGTGTAAAGAACATCACATGCTTGGGGAAAAAAAAGTCCCTTAATGCCTGGCAGCACTGTTTATGCTCCTGCCAACAGTAAAAGTAGCATCAGTGGGAATAGGCTGTGTGATTAGTGTAGTGGGATAATTAAATCCCATTTGCCAGCTATTCATCTGTCTTAAACAGTCAGAGGTGCAATGGTCATTGTCATTGCCTCTTTACCATTACATCAATACTATGGTCCTATGAGCTTTTGGCTCCAAGATTACCTAAAGCACAGGATTGACACTAAGGAGGTCCTTCATCTATTTCCAACTCTTCTATTGGTTTTTGGTGTCACTTGAATTTTTTTGTCCTCAACTTTTCCACCTCTAAAGCAGGAATAATGATTCCTTGCCCAATTTCATCGGATACTACAGATCTAAGTGCCACTTAAATACTTGTAGATGTGCCTGTGTCACTCTGTATGCTAGGGCAATCGCTACACTCTCACTCAACGCAAACAAACTATGCAGTCATATTACAGTGAGGGTCTAAAATTGTTAATGTAAGAACATTTCTGAGGTTGCTCCACCTCTGTGAGTGTTTGACATGCCCTCCTATACGTCCATGGATAGCCCAGTCCCACACAGAAGCTGAGAGGAGGTGGTCGGTGCTGGAAGGTGTGAATGATGTGAGGTTATATGGTTTTTAGATTTTTGAATCTTCCTAAATCTGAGTCTGTACAGCTGTGCATGCTCTGTCGACCATTGTCTCTTTTTACACGTGTGCACACAGATATGTACACACACACATTTTAAGGCTTTCATCATGCCCACATTTGGGTATTATTTTCACTTGGAAAAGCCAGTAACCAACATCCAAAATTTTACACTAAAGAGTCAAAGCTTGTCGGAGCCATAAGTGAGAGCAGAGTGTAACAGGGGAAGGACCAGTCATTTTGGTAAGTCAGTACTACAGCCATACTTTTAACACCCTACTTATTCATTCAGTTTCTTATTTTTTTTCTTTTTTTTTTTTTTAGCCAATTACACCAAGAAGGCTTTATAGAAACTGTTGCCAAATGTTTAAAATGGGAGCAGTTCAGTCGTTATTTCAGTCCCACGTTACTATGGTAAATTGTACATTCTCACCTCGTGCATTCATTTGTGAACGTTTGACTTATCAGTGGTTAATTAATATTAATGGCAGAAATCACTTCAAACTTGCTTTATGCTAGAAATCACACACAGTCCTGGCTCTAATCACTCGGCACATGAAGAAACTTTAATTGATAACCCAGGTTTAATATCCATCAGGAATGGATTCTGTAGGAGGAACAGAGCAATGTTCCCTGTAATCATCCTAGAGGAGATAGAAAGCTTGTTCTACCAACATCAAAGAAGATTAGGCAGCAGAAGCCTGATAGTAAAGTAGCAATTATGGATTTTTTTTTTAATTCTGTGCACCTGTTTCATCAAAATAATAGGCATCTTTTAGCAAAATAACCTGAAACTCAGTTCACTGACTTTCAATTATCTGATGCTGGGAAATGCATCTGGAGAGACATGAAAAAAGGTGATAGACACACAGAGAAATAAAGAAAAGGGGGAAATTAGAATGAGGGAAAATATGAGGGCCTATGTAAGTGGGTGTTATAAATATCCTGTGCCTCGGGCTGGTTATAGAACGGGAATATTTTTGCTGAGTTAGGATTGGGGCATCAGATACATTTGACCGAATCAGTCCCTGGTGGAGTGCCTTTGACTACAATAAACAGATTACACCATGGATGGATTTGGCTCATTGCTTTTAAGGGCAATTTTAGGTAGCAAACCTTAATGCAAGCAAGGGAAGTGCATGGTAACTTTCCACAAACATTTCAGGCTGTATAACTCGAGGCAAAAATTACTAATTTTTGACCTGGTAGAGTGGAAGGTGTCCCCGCCCCTGGCAGTGGGGTGGAACTAGATGATCTTTAAGATCCCTTCCAACCTAAGCCATTCCATAACTATCCTCAAATTCCCTTTTATCAGGTGTATGTGAAACTAGGAATCACCCCATAACTTTGTTTCAAGAGATGAGTCTGAAGTTAGATCAGAACCAATCTTTCCTGGAGGTGGGAAGGGGAAGAAAGCCCAGACACAGACTTGGTTCCGCTTCAGGGATTTTTTCAGAGGGCAGTGGGCAATTCACTTAAACATTTCATGATCTGTAGCGCTGGAGCCTCCAAAGGCAGAGAACAGCAGAGTCTTACCAGAGAAAATCTGCATTACCAGCCCAATTACAGGGTAGAGTTCTTGCCAGGCTCAGGACAAATCAAGGACAGCACTTTTCCACCTTTTTTCCTGCCTTTACATCCCTGTTGTATTCTCTGTGCTCTCTCATGCACATCTCACTCCCTCCTCACAGAATCACAGAATCACCTAGGTTGGAAGGGACCCTTTAAGATCATCTAGTCCAACCGATGAAAAAAAACAAAAACAAACAAACAAACAAAAAAAAAACCCACCACCCACACACAACACACCACACAACCCACATACACACCACCACACCACCCAACACTAATCCATATCCCCGAGCAGCATGTCAACTCCTCTCTTGAATACCTCCAGGGATGGTGCCTCAACCATCTCCCTGGGCAGCCCATTCCAATGCCTGACAACCCTTTCAGTAAAGAAATATTTCCTAATATCTAACCTGAACTTCCCCTGGCGTAACTTGAGGCCATTACCCCTTGTCCTATCATCTGTAACTTGGGAGAAGAGACCGACCCCCGCCTCTCTACAGCCTCCTTTCAGGTAGTTGTAGAGAGCGATAAGGTCTCCCCTCAGTCTCCTCTTCCCCAGACTGAACAATCCCAGCTCCCTCAGCCTCTCCTCGTAAGGCTTGTGCTCCAGACCCCTCACCAGCTTCGTTGCCCTTCTCTGGACCTGCTCTAGCACCTCAATGTCTTTCCTGTGGTAGGGGGCCCAAAACTGGACACAGTACTCGAGGTGGGGTCTCACCAGTGCCGAGTACAGGGGGATGATCACCTCTCGGGTCCTACTCACCACACTGTTCTTGATACAAGCCAGGATGCTGTTGGCCTTTTTGGCCACCTGGGCACACTGCTGGCTCATGTTCAGCCGACAGTCGACCAATATACATTACATACAACTCCGTATACATTACATACACTCCGTTACATACAACCAGCCGCATCTCAGTCTCACTTGGAAACGATCCCCAGTGAATGCCGGACAGGAGACCTGTTCTCCATATTTTATCTCCTGAGCCCTTACAGCTTGGATTGTAGTCCAACAACTATGCCTGGCATCTTCAGCAAGAACCACAACCACATCCCACCTCATGCGAATGAAGTAGAAGTAATTCCATTGTAATTAAATAGGAATTTTTGTGTGAATTCCAAATGAACCTTTGTAACATTATCATTAGTTCTCAATACATCTCTTATTTTACCTCATTAGAATTATTGGTAATAAACGGTAGTAACTGGATTGTAATTAAATAGGAATTAAATTTTGACTTCCTAATGAACTGCAGCAAAGCAATCACTATTTCAATATACATTAATTGCTGTTCTGTTAGGAATACAGGCAACATTTTTAATGAATTGCTACAAATTATTATGGATATATGGCCTAAGCCTACAAAATAATATCACTTCAGTAAGTGTGCCTGGTAGATGTCAGCCAGCTGTGCAGCGAGCAGATCTACCCAAGGAACTTGGGACTTGCAGCACGCTGATGCCAGTAGAGAGTGCACTGAGTTATGACATTTCCACAATAAACATTTCTTTCAGAAGGTTGCAATTAATTTACAAATAGGCCAGACAAGATGCCATTGGGGGTGCCATTGGGGAAGTGGACTAAAAGGTGTAGGAAACCAGCGGCAATAATACAGGACCAGAGCATTTTTATGTTATTGGTTCCTGTTTGATTACAATAAAAGTGTTTTGTAATAAGTCCCAGGGTGGTAAACTGTGTATAGAAAGCCCCATTTTATTATTTATACATTCTCTCTCTGTATATAGAGATATATATAATATATGTATGAATAAAATTTCACTTCTATGACTGGTCTAGATCTAAAAGCCATAGATAGCATTTGCTTCTTTGTATTACTGCTGAGGATGTAACAGGCATTTGGTGTAAGAACGTGCAAGCTACAAGAGGCATGTTCGTAACAGGGAGTACTGACTAGCTAATAGAGGGTTTGTATCCAAATTCAGGGCAGGCTTATTCTGGTTCAATGGGATGAGTGGGGGAGCAAACCAAAGCTTACATGCAACTGCTGAAAAATCAGCTTTCTGTTTTCATTTTGAAAGCTGGCAGCATGTGTCCCACCAAGCAGCCTCCCAGTCACCTTCTGTCTCCAAGGGGACTGACTCGGGGCTGCATTCCCCAGGGTGTAGGTTCCCCCCATTAACAACTGACTAATTTTTTCCATCCAGCCTCCTCATTGCTGGCCCATCATTGTCATCTCACACTGTAGATTTCTAGGGGACAAACAGCAGTCAGCCACTGCAAACATGGGACAGCCGGTTCCCTTGGATGCAGCGTGAGCCATCCACACCGATGTGATCACAAGGCCTGCTGCAATGTGGTTTACATGCCCTGAAACATCTTCATGTTTCCATTTGTTTACTATTGCTAGCATTTTACCTCTCATCATACTGCAAAGTCAGTGTCTGACTGACATTTACAATCCCTTTGGATTTCCAGACCCAGCAGGGGAAATTCAGAATCAGTCTCTGGATGGGATCTGCGAGAGCCACAGTCACACGTGTGGGCTCGGGAGAGGGCAGCTCGCTGCTTAGGCATCTTTGTTATACCCAAATTTAAATCACAGACATTGAACGGGGCAAGTAAACTCACTTTTTCAATTTTGTTACTTAATCAAAACTCTGAAGCTTTCTAGTGCTGCGGAGTGTTCACATATCATCCACTTTCCATATCCAATGCTGACAAAACAATAAGGCAGGAATAACGTAAGTCGTGAGAAAACTAGTCTGTGTCATAAATCTTCACAGGAAAGTGGCTGCTGTTTTATGTTATTGCAGTGTGTTGTTTCCAATGAAGTGATTACTGTTAGATGTATTTTTAAATTGCTTTTGGTATTTTTAAAAATACATGACTTTGAGAGTGATAGAAACGAGATTGAGTGGCGGTAGACAGTGCCTACAATATGATTAACTTTTCCCCAGACCAGCTACTTCTGAAATTAAGGTTACCAACACAGCTATCGTCAACTTTCCCCTGTCTGAAAATGGCTCATTGGAGGCTGTGAAATTTATGCACTTATCCAACAGCCCACCTAACCCTCCTCTTGTTTCAGACACTGCATGGGCTCTTGTTCTGCTTGAAGATGTTTGGTTAATAACCACTAGTGTTATTTTAAAGTGTGAACGTGCATGTTTATGCACTGAAGCTCTGTAACACAAAGCCTCAAGTTACATCCCGTTGTGACTGAGAAGTTGTGGTTTCTGTCCATGGAGGGGAGGAACAGCTTTGTGTGTTAACAGCTTCAACTAAGGAGCACACACACTTCCAAAAAGGCTGAGCTACATTTTAGATAAAGTTCATTTGGAAGACATTCAAGGCAATAAATATCAAGTGAGAGGTTTTCTCAGGGCTTTACAAGTCATTAAAACTCCAGGTAGGTTTTACCTACCAAAGGCTTCACTTGCAGCTTGCTGAGCTCATGCGGTCCTTTTCCTGGATATCGACATGTCCCTTCCAGCAGCTAATGAAGCCTGTAACCATCCCAGGGCCCACCTACAGCGTCCTTTGGGCTGCTGTGTGCTACACAGACCGGGCACTACAGGGTTAAGCTTACCCAGACAAGAGGAGACTCAATAAGAGGCAAAAGGAAAATGAATTAGAGGAAAATCAACAGGCAGCAAAGGAAAAACTAAATTACATTTCATGTACACACATGCACTCGTTTGGCTGGAGGGGCAGAAAATGTAGCCAAAACCCGGCTGTTTTTATTCTAAACAGTGCATCAATCCATTGATTAATTTTACACTTTGTTCCTTATGAACCTGGGCTGGGGCCACGAATGCTGCTATGAAAAGAAGAATATAGCCAAAAAGGAACTCTTAAAAAGTTGGCAGCCGTTTCAAGGCAATGTGTCTGGCCAGCAGGAAGGAGATGGCTCCTCCAGGGAAGTGTATGAAGCTGTAAAACCATTTGTGAACCGGCCCTGCTCAGTTTATAAGGTGTGTGACTGACTTAAAGTCAAGTTTCTTGCACAAATTTGTGACTTGTAAATCGAATGATAAAAGTAGTCTTAAGTATCATTTTTCCAAAAGGGCATTACAAGATTGGTTAAGAATGACTGTATTTCCTCACTAATACCATTAACTTCAGAATTGTTTCCATCCATTACTGAGTCGAACAAGGAGGGTTTACCGTAAATTGCTACATGCTGTATGGTACAGCTGGTCAGCTTTATGGTATAGGAAGCAGAAATAAAACAAAATCAAATAAAGGAATACAATAAAACACCATGGACCAACTTCAGCCTTGGTGTAATCAAACGCAAATGGAAATTAATGGAGTAGCACTCGCTCACACAAAGGCTGACACATCCCTTGGCCACAGAGCAAAGGGAGGCAGCAAACCTCATCTCTCTGTGTTGCTTCCCAGGAACAGCTACGGTGAGCAGGAGTAGGCTACAGAACATCATTTTCCAGTTACCTGCTGTCTACTGTGTAAACGTTTCCTCAAAAGCTTAATTTACCTCAGGATTTCCCTTCCATAAGTGTGTATTCCTTTCAGCAAGTTAGGAGGTTAGGAAACTATTTAGGAAATAGTCCTAAAATCTCTCAAAGATAAGCCAAGAGTGACTTTAAGTCGGTGGAGGTCTGTGTAAGATCTCAAGAAAATGGGGCAGAAGGAGGGGGAAATTCTGTCTGTGACATATCTCATTCCTTCTCCAGACCCCATCACTTAGTGGGGAATAGGGCCACAAGTTTCCATTTACAGGAGGTTCAGAAATCCCAGGATACCGCCTTTCTTGTTTGCATCAGGCAAGAGATATCACGAATCCCACTTGTTGATGGGGAAACTCACCTTCTGTAGAAGACTAACATAAAGCCAGGATACCACTTAAATGCCTTAAAATAGGGATCTGCAGAGGCTCAGGGCAGCGAGGGTTTCACACAGGCAATCTGACCATTCCCCTCATCAACACACAGTCAACACCTGTCCTGGCATCTGTCTGAGGGAAGAGTTCAGCTCACTAGTGAATTTGACCGCGTGTTCAAATTTGGCAGCTGCAATGAAAAAAGTTGTATTTAGGTGAGTTTCTAAACCATTGCTCTTCTAAGCCACAAAGCTGCTCCTGCTTCAGCTGTATGACTACCCGACTTTGAGACCTCCCAAGTGCCCACAATCTCAGCGTAAACGCTTCTGAGCAAACAGGGGTTCAAAAATCTCTGCACAGAATCAGTTCTTTCCCTTCTCACTGTGTTTCAATGTTGCTAATTGCTAATTAATCACAGACTTTACACAGCCTCCCCCTTGCCCAAGTTTTATGGTTAAAATTTTGTTTGAACTACGCTTCACCCAGCTGAACAGTGCTTGAGGGTCAGCAGAGCTATGCAATGTGCTGTGAAAAGTGATGCTTCTTTTGAGAGGCCTCGTTATTGAAATAACTTTTGAGTTAATGTTTGGAAATAACTTTGAAATGAGGATTTGCACAGATTTGTTTTCTTAGTGCAGCAATTAGCTTCACGAGCAGTGACTGGCTGCAGTACCTTCTGCCATGTCTGACACATTAAATAAATTATTCACTCAGTTCATTAGCTGGAAATACAGTTTGTAATACCTGCCGAGTTACAGGACATGCAGCAAAGCCACAGATCATCTCAGATAGAAAAATGAAGTCAGGTTTTGCTGCTCCTGCATAAACAACAAAAAAAAAAAAGGATGGGGAAAAAAGGTAAGTAAGATACTGTTTTTCCTACCATGTGGCTCAATCAGTTTCTTTCAGAAAACTGCCCCTCTGCCCTGTTCTTTTTTTAATGATCAGATTACGATTCTCTCCTCTCCACTGAGTTGGATTGCCTCAGCAAAAACTCCCTTTGCCTCTGGTGGAAATATCCTCAGTGTCACTTACTTTTTAATGAAAGTACGATGTCACAGCCTCAAGAAACAGCTTATTATTTTTCCTGCCAGTCTGTCTCACTGTTACAAGCAAAATTGTTGCAAGGAGTCTATTTGTCAGGCTTTACATGGGCAGGCAGCAACAACCAGATGTCTTCATGGAAAGGTAGAAGCTGGGGCAAGCGGGCTGTCCTTCATGCTTGCTGGTCTCCAGTTGGCGCATCGGGACAAACTCACAGCACTGGCTGCTCCCATGGGAGATGGGACAAGCTGTGGAGAGAGCACCTATTGATCTAACAGCTTTTCTCCCCCACCACTTGTACACAAACAGTTCCATGGCTGGATCTGCAGTTGTGAAGTGTGGGTGGAGACACAGCTACTGCTGGTCTGAGCTGCTGAGGAGCCCAGTCTGGATGCAGAAGGTGGAGCTGCACCCAGCTGAGAGCACTGGGGCTTTTCATGAGTTGACAGGTGGAGGGTACTGGGTAGAAGCTGCAAAGGGCCACCCAGACAAGCAGGTCTTCCACCTTCATGGCTGTATAACAGCCCATGCAGTCAGGGTCCTGGCCTGGGATGCTGCAACATCTAAGATCTTACCATGCAAGGTATAACATTTAAATAGAGAAGGGGACTTTTACATACCAGCTAGCAGTGGACCTTAACAAGCGATGACAGGGTAGGAGGATAAGGAGCCTGACCCTGCTCTTCCAGTCTCATCATTCAAAGCAGCCTTAAAATGACAGCCCAGATCAAGCCATCTCTAACTACATCCTTGAGCTCAACATTTCCTCAGCCAAAGGAGAGAGTCTCCATTTCTTCAAAGGCACTGGGGCTGGTCACTACTTGTCACTAGTCAAGAACCACTGTGCAATGAGATGAGTGGGATTCAGGTCAGAATGCTGGCATGCATTTTACAGAGACAACTGCCTGTAATTAAGCTCCTAAATACAAATTCAAGCATCAAAGTGGATGACTTGATTTTCCAGAAGTGCTAGGCAATGATGGCAGTGGAGGCACCAAGATGAACCCCAGTACATGTGACAACCATGTGCTCACCTCCAGCAGAGATGCCACCCTGAAGCAGGCCTTGGATGACTTATTTTGTTCAGTCAGATTCCCCCAGGTAGAAGGTTTAGCCACTGCAGGTCAGCTGCACTCTTCCCAGTCACGTACCATGGATGACAGAGGTCTGCTATGCAAAAAATGCATTGTGTAAAGAAGAGGAGAAGGGAGAGAAGAAATCTAATAAATACCCCATTATTTCCAGTGTATATTATGCAAAATTTGGCATGAAATCTTTACCTCACATAAACATGAAGGTCACTTGTTTGTTCATTAAATTCTCCTCTGTCTACATCATTATGCTCATAGTTTTTTTTTTATACTTAATGTAGTAAAGGCCTGCCAAACTCATTAGACATCAGCTGATAAATGGATTTGAACTCACAATCTGTTAAAAATCACATAGACACATTAGAGCAATATTTCCATGGCTTAGAGACCGTATACATTTAAATCTTCCCAGAGAGCATTTTGAGCATTTTTGATCCAGTGCAGCAGACTCAACACATAATTCAAGTCTGCTTGCTGTAAAAATTTACAGGCTGGGATCTTAGTATCACGAGTCATAAATCAAAGCTGCACACTTAAAAATGTGATAGTGACAAAACTGTTGGATAGAGGGTAAACATCATCAAGCTCATTGTCATGCAGCACTTGCATTGGATATTGTTAAATGTTCCACACATTTTCTCTCTTCTGGCCGAATTTGTACATATAACATATAACCCTGAGTAATTTCCAGCCTGGGCAAATCTCTGGATGAGGAAGTGTCCTGGAGTCTCACCCGAATGCCATGGCTTCACATAAGCTTTTACATGAAATGTGGACAGAGGAGAACAGGGGGCATGTTTATGCCATAGTTTATGTTTCACTTACTCATTGTTCTTTATTGTAATTTCCCCCAACTGATGATAAAATGCTTATAAAGCATTGGGCTGATAATTTGCAGGCTCTCCCGCTGCTCTGTTTGTTATAAAGCTACTCATGTCTCCAGGAGAGTCTTTCTTCCTTTTGGATTTATGAGCCTAATGAACCACTGTTATTCTCCATCACAGGAGCCAGTGATGCTGTGACATTATAGCAGGAAGATTTGAAAACTTATGAGAAAGCACTTGAAACAAACTGCTGCTCTTAATAAGTGCCTCTTGTCTTCAGTGTGGTCTGAGGAAGATCTAAGCAAGCTAATGAATGAAAAGAACAAACCGAGTCCTGCACTAACCCTGCAAGCTCCACTGCAGAGTAAGTAATGCTGGTGAGACAAATCCTCTGCTGGGATGAACAGTATTTATCAGCGGCAGGATGCTGATACACAGCTCCTCCGAAGGGCCCACTCAGCGTACAAGGACCCTGAATCCTCAGGACTGCTTAGATTTTCCAGATCTGGGTTGTTGGATGTATGAGACTAAATAAAATTAAATTAAACTGCAATTAAATTTAACTTCCACCTCACTGAAATGTCTTTCACTGGAGCTCAGATGGCTGACTAGACAGCCTTTTGGCCCCTGGGCACTCTAGATTCACTCAAATACATCTTTTTCTGGAGCCATTCTTGCCAGTCACCAAATTTAGATATTTCCAAACCATAGAAGTGGAGATGGGGGAGAAAAGGGACCACCTCCTGAAGACTAGCTGCAGGGTACCGCTTACCTTGTTATTTCCATAAAGGAGCACATTTCTGCCTCCTATGGCAGGACACAATGAAGAGAAAGGCAGTACCATGGCTAGGCTGGCCCCAGGCTATTTAGGAAGTTATAGGTCATAACCCACACCTTCATCTCCACCTGGAGACCATTAAGAAGCCCACTTGAAGCCTGGAGCACACGGTTCATTGGCTCCCAGTGAGATGCCCAGAGTTAAAAGCATGTCCTGTTCAGAGCCCCATCGTGCAAGCTGTTGTTATCAAAGAGACAGTTCTTGGACCCAAAAATTGACTTCAGCTAAAAAAGTGTGGGGAGCAAAACAGAAGTGAGTTGCCCAGCGTTAAGCAATAAGTCAACAGCAGTGCTAGACGTAGAACCCAGGCACCTTGGCTGGGAGTGCAAGTGAGACACCAGTATGCTCTGGCAAGGTTTCTGCTGCCTTTGGCTGTTGTGCTGGATTCCCAGAGACAAGTGGGTTGAGCCAGTTGAGCCATGCTGCCTGTTGGGGCAGAACTTGAGACAATGCCAGTCCCTTCCCACCCTAAATGTCCCTGCCTGCGGAGCCAGCTGGCTCCCTCCAGGCTCAAATAAGAGTGTCAGACAACACCTCCGCAGCGTGGCTGGTCAGGGAGCGTACCTGTAGGGCAACCCTGAGCCATGGGCCTCTGTGATAGTCTTGACATACTCCTTGCTGTCCAGGGGGGATGCTAGAGGTGGCTGGAAGTTATGTTTGCAGGTGAGAAGTCTTGCCAAAATAATGAGACCTCCCACCACACACAATGCTTAAGCATGCTGTCAACTCTGTGTATTTTTCATAAAAGCTCTGCTGTCTTCAGTTAATCTGTAATCATCACATCTTTCATCATGGCACACATATCTCAGCAATTGTACTCATTACAAAACCGCTATGGCATAATAGGAAACAATGACATGTTATTTCTTTCTTCTGTGATACAGTGGGATTGGGAACAGTGCAATACAGGTCATTGAACCAGCAAAATATTAGTGGAAGATGTATGGCGACGTGCCAATCAGTGCTTTGAAAAGCTCAACCTAGGTGACTCTGTTTGTTAAAAAGTATTCAAAAGCCCCAATTACAATCAGTTAAAAGCAATAAGCATGCAAATTATTTTAAAACAAACTTTAATTAATTTCAGCATATGTTTCACTTAGGCTGATTAGTCAAATCTGATTTTCTGAAAAGAAACAATAAACATCTGCTAATGATGATTTACACATTACCGCTCACATGGCCTGCAGTGTATTCTGTGGTGACAGAGGTTCTGCACAGCTCAGGGAAGAGACGTCGTGCAGTGCCAGCCACCCCCAGCCTGCAGCCATCAGGTACAGAGAGAAACAAAAACAATTCTTTGCTAAAAAGGCTAGACAGATCCTAAAAGAACATGATGTTGTTTCTACAAACAACTGACCCAGTAATGGCTTCCCTTTCCATTAAGCACTCTTTGGATGAGAAACAAGCAAAGAAGCCTGAAGACTGGCCCCCTGGTCAGGCTGAAGCCCTCCACATTCTGACCTTGGTACAGACCCATACACCGAGATGCCAAGCGAGAAACTATTCAGGCAGCAGCATTCAGAATAACAAGAAGGCTTAACCTATTGTCCAGACCCCACTTCCCTCTAAAATCAGTGGAAAAATAATTATCATTTGCTATAAGCACCTAACTTAGCCAACACAATCCTTATTCTCTGTTCATTATATAGGGAGACAGGATGTGATAATCCTGCATAGTCAGGAGGCTAAATCCCTCTTTACTCCCGAGACTCCATCATGGGAGGCTTGAATACAGCCCCCTCATACCTTTGGGCCTGTAGCTCACACTAATGTAAATACCTAAAAGTCCATGGCATTTTATATTCACAAGGCTGATAATGGAATAGCTTTAATATTCTCACAATGCCAAATCCAGATTAACACGATAATAGTGGCTCCCAAGCAGTTTATTAGCACTCATACCTAACATGTAGTAATCCTAGAGGGGAAAAAAAGGAAAAAAGAAGTTCTGCCAATGTATGCTGCACACCAAGCTGCAGAATGTTATATTCCAAGAGTTACTTCAGTTGTAGAAACCACGTGGTGCCATTACTTGGCATGAAGAGAGGATAAAGAGAGAACGGTCTATGACAGGTGTTGCTTTAAATATTTTGAAGATATGCATCAGGAATAGTTCATAAAATGCTTCCAAAGTAGCTCTTACACCCACTGGGCTTGGCAGTCCTCACTCTTAAAAAACATGAACTTGGCGCAGTAGTCTCCTAAATCTTTTAAACTAGATTAATCCTCCCAGTAATGAAACGTGCACTCAGCTAGATGGGTGCATTTATCTGAAACTCACTTATTTACAAGCAACTAAAACATGAAATTAGCTGGTCCCGGAAGGCAGCTTTGTACTTCCCAACTCTTCTGCTATCATAAATCAACCCATTCAAGAGGGTGCTGCTTTTGTTTTTCCCATTCTCACATTCTGTATGAACAATCATTCTCCATTTAATGCCAAAGATGATCCTCTGGAGATGTCTCTGCATGATTCTGTGATTTCTGGCCTCTGTGGGACTAAAAGTGCATGTGTGTTGGCAGACATCAGGAGGTTTGCAAAATCTGGAGTTCTGGGAATGTTTCAATGGAGGTTCCTTTACCAAACAGTGCTTCTGCTGTGCAGGCATCGAATGTGAGTGATAACAGTAGGATCACCACGTTTCCACCAAGTACCTCTCTGCAGAGAGCAATCCAGCGGGCAGGAAATAGAGCTGTACTTCAAATATGTGCTCCTTTTATATCCACATTTCTGTGGAGGCTCAAGTGCCCAGACAGACAGCTAGATGCACTCATCACAACCACTCAACACTTTTTGGCAATACTAGTTCTGCAGAAGGTTCTTGCGTCTCCTCCATGGAGAGGGAGAGCAGCCTTAATTTATTAGACGTAAAGAAGTCACTCCCCAAACTTCTGCCTAGTTTGGTGAAATAAAGGATTTCTCATCAGCTTATTCACTAGTGTGTTCTTGTTCCATTATGCTGTTTCTGCATAGCAAAGCGTATATTGGTCAACAGCGATATATATAAAATAATTTTAGCTTTAGGATTCAAAAATAGTATTGAATCTTGTCTTTCAGGAAGTCCTTCCAAAAATTACACTAACCCAGCAGAGATCAATGATTCATGACTGTAGAGAACATCTCGGAAGGAGGAAACACCAGAGCAACAGGAGATCAAGGCTCACAACTGGTAGCTGAAAACACCATCACTAAGCCAACCAGGCCCTGGGCAATGACAGAGCTTCTCCACACTTCATCTCTGACTAGAAGATAATGCCAGTTGGCTTCTATCAGAAAATGCAAGCAGCTACTGAAAGTTAAAACATTTCATGCAAAGTGACCTGAAGGTCAGAATTTGCCTTCTATTTTCCTTTTATAGTGTGGCACATAAGACAGTTAAAAAAAAAAAAATAATATAAAGAGTGCTTTTCTCACTTGCCTGAGAGAATGGCATATTCATTTACCTTTTTACACCAAATTGTCACCTGTCACCTGATCATTTCAGCCGTATGACGACTACAAGGATTTCCCTTTATTCTGGAACATTTTCAAGGACTGGATTTCATACAGCACAAAGAGCAGCACCAGGCTTGAGAATGCAACAAGGACCACAGAAATAGGAAAGAATCTGTTTCCACATAAACTTTTCAAAAAGAAACAGCAACTCTTCATTCATTCCTGTATCCTCTTTGAGGTCTGGAGTAAAGATTTGCTGGGAAAATGAGTTACATGTGAATATACCAGATGATGAGTCAGAAAAGCTCTGGACAAGAATTCAGCAAACCTCAGTTTTACCAGTGTTCATATGCTTCTAAAACAAGATCCTGAGGAGCTTGTTGTCAGGCACAGGAGAAACTGGGGATGCTGGATATGAGGCTTTTGTCAGCCAGCAAACTGGGTGTGTATGTGAGATCGAGGTCGCTTCTCACGGATTCTACTCTCCCCTAAATACAGAGGTCCCCAAATTTTGTTGGCCTGGAAACAACTGTGAACAAAAACCATTCTGCCAGAATCTCAGGCTTTTCTCATCTTATCTGCATCAATTCGAACATTTTAATTCCCTGATGATACCTGCAACACTGGAGGGTCTCAAAGCTGACACAAGAAGCCTATGTTGTAAGAGATGGGCTCTTTTCTGACGGGTATCAAATAACACCTCCAGCCTCCTCTGGAAAAAGTGAAAGAGGGGAACAGGATCAAATATACAATGTGATAGCAAAGCTCCTTGTCTTTGAGAGCAAAACTCCCATCCTGTGTGAAGAATATGAAGGAAACAGATGTTCCCGTGTGGAGTTTAATGGCTAGATTGTTAAAGGGATAACATAATTTCTCCTCTCTGCCTTGCTCAGACTAGTACAGAAAAAATTTTTCCTCCTGACATAATGATTCTCGATTAAGGACCAGATTCTGACCAGTTCCAAGGTAAATGAGCAGAAATACCCTGATGGCACTTCCACCATAGGCACCCTGCATTAGAAGCTGAAAAATTAGCTCATGTGTTCAGGGGAGGGCAGCCACCTTCCTCAGCAGTTTTCTGGAAGTAGGCATGTCTTGGTAGGAATAATCCTACGAAGGACAGGACAGAGGTGAAAGGGTTCATGGGCAGCCTCGCATCCCAACTAGTGACTATCAGCAGCTATGTTTTGGGGTCCACAAGCTCGCTTCAGTTGCATACCCTCCTGTGCAATTGAGTTCCCAAAGAACTGATTTGAAGCATCCTCACCTCAGACAGGCTCTCAGCTCCGAGAGTCAACCCAGGCTGCAAGTCTCTCAGACCCCCTGAAAGATGAGGGTGCACAGCACTAAACCCCCTGTGCCATGCTTCCTTAGTAATTTTCAGGCCTTAATGAACAGAATTTGTCCTCTAGAAGGTCACAATTGAGATTTTACCGCCACCCTCTCTCAGTCTGTCACTTATGTTTTGAGCAATTGTATTGGGTACTTTCCAGGTCAGCTCCTTTACTGTTAAGTTAAACCTGATTTCTATCTACAAATAAAAGCAGAGAACACCAAGTACATTGCTGGGAAAGTCAGTAGTTAAGAATTACCTACATGACATGTTATGTCCATAAGAGCTCCTAGAAAAAAAGGTCACCACATATTTATCCGGCTGCATGCTAGGTAGGAAGTGTGCTCTATACGAAGTGCTTTTAGCAACAGTTAACATTTTCAAGACGATATGTCAGCTAACGGTAACCTTTGAGAGGAGGGTTCGAAGAAAGGTTAAGGGAAGTTAACCTAAATAGCTTAGAGAAATAAAGAGAAGTGTTGGAGGTAATTAATACTGGAGAGGAAATAATGTAAAGGAGAAGAAAGACTTATTTAAGATTGGCCAAGTGCAGTGTACTACAAGAGGTAATGGCTTTAAATTAAAGAAGGGCAAGTTTAGATTAGATAACAAGAAAAAACTTCCCAACAGGAACAGTAATTCAAGAGCGTAGCAGTCTGAAGACAGAAGCAGCGCAAGCATTATCAACAGACACATTCCAGCCAATGCCAGCTAGCACTCTCACAGAGAAAATACCTGGGATAAACCGCAAGAGATCCTGGTGATTTGACTCAACAATCTATAAAGATCATTCCAAACCCAACATCTATGATCCTGTGATTAACACACATATCACCTATTAATCTTACGTGTTCCAATGGCTACCACTTCCCATTTAAAGCATACGCACCTGACATAGATGGATGGCGGATTGTAGAACCATAATGAAGCCCTACAATGGATTATCGGTCTGATCCTCCCCTCAGCCATGCATCACATCTCACCTCATATATGTTATTCCCTATACAGTAAATTTTCAAAGACTGGCCCCATCCCCCAGAAAAGCCAGATGGAAGAACCGAGTTGGAAAAGTTAAAAAGTGTTTCAGGTATTGATTTAGCAGCGTATTTAGCTGGCCACAGTTTGTAAATGTGCTGAAATGTTTCAAAATGAATATGACTGGATCTTCTAACAACATGGCATCAGCTGCTGTTTTATGAGTTTATTTGCCATGTTCTTTATAATTCTGAAAGATTCATATTTCCTTTCTCAATCTCATAATTTTCCTTCAGCCTACAGTATCATCTGTTCACCTCTTCTTTGTTTGTGAAGGCAGTTTTCTACTGAATTTCAAAAAAATTTGATGGCTTCTGGCAGGGAAGAGAAACTACAAGATGTTGCATAGTCTGAGAGAGGAAACAGCATAGAATCTCATCTATCACACAGTATACCACGTAATTAACAGAAGCATTGTTTCACTCTGATTAAAACCATATTCCTCACAGCGCAGTTGTTCTGCTGTGCATGTCTCTAAACCCAGACATTCCTTCAAGATTAAAACTTCTCAGAAAAGTACGGGGAAGTTGAAGACATCCCACAGGAAACTAGCAACTGGACCCAAAAGTGCAGTTGTTGTGCTCAGGGAGGGTATCAGTGGGGCAAAGAAGTGCAGGATTAGGGCCAGATAAGCTGTGACATCTATGTGGTTAGCCACCACTGAAATCTGAGAGACACTGACCCATACTGGGCTAGAAAGACATGGTCAATAACACAGCCATGAAATTAGGGCTCCTGGGTTTTCTTTCCAGCTTCACTGTTGACTACCCACCAGGTTGCGTGCATAGTGACAATTCAGTGCAGCCTTGCGTGTGTTAATTTATGGACTTTGAACCACTTGTCTTAAGGCTAGGTTATGCCTCCCTCCTAGCTGAGGTAGAATGAAGCTCTAAATGCTTTGCCTGGGGGACTTGGGACAAGATTTGCAGTCTTGGCTCTCAGCTGAGGGTTGAAATCCTAGCTAGCTTCAGAACCACAAAGTTTCTCACAGGCTAATACAGCCTACTTAAGCTAGAGGTTGGATCTCCAAAGCAGCTAGTAACAAAATCATCAGCTAGTACCAAAAACTAAGCTCCTGATAGCCACCCATCCTCAGACACTTTCTCAGTGGTTGCATAAGTCATCACACAGGCAGTCATGTCTTTGTCCTTATGGGCTGTCCCCCAAGGCCATTATGGGTGTAGATTCCCTGTTTTCAGGTATAGTTCTGAGAGTTAGATTTCTCTTTACAAGAAAAATTCTGCTCAAAAAGTTAACAATACTAAAAAATTTAGATTGCCAGAAAAGCCAACAAAAGTTATGCTTTATTACTATTATATTTCCCTGGGTAACTTTAATTTTGCTTGCTATTGTACATATGCTACTATACAGTCTTATATGAATGGTCTCACAATACAACTAACTATATGTGGGCTACAAATCCATATCCATCGTAAGTCTGGGGTAGATAAAGAAACAAGATGATGACTGGACATTCAAGCAATGAACATTAAACTCAGCATAGGAAGAAGATTATCTCTGTAATTGTTCATATGTACTTTTCGTACATAACACCCTGTTTTGTGTAGATAGAAGAAGTTTGGAGGGTAAATGGTCAAATATTATTCTGCTGTTTTGCAGCCATAGTATTTTCTTAACATAGGTTCTAAAGGTGACATCTATAAATCACGCGTATCCTCAAAATTGTTGCCAAATACATGGTCAAAAATAGTTCTTCCTAATGCATTTATCACCCAGTCTTCTAACTTCTCTGCTTACCAGATCTAGATGTGATTTCCATCACTGAAAGGTTTGAGTAGTATATCTAGCTATAGTAGTCAGACCAAAAGATTAGTGGCAGAAAAATGTCCAGGGTTCAACAGCAGTATTTAATCTTCTAGCTGCAAGGTAAGGTTCTCCCATCCCTCCTCTCAACAGGTTAATTCATGAAGGTTTATTGATGGTCGCAGTGATGGTGGGATCAGAAGAGGCAATACAATAAAAAGGGACTCTAAAGAAGAACTTTATAAGAAAAGAAAGAGAAAACCATTGATTATTTATGCAGAGCCTTAGATAGACCCAGGCCTAGTTAAATAAAATTTAACTTGCAAAAAGAAAAAATTAAGCTGAATAAAATTGAGTAAAAAGTAAGTTCTATTTCTGCAAAGAAACTCAGGGACCACTGCTACTGGCCAAGAATATCTCAACATGGCACCTCATCATATGTCCCTGCTGAAGAAATTGTTGCCTTTACAACTTTTCTTGCCTTAGAGCACGTGTCATGTTCTGCCCAGGCCTGTCACTCTCTGTGGAGTATTTCACATGCTCCCATTCATCGTTAGAGCAACTAGAAGCCTTCACAGAAAAATGAAAGAGAAAAACTCACAGCTCCAAGTTCCCATGATAGGACAGACACACTCCCTGATCTGCCCAGGGAATGAAAAATCGGTGCTAAAGTACAAGATTCTCCCTGTAAGTTAAATTACCTTTCCTCTGAGGAAAAAAAGCTACACAAAGTCATACTAAATATGGTTGCTTTGAAAGAACACATGACCATACATCTGCCAAAAGTTTAATAGAGCTAAGTTGGCTATGAATTGAGCTGGATATTTGAAGAGGTTTCGTCTCATCAAAGGAATAAGATATTTAGAACAGCTGTCTGACAGGGACACAAAACCAAACCCACTTTAAGGTGTTGCTTAATAAATGAATTAGAGAAATTGCAGGATTGACTTATCTGCAACAAGATCACAGTTGGGGAAATAAAGTGTTCTTGTAAGTCATTGATTTGCTTCCTGGCATCAGTTTCAGTGATGTCTAGCAATGTTACAAGATGATCTGCAATAGTTCTAAGTGCCGCCACAGTTCGGGTTAAAGGTTACAGGTAATGTGGTCTTCCAGAATAAAAGCTGTATTTGTGGTTATAATCCACTTGGTCTTTGCCTATAGGTGGGGGTTTTTTTAGCTCTTGTTCCATCATCTACCTCAGATGCTGAATGCCTTGCACTGCAAGAATGAAAGGTAGGAGTCAAACAAGCATTATTTGGTGACATTTCAGGTTTTTTCAGGAACTACCCCAGCACTCACAGCCTTGGATCTCCAGCCGTCCACCCCACGCTTTCCTACACCCATGCCCACCAAGGACAGCATTCACCCAGTTGCTCCCGAATGCCGTGGCTGAAGCCAATGAGACACTTTCTCAGTGACTGCATTAGGCGATGGCTTCAGCTCTTCCTTCCCAGCAAAACGGTGGGAGTGAGATGACTAACTTGCCTGCTACTCCCGCAGAGCAGTGTTTGGGTGTACCCGATGCCTGCCCAGAGTCCTGGTGACTTCAGCGGAGCTCAGCGTGGGTCTGCATGGCTATCTGCCTGTCCCACAGAGCACGGCTCAGGCATTGCAATGGTCTGTAAGAAGACGTAAAAATAACCAGCAAAACTTATTATTTTTCTACACGAGTGTGATACTTTGCCTCTGCAGCCACATGAGCCCCCACCACTCGCATCCCAAGGAGCTGCTTGCAGGAGTCTGGAGATCAAAGCTCACCCACTGCCTTTAGTCCCTCCTCAGGCACTGAAGGCATTCACACTCCAGAACAGGTTTCTGTGAGCCTTTTATTAATACTGTACATTTCTTGGGTGACTGAAATTACTCAGTTTCCAGCTTGCTGTCTTACAATTCACATGGGTTTATTATTAATGGCCCAGTAAAACAATATACAGCCTGTTGTATCTTAATTCAGTAGTCAGTAATGACCAACTTAGAGAAATCATTTTAGACCTATGGGTTTTCTAAGGCCTTTTGAAGGTAATGGCAGTAAAATATGCATATATTAATGTTACTTGCAGAAGGCAGAATATAGTGGCAGTATAAGCAATAATACAGCACTGTGTAATAAAAATTGAAAATTCTTTTCCCTAAGTGTAAATATAAAATACCTTTGGGGGACATATCTAGAGGAAGAGTGTTTCAATAACACATAGTTAAACTCAAAATTATATTTTTCAAAGCTATCCAAGTATAGTCTAATAAATAAACCATAAAATAAAACAACATTTTACAAGGAAGACTCATACTGTATTTCAAGCTTTTTGCCACTCTTAAAATCATTATTTAATACGGACAGTTTTAGTCACAAAATTTCAAGAGTTTATTCAATATCTTTTATGTGCTTTACAAGGTTATTAGAGAATTTATTTTCTCTTTCCCTTACAGATTGGAAGGTGGGCAGTGATATATGAGCTTTCACATTTTATTTATTCACCAAACTGTTCCAGATGTGATCCCATCATTTATCCACTGACACATCAAACCTGCTGCGTGACCTTTACAGTGACCTCTTTACAACATTTGCTTTCATGCTCTTAAAGTTATAGCAGCTTAACAGTGCTTGCTTCAGTGGGAAGACAAGAGAACTGATACTGGGGGGGAGGGGAGGACTATAATTTAAAAATAATAAAAATTTAATTCCTCTCCTACAATATGAAAACTAAGTCCAGGTGGTAAACTGGCCAGTGGAGTTATATTCCCAGAAATGTTTCAATCATATTTTACTCCAAACAGTATTTCACTCCATGGACTTGGAATGTACTGGATTTGCACAGGATAAATTTAGCAGGCACTAAGTCTTTCTCCACTTCTTGTGATTTGTCACAGCAATAGGCATTCTTGGGATGGTATGCCTTTCCTTACTACACATCAGCAAATAGACTGAGGGTCCATCTGCAGTTTTCCTTCTTAAAGGGAAAAAAATGCTTATAGTGCATCCAAAATTTCCATTAACTAAAAAATGTCTACATCATTATGACCTTAGCATTATGCAAAAAAAGAATTTTGGTGTCATGTCTTGGGGAGTCAGTGAGTACGTGAAATTATTTCAGGTACAGATCATTTGTTCCAGCCAGCTCCCAAAGCCCAGCCCTGGCCGGCTGGGAGTTTCCAAGTCTGGTGAACTTTTCCTTGGTATTTTTTTGTTTTATGTACTTCCACATTTGGGCTGATACCAGCAGTAGACATGCCTCCGTTGTGGTTCACGCAATATTTATGGCTCAAGAGGTAGCAGGGAGCATCAAGAAGCAAGCACACATGCACATATATATACATACCCCCTACACACACAGTCTGAATCCATGAGAGTTCTAGCCAAGGGCTGAAGCGTTGATAGCATGAAAAAGATGCTGTACGCCTTCTAACTAACAGCTCCCCACACTTTAATTTCACTTAGAAAAATTCCCACTGACTTAAGCAGAAGTGTTCGAGTAACGTGTAAAATAAGGAATAAGTAAAACCTGGGAAAGGCTGTAGTGAGAACTTCTGGATGGCCTCTTGGTTTCCATGTGCTCAGCTCTTAGCTCTACCCACACCCACTGCAGATTCATTTCACAAGAATGTCTGAATTTTTGGATTCCTATCAAAGGAAAATCTGAATTGTGAGGCACTGAAGAACCCCCCCTCAAACTTTTTCCTGGTCCTCTTCTCCCTTCCCTCCCTCCTGATCACAAAGGTGCATAAAAAGATCACAAAGGTGATCAGGATATATACATCTGACCAGCCTGGGATACCAAGTCACCTGAACCCACACTGCAGAATCATCCTGTAAAAAAAAGAGGAGCAGAATAATCCCTGCAATTGCCTTTCAGCAAACCCTCCCCAGAGCTATACACAGACGCCTATGCTAAACCCAAACGTGGGCTGCTATTTCAGTGACTTTTAACACAGGCCTAAACACTGAGCTGAAGCTGAGCCTGTAAGATTTACACGCAAAGCAGAAAATCAGATTCACTCCTGTCACGCTTTTTCCCCCTCTGTAACACAATGTTCTGAAACTGGGTTTTACTCTTTATTTTTTCATGGAAATAATGAGGTTTCAGAGTAAGATCTTAAACAGTTGTTGGGGTTTTTTTGCAATATTAGTTCATCAATAATGGAAAAATGACATCAAAGAAACCACACTTGTTTCTTTAGGTGCAAATCAAAACACAAAGCAAAGCTGGTAGAAAAACAATGCATTAACCTCATGTGCTTTGAAAACAGATGAACGGTACAAATAGTAGATCTGAAGATGCCAGCAGGAGAATATTATGAAGCTATCTGGAAGTACTGCTTCCAGGTTAAGTGATCACAGAAATAATACAGTAACACGCCACCACTAAGTGATTAATTCTCAGAAAAAAAAAAAAGGTGCAGCCCTGTTTTGATCACTTCTCTAGTTCACAGACTTACATTTCAGCTGGAGTCATACTTTAAATAAACAGAGCTGAGATTTGAAACTTTTTAAATAACACTCAGAAATAAAATTCAAGCGAGCTCCCCTGCTCGCTTTCTATCGCTTATCCCTGCTGGCAAAGGAAATGCAACCGTCGGCTTTTGAAAGCCACAAATTTGCAAGGGTCTGGGGCGTGAGCTGGCAGGAGGCTCAGGCTCCTCGATGTTTGTAATTGAAAAGGACATGAAGTAATGAAGTAATTTCCCTGTCCCTATTCTCCATGTTTATCAGAGGCCTGTCTGCAGTGGAGGAAGGGTGACAGGGTAATCTGAGCCTCCACAGAAAACCTGCTTTTTCTCCAAAGTTATTTAGATTTCCATGAGCGCTGGCAGAATTTTGGAAGGAGGCCAGGCAAATGAAGGAATTTGGCTGCTCTGAAAATATCATACAGGAACTTTAAAAATTGAACTGATTTATGCCCTGTAATGTTTTCAATACTGTATAAATTAAGTTTGAGTTCCTAGCCTGGATTTTAAGAAGAAATTTTATATGTTATGAGCCATGAAAGAACTAGAGAAAAAAAATATATCTTATTGTATGATAATTCCACCTCTCCTATAAGAAGTGCTGGACTTTGCATATATAATGTGTTCAAAGGAATAATATGGAAAATGCATTACTTTGTAGCATCAAAGGATGTTCCAGAATACCTTGAGGTCCTGACAGCTATTTGGAGTTTGCTAATATCACACAGCACTGTGAAATATATTAGCAATATAAAGTTTCTATGTTCTGTTCACCACTAACTGTAGAGCTGGGCTTAGGAACACTGTAGGCTTCTAAAGTGCAGCATCTAGAAAGTGTAACCTAATTGGGGAGAGAAAATTATCTCCTACAGAGGACTGCTTAAAGCCACCTTTAGTCTTTCATGTGCAGATGGCAACGTCAGGGCTTTTTTTCCCTTGTGGACATGCTAGCCTATGTCAAATACTCCGAGCAGTGACTTCCACGGCATAGTCTCAGGAAGTCCTCTAGCGTCAATAAACAGCCATGTGCTTTCTGAAGCTTTATGATAAACTGCGAGGTTTTCAAAGGAACCACAATTTGCACATCTAACAAACACAAATATGTTTATCCATGGTGCCTTGTCCTCAGTCAGAGGGAGATACAGCTGTAAATAGCTAAATATATTTTCCTCTCTTAATCAGCCATGGACAGAACCTCAGCTGGGGATCTAAAGGTTGAGTCACAGTTGATCCCCAATTTGATTAATCACTGGCCTCCTCTGAGGTTTGAGTCTTGTTTCTGGTTCAGAGGTCAGCGTGTACAAAAGGCCATTACCAGTGAGCCGGCTACCTCCGTGCTAACAAACACATCGTGCAAACCACTGCCATCACTGGAAACCAGAGAGTTGCAGAATGTGCAGCTTAGTGCTCAAGCTGGTCCCCAGCTCCGGGCCCTGAGGAGGAGCATCAAGAGGCTGAGAAGAGGTAGCTGCCATTCAGAAGTGTGAAAACAGAAGCTTAGGAGGAGATTGTTTCTTCTGGAGCCTGAAAGAATAATTGGGAAGTTAGCAGAAACAGACAGAGTCTCCAGAGAAGTGAAATGGTAAAATTAAAGCTGTGTTGGTTGCCAAACCTCCCTCTGAGAATTTAGGGGAGCGATGCAGGTGAGGAGCCATTCACCAGGCAGCCAGGAAAGAAAAAAAAAGTTATTCATCAGGCAACTATTTCATAAGGAGACACGTACTTTCAGCGTTCAGATACACATAGGGGTGTCACTGGTGTTTCCTATGGAGTGGAAGGGAACAGAATCTATTGCCCGTAACTGCTGTTATGCACTGCTGTTCTTCCATCCCTGCACCTAGAGTCATCTTTTCAAAAAAGAGCTCTAAATTTTCTGGTTGCAATCTTCAGGTCATGATCACTTGTAACCAGCACGATCACCTGGCATGTATTTGTGTGCAAACGTCCAACTCTGTGCCTCTCCACATGCAAACAAGACAACTATTATGCCAAAGCTTTGGTACAAATGATTGTGCATGGGTAGATAAAAATAATTTAAAAAAAAAAAATTAACAAGAGCTGAGCTACAGTCTTCCAGGACAGATGTTTCTCTCTCTTTCTCTACTGTGTGTCATTCATGGTGTTTAAGATGTATATTGTCACACAGTCCTTTGAATCAAGGCAACAACCTCTCTTTTTCTGTCTTTTGTGACATTAATAAATTCAATCTCTGTTGCCTGTCCCAGTAGGCAAAGAATCTCAGCCTTTCAAGCAAGTCATCTCACTAAGAATATACCTTTCCCTTTTTCCAAGATGCAGACTTCCTCCCCTGCCACATGTCCATAATCCTGACATGCCTAAACATGAGCAAGAACACTGGACCAAAACTACCTTTTATACCTGTGAAAATGAAACAGCTGTAAACCCCAAAGCTGTTCTTAGTTCTGTGGAGAAATCTAGAAATTTAACCTATTGGGAATGGGTGTTTCCACAGAGACTCCCAGCAGAGTGGAGAAAGCTCCAGATTTACAGTGTAATTAAAATTACATTTTTTCCGTTATATTTTCCACTGTGTGGCTTTTTTTTCCCCTCTCTGCTGTAGTATTCTGCAGGCCTTAAAGAAGTGTCCCTGTATCTTAGTACACAGAGGTCTTGGGATATTACTTGAAAACAGTACACCAAGAGGAAATTGTGCAATCAATTCCATGAGAATGCCTCCCTCAGCAATAAACACTGCCTGTGCCAAATAAATGGGTGATGTGCGTCATAAATTTCCTTTTCCTGTCAGAGCAGCCACAAGAAATGGATGAAGTTATGCACATTTGTATAAAAATAAAAATGTGTTATTTGCTCTACAGCATACTGTGGACAGGGCACTGCAAGCACCGAGGAGCTGCACAGTGCTGGGGCTCTCAGCACCCAGCAGCCAAAGGCAGAGCTCCTCACACACAAAGGAAAGCACATCCATTTTTTCTCACAGTCATATTACACCAGTTCCAGCCTAACTGGTCACAAACGATGAAGGAATGCCTTAATTTTTGCACTGAGCTTAAACCCCTATCAAAGACCTCCTGTTTTTAAAGAGGAGGTGTTTACCACTTGCTGCAAACCAGACCTAAGCACAGAGTCTTGGCTGAACAGCCCAAGGTTAGCAGTCCAAAACCACCAGCTGCTGGACTGAAAAGTCAGGATGTTTTATTCTCTTTTTTTTTAGGTAGTATTTTTCCCACCGACTGAGCCTACAGAGTGAGAAACTTGCTTTGTATTTATATCAAAAGGATATAACCCACCAACCTTACACACTAAGTTCAGCTCTTCATCTGACAAAAACAAGCACAGGTCACCAACTTCAATGCCACTCACAAAGCTTACTCCAAATGGGGCTTCAGACTATGGTAAGAATGCAATTTTGTATTACTTTATTATATTTATTCTAATATTCTTTATTCTAACCCATTCTGGTGGGGTTCCTAACTGCAGAAGCGTGTTACTCACCACGATCAATGGTAAGACCATCTGATCCCGAGCCCCTCCATGTGTCTCCACAGTGATGCCACCTGCATCATCTCACACACCTCCAAAGACCGTTCCTGCTGGGGCACATGCTGACATGAAGAGGTATTATCTCTGCCTCTCCATCACTTCTGCTCACATCCCCCCTCAGGAAACAGCTCTTCTTTACCAGTTGCTTCCATAGGATTCCTGACTCAACTGGGGGGAAAAGAGAGCTGTCAACAATAATATACTGGAAATACAATTCAAGCAGCTGCTATTTGTGTTTTATTTTTAGATGACTTTATTTTTTCCCCTCAGACTGATCTCAATTTCTATAAAATTATTATTTCTCCTAGGTCAAACAACATCTCTTGTATAAAAATGAAAGTAAACTCATTTGTGTTATCAAGTTTACATCTTTCTATTTATATTTTACTATAGTTGCCTCACTAGGAATTTACCTGCTTTGCCCTCTGATACTTCATGAATTACTGGATCCATGAGAAGATCTTGGTGTGTCTTTAGCATCTGTAACCACTGCACAGGCCTTAACCTGATAAACCACAACTGCTCCACAGCAGGATTTACAGGCTGTGTCCATATTGCCCCAAGAAGTGGGGATCCGAGCAGCCACGGGTGCAGCACCCTCCTCCCACCCTTCCTGCCTGCTCCGCAAGTGCAATGGGCTGCACCAACCACCTACCGTGTCCCTGCTGCTGCAGAGGGCTCTCTCTGGCCACAAAAGAAGTCACTGGTGACTGCCTTTAACAGTCAGTGTAGGCACAACTATAATCTGTCAGAAAAACATACAGAGACATAATGTCAGCAACTGTAAATTAGCATAACTCTCTGAAGTATCCTGTCAACTACACCACCTGGGCATCTAATCCTGGGCTGGCTGCAGGACTGGTACCAGCCAGCAAGGGTGCCCTGTCCTGCTAGGGCTCACAAACAGTGAGCCAAACCAACGCAGAAAGTGAAAATCAAGTTCCTACATCCGAACCTGATTTAGTCCAGCAAGACCAAAGCTATTCAAACTCACGGAGGGCTCTGCAGCTCTGGCTCTGGCCTCTGTGCCTGAGGACCACTGGCAACACTCAACGCCTTTGTTTTGCTCTTCTGCTTCTCAAAGAATAGAGCCAGAAGAAAAAAAAAATTAAGAGGAAAAATCCCAGCTCTTTGGAGGCGCAAGATGAAATCAATGGCATTGATTTGATCCCAGCTGGCATTTCATACACTGAAACGCCAATCTCTTACCCCCCAGTCAAAATGAGCTGAAAGTCAGAGCAAGCAGGACAGAGAAAGATAAGTGTAAGGAAGTGTTTGACCAGATGTGTTTCTTACAAGCAAAGATGTTGTTCTCATGTTTGGTCACTTCTGAGGATAGCAATTGGTTCAGCCATCAGAAGACAGATTCACACAAGAGCCAATGAAGAACGGACTCTCTTGTCTGGAAGGACAGGTAGGGACCTCAGGAAGCTAAAGAGAACCCTGATGAGGCTCCATCATTTTTTCTGTGGCTCATACCTGACCTTTGGTACCAACTTTCACAGAATCACAGAATGGTAGGGGTTGGAAAGGACCTTCAGAGATCATCTGGTCCAACCCCCCTGCCAAAGCAGGATCACCTAGAGCAGGTTGGTCAGGAACGCATCCAGGCGGGTTTTGAATATCTGCAGAGAAGGAAACTCCATAACCTCTCTGGGAAGCCTGTTCCAGTGCTCTGTCACCCACGAAGTAATTTTTCCTTATGGCCAGACAGAATTTCCTGTGTTCCAGTTTATGCCCAGTGCCTCTTGTCCTGTCTCTGGGCACCACTGAAAAGAGTCTGGCCCCATCCTCTTGACACCCTCCCTTCAGATATTTGTAAGCATTTGTGAGGTCTTCTCTCAGTCTTCTCTTCTCCAGGCTAAACAGACCCGGGTCTCTCAACCTTTCCTCATGAGAGAGGTGCTCCAGTCCCCTGATCATCTTTGTAGCCCTCCACTGGACTCTCTCCAGTAGTTCCCTGTCCTTGAACTGGGGAGCCCAGAACCAGACACAGTACTCTGGAAGCGGCCTCACCAGGGCAGAATAGAGGGGGAGGATGACCGACCTCAACCTGCTGGCCATGCTCTTTTTAATGCACCCGAGGGTTCCACTGGCCTTCTTAGCCGCAAGGGCACATTTCTGGCTAATGGTCAACTTGTTGTCCACCTGGACTCCCAGGTCCCTCTGCAGAGTTGCTTTCCAGCAGATCAACCCCTAACCTCTAGAGCTGCATGGGGTTATTCCTCCTTAGGTACAGAACCCTACTCTTTCCTCTTCTGCTGCTACCTCTGCTTTTCAAGAAATAACAAGGATCAGAGCTGTAATAGTTTCCATCACGTCTTTCATAAAAAAACCCTTGACTTTTCCATAAGGCTTTGCTCGAAGAAAATGACAATTTACAAACATGAAAATCTTTCCTGGTACTTCCTAAGGTTAAGAAAAAAAAAGGCTATCTCCATATGTTCACATTTGTTCTTTTAGGTATGTAAGCATGTTCCCTGTAATTCTACTAAACTTCTAGGACATGATGGATTTCCACAGCAGACTTTCTGCCCCTTAAGACAGTATGAAGAGCCCTCATGCACAGAAAAGACCCTGCAATGTGAACAACTGTGTGCAGGACTGATTTTCATTCTGGTCTGAAGCTTTGGTATATTTCTGAGCAGCAATTCCAGAAGTGACACAAAGGACACTTTCCTGCTGAAACACAGAAGTTGCTCCTCATAACAATATTCCATTTGTGAGACCAAACTAAGATACGTCCTGTGCGTGAGGGTGGGACCTGACTGGCCTCTTGCTGTAGTGCAGGTGGCTCCAAGTGGGAGGATGGAGGGGCTGCTGGTCCATCTCTTATGCTCAAGGGTTGCTGCCCAACCCACCGAGTGTCTTATACCCAGACAGGTGAAGTCTTGCAGGCCTTCAGTCAACAAAATTCAAAGGCCAAACATCTGCAAAAATGAAATATTCCCAACATATCTCTTTCACCTAGATTTTTTTGTTCAAACTTGCTGGGGATCAGGCACTTTTTGCTGCAGTTGATAAGAATCAGAGCACTCTGTGCCCAGCGCTTGCCCCTTTGCTGCACTGTCAGCTCCATCCCACCTTCATGTCCAAAGTCACTTTCTGCCAATCGAGGGGGGATGTTTCAGAGGGGCATTGTGGACTTGCTTCTATAGTCTAGAATTATAGTGCTCCTGGTCTAGAAAAAACTGCTGGGATTTGCGAAATTTTGTACAATGGTTTGAATAGTTGATGGTTCCAGCCTAGTCAAAAAGCCTCACAAAAAGTGCCTGATTTTGGAGCTTGAAGTATTTCTGTTCCCAAAGGGCACTAGGGTATGGAGAATCATGCCACAGTTTTTATGGTTAACTGAACATTTCTTTTCAATCTCTGAAGGGCTTGGGGTTTGTTTGAATTGTGAATGATGGCTCATGTCCCAGCTCTGTGTGTGACATACTCCTCTAGTGACAAAGTTCACACACTGAGCCTCAGTCAAGAATCCACACGTAGCCTGAAAGTTGCTGGCACCCACAGCATATAATTAAGATCATATGAGACTCAGCATTTCTCTCTCTTGCCCAGCAACATCCAAGAAAAGGGCCAAATGACTCTCTTTGCCCTAAAGATTTGGAAGGTAAATTCTACCATTTGGCTTTTCCTCACATGCCTTCATTTCTAGCTGTAATTTCTATTTAAATGTTTCTTTACACTCTCCACACCAAGCATTGTCATGGTACATTATGGCATGACCATTTCCTGCGAGACAGACAGCAAGGCAGTATTTTCAAAAGCAGCTAAAAGAGTTAAAAGCACAAGACCCCAGTCAAAATCTTTCCAGGGTGAATGGTTCTACGTGCAGGGAAGTTACATGAGCAGCACAACATGGATCCTCACCTCAGTGGTGCTAAGAGACTATTTTGGCAAGTTACGCTAAAGACCTGAATTTAAAGGGATAAAAGGTTGGTCTGACAAGTTGAAATAGCAAGGATAATTCCACAGATTTTATAGCAATAGCCAATTCAGCTCCAGGGGATTTAAATGACAAGAATAATAATGTCTCCTTTTCTTATTAGACACCTATTTTATCTTTTTGTGCATCAGCCTGTTGATTGTTGTAGCAGTTAATTAAGAGAAAAAAAGCATCACTTTAGAGAAATCATAACTGCCATCATTTAAGCTGCTGTCATGATTGTGACTTGTAACTAACAGCTTAAGGTACATACAAACCTAAAATGCTCAGCCTTCCTCCAGTGGTCAGGGCTGGTTAATAGAAGAGCAGAAGAAATGGGCATTATGAGAGTTTGTCAAGTGCATTTCTTACCTGGCACAACTGTGTTGTATTGACCGGCTCTGGGCATTGAGTGACAAGCTTACCGTAATCCACAAGAAAGCAAAATAATATTGTCTCTTGTACAGCTCAAATGAAATCAGCTGTCCTCTATAGCTGGGTAAATTCAGAGCAACTTGCTGAACTTGCTCTGAATGTACACCAGTGAAAACAAAGGAAGATTTTGGTACGGAATTTTTATGATTAGAAACAGCCGTACCATTGTGAACTCCTCTGAGCGTGGAAGGGAAGCCACATCCGAGAGTTTCGATGGTCAGTTTGTGTAATATTCCATGCCCTGCCTTCCATTTGATTGCTGAGCTTCTCCTCTTCCACAGTAACAGCTTTGATTTCTTTTCATCCAAATCTATGGGAGAAAAAAGTATTGTTCACTCTGCTGCAGTCTGTAAAACTTGTACTACTTAAAGTAACAACTGCTTCATTGGAGATGGGGCTCCTTTAGGAGTCAGAAGGAGCACGGTGACTACACAGTCTCACTTCTCAGACCAAGGTGGAGGAAAAGCAATATATTAGGGAAAGACAAACCAACCTTCAGGCTGGGGGTAGGAGAGAAAGAGGGAAGAAAAGAGGAAAAAATAAAAGAGAAAGAAGAGATGGAGGGAAGAGAGCAAGAGACAGAGAGAAATAAATACTCTGGAGAAAAATATATCTGACTTCAAAATTCCCAACCCCTGTTAGAGTTTAAAGGGAAACTCTTTGTGCCCCTCAGATGTCTTCTTTAGATGATGAATGGACGAGGTGGGCATAAGCCTGCGGACGAAAACCCAGCACTCTCACCTTTGCTCACACCTGGGTTCTGCAGGGCTGTTCTTTGTTGCCTTATGCTACAGCGCTCATACAGTGGCCAACTTGCTGACATTATTCCAGGTGGGACCTAATGCCTTTTACAGCAACAGACATATCACCTCCTTTGTTTTTTATCCTGTTCCTCCATTAATGCAGCCTTGTCTCTTGCTTGCCCTTTTACTACAGCTGTGATCTAGGTGGACAGTTTCAATGATTTTTCCAAAGGAAACTAACCCCCATGTACATCAAATCCCTCTCAGCCCCTCTGCTGAATGCTTGTTCTGTTTAGCACATATTTCCCAGTCTGATTCTCTGCTTGCAGATTAATTACTTTACATTTCTCCGCATTAAACTCCATTTTGCCATTTGTTAGCAGAGTCACTGAAGAGGTTTTGGCCCTGGTGAATCTGCTTAGGTGGTGCCCAGTCTTGAGGAGACCTTGCACCAAATTATCTCTGCCCTCAGCAAAGCTGGATAAGCTGCTCAGACATCAGCAGCTTCACATTTACACAGTGTTTCTGAGGAGCAGGCTCACTGTTTTCAAAGCCCAACAGATACACAGACTGCTCTGAAACACATGGCAGCACAGCAGCACTGGCAGCCCCTCACCATGGCCCCAGAGACACCAGTGACTCCAAGACCATGCTGACAACAGTGCCCACCCAAAAAAAGACATGAAAGGGCCCCTGGCTCAGACTGGAAAGTCAGAAGGGGGTCTAGCTAGGAAAGCCAGAAGGGGGTCTAGCTAGGATACTTTGCTGCTGGTGGTGCCAAACCTGGGCTGCTTTAGCGACATGAACAAGGTGGGGCACCTTTGTGCTGTCTGGATTACGCATTACAGAGGTCCTGAAACAGTCCCAAGAACAGCCTTCTGCCAGCTTGAAAAGTTTTCATCTGTGCTTATTGTCTCATACCTGCCCTTGAGCTGGTTTTGATCCAACAGCCTCTATTACCTCCTCTTCCTTTACCTTTTGCCTTAGCTATTAATCTCTGATGTGGAACTTTGTGAAATGCTCTTTGAAACTCTAAGCGCACTGCTGAATTCCCCTTATCTAGCCTGGCAGTAATATCTTCAAAGAACTCCAGGAGGTTAGTTAAGTATGACCTCCTCTAGCTTCAAGCTCAGCTTCCCAGCAAGCCCTTCACTTCATTGCTAGAGATGAGAGGAAGAGGACAGGGAACTCTGGGACAAAGAGGCACATCACTGCTACAATAAAGCCAGCAGCAGACACAGCACTGCTCCTGCTGCCCAGCACATTTTTAAATTACATTGGTGACACCACACTCTCTGACTGTGCCTTCTGTTTTACAAGGACCCAATGCAAATCATGTCTCACAAGCAGCTTCCTCTACCCACACAGGGGAAGGCTTTCCAAGGGGCACCAGGGATTTCTGAAATAAAGCTGAGGACCCAGCTGCACATCCTGAACCTTTGGATACCCCCTCAAGCCCCTTTAATGCCTGCCTGTCATCAGGTTCTCATCTTACAAGCCCTCCTTCCATAGAACCATTTTAGAATTATTTAATGCTACAGCAGATGTTTTTGTCATGAAGGTGCCTAACACTGGAAAAAGTCTCCGAGAGAGGTATCTCCATCCTTGGAGACGCCTGAAAATCAGCCAGTCAAAGTCCTGAGCAACATTGGCTAAGTTGGCCCTGATTTGAGCAGGAAGATGGACAGCAGGGTATATTAGAATAAGGCTTATTGATGATTTTTATCTTCCCTTTGGACCCAGCCCCATCTTCCAGCTCTTAACTGGTGACTCCAGGAACGTGAGCATAATTGTAAGCTGCCCTTTCAGAACCTCATCTGGGATTAGGTACAGTTTGGTGAGTTCCCTCCCTTCTGCATCAGCCCAAGCAGTATTTAAAGTTTATCTCTGCAATGATGTGCGTCCACGTTTTAATTCCACCTCCCCTTGCAATGTGCAGAATTTCTCCTTGCACTGTGCTTCCTGCTCCCTCACAGAGCACCTTGCTGTGTTTCCATTCACACATCATCTCTTGCTGGTTTCTCATTTACATCATAATACCAGAGTTGCTGTTTACACTGAGCTGCACAAAGGTATGTTTTACATCTTACTGTGGTGTGATCATTAACATCACACTGCTGGCCCCAGGGAGTTTCATGACTGGATTCAGATCCATCTGTCCTGTGTTCCCAACAGGGGTTCCCCCTGCAGGCCTGAATATTCTGGCAGGAGACAATTCAAAATGCGCAAAACAGTACATGTCAGGCAGAATGTGTTACCTTAAATGATGATCTATTATAAGAATGTGCATGTTGTTTTGCATCTTACCTCTTTAAAGAGCAGCCTCTTCAGAAATCACGGTGCAATCTACGCTCCATCACAATAAACGTGCTAGGTATATCTGCAGTGAGGTAAACTCCCTTAACGTTCTCAATTTATAGATAAAATCCCCCAAAAAGAATAAAAAAAGACACAAGATAGATTTCCTTATTTACAACTGATACAAGGTTAGTAGATTTTGGTGCATTCTCTTTACAGCTTTGCATCTCAAAGGTATATATAATGTTTCTACCACCCGTATCTGCATAGTCTGTCTGGAAATAAAAATAAAGACACACATGGCAATGCTTCAGATTTAACCCAGAGTCACAGACTGATATAGCTCTGAGCGTTAATCATGGGGGGAACCAGGTGTTTCAAATGTGCTAGCGGCCATGCTGTCCACAGGCAGTGGGATCGAGGCAGGGGGAAGGAGACATCTGCTTCGGAAGTAAATGTCCACCTGGCAACCCAGGTGAAAACAAAAGCAATGGAGAAAAATGAGGATGGTGAACATGTCTTTTCCTTATAGGAAGTTCTGTAGAGGTTCTGTCATTTTGAAGGGTGGTTTCAGTAGGAGATAGTCCTTTTTTATTTCTCCTCAGTGGTATTTACACCTAGGGCTTACTGCAGCTGCCCTTGAATTCCCTTCCACTGTCTCTCTAGCATTTGCTCAAGTACATTAGATCAGATCGCTCAAGAGTAGATTTTAAGGAACATATGTGGATGGAAAAAATCCAGCAATTTTTTACCTTCAAGCGCAAGTAACAGAACTTAGCTCACTTTCTACCCTCTCCTCCTCTACGTCCTTGGAGGGAAGAGAAACCTTCATCTGCACTGGTGGGAAATGTCTTCAGCTTTGAGGACAGAAAGTCATTCCTGACACTTGGCACAGAGTAGGCTCCAAACTACAGCCTGAAAGTGGCTGGATTCTGTGAAGCAGGTATTAAACAAAAATAAATTACTAGCTGAATAATAAATTTGACAGAACTTAACCTAAACAACAGCAATCTCTGTAGACGTCTCAGAAGTTGCAAGGCACACACTTGCAAAACAGAAGTGCCCTCAGGAGAGATCCACAACACAAACTGGGCCCCTAGGCTGGCTTTGGGCTGCATCCTTTCATCTGTAATACACAGCTCAGGCTGACCTTTAACTAGGAAAAATAAAAAAGGGAGGTGACTGTTACTGAGTCACACAGAGGGGAAAAAATAAAGTGTGAATTATGATGGGGAAGAATGAAGAATATTTAGAAAATTCTAAGAGGCAGAATATTTTGAGAACACTTCTGGATGGGGCAGACACTCTAGCAGCACTTGTTTTGCAGAAGTGGTTGCTTTGGTGCAGGTTTGCTACTGGGTTTCCATAGGTTTTCCCAGGACAGATGCCTGAAGTCTGAGATTTCCAAATCCACTGGCACTTTTGAAAATCTTGGTTACTTATATGTTCCTGCAGTGCTCCGATAGCTGTGTAGCCTTGAATTTACTTAGGATAAAGTGCTGCTACAAGGGTCAGGACAGGTTTCTGTCCAGGAAGTTGCTCAGTCCCAATCTGGCAGATTCAAATCCCAGGATCTAATAGGGAAACTCCATCTCACCCTTTACCCCCCACTGCAGATTACAAGCTCAAAGGGAAAGGGAGATTCCTCAGCATCTGCCCATTGCTCGTAGATGAAAAAGAATTTAAAAATCTCAGGATTATTCTTTTTCCTTCAGTGTAAGGCTACAAAGTCAATATAACAGTGTTGTACAGACACTCAAACCGGCGTTGAAAAAGCTGTGGTATAGCCAGCAACACAGTGATGACAGTGGCACATTATCCGGCATAGGCTGGATAATAATCATCGCCAATTCATCGACTTTCTTGGAAAAGCTTTGCAATCAATGGTGGCCACTGCCTATCCTACTACATTGCTCACTGGACACAGGGTAGTTGGCCTGCAGCTAGTTCAGCTACACTTGTCTGTACTCATGCCTACAGGAGGAACAGACCCCCCCCAGCTGACTGACTTACCTCCAAATGTATCATCCCCTTCACAAACACAGACAGGGCTCCAGGATCCCTGCCCTTGCCAACCAGCCCAAAACTGCTTTTACTTGGGCTGCAGGGGAGAGCCCAGAGGCGGTGCCTTCTGCAACGCAACTTCGTGCCAGTCAGAAGAGTTGTGTGGAGGAAGGTGGAGAAAAAAAATCCAGAGGATTAATCAAGCCATCATCAGTGGCTCCAGGTGCAATAGCTGTACAAGAAAAACAAATAAATCAACCCATGGTTAAAAATAGCCCTTTTGATTACTGTCTTCAGTCTTCGTCTAAAGACAGCATAACGACATAACATTCTCTCAGGAACTAACCCTTGTCCAATATTTTACTGCTCCTGCCCTTAGAGCTAGTCAATACTTGCAGAAGATAGAGAGGTAGATTGATTAGAGGTAAAAGATACCTGCACTGTACACATTTCCACTTGCTGGGCCCAGGACACTGCCCACAGGGGTCACTGGAGGGATCCCCAATACCCACACAGCCTGATGGCTGGGCACAAGCCTTCATGGCCAAAAAGCCACATCCAGCGAGTCCAGCAGTCAACCAGCCGGTCAAAGAATTTTGGAGAACTGACCTCTTAGGAAACGTTTATATTGATATCCATGTCTCACAGCAGGAACTGCAATACTGCACCTCTAGGAACTCACACCTACCTGTATCTGCAGATTAATGTTTATGAAATACATCTCCAACAGGCTGCATTGTCTCTGAGGCAGCCAGCTCTTGGTAGTCTCTGCTAATGCTCAGGTTCTAATAGCATTCATAAAATTGAAGAAATATAAAAAATAGAAAGCAGAAGTACAAGTAATATAGTGTTAATTTTTTTAACCCCTTTTTATTAATTTTTAAATGTTACCAGATCCATAAGAGAAAAATCGCTTTCATTAGTGTTATCATTTCTAGCAGATTCTCAGCTAGGCTCTCTAGCCTAAATAGAAAATCTAAGTTTAATGCTTGAAAGCAAACCAACCAACCAGATCGAAAAACGTTGTCAACCCACCCTCATTTACTAGCGGGACCTGTTTGCGGTAGTTACCGGTACGCGCCCAGCGGGGAGCAGTGGGGGACACCGCGGGGACACCGGGGGGGACTCGGGGGACACCGGGAGCGGCGGGGGACACCGCCACCTGGTGCCGCCGCCCCGCGCTGCAGGCGCCGCGCTCCCACCCGCTATTTTGGGGGAACCGAGGCAGAATCTGTGCCCATAAAGTCCGTTCTGCCCGCGGATAGCACAGGCGTTAAATAAATAGCCCCGGTTATTCCCGAACGGTGAAACAGCGCAGATAATTACGCGTGTTCCCATTGTCTACATAAATGTCTAATCCTTTCTGGAACCCTATGAAGCTCATGGCCTCAATTAAATCTTGAAGCAGTAAATGCGACAGGTTAATCATAGGGCCTGTTTCTGAAAACCCAAGTGACCTCAGTCAATTTTAAATGTGGCATCTTTCCATTTCAATGTCTTCTTGAGAAAGGGCAAATGGGAGCAACCAGTGTCTGCTTTCATGCTATTCAATATTTTGATACGATCTTTATTATATTTCCCTTATTAATCATCCCAGTTATTAGTTGGCCCAGACTTTTCAGTCTCTCCTCACAGGAAAGTTTTCCCCTGAATGCAGCTTGTGGGTGATAAACTCCCACCTTATCACGTGAAGTGTCCATCACATTTAACCTAATCTCAGTGCCAGGGGTCACGGTGAAGTACTTCAGCCCTGCTGCCCCAAACTTTTGCACTGCCAGGCCTTATCTATCCCGTATGGTCAGCTCAGATGTGCAGTCCTTCCTTTCCTGCATTTATTTGAGCAATATAAACATCATTGCATCATTACCCAGAATCATCTAAACTCCATTTTAAGCTTAGGCAGGGCCAGCTCCTCCTGCTATTTTACGAGGAAAAATCACTCTGATTATGCTCCTTGCTTGCAGTTTGTGTTTGGCTGCTCCAGCATTCATCTGCAGCTCAGTGTTTACACAGGATACACAACCTGTAAATCTAAGATTTGACTATACAGAAAGATGTTCCAGGAATGTTACACATAAATAGATGGCCTCAGTGCACTCTGATTCATCCAGACTTCTGACCTCACATAATTTGCCCAAGAATGTTCTCATTTGTCCAAGTACCATCAACACTGACAGCAACAAGTCCTCGCCCCACAACTACATGCCTTCCTGCTGGCGCCTGGCTCAAAGAGCCTCAGACAATTACGAAGACAGAGAAAGGGAGCTTTTTGGAGCCTACAGAGAAGAGGTACCTGCTCCCTACTGGAAAACTGAGAACTGGGTAGCTTTTCTGAAATCATGTTCCAAAATAGATCTTTTGACTCGCCACATAGTGAGTCACTGACCTGACTCCACAGGAGAACCAGGAACCACAATCCTGCACTGTCCAGACCTCCTTCAGCCAGCTCAGGTCACCACAGCCTCCCAACATCAGCAACCACATCCAGCCAGAAACTCTGCCCAAAAGCCTCTTGATCCACACAGCGCAGTTTCCTCCCTTACACTGGGTGAGTCACGGTTATGGATGGTGTTGTGCTTCCTCCCGTCCTCCATCCATCAAGGGCAGCACGCTCTCCTGGCAAAAGGCCAAATTCAGTGCTAAGATAATGGAAGAAATTTAAGTAATATTTAGACATTTCCACAACATAATAATCACTAGTGATATTGTATCTCATGGTAACACACCAACCTCTGAGAACAGGCTGGAGCATGTGAGAGTCCGGTTGCAAAAAATCAGCTTGTAAACAAGCAGAATGACCTGAGCATGACAACAAAGACCTAATGTCCCTGGGTTACTTCTGGCTTTTTAATCTATACAAGTTGGTATAGAACCCATCTCTGCTGTACATATCCACCAGTATGGCACATCCATCTAGCTATTTGTGGGTCTGGCACCTCTACATACTTCTACTGTTGAAAACAAGATAGGAGAGGAAAGGTTTTGGAAATATGACTCAAGTCTTCAACATAACTTGAAAACTACAGGGCAAAAGGTAATAGGGTGACATTTCCAGAAACATATACATGACACAGGCATATATGAGTTCAACCAAGAAAGTGACATGGATCAAATATTTTGTGTTCTCCCAGAGGACTTTTATGTCATTTAATGGGCCGTGCTCCACCCACAAACCCTTTTTCACAAGCCTCCAGTAGCTTTCATCTTTTGCATATTTTAAATTAAGACTTAAGCCATCCAGCTCGGGAAGGACCTGACTGGTGCACAGACAGAGGCACTGTCATGTCCTCAATTCTGGAGACAAATGACTCATAGGAGTCCTGCACAAAACCACCCCACCAGGCTTTGCCCAGTCGCATGCATTTCTTGCCGCAGCCTTCCGTTGCCTGGCTTATCTGTTATACCTACAGCAATACACTGTTTCTAAATAGGTTGTCTTTTATCTTCCTCAAATTCACATAACTTTGCTGCATCAGAGAGAGTTGAAGTGTAGTGATTAATTCAACTAACAGTTATTTCTTCTTACAAAGGCATGCCCACTCCACGGGACATCCATCTGTGAGTGGCACAGTGGCCTCGAAATGCTGGAATGTCGCTACCTAAGAGCATGGGCCTCGTTAAAAAGAACGGGCCAACAGTTAGAAACGTAACCACAGCCTTGCAAAAGGCTAGTTCAAACTCATGATCTGCTAAATACAGCTTGTGTAGTGTTGGGGAAGTCATTAGACTCCAGAGTTTTCATGTAATTAATGGTGCAGCTAAGCACCACCTGGGATTTGCAAAGGTACCAAGGTAGTTGTTAGGAAAAAAAAAGTATCTCTCTTCTCAGTGGCTGCACTCTCCAACGGTAAAAATGAAGCGAAAGCTCATCCCACCTCAGAGCCGCTGTGAAGAGAAACTCACTAAAATTTGTAACACTACAGGAATGGAGATTCTTTTGATTTTTGGCTATTTCCTTCACTGACGGGCTTATTAATGTAAGAAACATTCATGAAGGACAGAAAATACAAATATTTATCAGTATAGTTCCATTAAAAATTCAGAGCATCGCCATTATTTTTAGCTATGTTAAGAATATCATGTATTTCAGAGTGGGATCACTTTTCCATCTTTATTAATAATTCCCTATTGTGAACAAGAAGAGTATCATTTTTCTTACCCCTTTAGGGAACAAACAATTTTCCCATTTTCTACAACACTAATATACTTTTAATGGCTGTAAATTGTGCACACATAAGAATTGAAAGATTCCTATCATTTCAAACTACATGAAAGTTTCAGCTGCGGCATTTACCTTATTCTGACTCACTGATTTTAAAATTACACGAATGCCCTCGCAGATCTTTTGAATTAAAAAAAGATACAGCTTCTGCTTTAAAGTGTGAAGTTAGCCTCCCAAGGTAGGCAAATTTATGCTGTATAAATCCAGAGTCCAGCATTTTTTCCACATTGAAACAAGCATTTCTTGAGAAAATGTGAGCGGTGCCCACACCCTACATGTATCAAATGATCTGATTTGGAGCAGGACTTTGATTCGTCACCACATCAGGCGACAGATTTCCTTGTGCCACACCAGGAGCAAGGGCAGCTGAATCAGAAGTGGAGGATGGGTTGAATGAACCCATCAACCAGCAGCAAAGGAGAAAGCAGCAGCTGTGATGAGATTCGAGGCTACACCAGTTCCTCTTCAGACTACTCTTATGTTGCAGCGTAAAATCCACACCCTTTGTCAGAATTTATATTGCAGTCAGAGGCCAATTTAGTGTTACCCTACTTGTGACAGTAGATCTACTGCTGCGGGCTACAATCCAACATTAGCACATTTCTATCTCTGCTGGCTTTCTGTGACCTAATGCTGAGACGCTGACTATTACTAATCAAATTATTACTACCTGGAATAAATGCACAGGAATGGCCCATCCCAGGGTTTTCCTGTTAGCAAGACCTGGTTGGAGAAGAGAATGTGCAGCTGTGTGAGCAATTACAACAGCACGGACAGTGTGTCACTACTGAATCTCAAGCCTATGGTATCCAAAAGTTCTGCTGACACCCTCTTCCAGCCTCCACATTGTGGAGCAACACGCACCCAAAATGAAGAAAGCAGGCACTGGCTATCTGCTCGCAGTGCTCAAAGACTCTGCTTCTGCACTGAACCTGTGTCCTTTTATTAAAGGTCGTTCATCAAGTACAACGTCAAAACACAACTTTTCTTCTAACCTGGTGGTACAATATGTCCCAGATGTACCTAGGAAACCTCCCAGTAACCGTGGGGGAAGAGCATGTGCCATTTTGTAGCGGGTGGGGGAAAGAGAGACAGAGGCAGATGTCACCACACAGCAGATATATTCAGAAGGTACAGCTTCTGGAGGAGAACAATACATTCATAATACAATTATGGCAGAATGGGAAAAAGACTGATAAACTAAATAGCCTTAACTCACTCCCCAAGTTCTAAGTGGTGATGTGTTCACTGGTTTAACTTTCCACCAAGATTACGGCTGTGTGACATCGGAGCCTATGAATTTAGATAGCTCATTGGTTGTAGGAGACTAAACACGTACCCGTATCAAGTGTGTTTTCAGATCCTTCAAACATGAGGAGAATTCAGGTAGAGTATCATGTGCTACTGCCGCCTGGAGTCTGACACAACTCTGAATTTCTATTACAGCTTTTATACATAACTTTCAGACTTCATTAATTCTGGTGGAATTATGATTCGTCTTTCACTTTTTTTAAGGTTATGTGTGACAAAAAAATTATGCTTTCAATTTGTAAAACCAAATACCTACGTGGGACCTGTCGCCACCAACAGAAGCTCCAAACAATCACACTGATGGGGTTAATTGGCATTTTAAAATAAATCACTGCCTCCAGATTGATTTATTTTCCCCCCTCTCTTTACACAACATTACTGCGTTTCTCTATAATTATTCAATGCTAAGTTCATGGTTTTGAAGCAGACGACTGCAGACTTAGGAAATGGTGTTTGATTTGTTGCCATGGAAACATCTTGCTGTAGATGTACTCTAATCCCATGACAACTCTGTCTCTTAAGAACCATTTTTTCTGACATAATAAAAATCTGATCAAGGTCAGATTTAATAACAATCTCAGTTCCCAGACTTTATTTCGTAAAGGTTTAGCAGAGTTATTTTTTTCCAAAGGGATCCTCTGGAAACTTTGTTTGTTTTCTTAGCTGGATTGGAATTTATTCCCTAAAATACATAAACCTGGTGTGGTGTCATGTTAATTTACAGTGCACCTTTTGTTATGGTATAATTGCATCATTAAAAGAAAGTTACTTATAATTGTTTATATTGTCTTGACAGATGTTAACATTTTACATAACATTGTTCCCACTAATACATACATTTGGGATATCAATAATGCTTATCGTTTCCTAACAACTGGTGTTTACATAGTAGCAAATGCCAGTGTAGCTTAACTTTCATTAAGCTACACATTTCATACTATAATGTTTTTCTGAACTATTTATCACAGGCACATTCAAACCTGGAGGACTGGAGACAAGTGCCAATGCTTTATGTGTTCCATCAAAGTATAAAACCAACATACGTACAGGAGAGTCATACTAACACAAAAAAGTGGCTGGCAATAAGGAACTTGTCCAGAACTCAAGTATGAGTTCGGGGAAATTTTTGCCCTCCTTGGCACAACTGTATTTGTCCTTTGGCAGTTAGGAATCCACTGAGGCCTTTGAACAGTAATAGCTCCACAGGAAGAGAGATTCGGCTAATGCAACTCAGCTACGCACTTAAGTTTGAGCTTTCAAAAGACAGCTCCTGACAATGCTGATGGACAAAGAGACTTCAGAAACACCTTTTCATCTGTTCCAGTCCAGCCCCTGGGCAACCGAGTCCTCAGGATTATATGGTCCTGACGGGTGGGGGAGGAACTGAACTTAGATCTACAGTGAGGACTTCTTTGTTTATGCTACTTGTCCAGTATGACTTTATAGCCCCCAGAGAGAGATATTTCACGTGTTTGTCCCACCTTGAGACACATATCAAAAAGAGATCAGATGAATCACAACCTAGAAAACGCATCATTTCCATTGATTGTGAAAGGAATCCAAACAAACTCAGAGACAAAGGTCTCAGATCTTCTGTCCTCGAAGCACTGTCTGCAAACCAGGTCCAAGACAGTGAAGAATACACCCTTCCTATAGCAAGAATTTATTTTCCCACATCTATTTAATCTTATGCCTATCAATGGTACAATCAAAGAAAATATATCATTGACTCATTCTGTCAACGTGAATAGTGGTCCTGGAACTCCTTAATATCACAACTACCCATATTTCTTCTTATTCCCCCAAGCACAGCTTCACACAGAAAGACAATCTTTTTGTCTGGATCTTTTTAACCATCCAACACTGGACTATTTGATCTGCTCTGGAAATTGGTATCACATCCTTGTAACTAGCACATTCACCAATGTGTATTACAGTACTATTTCGGATCCACTCACAGGCCATAGCGGATTATGCAAGATACCCTACAAGTTACATCACGGAAAGTCCTCACCTCAAAAGGATGGGTAATGGCCTCTGCCCAGTACGGTCTCTGGAATCAAGTTCAACCACTGAAGTATCACGGCAAAGACAATTTCTCTCA